>NC_137429.1:6867500-7467500 GCF_964374335.1 Astatotilapia calliptera
ATGAACATTCTCATATGTTGTGTTACAGTTTAAATAGCAAAATTGCACCATGTTACGTGTGATGTGGCGTGACAGAAACAAGCATTGGTTACCTGAACGATTGGTCTTTCTTGACACTTCACTGGAGAAAACTTCAAAAAGTGGATGTTGGGTGAGCTTTCAAGGGTCATATCACTATGTGGGATAGATAACTGCTCAAAACAAGAGCATATAAAAGGTCTCCTTTTCATTTTCACACAGGACTCATCTTTTAACTGTTATTCTTTCTGTATCAAAGTAATTTTCTATTGCAGCAAATTCTACTTGGTTGTCTCCTGTGAGAGCCAGTCATCATGTCGGGTGCGTGTGGACAGTGAACTGGCATTTACAGAGCACTTTCCAGTCTTACAGATCACTTAAAGTGCTTTAGAGTACAAGAGAGATTTATACACATACAGTCCTTTTTTTTCTGTACATTTAAAGCACTTTATCCATCTCTCATCCATGGCCAGGTTTGAATCACCAACATTTCAAGCCTAAGATGCAGGACATCTGGACAGTGGGAGAAAACCCATGCAGGCACCAGGAGCACGTCCTTCATCACAGGAAGGAACTAGCCAAGCTTTGATGGCTTTAATTAGCTTTAATTACTTAACTTTTTATGTCCTCTTCCCTTGTAATGATAACTGTCACAATGGAGGTGTCATTGTTGCCACTTTTTTCATTATATTGGATTACAATGCATCAAATTTACTTGGAAATCTGGTTATCTGCTACCTATGGAGCACAGATATTGTCAATAAAATCCATTCTGTTCCTACTGTGACACATCCAAACATCTACAGTGAGAAATCTGTTTTTGTTTTTTTTGTCTTTCACCACATACTCCTTTAGAATAAGCTATAAAGACAGTTATTGCTATTGCTAACTGCTGAAATAAAACAAAACACACACACAATACAGTGAAGTGGATTCTGTGCTATAACAGGCAATACTCACTGTTGCCAATGGTACTCAACTCCACATTGTTCCCTTTGTATCACCATCGTCGCAATAGTGAAGCACATCCTCTTATGGCTTTTTACTTTAGTACTCTCTGATGTGTAAAAGATGGCATGAATCATGCATCTGATTGTCAAGCCACCAGTCTGGCTTCCACACTCAGCAGGTCTGGCTTGATTGCCTTCATGAATCTATATTAAAGGCCTGATGTGTGGTTGAAACCAGTATGTTATGTGGCGGACTGTCCTCCGCAGGGTCTTGAACTCCTCACGATGACATTGTCAGTTCCGACGGCCGTTCTCTGGCTATTTTGAGTAAAATCACATGCTGTGCTGCAGTACAGTGACATTTAAATGGAGACAAGCACAAGAGACTGGCTGTGCCTCTCTCTCATGTAGCTCTTTTGTAAGGGAAGCTGTATATTTCAGATCAGTAGGGAGTGGGCAGCATAATGCGTGGGTCTAACCTCTCCTCCGTCTCTGATCACAACGTCAATATCAGTAAATGGATGCGTGCATTTCTCTTCCCTTTCCTCGGGCTTTTTTTTTTTCATTTTCCTGCTATCCCTGTATGGCCTTTTCCTCTTTTTTTCCCCCTTTGTAGACGTACACAGTAGAAACCTGTTTAACCAAGAAAAAAACTAAATAATGATGGTATATTGTAATATTAGAGCAGGTGGCCCGTCTTTCCATTGGCGACATTATTCTGAATCTGGATCAGTGTCGTTTCTCTTACCTCATGTGTTCATGTTCATAGCTTGTTTAAGGGGACATATAAGTGGCTGTGGAGTAACTGACATTTAGCAGCTGGTATCCTTCCTAAAAAAGTCAAACAAGGAGTTGTGTCAGACGCTTTATGTTCAGGGAAACCAACAGGGATGTAAATGTGGCAAGATCATTTATGCACCATATTAGCTATGTTTGGATTAATAGCTTAATTTACTTGAGTATGTTAAAGGAGTAAGAAGAACAATTTTGAGGGAATCATGAGCATAAAAGTAAAAAATCTATATTGGGCAAATAATATGGTGCCACTGAAATGGATGTAGTTAATGTCTTTGACTGGATAATTTAGGACAGCAACTGCCATAACTGTAATAACTATTTTTTTTAAATCAGTTAGTCTAACAATGCACAGTTTTTTTTTGTTTTGTTTTTTTATAAAATCATTCTTTTAAATTGTCTAATCAACAGAATTGCAACCACAATTTGTACTATAATATTGAAATGTATTGTTTTTAATTTAATGTTACTGTTGTGCAAGAAACAAGGAATACAAAGGAATAAAAGGCAGCTGACACTTTTGATTAAAAAATGAATGAGGAAAATAAATAAAAGCTTGAAAGCACTCTAAAAGCACTTGTATCCCTGCCTCTGCTGGGCTATGCATGGGGAGCCCCAGTAGCATAATGGTGAGGGCATATAACAGAAATCCAAAACATCCTTAGTTCACTCATGAACTGCATTTTTTCCCCTTTTTCTCCCCTCCTGCTATCAGAAAATGAAATAAACATCAAACAAGGCTTACCACATAACATTTTATGTAGTGTATATATATTATTTTTGTTCCCCTCAGTTCCAGTGGTGGATGCTCATAATAAGGATTGGTTAAAAATGAATTAGTTAGCGTAGCATATGTGCAGATAATCCTACTGAGCCAAAAGCTCAGGTGTCCGATTGCTCTAAATGCCCTGTTTCTAACGGTTTCTCCTGTTCTGTTGATGTTGATGAAGGTGGGTAGTCCTAATATGGTCATCTCAGGCACACAGCTGTGCTTGTTGCAGCCCCTCCCACCTGCAGTGCAAACCTTTTCTCTGTGAGGGGCAGCCAATTAGAAGAAAATTGTATGAAAGAGAAGAAGGGAAGGGGCCCAGTATAAAAGATGGCTTATGGCTTATGCACAGATGCTCTAGTAGAGGCAAAGAAAAAATGTATAGAGACAGAGCTTAGCATAATGGAGCCTCTTTGTCTCTCTAAGCTTATCAATTTTGTTTGCTTGCTAACTCAAATTCCTGCCTATATTTCAGTTTAATTCAGTTTTATTTACACAGCACTTATTCCCAATAAATCCCCTGAAGATGCTTTATATTGAAAGAGAAAGACAATGTAATACGCTTCGCAATGGTAGGAAGGAAGAACGCCCCATTACCAGGAAGTAGTGATCTGCTGTGACCAGTTAGAGTTTTAGGCTATATTATTTTTGCAGCAGTCAGTAAATCCCATGAAATCCATTCCTGCCTTGTATGTTGAGTCTGCATTTGTGTCAAATCTATTTTACTGACAAAAGCCATGACAGCTTATTGATTATATTTACTGGATATCTTTAAAATCTAGTAACAAGTTTCCAGAATATTCAGTGGAACAAAAAAGGGAATTTAAACATAACCTAATCAGCAGAGAAAATAGCATTTGTGTCTATATATACACTCAAATTCATGAAACGGTACAGAAAAAAAGAGCAGGCTGGAGTGAATACTATTATCTAGAAGCTCCTGCTATGCCTCAATACACAAGAAAATGTTAAGAATTTTCACAAAGGCATCTTTCAGCTGTACCTCCCTGATGGGTATTGAGCGCTCTGCTGTATTGTATCTCTGTAATACTGGAGCTTTTAAGACATCACCTATATCCATGCTGCGCCTGTCTACAAAGGAAGTGCATGTAGTCTAGAAAAAGTCTCTTCTGTGCGACTAAAATAATAGAAATCGAAGAAGCAATTTGAGAACCGATGTATCACGTATGGATTTGGGAGAAAACACATGTACTAGATAGTGGAGCATAAGCCTCCCACCTTTCAGTTTTCTCTTGTTGCTTTTGTAAGATGCCACTGAAAGGAATTTTAAAAATGGATACATCCCATCCTGTTTTTCCACCTTCACTAGCTGTGTAACTAAAAATGTGAGAAAAGTATTTCACATTTGTGAAAAACCTTAAATAATTGAATTATTTTGTGTAGGCATGTTTTTCTGCCACCCATGATAGAAAAGATGCTTACAAAAGATAATCAGAACTTTATTCTATTTAAATCCCATTTCCATGTGAACAAGATCAAATAATGTGATTAACAAAATATTATATTAATATTAACACTAAAAATTGACTGACGCTGCAGCTCCTTTTCCTTCAGCTCATTTTTTAACACCTTCAGATTTACTGTTGTCAGTTCTCACAGCTTTCATAGTATTGTTTCCAGCTGTTTTCACTCCCCAAAAATCAGTGCTAAACCCATAGACTGTATATTAAAGATGGACGCAGCTCCATGATGTCACTTACTGCTTTTTGTGCTGTGGTTTTGAAGCCTTGGGTTTCATTACTAGGGTCTTAGCCTCTTTTGATATTTAATTAAAAAGTGATGGTGATGGATGAAAGCATAAACCCCTGGGATTGTCAGCTAATGCTAACAGTAGCTTGCTAGCTTTGCCTGCTAGGTGCATTAGTTAGGGGGGGATAAACAGGCTTAAAAACCAAATTGGGTAATTTTTTAATTTACTTTTAATCTATTAATAATTTAAATACATTTTTTATTATTTAACTATTACATTCAATATCAAATTATAATCACATTTTCTGCAGGAAATTAATTTTTTCAGTTATCTGCATTATGAGTAGACACAGAAAAGCCAGACCTGCCTTTTCATGTGCTTGACCTCTTCATGTGAGAGACAGATTTTTGTGCCAATTCTGTCCATCCATGATGCTAACACGTAGCTGGCAGCAATTCATCCCTAGACCCTGAGAGTGGATACCTCAGTACCAGCAGTACCAGGGCTAATACAAATACACAAGGGTTCACACCTAAGGCCACTTTAGAATCACAAAGGAATGAATTTCTCTTTTGCTAACCACTGCACCGCCATGCTATGGTTAGGATGTTCCTGTAAAGTGTTGTGTTGACTGCTTTTCATCAACTTTGATGAACATGTGGAAATCTGCAGGCATGTGAAAAGTTCAGCATCATGCTTTTAACTCATTATTGGGAAGCAAAGAAGTAATGCAACGAGTAGTGTAACGAATTACTTTCTCCGGAGAGTATTTTGTAATACATTACTTAAATGGACCGTATCTGTCACTCAAAGCAGCTACACCCCCAAAATGATGTTTTATAGTAAAATGTACCTCCTGTAGTTGTCACAAAGGGTGAAAATGGCTACAGACACCATACAGTTTAACATTGGAAGTAGGGCTGCTCGATTATGGCAAAAATGATAATCACGATTATTTTCACTGAAATTGAGATCTCGATTATTTGACGATATTTATTTAACCCTTTAAGACCTACTATAGAACCAAGTCCGCCAGAGCTTATATTATTTTTTTACATGTTGTAGTGCCATTTGTGGGAGCATTTCAAGTTGCTATACAACTGTTATAGCCCATATTTTAATAATATGTATGCATTAAGTCCATAGTAACTACATTAATTGCAAAAAAGTGCAATAAACTACAAAAAAATTGAAAATTGTTTTTGTTTTTGTTTTTTAACATATATTTCTACTTGGAGAAATTTAAGAGGTTTATCCCTCAAAACTTTAAATACAAAAAAGTTGCAAAAAATAGTTTACAACAACAGGAAATTTATTCAGTGTCTTCATAGTTTTATTTTGGAGATACAGCAATTTTTATATACTGCAGGAAAAACAAAAACAATCCTATGATGCAAATTTGCAAAGAAAACAGCAGGTGCATCAAAATAAACTATTTCCAGCAGTGCAATTCGAGTTCTAAGCATCCCAGCAACTATTCAGAAAAGTCAAACATGACCAGTATAGGCTTTTAAGGCCTGCAAGTAAAAAAAACTACATTTTCCGCGAAAATGACATCACTTCCGGTTTCGGGCAGGAAATGGCGGACATGTGATAGTTAGCGGTGACGTCTGTTTCAATGTGCGAAGTGTTACGAACAGCTGATCGGATCGGCAAAGCGTGTTTCTGGAATATTATGTTTTTGTTCCTGCAAGTGCTTTTTATGCAATTTATGTAGAAGGAAACCGTGACCGAGGACAAGCTGATGGCATAAGATGTAAGTTTCATATGCAAAACAAATTATTGCGCTAGCTTACACGGTTCAGGTTCTACAGGGATTTAAAAAGTTACACAAAACAGAGCGTGCTGCTCTGACCGGCTTTAAAGGGTTAACAATAACAATGTATTGAATAATGACTTTAAAAAATAATATAAAATAGTGTGCAACACCACTGAAGTTTTTTTTTTTTTTACCTCTCTTTTCAACCAACGGCAGTCACTCTCCAAATAACTTCTGCTTAGCTTTCCGAGCTTCCCTCGGGTCCTCTTAATCAGCGGTCTCAACCTTTTTTGCGCCACGGACTGGTTTATGCCCGACAATATTTTCACGGACCGGCCTTTAAGGTGTCGCGGATAAATGAGGGAGGGGCTAATAATCGGCTCAGTCATTTTTAATGATCGTTGAAAGCCCAGATCGTAATCGTGATTAAAATTCGATTAATTGAGCAGTCCTAATTGGAAGCTATGAGGGTTGTTTGGAGTTTGCCTCAAGTGGTCATTTGGGGAACTGCAGTTTTGACACTAATGTATCAGCATCAGTTTTCAGTTTTAAAGGTTGCTGCTTGGTTGCGGCTAGTGTACGCCAACTCGTTATCACCTACACAAAGACAGGCGACTTGGTAATCAATATTCTGGTGCAGTCGTGGCAGATAGAATCAGATAATTCTCAGACTTAATGGACCCACAAAAGGCAGCTTGTGTGTTCTGCCTCTTATTAGACAAAAATAATAGTTCAAGTAGGCATACAGTTAGTACCCTTTAAAGTGAATCTGATAATAATTAATGACTGAGCTGAATAGAAAAGGTTAGTTTTGAAAATGACTGGTTTTTTAAGAGTTAAGTCATTTTACCGCGGCTGAATAAGAGAGAGAAGGAGGATGGGGGAGAGTTATCGCTGCCAGAAAGCGAGAAGAGGAGGAGCAGGAGGAAGAGGAGGAGGAGAGGAGAGCATGAGAGGGAGAGAGAGTTGCCTGTCTGCTTGTGTTCGTGGGTATGCGAATGTGTGAGCGTGTGCATGCGCGCCTCAGTGAGTGTATGCGTGCTGACACCTGGCGCTCGCATCACATTGTGGAGAGCTCTCTGCCTGTCTGGGCTGTTCTTTACCTCTCTCTCGCTCCCTCTTTTCCCTTTTATTCCCTCCCTCTATCTTTTGTCCTCTTCTCTTTGCCTTCTTTCTTTCCTGTATTTTTTTTCACCTCACTGTGCCTTTTATTATCTCCTCTCTCTCTCTTTTTTTTGTTTAAGCTCTCTCTTACTATGGTGCAGGATTTTTATTGCCTAGGCAGACGGGGGAACAACTGACAAAGGTGAGTCGGATGAATCGGAAGAGACGGATGGTTATATTGAATAAATGTGGGGATTTCTGAATTCCACTTTGAATTTGGGGAGCGGTAGAAACATGCTTTGGTAAGAGCCACTATTCATCAAGGCTGATTTGTTAATTGTTTCGCAAGGTTTTTGTTGTTTCACGGTGCAAGTCTGAGCAGCTCTTGATCTCAGGAAGCCAGTGTGTAGGTGTCTCAATGTGTACTTTGGGAGGTGAAGGGTTCAAGTGTGTGATTTAAGAGCAGCATTGAGTGTCTGTTTTTTGACTGGTGTTGGCAGCATGTGTCAAACCCACTCTGAAACTGATTTGTTTGCTCTATTGTGGCTGCTGTGCAGGGTGTCACCTTGACCCAGGCTTCCATGGCAGTCCGTGTCTTGCCGGCATCGTGCCACACCTTAGCCGCGACAGTGTGCGTGTGTGTGTGTGTGTGTGTGAGGGAGACTGTGTGCTGTTCATAGATACATGAATACAGAGTGAAATCGCTGGAGAGGCCAAGGTGTCTGATAGGTGGCTGTAAAAAGAGAACATACTGTGTCTTAATGGGAATTCAGTGTGGTGTTTCAGCTCATATCTGTCATCCTTTATGTCTTCAGGTTTATTAATAACAGCAGATATCTCTGCTTGGTGTTTGGTTCCCTTACAATAATGTCACTTCTCTCTGCCATTTTTCTTTCATCCTTCTCCATCCACTCCTCTTTAGGTATGGGGGTCTTCCATATTCATATATATAAAAAGGATGAAAGAATATTTTTTTCTTTTAAATATTTATTAATTATAACAAGGTTTTGAGTAATTTTCAGAGATGTGGATACACAGCAAATAAACCAGAAAAAGAACTAAACCTGAGCATCAAATAAGTTGTGAGAACAATTTCAACCTCGGTTTTGATCTTACTCAGTACTCAATACCTATTTCAGTACCCTAGGGGCAGCGGTCCCCAAACTTTTTTGCACCACGGATTGGTTTAATGTCAGACGCTATTTTAACGGACTGGCCTTTAAGGTGTCGCGGATAATTACAACAAAATTAAACGATACGACCAAGACAAAAACTGTGGTATTTTGTAAATATAATAATAAATGCGAATTCACTGTGTAATTGTGTAACTTTATTAGCAGCGTCCTCCTGAAATGCACCAACGACAGTGAGAGTAACATCCTCCTCTCTGCCCCTTAATACTCTCTGGTCGCTATGGTAACATGTAAATATTTCTTTCAAAATAAGACACACAATTTCCACATGGGAAAAGACCCAGGGAAACTGAGTTAATGATAAAAAGCCTGAAAACCATTAATTTCACACCTGAGCCTCAAATCTCGCGGCCCGGTACCAAACGACTGACGGACCGGTATCGGGCCGTGGCCGAGGGGTTTGGGACCGCTGCCCTAGGGGGAAGGAAAATCACAGAATTAGGACTTTAAAAAAAGATTAGAAGAATACAAACATCATTGAAATCATTGAAAAGACATTTTTTGAGTTAGCTGATGTAGAGCAAAACATACAGTAATAACTGTAAGGTGTATATACAGGGCAAGTAGTGCAAAAGCCCAACGATGACTTACTATTAATCTTGTCTCGCCTAGTGCTGTGCTTCTGGTAACTCTGCCATATTTTCATTGCTGACCAAATAGAATTGTTAAGGTAGGGTGTCACTGTTTCTGTCCAGTTGCTAGTCTTGGGGTTGGATTGCATCAGTGATCCGCTCTGAGCCCCTTCTTGTTTGCAGTGCCGATGGTCAGGCAGGAGACTCTTTGACTACGTTCACACTGCAGGCGAAAGCGCATCAAATCCGACTTTTTTTGATCCTATGCGACTCTTATCGGATCATGGTATGACAGTGTGAACAGCACAAATCCGATATTTTCAAATCCGACCTGGGTCCCTTTCGTATGTGGTGCTGAATCCGATACATATCTGATGTTTTAGAAAGCGACCTGTGTTAGAATGGTCATGTCGCATTAAATCCGTCTTTTACGTCACTGACACAAGACAGACGCCAATTATCAGAGAAGCGCCCGAGAACACATCGTGAACGCTTGCTGGCCATCCAGTGAAACTGTTGTGAGGACAACGTTGGAGAAACGTGAGCATTTTATTTGTACTGTATAATCTGCAGATTCTGACAGAAATCTGCAACTATCCTTTGAAGCACCGCTCCTCTCTAAAACAGCAATAAGGATAATTATTAGGCCATATTTAAATAACAAAATAACTTTATAACTTCAAGCAAAATTGGGAAACGTAAAGTCCAAAGTCTTTATATTAAGGGCCATCAGTCAAACAATACTGTTTGGTCTGGGTCTAAACAGACCGCGTTGTGTGTGACGTCTTCTTTTCCGCATGCGGGTCCTTTGAGGGTTCACACTAGAGCGCGTTTGCTGTCACATTTTATTTTGTAGTGTGAACAAGCAGACAAAAAATTGGATTTGATCAAAAAATCGGAATTGAGCATTAAGACCTGCAGTGTGAACGTAGACTTTGTGACTATCTTTGCAGATGATATTGTGATCTGTAGTGAGCAGCTGGAAGAGAGCCCAGAGACGTGGAGGGATGCTCTGGAGAGAAGAGAAACGAAACTCAGTAGAAGCAAGACAGAGTGTTTGTGTGAGTGACAGGTTGAAAGGTAGCAAGTAGCACAAGTAGTGAAGGTAGATCAGTTTAAAAACCTGGAGTCAACCATCCAAAGCAATGGAGAATGCAATAAAGAATTGAAGAAGAGTGCAGTCAGGGTGGAGTGGGTGGAGACAAGTTTCAGGAGTGATTTGAGACAGAATGATAGCAGCTAGAGTGAAGGGCAAGGTTTACAAGATGGTAGTGAGACCTGCTATAGAGGGTGCACCAACAGAAAGAGAGGAAGCCAAGCTGGAGGTGGATTTTCATTGGGAGTGAGAGACGGACAACTCCGGTTGGAGATGGAATTAGAAAGGCAAGGCTTATATTTTAGATGGTGCAGAGGAGGGATGGTGGATATATTGGAAAAAGGATGTTAAATATGGGGAAAAGAGGCCACAGAGGAGGCTCATGCATGACATACAAAGGGTTAGTGTAACAGAAGGGAATGCTATGGATAGCGTGAGAAGAAGGCAGATTGTCTGCTGTGGTGACCTCTAAGGGGACCAGCCCGAAGAAGAAACCACTAGCTGCTACTTCAGTGATAACTTGGCAGACAACTAATGCGGCTTTTGGGTAATTGCTAGCAGTTGAATTGCTTAAAACTTTTACCTCTGACCTCATGAAATTCCTCCTGAGGTTTTGTTCAGTGTCGCGAACATCAACTATTCCAGCTGATAGGAGACGAAAACAGCACTGTTGGGATAGGACTGAAGCTGAAGGCTAGTTAAAGTATTTTCTCTGTCAGTTCAGTGATTTATCTGTAAAATATTAGAAGGTATGTTGATGAAAGACAACAAATCCTTCCCCAAATCAGCCAGACCTACTGTTGTTGTTGTGTGGTTCATGTCTACTTTTTGTGTTTTCTGCCTAATGTACCTTTAAAATGGGTGACATGTGATCAGTGCCCTCTCTTATTAATTTAATTTTAATTTAATTTATTTATTTAGGACAGTGCATGTTAATGAACATAAATGTAAAAAAAATTACATGCATGTAAACATACCAGATTATAGCCAAGGGCTAATTTCCATCTGTTGTCCATAAAACATAAAAAAAATAGACATAATAATTCATAAAAAATTTATAATTCATTCATAATAAAAACTCCATCCCACATTAAATATGTGTGCTTTGATGTGTGATGTAACGTCACTGCTTGTTTTCCCTGAATCCTAATGAGCAAAATGTTTCACATATATTTAACAGTTTTATTCTGGCGTTGGTGGAAGTTCACTTTATTAAAAGCCAGACTTGTTGCCTCTCTGGAAGACACTTGAGAGTGAGGTAATGAGTTGTTTTGGTTATGAAATCAGGTGTCCTTTACGCACTATTGGCATTTTATAATGGAAAAATATTTCAAAGACAGCAGGCCTTCTCTGTACTCATGTACTTCCTCTGTCGCTTTCTGTTGTCGTCCCCCTCACTCTGCCATCATCGCACTTACTGTAACTCTCTCCTCCTTTCTCACACACCCCGTTACTCTCTCTCCCGCCCACTTGGATATTTCTGGAGAACAAAAGGAGAGAGAAGAGAGGGAGATAAAACAGTAGAGCAGGGAACGACTGAATGTACCAATCCTGCGTAGGCTAATGAGTCTTCACCAGTTCGTCCCTCTCTTTCTCCCATCCCCCTCTGTCTCAATTTATCCACATCATCTCATAACCAAACTTGTCCACCTCATGCCTTTCAGGTGCTCCCACCTTAAAGTAATTTCCTTCTTCATCTTTGTCTTCTCCATTCATCACTGCTACTTCTCCCTGGGCTCTTTTCATCAATCCAAATGCGCTAACATTTTTCATCACAGCTTCTTTTTACAGCCGTCCTGCTGCTCCTCCGTTCTTTTCATTCCTTCTGGAGTGGTTATTTTCTTACTCCCCCTCATCTTCCTTTTTGTCGAGTCCCACTCATTCCACCCATTCATCATCCATTTATATTCATTATTACAGGGGCTAACCGTTTGCCATCGTTCATCATCACTTTCCATCCAGCTTTTTGCACATATTTATTCATCTTTTTTTACTTACCACACGCTGGCACATATATAGCCATTAAATCCTTCGTGAACAGATCAGACTGCTGGATTGTGTATTTGGCTGTGTGAAATGTGAAATAACATGTCTCTCCCCCCCCACATTTAAAGTTCTGATGCCATACAGAACTTATCAGTTCCCCTTCTGCAATGGCATCCTGTTGTTTTTGCCAGTTGGGAAGCTGGGCTTTTATTGTGGCTCTTGATGTGGATGGGCTCATTACTGCTGTTCAATGCAGTCTGCCTTTGAATAGCAGGAAGTGCCCTTGCTAGCTGAACATACTGAGGGATATTGTGCTGCTTTGCGTCGCATGATAAAGACAGCAAAACACAACACTGGTTCACTTCACAGGAGGACCAAGGCGTGGACTATCCCCACGCCAGCTGCATGTCCATATGCGTCTCCCCGACTGCGTCTGTTTGATTGCAGTTATTGTGCCATCTTTGAATTCAAACCTACAGTCTGTCTATAACTGTGCTTGTCAGTCTGACTGTCTGCTGCCCCCTCCTTCGTCTTTCTCTCCAATCTGTGGCAGCCATGAATGCCATGCTCGATAAATGTAACTCCTGCTGACACTTACTGGAAGGGCAGACTTATCAGGCCTTCGGATGAACTTATCTGCTTTGACAGGTCTAATGATTGTGCAAATCACATATAAAGACACATTATGCCTGCATCCTCATTTGTGCTCAATTAATCTATAAGTTGATTGAAATGGTTTTATTATTAATTTTAATTTATTTAACAAAAATGCCAATATTTTCCACTTTGAGAGTCTTAAATGTCAGGATTTGCTCTTTTTCTATTGTAATTACTGTATTTTGTATTTCAAATAAATTAACAATAAAAAGAGTTGGCTTGGTTGCAGAGGCACAGAGATCAGTTGGCAACCTCCTGGTGACCACACGTTGCTAGGTAAAAATCTGTATTCCTACTTTTGATTGCTTTGGTCTGTAGGGATGAATGTATCTCAATAAATGGAAAGTTGGTGGTTTGATCTCTGGCTGCTCCAGTCTGGATGCCAAATACCCTTGGGCAAAATGCTAACCAAGTTGCTCTCTCACGCATCCATCAGAGTATGAATATATGTGAATCTTAGATAGAAAGCACTTAAAGTGTAGCGGATGGGTGAATAAGTCAAGTTGTATAAAGCAATTTCAGTGCTCATGTATAGTAGAAAAGCGTTCTATAAGAACCTTTTACCATTTATCATATCGGTGGTCTGTGGTTGTTTAGATGGTGTCTTGTCTCTAAACAGTTGTCAACTGGCTGCTGAGCTTTAGTGAAACTGAATATCTATGAATACTGGAAATGCATTCTTGCTTAAGCAGGTAGAAAGACTTTAGTACTTTGACTTCTCTCAAGTCATCTACCATTGTTGTTTTCATGAACTCCTTGGTCTCTAAGAAACTGTGATGACATCTTATAGACCAGAAAATACAATATGAAGCAGCTGATGATGATATTTCACTTTTGGAAAAGCAATATAATCCAAACACATGATCAGAGCAAGCTAAAATCCTTCAACAGCAGCCTTGTACTCATAGATTAGTGCTCAACAATGAGACGCACACCCAAACAGTATTAAGTGCCCAGTTGGAAGCGATGCATAAAAAATTGATGTCAGACCAGTCTGCTGGATCTGCCAAGAGCAATATTTGTATCTCCCTCACAGACACACACTGACCCATATCCTGGAGTTTGTAGCATTGTCTAACCCCACCTCCTCCCCCTCCCCAGCATTATTGTAATGACTTTGGAAAAACAACAGTTTTATTTTAAATGATCTTCTGACCCTAGGATTATTTAAATCAGTACAGTATTCGGGCTTTGGCCACATGTCTGACAGTTATGTTGTCTGAAATTTAAAACGTTACCTCTGTCACTGAACTCTGTTTACCACCATAGGTGTATCTCTTTGTAAGATAAAATAAGAAAAACAACTTATAAAAATTGTAACAATGGTAATATTACAGTAAGGCACATGTGTAAATATAGGTAAATGAATTAAAGACTATATATATATATATATATATATATATATATATATATATATATATATATATATATATATAAAAATAAAACAAAAGTAGAACATATAAGATGACAGAAGAAATAAAATTCAACATTACTGTGACAACTATAGTTAAGCCAGTAAACAATACAATGAAAAAAAAAATCAATAACATCAATAAAAATCAATAGGAAACATTATAATATAAAACCAGAAATAAACAATTATTATTTTAATATATAGATAACAAATAATGCATTAAATGCTATATTTGGGACAAAGAAATTGAATTAGTTGAAACAAAATAAACGATAAAATGCAAAAATACAAAAGTGAACCTAATATGAAATAAATCCATAGCATAAGGTCATAACATCCCCCCAGATTAAATGCCATGGCTTCAAATTTCTGTCAATATATCTATATAGAAATATAAGCTGAGAGGGGGGTTCTGTTAGCATATGTGCATATTAATGTTTGAACACTAAATATAGCCCACATCAGCACACACAGGGTTTAATAGAGTCTAGCTTTCATGTTGATGATGAGACATCCAGCCACATGCTGTAGCCTACTTTCGTCCTACTACGTGTAAGCTTTGCTGTTGGCTCTTCAATGCCCCAGTCTGTTTTATATTTAATGTGTACTTCATTATTTAGGCCTTCTTGTTTGCAGTTGTAGACCTATCTCCAATGCAGCTGAGGGTATAATCTTTGTGCGTATGTGTGTGTGGGGGGTATATGTAGTTCTTCCCTCTCCTATCATCGCAATGACACTGAGAGCAGAGTGAATTATTGCATCGCTGTGGGCAAGCATACGATAAGAATAACAGAGCGCCGTGGAAGAGGTTGCAGTAGCAAGGACAGCCTGTGCCGTCTTTCTGTTTCACCTCTCTCCACCCTCACTGCTTCATCTGTTACTATGGCCACACAGTCAATGGCCACCTTGCTTTGTTTCTGCATCTTTTCCTCTCTTTCCATTTTCTTTCACTAATTGTTGCCCTGCCCAACAGGTTGAAAGCTTTCTCTCCTTTTTCCAAAATGGAGAGAAACAAAATGACACTTCACTCGTCTGCCGTCGTACCTTTTTCAATCCAACTTCAAACAACCTCTTTAGTCCTGTTTTTGTGTTTCTGGCCATTTTAGACATGCTGTATGCTAGGCCTTTTTTTGTACCTGTTATTTGTTCGGCATTTACCTGGTGTTCCACCAGAAGAAGTGCACTCTGTGGCTGAGGCCCAAATAAAAAGGTATAATTAATCATTAAATTAAGCATTAAATCACTATAAATAAACAAGTAATTGCATTCTGTTATTGAGAGTAGTTCCTATCCTGCAAATGGGATTCTCTGTTTACACTTGTTGTTCTTTTGAAAGTTTTACATTGGTGCAGGATCCCTCAATTAGTTGATATTCTATGAAAGCATGACTCATTTTCCGGCTATTGCTCTTCAAAATGAAAATCACCAAATGGCCACTCAACAAAATAATTATTCATAATGCATGTAGACAGTTCATGGAGAGCAAAATAACCTGTATGAGTCCATGAGAGAAGCTATTGAGGATGGCTGCGGCTCAGGAGGTAGGGAGGGTCATTTGAAGCTCAGTCATTTTAATTTTGGCTCATACAGTCTGCACATGGATGTGGTTTTTGAGGGGGCAAAAAACCCCCACTATAAGTACCAGTTTCTTTACCAGAGGAGTTTAAATGGGCCACTTTATTATGTACATCTTGCTAGTACTGAATTGGACCCCCGGTTGCCTTTGGAGCTGCTGTAATTCATTGTGGCACAGATTCAACAAGGTGCTGGAAACATCCATATTGACATGACAGCATTACACAGTTTGCTACAGATTGGCTGGCTGTACTTAAAAATGCACATCTCGAGATTTGGTGACTCTGTATAACATTTGAGCACAGTGAATCCAATGTTCTGTTCAAGAAACCAGTTTGAGATGATTTGTGCTTTTTCACATGGTGGGTTATCCAGTTATCAGAAGATGGGGAAATTGTTTTCATAAAGCAGGGTGTCCAACTCCAGGCCTCAATGGCTGGTGTCCTGCAGGTTTTAGATCTCACCCTGGGTCAACACACCTGAATCAAATGATTAGTTCATTACCAGGCCTCTGGAGAACTTCAAGACATGTTGAGGAGGCAATTTAGCCATTTAAATCAGCTGTGTTGGAGCAAGGACACATCTAAAACCTGCAGGACACCGGTCCCTGGAGCCTGGAGTTGGGCACCCCCTCAGTTGTTACTAAAGCGACCTAAGCATGCCAAGACAATATCCCCAGCACCATTATACCACCAGCAGCCTGAACCTTTGCTGCAAGCCAGAATGGATTGACCCTTTCATGTTATAACCTGAATGATGCAGCAGAAACACAATAATTAGATCTGGCAATGTTTGTCCAATCTTCTGTTTTTAATTGTAGCCTCAGTTTTCAAGCCTAAGCTGACAGAAGTGACATCCATGTGGTCTGCTGCTGTAGCCCATCTGTTTCGATGATTAGTGGGCTCTTCTGCATACCTTGGTTGTAATGAGTGGTTGTTTGGGTTATTGTTCCCTTCCTATCAGCAAGAAGCAGTCTGGCCATTCTCCTCTGACCTACGGCACCAATGAGGCATTTTCTCCCATTGAACTGCTGCTCACTGGATATTGGGATAGACCACCTTCTGTAAACCTTAGACATGGCTCTGTGGGAAAATCAGTAAACCACCAGTTTGTGAAATACTCAGAACACCCTGAACCATGTTCAAAGTGACCTAAATCACCTTTCATCTCCATTCTCATGCTCTGTTTGAATATCAGCAGGTTGTCTTTCCCATGTCAGAATGCCTAAATGAAGTGAGTTGCTGTGCTGTGATTGGCTGATGGAATATTCATGTTAACTAGGAGTTGAACAGATGTACGTAATAAAGTGTGTTATTAACATTGAATATTGCGCTGGTCATCTGAATTTTATTAAATTTATATTTTATCACAAGCCGTGTTCCCTCTGCATTTTAAAATGGCGTATAATTTCAGGTCATTGCATTTTCATTTGAGAAATCTAATTTTATTCTCTCTGAAAAGGCAGAGGTAGACAGGAAAAATAATTGGTGCTCCAGGCAAACTAATGCGTACCTTTTCGATAAGTGATGTCTGCACAGTTGCTTACAAAATAAAATGGGCAGTTTGTCCTCGTCTGGTGTTGTGTTTCAGCGTTTTCTGTGGCAGAATTGTTGATTTTGAACTTTTAGGAATCCATTATGTCTTCATTCTGTGGAGCTGGCAAAATGCAAGATGTGTTACAAATTTCTCTGCACATTCCTGGTTTTGCTGTGAAGCTTACAAATCCCCACACTGCAGACAGGGCCCCTAAGCAATGTGAAAAAGGTTCAAATTTAGCAGTGTTCCTCTTTAAGCTGCTGTATGGTAATGACTGTCATTCAACACGAGAGTAATTTCGAAAGGCTGTAAATATCTCCCATCATAATGAAGAAGCACTAACTGCAGCGGGAGCTTTTCTCTCTAACCTCTCTGCGTGAATTCATCACGATCCATAGCGTTTCTCATTAAACACTCTTCATCAGTGCAGAGAGTGGCATCTGCAACCCTAGCAGGAGTCGCAGACACCCCTCCTCTCGCTGTGGACAGCCTGAGGTCAAAGGAAACTAGAGGTGATGCTGCTCTTAGTGCTGCACTGGAACAACAAACAACCACAAATCAGGTTTCCTCAGCAGCCGCTTCAGTATGTTCTCTCAACAAACCTAAAATAATTGATCACCAAATTGACTGATCTGCAGTTTCTTGTTTTCTGAGCCATGTCACTGTAAGTTATTGCACAGCTTGTGTACAGTTTAAAACAATAACAGAGGCAGGTTTGTTATAGAAATGTGGGTTATTTCAAAAGCAGGCCTCCCATTTCTTACTGTATTCTATTAGTGGCTAGCAAACTACTGTAATTAATCTTAAGACTTATGTGTCCTTGCTTCCATACTTAAAGCCCCATCTAGATATAAAGCAATTTGCTCATCACTCATTGTCCTGATGTTATTTTTTGATTGCTAGTGAAGCTTTGTAGTGGCTGCTTATCCAACCCGACGGATTTTTCTCTAGTTGTGGTTTTTTTTTTGCTAGTTTCCTTGTCACTGCTGGTACCAGTAACCCACTAGTGGTCAGCAGAGATGGGCAATCCGATTACTTTTTTCAAGTAACGAGTAAAGTAAGGGATTACTATTGCAAAAACGGTAATTAGATTACCGGTACTTTCCCGTAGAAATACTGCGTTACTAAAACCGTGATTTTTTTTTTTTGCGAAACTGTCTCATGACAGTGACGTAAGCGAGTGCGACGTTCGTGACAACAGCTGTGTGCAGATCAAGAATGGATCATATATTGAGTGCGGGAGAGAGTATGAGCGTGCAGCGTTTAAAGCGTGGAAGTACTGACCTTACTTTGAGTTTGATTCCGTAAAAAGTGACAAAAACATTAGTGTCCGCTGTTCACTGCGTGGGAAGAAAACTTCTTTTAACCCCCCTAAACCTCCAAGCAAGCACCGAGTGCGCTACGACGTAATGGGAAATTCACAGAGAAACTCGCGGTTTCTTCAACTGACCGCTGCGGCACACCTGCACCAGGGTAAACCTCCGCCTACCCCACTCCTGCTTTACAGGTGAAAATAGAGCAACAGGACCGCTAGTCTTTGATTTTATTTATTTTCTACTGTGTTTTACTTGCATCTATTTGAAAGACTGAGTGTAAACACACAAAATATTTTATTTTATGTGCTGGAATGTGCAGAAAATAGCTTTAAATGTTAAACAAATTTCTTCCAGTCAGAGAATGTCGCATATAATTAAATTTTTGCTTGATGCATAAAGTTAAAAGATTAAAACTGATAAAACAAGTTTAAAAAAAAGAGACTTTTCCATTTGATTACATTTTGTATGATGGATTATGCAGAAAAAGTAGAATTGGGCTGAAAGATCTATCGCTTTATCACCTATTCAGGTTGTAAATCGTGTTTTTAAAAAGTAACTAAGTAATTAATTACTTTTGAAAATAAGTAATCAGTAAAGTAACAGGATTACTTTTTGGGGGGGAAGTAATCAGAGGAGGCGCAGTTTGCTTTGCTTATTCTGGACTTTCATCCATTGACACGCAGCTGCAAAAAGCAACAGAGCTGTGATACCAAGTACTTCCTGGACATCGGAAACTGCTTTAGTTTGTCCGCACCTGAGGATGCGTTGTACTGCAGAAAGGAGGAACTGGGAATCAAACTGCAAACCTCACACTGAATCTTTTAAACTACAGAATAAAATAGGATTTGAAGTAATATTTTTAAGTTTTCGACTGTTGGTCAGACAAAACAAAAATATAAAGACATCGCCTTTGGCTCAGTCTTAAAAAATATAATGTGGGTTTCATTTTTTTGTCATTTTCTGATCGACTGGGGGGGGGAATGACTGACCACTTGGCTCAATCTGCTAATACTCAAGGTTAAAATAAAATTGACTGGAATAGTGATGGAAAGAACACAGGACAGTGGGAAATTAAACTGAGGTAGGTGGTACAGGTGTGATGCCAGCTCTTCATTTTTCGTGGTCCATTCCCTCGTCGAGGATAAGAAATGAAAAGAAACAAAAGCATCACTCTTCAGTGAAACACCTCAAGGCAGACTAGAAGCCATGAACTGTTTTTCATTTCACTGCTCATCCTTTTTTGCTCTCGCCGAGTCTCAAAGCAGCCAAAGCAAAACCTTTATAACATTTCCATTTCCGTTTGGTTTATTTTTGCTGCATGCTTTTCACTTCTCTGCTCTGTGATGTAACCCCAGTGGTGTGTCAGACTAAAGGTAGGAGATGCTTCATGTGGTCTCTCTCTCTCTCTCTCTCTCTCTCTTTTTTTCCAGACTTGTATTCATTTTCTTTTATTTATTTATTTATTTATTTAAAACGCAGACCTCCCACTCAGTGCTGCGACACAGCTTTTCTCGGCATCGGATGGCAGTGTGGGAGTCGGGGCATATCACTCTTTTTCTCTCTCGCTCTCTCTCCTTTTTTTCCCACTCGCTGTCTCTTGGTTACACGCATACACACTCTCCCTGCTTCCTCCATCATAACACCTCCATCCATCCAGGACACTGCTGAGTCGTGGTGCTGTCAGCCAGAGCCTGACGCACTCAGCCACTCAAATATGCGTCACCTCTCTGGCCTGGCGCCACCACCGTGCTGTTCGCTGTCCTCCAGATACACCTCGGTGGCCAGGGTCACAGGCTTTGGGCTTTTCTGGAAGGTGGGAGGAGGCATGTGTCATTTTAAGCCAAAAAACTTTTTTTTTGTTTTTTGTGTCTGTCTTTTTGTTAGAGAGGATTACAGGTCATGCTCGAGGTAAACACACACATTACCATACTGATGTATTTTGGTTAGAGCCTCATCAGTGCTTGATTTTTAAGTTTGATAGCAAAGTAACCTTCCTCTTTTTTACTAAAACGGATGCCTAACCCTGACTGAGCCTTACAAGAGTAAGCATTTATTTTTGAGATCTGCCTAAATACAAATGGAAACTTATAAAATGTCTTACATCAGCTTTATACTCATTACTCATTTCCTATTTAAAGCATCTGTAATCAAAAGCAGAACCAGATACACTGGTCGACATGTGTTCCTACTCATCTATGGCCACGAGCTGTGAGTGCTGATTGCCGATACAGATGGCAGAAATCAGAATCCTCCCTTGTAGTCAGGGTGAAGAGCTCGGTCATCCAGGATCGGCTCAGAATAAAGTCACTGCTACTACATAATAAAAGAAGCCAGTAAAGGTGATGCGGCTATCTTCACTAGGATGCCTCCTGCGTGAGGTGAGGTCTTTTGGGCATATCCAACTGAGAGTAGGCCCCAGGGCAGACTCAGGATGCTGGAGAGATTATATCGCTTGGCTGGCTTGGGAACTCCTTGGTGTTCCGCCTAGCTGGAGAAGGCGGATGGGGAGAGTGAGGCTTGAGTGTGTCTGCATAGACCTGGACATGGATAAGTGGCAGGAAATGGATGGTTGGATGGTGTTTATAAGCAATAATGGGAAAGTATGTTGTTGGTGTTGAACCTATGGAGAACTATCACCTGCAAATAGGCTCCCCCTCAGCTCCCTCAAACTTACTAGTAAGTTTCAGATTATTGTTCAGCTTGCTGCAATTTCTTGGCATGGGTTTAATCCCATCTATCACTATGTTGGGCTTCCTACATCTTTTTTCAGTGAAAGTTAAAAAAAAAATCTACTCTACAGCACCTGCTCATCACAAAATGGCAAACACACAGATAACAGAAGAGCCTGATATTTCCCTCAGCAGTTGTTAGAGACCAAAAACCGAACTGAAATGGAATATTGGACTTAATTTACCATGTGGCCAAAAATATCACTCCAATTGAGCGTTAATGTTCCACATTACAGCAATTGGCCACAGTATTTAAGCTGCGTGCTTAATGTTTTGTAGGTGCCCTTTTGTGCTGCCAACATAGTTCTGAAGCCTCTGGGCTGTCCTGTAGTGTCTGGCACCATCATGTTGGCAGCAGAGCCTTTGAATCCTGTAGGCTGTGGGGCAAGGCCTCCACGGATCAGCTTATTGTGGACGCTCAATCTCACATTTACATACATTTAGGTTTATTAGAGGCTGTCTACCATTTCAGACTGCATTTTTCACATTTTAAGTTACTGTGTAATGAGAACAAGCAGCATCTACACCAATCAAGCATCTGGTGATGACAGTCTATAGAGTCATTAAAACTTTGAACAGATTACATCATCATGTTCTTAAGAATTTAAATATGGTACGTTTTGATCATTTCATTACATTTGCTGATCCTAAACAACATGATGAGACTATAAGCAGGTTAGATATGACTTCTAAGAAATTAGAAGTCATATCTAACCTGCAGAATTTGTGGCATAAACCGTGTGATGCTTAAAGGCCCTTGTAGGGATGAGTATTATAGACTAACATAGTTTTAAATTTGTTGTGGTTGATCACATGGTGACGTGTTATTTCTTAAGATTTAACATTTTACCTTTCAAGAAAACTGTAGAGCAGACAGGTAAGGAAAAAGACAGAGCATGGGCACTATAATTTGATCTGTTGGAGCTCTTGGAAAACTGATGTCCTCAATTGCACTGATAAAGGTTACAAAAAAAACCTATTAGGTGATAGATCTGGCTTATAAAGTCAGTATAAAATGTGGGATAATTTGTATAAAAATTAGCCCATTTTGTGGGTACGCTGCAGTGCTACACAACATGATGATGGCATAATATATGATACAGATAAGAACCTTCCAGGGGCCTAAGGTGTACCTGGGTGTCAGGTTGGTAGCTCAATTCCTGATTGAGTAAGCAGACAAACAGATTTAACTTATTTTATCTACTAAGATATCCCAAAAAAATTTCAAAGGCTGATTTCATAAATATGTATTTGTTCGGCTTTATACAAAATGATTGGTTTTGGTTAATTTATGAAGACAACATAGCTAAAAAGTTTTGAGGCTAGAATAGCATGCTGGAGTTGTGCAGTTTAACCTAGCATTTTCTTTTCAAGATAAGATTTCATTTAAAAATTTGTTGCCATTAGCCCAGCACTTCTCCAAAATAACTCTAGCTGTGTTGTGTAATACAGGTTGTTGTAGCTGGGAACACATGTGAGGCATAAAAAGAGCAGCAGTAGTAGTATCAGCTAAAAAAAAAAGCCCCGCATTTGAATTTGTCGTAGCCCCTGGGTAATCAACAGTTATATAACAACAGGACGCAGAGAGGTACTCCTGTAGTGCTTTGGGCATGACTGGGTTATAAGGATATTTCTTCTTTATTGCATCTGCTGCTGCTGCTTGGTAAATTGGAAGATGCCTCTGATTTACAGCATGCCCTCAGCAGGTAAACCAATATGTAGGAACAACAAATGAGGGGGAAGCAACAAGCAGCAAGGATTAATCTGCATTACTTGTAGTGCTCTTAGCTTAGGAATGAAGTTCTCTTTGTTTTTCTTTGGTACTTTTTAAAAAAGGAATTTGGGACCAATTTACAAATAATAACAACCGCCAGAGTTAAAATGTACAAAAGCATTAAAGTATTCCAGACTGCATAAAATGGGAGGAGAAGGAGAAATTAAAATACGACAAGAATAAAGAAGGAAGTGGTAAAGCTTTGAAAAGGTTTTATAAATTTATATGAAAGAAAAAACTGTCTGTAACTGGAATCAGAGGAGACTTTTTCCAAACTGTTGGTATTAAAACAGTAAAAGCACAGTCCCTGCTTTGCTTTAAGGCTAGACTGTTGAACCTGTGGCAGCAGTTGATTCCCAGATCTGAAATTCGAGTGCAATATAAAGCGTTATTAGTTCTGACATATGTAAAGTGCAGGCAAATCATGTAGTAATTTAAAAGGAACCAGTAACATCTTATTTTTCAGTGAATGGGAAGCTAATGCAATTGTGTGAAGACTGAAGTGATGTGTTCCCAGCTCTTTAATCATGCATACAATATGTTGCACTAGTAATTGGAAGAAGATGTGGGTGTGGATGGATGTTGACAATATTAGTATCTATATCGAATCTATAAATAGAAAAACTAAGGTGCTTCTTGAAACTGAGCTGTTAATCAAAGCTTATTCCCAAATTTAAGATTGCTTTCGGTAACCATTAGAAATCATTAGTACCAATAACAAGGACTTTATCTGAGTTCAGCTGCAAGAAATTACAAGTCACCTTTAATGGCAGTGAAGCAGGAAAATACATTTGTGTGTTTTTTGCCTAACATATAATTGACAGTCATCATTACTGGGAGATTATATGTCCAAGAGGCAACAGAGATAAAGAAAACAAAACAGGTCCAAGGACTGATCCCAGTGGGACCCCAGATGCACTGTTTCATGTTTGGGACACATGAAAACAAGGATGTCATCTTTATTTTGAAAACAATGTTTTGACAAGAGCATAGTCACTCAATTAAAGAAGAAGTAAGCTGTAAAAATAGGTTTTCATGATGAGTATTTTTCATCAACTCTTTATAAAAGATCGATGCAGCTACTGAGCTGGGTCTTGCCACAAGAATCGCTATTACTATTTATTAGCAGTGCTTTTGATCACACCACAAAGAGAGTGCTGATAAGGACACACTATGCCTTTTATGTGTAGATAGATTTCCCCTTTTTGTGAAATATGTTACTTGAGTAGAATTGATACGATCCCGCTGATGTCCAAATTCCCTGTAGTCCCCAAACTGCAGGCTTAAATATAGATGTAATTTTAAAAATGTGTAAAGTCTACTGCGCAGCCTACAGATCGACTTTGTGCATTCAGTACTAAGACTGTGCATTTTCTGTTTTTTAAACATTTAGTTTTTGCAGCATTATTCTCATAAGTAGGCAGTAATCATGAGAAACATTCAGAAGTGTCTACTACCCACACAGTACACCACGTTTTTTGCTCACAAGCTGGCTAGCTTGCCTTTTTCTCCCTTTAGCCTTCTTGCTTGTAAAACAGAGCGATCCTCACATTAAATCAGAGCTGATATGGGCATTGTCCTAAACACAGTTAACAGCTTGTGAAACTGCTGGTCCACCCTCTAAGGCCCCTTCTTACCTACAATGTACTGTTCCCACAAACACTATTTCCTCTGCTGGGAGTCTTCATATCTGGTGCAGTTTGTCCTCCCTTGATATAAGACTGCTTAAGAGCTGACAGGATTGTCTTTTGCCCTGTCACTGCAGGTAATAGAGCCAGTGACAAACAGTTCAGTGCACCTCGCTCTGAGCCTCATCCCTCCTCTCGTATTGCTTTAAAATCACCACAAGGTTGAGGCATTGAGCAGCACAGCCTTAATGGTGTTTACCAAAGCTTCTAGTGGATGTAATCTTGTTAATGCGTATGTGTTTAAGGAGGCACAGGTGTCAGTGCCAGCTAGGTGGCTAACGTTAAAGTGCACTAAAGTATGCATGTATGAAAATATGTTTGTTTTTGCTTTTTTAGGTGTCATTTTTCAGATTATTGCTCAATTAATCGGTGTCAGAATAAGAAAATGGCCATTATAATTCTATGAGATCATAAATAACCATGCAAAATGCATAGTTATTAGGTTCATGATGCTGTTTATCATCTAAAGGCAACAAATCTTTAAGTAGAAAAGCTGGAAGTGGATAAAATTAATCATTTTTTTCTCAAACCCTATGGTCTCAAAAGATTTGATATAATCACACCTACACAGTCCTGTTGAGCTAAGCCTCTGACTGTAATCTCTCTCTTTTTACATTTACAACATAAACATGAATACTTTACATTTATCGAGTTAGTATTTCATCTTGAGAAATGCCCACAGTTTGAAAGGAAGTGTCCAAATGTAGTGCTGTGTGTGTCTGCTGGTGTATTTTTGTTCTCTATATGATTTTGCGGTCCTGCTGCGTTTCCCTCAATCATCTGTTGTTTGTCAAAACAAATGTCAGATTCAGAAGTGGGCTTCCATACTTATCCAGCTGGAGGTAGTTGTATTTTAGATTATTATAGATATGGCATATAGCAGTGGAAAGTAAAAGGTGACACTTATGATTTCTGTACAAATTAAGCAATTTAACTGGCATCTGAGGAGGTTTTTGGCGCCCTCACTAGTTTGTTTGAGAAATGCTAGTCAGTGAAACTAGTTAATCACTTGTTATTAAAGTAGAGTGAGAAAGCACTTGTTTCTCTGTCAAGTTGTAGATACTGGATGGAAAATACAACAACGGCAATTTCATTAGGTATACCCGCTCAACTGCTTGTCAGCCCGTCTCCAGGGTTTACACTGAATGGTTTGGAAAAAGAATGGAAATATCCAGTGAGCGGCAGTTCTCTGAGAGAAAATGTTGTTTATGAACAGTGTTTAAGTTTCTCTAATGTAATTTTTTTTTGTATTTTTCCCACCTAAGATATTATTCAGTAGTCTGATTATAAGTTTCCTTTTTATTCAGCTGTCTTAAAATCTTTGTTGAAATCTAAACGAACATTGATTCAAGCATGCCCTGTAAAGATTTCTTTGGTCTTTCAGTATGAAATGTGTGCTTCTGTTGTGCATAGCAGTGCATGTACAGTAAGTGCGTTTGTGCGCTGTGTCTGTTGGGATTTGGATGTGGTTCCCTAATATTTACTTTGGCAGGATGTCAGAACAGTCCACTTCCTGTGGTAGACCAGGATTGGCTCACTACAGCAGTGGACAGAGAACATTTAAGAAGCCTCCTTACTGTGTGTGTGTGTGTGTGTGTGTGTGTGTGTGTGTGTGTGTGTGTGTGTGTGTGTGTGTGTGTGTGTGTGTGTGTGTGTGTGTGATCCCATGCATTTTCATGTTAGCATACACTGAGGCTGGCACTAATGAAGATACCCATCAACTTTACAAGTGAGCAGATGTCTGTGCTCACATATGGCTGCCTGCAGCACACTGTGGTGTTGTGATTCATTAAGTTGCTCCACTTTGTTGTGAATCTGATTAAATCTGCCCTAAATGAAAGTCAAACCTGAGGAGCACAGTTTTTCTGGGACTCGCACACTGTAACATATGGCCTGAAGTGATTTAATGATTAATTGATCACTTTAGCCATCAACAAGAGGACGAGTGTCTCACTCAGCTATTTTGTGTGTTTAAGGTATAAATGGCTATTTGAACCAAAACGTGTATAAAATTGGTTTCAAATTGAAAAGCACAGCAGACAAGTAGCTGTGGTTTCAACATCAAGCTTCAAATGCAAACTTTTCCAAAACATGCTAATGCAGAAGAAACACACCACACCACTTATTTTAAAAGGGCAACAGGAGGATGATTTGGCTGTGTGATGGCCACAAGGCCAAATAAATTTAAAAAGCAAACGGGCTCACAAATTGGATGGAAAAAGTGTCCAAAACATTATGAACACTTGGGAAGATGGTGTTGATCACCTTTGAAGAGGAAACGTGATCAGAAACAAAACTTGGGAATGATCCTGATTCGTGATCAAATGCTAAAATAAAGATACCATGACTGTGTTCGATAATAGGAGAAAGAACACTTCCACACACTCGATGCAAAGGGAGCTCAAGGAACTGGGACTGAACAGCTGTGTGTTGGGGGCTTCACTTCGCTAAGGAGCATAAAGAGTAGACTTTCCAGCAATGGAAAAAAGGTAAAGGTCTGCTGAGTCCAGATTTACCTTGTTCAAGAGTGAAAGGTGGACCAGGGAAAGGCCTTGATTATACTTTGCATGTTAGCAAGGCCACTAGGTTCTGCTTGGGATGTAAATTTCATCATGAGCTATGTAAGCATGAGGGACTGCACAGACTCATCCACAGAGACTTTCCATTACAATGCAGCAAATGTGTATCCGCCACATGGGGGGGGACTTCAAAGAAGTGCAGGATTGTCAGGAGTCAGTTGTATCAAAATAGATTAGATATTAGTGTGTGACCTTATAAAGAATTAAATAAGTAGCCAGTGATTTTTTTCTTTTAGGGCCATTACACAGCCGTAGTAGTTAAACTGGGTCTAGTGCTCAGTTGGATGGTAATGATAGTACGCTTCATGCTGAATGTCTGCCAAAAAAATGAGTCCTACTTGTGCAGTTAGTGCTAAAATCATTCGCTGATTAATAAATTATATGTTTATTTGACTGGCAGAAACGTAATAGACCGCAATTTTCACAATCACTTGAGTCATTTCTTCAGCAAATGCCAAATGTTCACTTTATCCAGCCTCTTGAGTGCTTGGATTTCCTGCAGGTTTCTCATTTGCAACACTCCAATTTGAATGTCTTCTAGTATCATAGTTGGTACGACCAACTCATTTTATAGAGCTAACCATTAATAATTCAGTCAACAGAACCTTTAGTTAAGGACCTTCAGCATGCATAAACCTCTGCAACTTTATGATTCCCCGTGGTGCATTTGAGTTTTGTTTAAATACGAGGCCTTTGAGCAATCATATCCCAGCGTCCTCTCTGGTGAAATCATCTGTTGTAGCTTGGCAGTCGCATTTGTTGCTCTCTACAGGCACGCAGCACTGATTCACTACTTGGCATTTGCATTTTTGAAATGTGAAGTTTATTATTTCTAACACTATGAATTGGTCTCTGTTTTGGAAAATTAGGACAAGATGGTGTAATTCATGATGTGTTAAATAGATTTCAGGATGTTTTATTATCCTCGCTCGCATATAGTCTGTCTTTCTGATGAAGTACAGGAGTAACACATTTGAAACAGAGACCACAATATGAATATTCCATCTTACTATAACCACTAGTCCAGTGAAAGCTAGAGTAGTCATAGATTGTTGAGGTGCCAAGCAAACTGGTAAAATCCCCATTTTAGTTCTTTTTACATGCTGAAAGGACAACACACTGGCAGTTTGGGATGCTGGTGAAGTCACTCTGATTAGTACAACACCCTCTCTTTTTCTTTTCTTTTTTTTATTCATCCTCTCTGAAGAAAGCTACTGACAAATGATCTAAATTGACATATGAACTACATTGTGGCTGGATCTAGGATTGTGATCTGTGATGGACTGGTGACCCATCCAGGGTGTACCTCATGCCTTAAAACAGCTGGGATAGACTACAGATTCCCTATCTATCACTGAATAGGGATTAGAAAATGAAGGGATGGATGATTTATTGTTTAGGTCTCAAGAAAGAAACCTCTCATCGGATTCCAGGATAATTCAAGCAAGTGTAAATTCTTGAACCGAACTTGCAGAACTGTTTACGATTGTGTGTTCTGTGTTTCGAATGCCGTTTTTGTGCATTCAGGGGAAAAATAAAGTGATGAAATAGGGCGAAGCATTCCGGTCTCCTTTTCTTCTAACTTATCATTTTGATATATGGTGATGGGGAAAATAATTTGGCACAGAGAGTAACTGGTGTTTAATTAGTGCACTATTTTACCTTCTCTTGAGAAACTTTGGGACTGACAACAAGCTGGCTACACAGCAACACTGGAGTCCCACAGAAGCAATAAGCAAAGGTAAGAAGAAAAGGCATGGAGGAACTGAGCAAAGCAATGAATCACTGTGTTGTCAGTGAGTGAAGTCATTGAGCTGAAGGATGCGATTCTCTGGGCTCCAAGTATTCGGGGTGTTTCTCACTTACACAGCTCAGGTACAATTTTATTCTCTCTCCTTTGCTGGCTGTTGTTATTTTGCACTGTCCCTTAAGTGAATGACAGGGATTGATTGCACTTTTTGAGTTGAGTCTATTGGCTGTATTTATGTTCAACCTGATTGATTAGTCACAGAAAAATAACCAAATCTAAGAGGGAACTTAAACCTTCTGCCAAATAAACTTCTTTAAACATCAGTATTTATAGTAATCACTCTTTCACAGTACCTGTAAAAGATACCTCATTCAGGAGGAAAGGTTATACTGAACTGAAAACACCGGCAGGTCCAAGAAAGTCAGGCACAATGATAATGATAGCTGCTGCTCCATGGAATAACTATCAGATGTCACACTGACTTCTTCCATAATGATTCTTTGTCCACATTTGAAATTGGCTTGCTCCTTTGACACCACAACACAGAACGGTTGCATTACAGTGGCAAAGAAATTGCCAACATGGAGAGTGCACCATCATACTGTATCTTTGTTTTGGAAATGGCTTTTTTCCCCCGTTCAGTGACAGCAGTGATTTGATTTTACAGTTGAGTAGTATATGCTGCAGAGCACATATTGGCTCGGTTTCATTCTCACTACCAGCTGGCAGATGTTCTGTGAGAACCTCGAATGATGTCCTCTGTCTGCCTTTGCAGGTTTTAATGAAAATATCTCTATTTCCATCAGCCATGGGTCCTCCCCTTTCATGTTCCCTGCCTAATAAGCCATTGGTCTGTGTGGATGGACATCGTACTGAAATCACGGGTAACGAGAGCACTTCTTTGAAGAAAGGTTTCTTTTGAATAGAGGTGACACAAAGATATGTTTCTCAGTCCTAAAACTGTAGTAGAGAGAAGGAGGCTCCAAAAACCTCAGTAACGGAGTGATTTAAAGGCTTAACATAGATTTGTTATTTAGTGGGTGACAGTTATTTCTGTCAGACCATTTTAGCCCAAAGAGGATTGTTGTTCCTTCAGCACTAATATATATTTTGAAGTATAGCCCTGTTCTGGGAACTCCCCGCCCTTTCGTGTGCATATGTGGAAAACCTAAAAGCAGGGAAAGCACCAGCAAGACCGCTGCACATACCCGAGTAGGCATCAGCAGGAATTTTATCAAGAGTCAAGCAGCTTTAGTGGTATGCCCTGTATAAAAGTTGCCAATAAGATAAGCAGAAGAGAATCAGTTCATCTGTTGGATTTAACACAGAATTATTGTTCAATTTCAACCTGGATAGAAGTTACCATTTACATTAGAGTATAGCTGGAGACTCTCTTTCAGAAGAGTTTGGTATTTAAGTAGAATCTCTGCAGATTCTACTTTGGTATTTAAGTAGAATCTCTGCAGTTCCCGGGAGGTCCCTCCAATGGGATCTTTTACATTTTCTTGTAATCGTGTTTCGTCTTTTCCATTTACTCTTGAAGTTGCTTTGCTGTGGGCTAACAGGTTCAGGGAAAATACTAGTGACAATGTTTACACAAAGTCTAACTTGTTAATTTGCAATTTCTTGCCCATTTTTTCTTAAAATAAATGTTGCTTCTGCTGTTTTTGCTTCTGCTCCAGACTACCTGGCAATGTGAATACTGAGTTTTCATAATATGTCAATGCAAAAATCTACTAGCAGGATATCAGTTGTAGTGCATACCATTAAAATGCACAAGGAGAAACATACAAAGATAAAGATAGAATTAGCTCAAAGGCTTAAATTATTGTTATATTCCAGCATCAAGCAAAAGTATAAAAAACAACCCAACATTCATACATTTACTGAAACTGAAAAAAGGCCATTTGTATTGTTAGAGCTGTTAGAGCTGTTTTTGTATTCTCTCCCTCTTTCCTTGGTGGCTTCTTTGCTTCACCCTCACCTGTCTAAATGTCATCTGTAACAAGGCAGACAAAGGTTGCATGTTTTGAAAGAGCCTACAAGCACTGATCTATGAGTCTTTGGCACAATAGACACTATATTGAGAGTAAGAGTCACATCTGTTGCCTGGATTCTGGGAGAAACTCATTGCTGCTTCTCTTATTATAGGTTGTCTTCAGGGCAGCCCATAACAAAGTACCCCCTTACTTGAAATGCAATGAAAAGGTTTCTGTGGTCATGTGATAGGGGTTTGATGTTTGTTATTTACAACTACTGTACAGGTATCCAAAGATAAGTAAAAAAATCACCCAAAATACTTAAGTATGCACAGTCTCTTACACTATATCACGCAGCTGTCTCCACACAACCTCATACACTTTACTTGTGCTTGCATGTGCATGTTTTCACATATCACTGTGCAAGCAGTTCTCGTAGCTACTGCCCGTCATCTTCAAGGCCTGTATTGATTTTTCACACCATTGATTTTACTGGGCGAAATGGCTCATCAGGTACACAAGGTGAGAAACTATTTTTGGTGGCTTTGTTGCTGTCGAACATGCGTGTAATGGAGGTGTTAGAAATATACATTGCGCTGCTGTCTGTAAATGCCAAATATACAAAAACCGTTACGTAGAAATTGTGTGTTTTCAGTGTGCTGGTAAAGCTTTTTTTTAATTGACAAATCCAGACAACAACACAGAAGAATCCTCTGCAGAGAGCCCCCTTCCACAATCGGCCCAGTTCTCACACACATACCCCACGGCTTATTCTATCTATCCATCGACAAGCTTGATCTTTCCACCAGCAAGCCAATCTGGCCTGCTGCGTGGCTGAATGTGTGAATCTGCGATGGGAGAGATAATACTCGACTGTTTGTTTGGGTTTTCTGGACCAATAGATGAGAGCACTGATTGAAAGGTAATGTGGGGATGAGGCAAAACATCTAATCCTTTTTTGTGATAAAAAAAAAAAAAGAGGCCTACTTCCCTTTCTGCCTAATGCAACAATCTTTGATCCTTCTACTCAGATAATCCACAGACTAGTTTTCATACAAGTAGCTCAGTTTAGATTTATTAATAGCTCACTTAATTCTATTGGGATCCGTTTCTTCTGAGCATAAATCATTTGTTCCACACCTCCTCTGCTGGCCTGTCGTGCTTTACAGTAGATCCATCTGCACTTGAGCAGGATTATGAAACAATCCCCTGGTGACACTGACTGTGCTGCCCATTGATGCTGCCCCCACCCTCCAACCTGCTCTTTTCAGCTCCATCCACTGTGGCTAAATCTGCCTGCCTGATCCCCTGGGCGTAATTGATCTTCATATCATTAGCTGTATGTGGATCTATCTTGGGAGACGCCCACTGTTTGACTGCAAGTCAAAGTCATCCCTCATTTAAGCATATGTATGTCGCAGCGAGCTCTTTGATTGTGGCTCCATCGCAGGTCTTCATGCAGGAATGGTTGTAATGTAAACTATTATGTTATCAGCTTTGGGCCTGCCTAGAGATAGAGGCTCACTGACTGTTTAGTCTAAACATGTGGAGGCGGAAAAAATGGAGCTCAGCAGCGCGTTCTTCCCTCGCGACAATAAGGGGACGCTTGGGCCCCAGGAGGAAGGGTGTCGAGGGTCTGTGTGTGAGCAGCCTCCTGGGTGTCCTCAGATCTCACATCTGGCTGATCGGGGAGGAAGAAGTGGCCTTGCTGCTTACTCGCACCTCCTCGCCACACTGCCACCACCACCACCACCGAGCTCACTCCCTGTCTTTCTCTGTGTGCTCCTCTTCTGCAGATGGTGGGAGCGAGGACTTGGCAGACCCCCGCTCGCCCAGTCTAGACCCTCACCTGAGCCACATCGGCCAAGGTAAGCAACCGAATCTCCAAAGAGAAGTTTTCTTTAAACTCGAGATAGAGAAAAGTTTGCAGTCTTGACAGGAAACGTTATGCCTTCCACAGCACCTGCTCTTCTCACCTCTTGCTTTTATGTGCTCGCAGTGTGTATAATATGTGCGAATGAGAAGCTGAGTTGCTGAAAACAAACGTGAGCTCTTTTCTCGTCCCCCATATTTCCTCCCTATTGGCTCTTTCCAGACGCTATTTCTGCTCCCTTAATGTTTTCATGAAGCCTTGTTTGCTGGACCGCATTTATTCCGTTTTCTAACAGCAAGTTTATGACTACTGGACATGAAGTTATATTTACAGGGAGGGCAAGTGTATGAATTTTATATTCTTGTAATTTTGCCTGTAAATCTGAGTAATTTCAAGGGGAAATAGGGTTGTATATATGACATTAGATGGTACCAACAGCGAGAATGTCTGTGCTTGGCAGAAACTGTTTGGGGCAGTTTGTTTTTTTCCACCTCATACATATTTTGAACTGAACACCTTGATGAGTAGGTGGTTCTGTTTATTTCGAGGCATGGAGTGGTCCTTGTACACGACTCTTATTGCAGTCTAAAATGAAACACGGTAATTTCCCCTTCACTGCTTTTGTTCTGTGGATTTCACCGCTGAAGTGCGGCTGGTGCTCCCTCTCTGCCCTTCTCATTTTTGACCTGAATGAGACCATTTAATATCTTTCTCAGGATTATCATAATTTTCAATGAGGCTTTCCAGAATTAAATGGACTAATTGATGAGATTAGGGCCTTTTCCACCTCAAGAATGTTGGCTAAAACTACGAGTATTTGGATGAAAAGTGCATTTCAACTTCTTGGACCGGGGTCCGTATTACAGGGACATTATTTTACGCCCCACAGAGCAACTCCTTCATAGTGGGAGGGTCATACTTACTGCATTGCAAATAAGCTCCTGCATACTATACACCATGAAAAATACATTTATTTGAAACACTGTTGAATTTAGTAAAACTTTATTTTCATTAGTGTAGGTCTTGTACTATTCAAATGTATACCTGCAGGATCACCTAGACATGTAACCTCTGGGGAACGTTTTGAGACTAAAGGTTAACTGGAACATTTTTCAATAATTATCTATACATTAGGTGTAATTTTTAGGAAGGATACATTAAAGTGGTGCAGTGAGTACTGTCAGCACAGAAAGAAGACTCTGGGGTTTGCAAGGCCTGCTGGTCTTTATGTACTCTGGTTTCCTTCCAGAGTCCAGAGGCATGCATGTAAAGTTAATTGATGATTCTAAATAGACTGTAGGTTCAAATGTGATTTATGGTTAATGGTGTCTCTGTTAGCCCTACAGTGGATTGGTTACCAACCTCTCACCTGGCATTGGCTAGGATAGCAGCTGAGAAAATAGATGGACGTTAATAATTGTCTATTTCTGTCTTTATTTAATTAATTAATTTTTTAAATAATATGACCTGCTGTAAAGAGTGCACTAACTTCTCATATAAGATAGCCCTTCTGTGTCATTAACCTCTGATAAGTTATACTATATTTCTAATAAATACATTGTTGCAGGTTAGAAAGTGTGCAGGAATCAGGTTTTGTCTCATCTTCTATGGGGTATGGAACTCCAGGCCTCGAGAGTCGGTGTCCTGCAGGTTTTTGATCTCACCCTGGGTCAACCCACCTGAATTGAATGATTAGTTCATTACCAGGTCTCTGGAGAACTTCAAGACATGTTGAGGAGGTAATTTAGCCATTTAAATCAGCTGTGTTGGGTCAAGGACACATCTAAAACCTACAGGACACCGGCTCTCAAGGCCTGGAAGTCCCTACCCCTGTTCTATGCTCTTGGCTTATGAACTAGATTGGTGAGTGTTTTCAGTAGTACTGACTGAAAGCTTCAAACGTTGGGTGTGGAGTGTGCAGTACTATGCATGTACTGCACTTTAGTTTCTTTTTCTTTTCTTTTTTTTAATCACCAGTGAAGTCACAGAAGAAATCATATGTCAGATGAACTGATGAGTTCTCCTCCCAGGGCATCGCATTATGTCTTTTTGTCAGATACCATTACACACGTCTATTAGCGCTGGTGCGTTGACGCCTTGTCTGTTTTCAGAGACCTACACTGTCTGTTTTCAAAGGAGTGAGAGGAACCAGCAGTTTAATAATAATAATAATGGATTGCATTTATATAGCGCTTTTCTAGGCACCCAAAGCGCTTTACAATTCCACTATTCATTCACTCTCACATTCACACACTGGTGAAGGCAAGCTACAGTTGTAGCCACAGCTACCCTGGGGCAGACTGACAGAAGCGAGGCTGCCATATCGCCATCGGCCCTTCTGGCCAACACCAGTAGGCGGTAGGGTAAAGTGTCTTGCCCAAGGACACAACGACCAGGACAGAGAGAGCAGGGGGATTGAACCGGCAACCCTCCGGTTACAGATGAGCTTCCCATTCCCCTGAGCAACGGTCGCCCGGTGGCATGATATCTGCATGTCCCTGTTCCATAACTTTGTGCTTCACCAAAGAACACCTCGTGAGTAACTTAGACTTACCAGTGGCTTTGACACAACTGCATTATATGATTCTACAGGAATAAGGACAGGCTGACAGTATAGTTGCTGCAAAAATAACTTGTCACTTTTTCACATGCCAGCGGCCCAATTGGCATAATTTTCACAGCTCTTTACAGTGTGATGGACACTCACACAACCTACAGTATGAAAGGAACCTTTTAGTTCTTTGAAAAAGTCTAAAATGACTAAAATGAAGGTGTCTTGGATGTAAATGCAGCTAGTTTATACCTAAAAAGTCGAATAAGTAAATAAAGCACATTCTTTTGTATTTGTCCTGATTATTAACATGAACGGCCACAAAATTGTTAATTTATTTAGCAGGTAATTGATTGAGAGTAGCTTACCGGTAATTGTTTATTTTTGTTCAATATTTCAAAGCATTAAAACCAAGCCTGATCCTGACTGCTGGCAACTGCTATCAGAATACCAAGTTAGCTATTTTATATTCACACCAGTGTCTGCATACATGTGGAGAATTTCCATGCCGGGGAAAGCAACCGCTGCTCTGGCTGTTGTTTTTCACTCTCACAGTGACATTCCCCAGTGAATGGATGGACTGACTCCAGAGCCACAGAGGGATTGATGTGTGTGTCGGATTGTGTTTGGCATTTCTTCTATGAGTGCAATTGTTTCAATACTGATGTATTTATATTACAGCAGCCAATTTGCCCCCTTCCTAGCCATCATACAGGCTTCCTCAGGGACCGGTATCTGATAATGGCTTTTTGTCTCACCGTTGCGGCTGCTATCTGGCGCGAGCATGTTCCTTGACCAGTTGGTTTTACAGTTCAGTCTGCTGGGAAATGGGCAGTCTGAGATAGAACTGATTCACAAAATGGATGTTTACAGACAGCTGGCTGATGAGTGCGTGTGAAATTAAAAAAATAAAAATAAAACCAAAGTTCTCATAATTTGTGGGTTTTAGAGCAAAAGAGGAAAAGGGGGGGTATGAGTGATGGTAAGTGGTTGTTTATACTGGCTCTGTAATTACCACTCATTGTGAGAGGCTTTTTTCGTAAATAAAATGCTCTCTTGTGGTCATGACTGTGCTTTTTTTCTTGTTTAAACATTTCAAATGGTTAGAAAATCCTTGATTATATAAAAATTGTTGGGTATTGTGTTACTGCGGGGCTGACAGAGGTCAGGCGGGCTGCCTTTTGAGGCAGTGATGTAAACTGCACGTGTTGCCTGCAGGGCTGCTCTCTGCTGGGTCACGCCAGTGATGTTGCGCTCAATATCAGTAGTGCACTGATTGCAGGATCGAGCGACCAGGCTGAGGTCCTATCCTCTGTCAGAGGGTGATACGGTTTCTACAGCAGGTGAACAAACAGGAAAAGAAACAGAACAAAGAAGTCCAACTAAGCACTTTAATAGTGGATATATTCTGATCCTTGCAATCCATTATATTCAGTTATACCTGTCAGCCTACACTCTAAGAAATAGGGGCATTTCAGTCCTAACAGGTAGAGTTGACATGAATGTACCCCTAAGGTTAATTGTTGGGCATCAGCGTAACTATATCTACCTTTTCCACAAAGATTCTTGTGTCCCTAATGAAATGGTACATATTTGCAGCATTTGTTTAAATGTTTTAAGGTGCAGTAATGTGCCACATGCGCAAGGAATCTGGGTAAAATGTTAGCTGAATAGTGCTTCCTGCATTCAGATTGGTTTTATTTGAGGTGCTTTTGGAAGGGATACATTTAAACTCCAACTGAAAGGCACTCTCTTGAACTATAATCACATGTTTTTCCTTCTAATGGTGTGGTCATCTTTATCCTAAAGAAAATCCAACGTGTTCTGGCATATAAGACTTTGTAAAGGAGTATAAATATATTTCATGAACCGCTGGACCTTTCCTAGTGGTGGTCCTTTAATAGCAGACTTCCACTTGTGGAGTACCAATAATGGCAAATATCCACCTTGGATGAGAGTGGAATATAAAGAGCCCAAAACGGTTTTAACACAAAGCTAACAATTTTTATCATATTTAAATCAAATGTGCATAAACTGCACACAATAGCACAAATCACAGATAATATGAATGAATATCAAAATACAAACTGAGTTTATAAAACTGCAGTCAAATCTGAATCAGCCATTTACACCAAGATATTTAGTGTCAGGTGATTTATAAATCCAGAAATTCATAAATTCCTTTGGTTAAAACTCCGTTGTTTTGGCTCCTCTTTACATGGAAAGAGGGATGCGGTCAGTTACTGGAAGACAAGTAGAATAGATCCAGATTTTTCACAAACTCTGTTTAACATCCTGATTAAGGTTTGTAAGCTGAAACATGTTTTTTGGATTTTTTTGGCTAAACCTGAGCATGCGATGAGAATAAGGGCATTTAAAATTATATTTAATAAGAGGATGCCTTTGAATTCTTTGTTTTAATAATAATAATAATAATAATAATAATAATAATGGATTGCATTTATATAGCGCTTTTCAAGACCCTCAAAGCGCTTTACAATTCCACTATTCATTCACTCTCGCATTCACACACTGGTGAAGGCAAGCTACAGTTGTAGCCACAGCTGCCCTGGGGCAGACTGACAGAAGTGAGGCTGCCATATCGCGCCATATCGGAAATGGCTTGAGACCTAGACTATTAGCAAAATGTAGCTGTTGTGTATGAAAGGTGTCCAATTAATAATGCATGTACAAATCCAGAGTGGAGCCATTTGGTAAGATCACACAGTAACCGTAGGATAATTTCCTCTCTCATCTTCTCTTCCTTTGCTATTGAGTCTGCAGTTATACCATTAATATTATAACACAGTGCTTTATTTAAAGTCCAGAAAAATATCTCATACTATGCTGTTTCTCCCTCCCATCCTGCAGGTGGCAGCATAGACAGCGACTGTGCCTTTGAAGGAGACTACAACGTGCCCCCTCTTTCAATGACTGAGGGCATGCAGCATATTCGCATAATGGAGGGCGTGTCACGCTCTCTGCCCTCCTCCCCGCTGCTCACCCATCAGACCATCAGTGTCAGGCTGCAGCCAATGAAGAAGCTCACAGGTAAGGATGCTGCAGGTGATAGAGGAGTCACTCAGAGTGCAGGATTTGAAGTTGTTGTCATTTTCTTTTTAAACCAGAGTTCAGGAAGAAAGCCACAGCCAATAGAGACATGGGCTAAATCTGGTTTAAATTTGCCTGTGGCTGTCCTCCCCCATAGACTCGGTGTACTAACACAGCCTCCCTTAGCCCTTCACTGTACCACTGTAGGCAGCTTAATCACAAAATCATGCATACTGAGTTAAAACTGATTTTACAAGACTAAGCAATGTTTCACCCCGATGCTTGCTGATAAGCAGTAATCATTTACTGTATTACTTGCCCCCCTAATTCTAAGTAGAAAGCAAGTGGAGCTGAGCTCGGGTTTCTGACAAACACTGTAATTTCCAATTGTTGTAATCGCCAAAGTCCTACCTAATTGACAGTGTCAAGAACAGATGATGGACTGCGAGCTGCGGTTGGCTCAGGCGTCCTTTATTGCTTTTTACCTCCTACCACTAATCGTTTCCTTCCACAGTCATCACTGACATTCAGAAAATGTGGAAAATTGCCTCCCCTCTGTTTCCTCATCAACTGCTTTATGAGTCTGTGTTGTGTTCCCTCTACTATTGCAATGGGGAGAAGCAGTTGTTTTGGTACACAAGACGGTCTGGGCATCAAAGGTTACTGCTCTACTTGTGCTTTCAAAATGAGAATTGAAATATTGACAGCACAGCTTCACCCAGTATCTGTGCAGCCTCCACACAGAAGCAGAGTGGGTGTGGATGAGTTTAAAGCTCGACTCAGTAGTCACCACTAGGGTGCACCAATCTCCCAGCTACTTCAGATCATTAACCGTTTCTGGTATGCCGGGGGGAGCTGTGATTTTTACATCATACAGAATGATTTATGATCTCTCCAGGGTCATCCAAACTGTGGGTTTTAAAGGGGAAACGCATAACCACATCATTTTCTCCCATTTTAACTGGGTGTGCCACACTGCTGTAGAGGACTGTGTGTGGACGGATGGAGCAGAGGTTTCTTTTTCTTTCTTTCTTTTTTCTCGAGAATTAAATTTCAGAACAATCCGGCCAAATCACACTCTTCTCCCCACCTCCTCCCTCACTGTTCTGCTGTTTGAGGAGCATTTTGTGTGCTTTTCTTGGATTTGATGTTTTGTGGCTGATTCAGCCTGCTTCTAAAAGGCTTCTTTCATCTGCGTGAGTCGCAGCTAGTTTTTAGGACATCATACGAATCTGTAAATATGAATGTGTGTGTGTGAGAGAGAGAGTGTTTGTGTGTGTGGTTTTTTTTCATGACAGCCAAGAATAGCTTGATTAATGATGCACGGCGCCGTCTCATTTGTACTATTCTTATTTTGTGGCTGACGTAGGGAGAGGTCTCTTTGCAGTGTTCTCACACATGTCATCATTTGGCTTGATGTATTACACCAGTCAGGTGCTGCTTGTTGTGTGTTTGGGGATTTTCAAACTTAGTGATGCTTTTTAAACAGATTTTTTTTCTATGGATTATGTTTCATAATTGACTCATTTCACTACACTTGTCACCTTAAGTGAACATGTGTTGTAACTTTCACTAGGATTAGCTTGTGCTTATCTGTATGGATTTGTGTCATATCTCTTATTGTCTGTCATAAGGTGGTGTCTATTTAAATGGTGAAGTCACGGAAAAAATATATAATTGCTTTAATCCAGATAAAGGTTTTTGCATTAAAAAGGGCTTATATATGGTATGTCCAGTGGTTATTCTTCAAATCACATGTCAGTATGACTTTACAGCACTTACAGGACCAAAACGGCCTGTCAGTGAAATGACAGCATGCACAAAAGCCCTCAAGTGCCCATTGTCCTTCAAGCCCTCAAAGACCTGTGTCTGCTCTCAAGTGTCATCCACCAGCAGACTGTATTTGAGCTCAGACTACCCAGCTTTGTCGCCCTTTAATTAATTCAACGCAGCACCACTTCCTCCACAGCTTGACGGTACTGAGCTTGTGTGCGGTGTTACAGTCACAGGCCTGAACCCCTCCCGTGCCACATATTGCAGAGGTGAGAGAAGGGAGTGCGCTAGAGAGCAAACAGCAGTAGGTCTAAAGGGCTAAAGCGCTTTGATCCCCCCCGGTGGTCTCCCCCAGTCACAGCTTCTATCTGCCCTTGTTTGTAGCTCCTGATTGGCCCTAGGGGGGCAGAATTGTGATGTTTGTGAAGACTTGAGTTATTCAACCTTGTAAAATAGCAATGAAATTTCTGACCTTTTCAGAGAATCCTTGACTTTCTGATTGAATCCCCTCTGCCTCCTTGAAGACTCTTGAAGGGGAACTTCTTAGACAGATTTTTGGAGTAGGAAGAGATGCAAACAGGCACTGCGTAGTCAGTTTTTCATGTAATCACTACTGGTTTTCTGTGGACTTGGAAGTAATGCCACAATTCTTCACCCTATTGGTCAAAAAAGTATGAAGGTACTTATGAGATGGAAAGATTAGCTGATACATTGAACAACATAGTCCCACATGTCGGTGGTTTCTAATCTTCTTACAATGCAGTGTTATGTCATGAAACCTTGTCTTGCTAAGTGGCATGCATTGTCATGACTTCCTTTTAGTTGTCTATATTAAGGAATAATCTATTTTAAACAAATGTGCACAGAAAGGTCTAGGTTATTGATGTTCGTTTAGTGAATTACTTAGAGTTTGGCATTGAGAGGTAATCCACTTGATGTATGAGTAAGGCACTGTGTGCTAAACTACAACTACTAAACGATAGGAAAGATTCTGCAGCAACTTAAGGAAAGAAAATAATCTACATTTTTGTTTTATCATTATAAACCAGTAACATCTTTAAAACCTGCTGAAAATGTTGGATCTCAGCACCTTTAGGCTGCTTTCTCTGTGTATATCTGATAACATCTACTGCTACGGTTGGCCACACTGAGTGTTAGATTACAGCAACCACTCAGTGCTTGTTCGTAGCAAGCAGTTTTACCTGTCTCCTCAATATTTGGTTTCAGCAACCACCACTAATACCATTGGCAGTCCTCGATGGCTTTGGTCTCCCTCACAAAACTTGCTCATGATTGGATCAAGGAACATGACAAAGAGCCCAAACCATTCAAATTCTTAAGAACCAAATCTGATAGAGAGTCCATGAAATGCACCACAATACTCCTGATCGCCTAAAAAGACTCTGTCGGTGGTTTTTATGTTGTGCCTGAATACCTACACTATATAAAAGATAAATTTAGCCGCCATGGCATCACATACTGTTTTTAACTCAGTGTTGGCAAACATTGAGTTAAAATTCTCAACAAATGCCAGCAAGCTTGGTTAGAAAGCTACACCCATAATGGATCCACACAGACACACAAATCTGCTATTAGCGCTAAGTCATGAAAGTCCTATTATTTCACTCTTAAGGACTGAAGCAGAAACTTCTTGGATGATCTGTAGCTAATAGCAAACCATATAATTCCATTAAAACCTTCTAAAAAGCTTAGCAGCCGAAACATCACTTTAAATTGGAGAACGTGATGCCTACAACTCCCTGTTTCAGTTTCTCTTTCATAAACTGTGGCCATGAATATGTGGCCAACAAAAAAAGAAAGAAATAAGGATGGGGGGCAAATACTTTTTCACAGAACTATACTCTGGTTTCATTTTTAAGCCCTGAAGGTTGGAGCTTGTTTTAATGATATGTTTTGCATGAAAAAAATCTTGATAAAGTAACTAGTAACTGCAGCTGTCTGATAAATGCAGGGTAGTGGTAAATGCTTAAATACCAGTACCAGATATAAATACACTTAATGGTAGTACATTAAACCACTGACAGGGCTCATCTGTCCCTCATCTTCATGTGCGTTTGACAGATTTCGCGTCCACATTGTTTATGTTTTCTATTTTTAGTCCTCTGTTGTCTCCGAATTGGAGTGGCTCATTGTCGCACTTATCTCTTAGTGGCTGATTGTTATGAGCTGTAATCACTGATTGCTTATTTGTGCTTTAATAAACACCTCACTCAAGTGTCAGGCTCACCAGAGATGTCGCCCCAGCTGATTGATTGGCCCTGCTCCACTCAGAAACATTTAAGAGGAATTATTTCAACATCTCTCCCCAGATTACACTGCTTTCCCCTAATTAATGGCTACAATCAATACAATTACTGCCTCCCCATGGATTGCAGCATAAAAGTGGAAAATTGCATTTGGCCTTAAAACCTGAGAAAAGCCTTGATTTAATTATACAGCCTAATTTTTCACCCACTTTTGCTTCAATTATCACAGTGATATGAGTATATCTAAAATCTATTGTCTCTGTGGTGCTCACAATAATGGAGTAATATGTGAATAAGTGGGAATGCACTACACTTAGCTAACTTGTAAGCGGTCACTGATGTAGGCATGAGTAGTGGTCAGGGTTAACAAAGCACAGTGTGCAGGACTGCTTAGTCAGGTTTTACAGCTCATGGTGTGGGTGGTCTTAAAGAATCCGCATTAAAACAGTTGAGCAGTTGAGCTCTGCTAAATTGGCTACTTCTCACAAATGCTGCATCTCTGTTTTTGTTTTTTTGTCTTCTTTTAAATTTATTTTACAGTGGAATCGTTCAAAGAAAAGACACGCTCCCTTGTTGGGGGTTTTCCTGCAGAGATACAGCAGACTGCAATAAGATTATGGTGTATCTGAGTCATGCTCAGCAGAATCTTTTTTATTATTTTTTGAAGTATTTGGGGAATGTGGACGAGGCTAGCAGAGGAAAGCATGACACAAAAATAGTTCCGTTTGATTATAAAAGCGATTCGTGGCCACCTGCTGAGCTGTGAAAATATTGCAGGAAAGCCACAAGAAGTAGTTCAAACTACAATCCAGCCCCAAGAAGGCCTCTGGGTCCACCTCCAAGGCACAATGACCACCCCCACTAAGAAATGGGACTGATCAGTGGAAGCCAGAGAGAATCAAATTCACCCAATTGGTTTTTCAAGGAGGAATGATATCTCTCCAGACTAACGGGGTTTAGAAGTAAATTTCTATATTGAGTTGCACATAAATCATTTTTTGATTTCCAATTCATGAGGATAGTTTTCTTAGCGATGCATAAGGCAGTAGGAACTATGTGTGATGCATTTGCTTCTATATCTAATTCACTTGCATCACCTAAAATGCACAGTGGGTGAGGTTGGGATACAGCAATTGAACGATGTGAATGTGTCTTCACATGTCCTCTGCCAGAATCTCTGAACAGACGTACAAGACCATATAGCAAACATATAGTTCACTTTATATAAAACTACCTATGTGCAAGGCCCATTTGGAACATCCTTTGTCCTGTAAAGTGTGTTCTATGGAGAGCTTTGTGTCTAAAAATATCGATCTTCACTTTGATTTTGCTATCAGGAGGGAAATGGAAGTCATCCATTTTTGACTTTTTTGATTTTGAATTTGTGGGTACAGAGATTTAAATATTCTGTTCTGTGTTAAGTATTTCTAAGTTCAGTCAACTGGGGTTAAATATCACCTGTATGGTGGACCATAATTGGTGATATTCAAGAAATGTACTGTCGCTGACTTTGAACTTGTTCTTCTGTAGAGTTCTTGTCCAATTATGGGTTTTCTAATAAGCTTCATTTGATACATTTTAAAGCCTACAGCAATCTGTTGGCTAAGAAGTAGTAATAAAAATCTGGTAGTTCTAGACCATCATTATCTTTAGACTCGAGAAAATGTCAGATTAATTGAAACTGTTATTTGTAGCCCTAAAAGCATAATTAAACAGTAGCTAATAAATAACAGGTTTCACCTGATTAATTAATTTACCTGCCTCTGAGATTAAACGCCAGCTGATCTTCCAGCATCATATAGGAACAGATGTTTGAACATGCAATAATCCATCTGTAATTCTCTTACGTTTCACATATTTTATTTTATTTTTATTTTTTATATGAGCAGCTCTTGTGTGACGTCTCAATCTCTGTCTCTCTCTCCACCCATCCTTGGCCAGCCTCATGTCTTATTTGCATCTGGTATCCTCTGTGAATTTTTGAAATGAACACTGACATTTGGGACGTCTCAATCTCCACGCCTCCTTACCCAGCGTTGCACCTTGAGAAAATCGTTCTTCAATTATCATCATTATTTCCTCCTTCCACTGTCCCAGCCACTGCCGACCCACCAAATCATTTGTTCCGCTGAAAGGGAAAATGTGACATTTTCAGATCCATTGTCGCAGCTGAAAAATAAGGAGTGAAGGTTAAGAGTAGAAAGGTGTAATTGAAATGTTTAAGTACGATGCCCTCAGGAAAAGCAGTGGCTGGATTAAATGCTGCAACAGAAGTACTTGACATATTTTAGTCACCGTCCAAATAGTCTGGCTTTCTTAGAGATGAGGTGCTGTGTCATTATGTGCAAACATCAGTTCTTCTGCACTGTGCCACAGTATGTCACATTAAAGTTACTTGAGGGGAGTCGAAATGTCCCTGTAGCTGCCTTTCGTTGAACTTACTTCAGATGAATGGTGGTGCACAACTGAAGGGGTAATACTTATAGTAGAAATATAATAGAAGTTTTTCTAAACTGAAACTGCTCTTATTTCCCAAAATTTGAGATTTCTGCTCCAAGTTCTTTTCTGCATTTTAATGAAAATGTAATGTTTGGTTGTGCTCAGACACGCTATGTGTATGGTAAGTGTAAAGCTATAGCTAACAGCAGGCCTGGGGACCCACCCAAAGGGCAAGAAACATAACAAACCCACAAGTGTTTTAAGTAGAATTCTTTGGTCTGAAAATCAAATCTGGAAGAAAAACAAGTGTATAGATGTGATTTTCTTTTCACAATTAAAAAAATGAGTGCTCAATGCTATAGTATTTCCAAACTAAATGAACCAGAAAATATTTTAGAGTAAAACAAAAAAAAGGAGGCAACTCTAACCCAAGTAAAATTGCCAAGTGACAGTTCTTTTATTTATTAGACAGAATTGTAAACTTTAAAGTTGTTGAGAAACTGTTCAGCGAGATGACACGCGAGCTAATCTAGAAGCTGCAGCAGCAGCAGCCCGAAATCGCCGTGGATTTACACTTTTATGAAAAAGCTCTGGCTGCTTCATTTTCAATCAAATGTTAGATACTTTAAAGCTTTGACTGAATTTGAGTTGAGATGGTTACTTTTTAATTTCCGGTAAGAAAAACTGCACTCTCCATTTTAAACCATTCCTGCATGCTATTTCTAATTCTTTAAGAAGGAAGCTAGTTGGGGCCCATCAAATATTTGTGCCCGGGGGTCTCTAAGATGATGATCTCGGCAGTTAACTTAGCTCAGCTTAGTATAATGACTAGAAACAAAGAAAATGTGCTACCATGTTCTGTCACAAAAGCTTAATACTTAATGTGGTATATTGTTTGAGTATTTGTAGTAGTTGCGCTCCATTTCTTCCTCAGTGTCAGGTGGGATTTCCTGCAGCTCCCATGAGATAGCTAAAGAGGTGCATTTAAATAGGATAAAACCAGACCAGATGTTTCCACTCATAGCTAGGCTGTGCAGCCATTGGCTGTTGGTTTTTTTTATTTAGGCAGATATAACACCTCCTCTATTCACCCTGCTCACTCCCCCCCACCCCCAACAACAGCATCCAATACACACTCAACACAAGGCTCCAGCCTGTCTCTCTCAACCACCCAGGTTAGGAGGGAACTGAGGAGGATTAATGGCAAGAAGGCAGCGGGTCCAGATGGCATCAGCTTGAGGGTCGTCAGGTCCTGCGCGGACCAACTGTGTGGGGTGATGGAGCACCTCTTCAACCTGAGCCTGAGGTTGGGAAGAGTCCCACAGCTCTGGAAAACCTCCTGTGTTGTACCAGTGCCAAAGACTTCACGCCCCAAGGACCTCAACAGCTACAGGCCGGTGGCTCTGACATCCCACCTGATGAAGACCCTGGAGCGGTTGGTCCTGGTTCAGCTTCGGCGCCTAATAAGCTCATCACTGGACCCACTTCAGTTTGCCTACCAGCCTGGCATTGGAGCGGATGATGCCGTCATTCACCTCCTACATCGTTCCCTCGCTCACCTGGAGACCGCTGGAAGCACTGTGAGAATCATGTTCTTTGATTTCTCCAGTGCCTTCAACACCATTCTTCCCTCGGTTCTAAAGGACAAGCTGGTGAACTCTGGAGTGGACCATCACCTCACTACCTGGATCCTGGACTACCTCACCGACCGACCACAGTATGTGAGGACTCAGGGCTGTGTGTCGGACAGGGTCGTCTGCAGTACGGGGGCCCCACAGGGAACGGTTCTGGCTCCGTTCCTCTTCACCATCTACACTGCAGACTTCTCCCACAATTCCACCCAGTGCTTCCTGCAGAAGTTCTCTGATGACTCTGCAATAGTCGGCCTCATCACTGATGGGGACGACAAGGAGTACAGAGGTCTGACCCAAGACTTTGTGGACTGGTGCCAGCTGAACTACCTCCAGATCAACGCCAGTAAAACCAAGGAACTGGTGGTAGACTTCCGCAGGCACAAGCATTCTCCACTGCAACCACTGAACATCCAAGGTATGGACATTGAGGCTGTGGACAGCTACAGGTACCTTGGTGTTCATCTGAACAATAGACTGGACTGGACTCATAACTCAGACGCCCTCTACAGGAAAGGGCAGAGCAGGCTGTACCTGCTGTGGAGACTCAGGTCGTTTGGAGTGGAGGGCCCACTCCTGAAGAAATTCTATGACTCTGTTGTGGCTTCTGCTATCTTTTATGGTGTGGTCTGCTGGGGCGGCAGCATCTCTGCTGGGGACAGGAAGAGACTGAACAGGGTGATCCGAAGGGCCAGCTCTGTTCTAGGATGCCCTCTGGACCCAGTGGAGGTGGTGAGTGACAGGAGAATGGCGGCTAAGCTGTCATCCCTGATGGACAACATCTCCCACCCCATGCAGCAGACTGTGACAGCACTGAGCAGCTCCTTCAGTGGGAGACTGCGGCACCCACGGTGTGGGACGGAGAGATTTCGCAGGTCTTTCCTCCCCACTGCTGTCAGACTCCATAATAAAGACTTTAACTGATCAAGCACACACAGCCATACATATGCAATAATACTAAGTGCAATAATCCTTTCTGTCATCGTTGTATTTTTACTCAGTTGTATATAGTATTTGTATTTGTATTCTATTTTTATCTTATTGTATATTTATTTTTATTCTACTGTATATAGTATTTTATTTTATTCTATTCTGTACAGTTGTGTACTGTATTTATTCTTATTGTATTCTAATTTTTGCCTCATAACTTTTGCACTGTCCTCTTCCTGCTGTGACAAAACAAATTTCCCACGTGTGGGACTAATAAAGGTTATCTTATCTTATCTTATATAAGACGTGTATCAGGCTGATCGTTCTTTCTGCCCTTTTTTATGCACACATTAAAAAAATCAGTAAATCAAGTTCTGATTATGGCAATTTAAATTGGAAAGCAAAAAAGACTGATTTAAAAAAAAAAAAAAGAAGCTCACTTGAAAATGAGAAAACTCATAATATATTAATGATTGTTGAGGTGTTGCTTATTTTAATGTAAAGAAAAGGTAAAAGAAAGGTGAGGCTTAAAGTGAAAAATCTCAGATCCATCTTTCATCTATAAATATATCAGGTAAATAGAGGAAAGGACCACAGGGAAGACGAACTAGAAGTGGAAGGAATGATAAAAACAATAATATAATAATATTGAAAGAGCTGCACTGTCTGGTGTGGGAATAAAGATTATAGTTTATATCTTGAGGCTGAAGATGCCAGGCGTTCTGCAAGGATGTTTACACATAATATAAAGACAACATGCATTTCTAGAAGATTTATATCACTTCTTAAGTCTGTAAACTCCTGTGATGAATATCATAACTAACTGATTATGACTCTTTGCAGCAACAAAGTCTAGGCTATACATCTTTCCTGGTGCTTTCATTCCTTACACACTTTGGTAACCTTATTGGTTACATGTAAGTACAACTACTGTGCAACAGTCTCAAACCACCCCACACCAAAGTATTGAAGTCTCGAACAATAGTTTTCCAGGCTTTCTGTCTTTCAAAGTTTTTCTTTGGATATTGGCTGGCCTTTCCGTCACTTTCAGTCCAGTCCTTGTACCTAACCATTTTCAGATGAATGTAGTTTGGTTGTTAAGCCACTTAACACTGGCCTGTAAATGATTCAAGCATAAATAAGCACCTAATTCACAGGATGAATCAAATTTTATCTCAAATTAACTTTGAGCCTTTCACTGAAAACACATCTTTTGTATCCATTTGGTTTGTTGAATTTATTTAAAAAAAAAAAAAAAAAACTCAAGATGTGCGAATAATAATTTGAGAAAACCAAGACAAAGGAAGTGACAGGCATAAATAACTACAGCAGACGAGCAGTACTCGAAAGTCTCAACCTTAAGAAATAGGAAAAAAAGCTAGCAAAGACCTGCTTGAGCTGATAACTTTACTGTTTACTGAAACCTCCTCAGAAATGGCCTCAGGATTCTTAAGTCATTAGGGTGCAAAGACCAAAATATGCCAAATTGCACAAGGACCAGGCTTAAAATTAGTGAAAAGCAGCCACTGTCCAAAGAAGAAAATTTTTAAAGACCTACTAAATAACTAAAAGTCCCAATTTACAGAATGTCTTGTATTAAAAAAACAGAACAAAAAAAACCTAACACATGTTGGCTACTCGGTAGTAAAATATAAATGAGGGGTGGCTCAAGACTGTTGCACATTACTGTATGGGCAGTTGAAAAAGTCAAATAACAATAACTGAGAAGCACTAAGCCAAAGGTTTTCTCATTTGAAGTTTCTGAGTCCTCTCTGTCATTGCTGTGGTGGTGAGTGAGATAAAGAAGGCTGAGAATCACTGCTTTTCAGTAGCAAGTGAAGTTTGACCTGTGATCGTCGCACATTTTCTGGGCCTTTTGGTAAGACTTGCAAGGGGGTTAGGATTGTCACCCGAGGGAAATAACTGTGAGTGGAGGAGATTAATAAAAAACATTTAGAACAGGATGCTTACAGCCTAACGAAGCGCCCGACAAAAGCGAAGCTGGTACACAATAAACTTGCAGCCTCTTGAGTTTGGACATGAAACATGGCTGCAGCTGTACAAATAGAGTTTCAAGGGTAAAACAAGGACAGGCAGGAATGTCTTGGTCCAAAAGGAAAACAGTGTAGGTTTCATTGAAACCCATGTTACGATCAAATAATACCATTCCTCCTTTTTCCCTCACCGCTTGTGATCTGATATGTCCCCGAAGCTCCGTCCACAAACGACAAAACTGTGTCCCTTTAATAATACCCTCCCTTTCTCCCTCCCTCTTTTTTTATGCCATTTTCTTTCCTGCCTCAATACCCACCCTTCTCCTCCTCCTCCACCTCCTTTTGCTCTGTGGTTGCTATGACAACAGCAGCACTGCACCATTCATCTGCTGGAGACCTGGACTCCTGTTCCTGTACGGAGAGTGTGCGCCTCTCACATCTATACATAACACGCTAAGCGCTAATGCAGTCACGGAGGCGATTGAAGAGCTCACCTCTCTGTGCTTACAGCAAAGGCTCCCTGTGCCGCTCGTATCGCTCTCTTCTTCTTCTTTTTTTTTTGTCCTCTCTTCATTTCTTTCTGGCGAAGGCTTTTGGTTACCTGTCAGCTTTTCACGTTGCTGCCATCGCAGAGGTTTCACCTTTGTGTCCCCCCTCCTTCTCTTTCCCCAGTGACACATTGACTGCTGCGTTCTTCCTTCTTCCTTCCCTTTTTCCTCCCCTCTCGTTTTCCTCCTCCTCTTCTCGCTCCTCCCGTCACTGCCATAGCTGCCCGGCTCCGTATCATTTACCGCAACTGAAGTGAGCAGGCAGCATCACCACTGAAACCTGTGGCGATTGCTTCAGAAAGGAAACCGGGGGGGAAGGTAGAAGGAGATCTCGTGTGCTTCTCCGCACTTCTCCTCCCCTGCTTCGCTTGCAGGCGTATTTTCTCGTACGCATTTTCCTTCTTTTCCTTCTTTTTCCTTGTTTTTCTTTTTTTTTTTTTTCTTTTTGATGAGCTGGTCATCGTTCAGGGAGGAAGCAGGACTGCTTGTGTCGCTGGAAGGAGGGGAAGGAGGGGAGCTGGTGCCGTACTCCAGCCTTCAGGAATGCGAGATCTGGTTTGAGAATGGTGAGCCCAGCCACACCCTCTTTTGCTTGTTTCATTCCTCCATCTGTGCTCGCAAACTCTGTTTCACCCCCTCACCCAGCCTCCAACCCTCACCACTTGTCACCTGCTGCTCCACCTTTCCTTGCACGGAGCTCGTCTGCTGCGTGGCGCGGCCGCTGGTTCGAATGACGTTTGTAAAGACACGGGGCTAATGGGAGGAGTGCAGGAAAGTAATTTCTCTCTGTGAAATGATGCATTTGTCAAAGATGTGAACTCTAATCACAGTGTAGGCTCGAGGGCCTGTGAATCAACCAGAGTGTGATAATGTAAGTGTTTTTTCGTGGCGAGCTGGTCTGTTTCATGCGTCAGCGTGGGTGAGCATTCAATTGTCTTTGAGAGAGTGTGTGTGTGTGTGTGTATGTGTCTGATGGAGTGTGTGTGCGTGTCTAAAGCGCAAGCTGTGGGCGGCTAATGGTGCTTGTTCTTGTTGTTGTGTGTCTCACTTTTCCTTCCAGAGCGCAGCGTCATATGTAGCATATGGTTGCGTAAATGGGTTGAAGTTGGTGGGGAATAGTCCCCCCCCCCCCCCGCCCACCCCAAACCCCTCGCTAGGTAGTCGGCAGCAGCTTGTTGTTGTGTATGAGAATCACCTTGTCATGTGCTGGGACGTGGTTCCTCCCTCTTGCTGCAGGTTTCCTGCCTCCCTGCCTTATCCCAGGGGACTGCTAGCTGGTGTGTGAACGGAACAAAATGTCTCAATAACGTTGTCTGCCAGAAAAACATGAACACCTCATCACCAGCTGCTATTGCTGGTCTCAGGTGAATGGTTTTTGATGAGGCGCCTACAGCCGGTTTTCACACCACTTAGTATCACCACCTGGAGAGTGCTTTGATGAGCTTACCTTGTCAGCTGTCATTCAGGCTCTTATCATGCAATGACACTAAGAACTTCAATTTCAGGGTGGCTAAGTAGCCGTGTTTATTGTCTTCATGGTGGATCCCTCATGGGGTTATTTGAACTCGATGGAGCAGGGTGAAACGGGTCTCTTCCAGAGTAATGCAGTGCATCCCTCTGTGGTTATGACACAAGGACTTTTGTATTGTTTCCCTCTCTCTTATTAGATGTATTAGCTGGGTGATGGTTGCCTGACAGACGCTGCAAAGCCTTGAAAGTGCGAAGACGGGTATTCAACAGGTGCAGTGGAACACATATGCCACTTTAAGTCATGGTTGAGGCGGTTCTTGTGAGAATACCCACAGAAAATGTGTGATAGAGTATGTTTCTCAAGGTTATTTTAACCATTGCTTGAGTCATTCAAGTGTTTTGCAGTTTGTGTCAGTACCCGTATTTATTCGTGGGCCCATATTTTTTTTCCACAAGTCCTGACTTTAAACTGCAGGCTTCTGAATTGGTGTGGCACACTTACCTGTGTGTAAACTTCACTTACCTGTACCCGTTTGCAGTGTTTCAGAGGGATATTGATTTTATATAATTGCTCGATTTCCCTCCCCTCGTAAGACAAATGGTTTGTAAGCCAAAAAATGAGTTATGAAATAAACTGGGCAGATGTCTAAAATCCAACATCCGTGGGTCAGTTTACTGGCACCACAACCTGCACAGGAAATGTGACTGTGATGTTAATTTGCCTACTGGACTGTCAGTTTTATGAGTCTTTAGTAAGAGAGTAGCATTTGGATTCCACCTACCGTAGATTAAATAGGCAGCCTCCTGAGGGACCATACAGACAATATGTGCCATGCATAAAGTGACCAAACCACAGTAAACTAAGTGTGGGGTGAAAAGTATGTTTTACAGATAAAGACCTGCTAATTCAGCTGTTGTTCGGTTTGAATATAATCTTTGGGGTTTGTTGTATTAACTGGGAGGTGAAACTCTTTGAGATTAAATATCTCTTTTGCAAGAGTCTCCAGATAGGGAGCATTAACCTAATTTGTTTAGAGGCAAGAGAAACAAGACATTCCAAAGAAAAACCATGGAAGCAGAACATCTGAGCCACCATGATAACCAGTGTTTAGCCCTGGTTTCGATAGCCAGACACATCTCTTTTTTTAAGCCAATCAAAAGTAAGACAGGAACAAAATCCCAGATAATCCGACACTTTGTCATTCTACCTACATGTGATACCACTGGCCTTTAAAAGCTCGCACTTTGTTCCTCATTCTCAAAGTTTATTAGTGAGATTTAATTATGTGTTGCATGCCGGACTAGTATTCTTGTGTATTAAAGTCCTTTTCTTTCTCAGTCGAACAGCAGTTGTCGAATAAGTAGAATTACTTATCAAGTGAGTCGGTGTTGCCCCTTCAGTAACAACTCCCTGGATTCTAGAATTACAGTCTTTTATTATGATTAGAGAAGAGGCAGTGAGCGCCGCCATTAGCAAGATGAAGTCATCCTTTTGATCCCCACTCCGACCAAGCTCTTTAAAGTCGGCTTCCAGTGTGTGTACCAGGTAACAACCTACAATTAGAAATCTCCCCAAAAGCTTTCAAAACAGCTACAGTAATATGACGCAGCTAAAGAAGTGCAACCCAGACAGAGACAGCTTTAGCAATAACAGGCTTGGCTTTAACTTTCCTTTTTTTTTTTGTAATTTAAGTAATTAAAAAAATATTAGGTTCTCTAATTGTAGGCAGAAAGGTCCCGCTGACATTCAGTATGTCTCCTGGCATCAAATGGCTGTTGTGAAAATTTCAAAGCAAGTTTGCAAGAAGTAAGACGAAGACAAAGAGCTTCATTGTTGTTGCTCACAGAAAGGCCGTCCTTGGCAAAGTGTTTGACTTTGTTGATCGTGGTGTCTCTGAAAGTTTCAGTTTCTTTATGTTTTATTTGTGACAATGACTTTTGCATTTTATTTAACCACCATCATTCCAGCCAGTAACATTAAAACTGCGTAGCTGACTGCTGTTATGCTGATGAGATCCAGTTTTTATGTTGCAGTTTTTACATTTACTGATCTGAACAAATTGATGCTTAAAGGAGAAATATTCTTTAAAACTTAGACAGGAAAGCAGGAACAGAGCGGGAGAATGCAGGAAATTGGGTGGAGTTGAATCCAGGCCCTACAGTAGCCTTCAGCAACATGGGCCACCATCTAGATGAGCTACACCGTTGTACTGATGTCAGATCAATTTTAAGCTACTTAAACATTCTATTCATGGGGTCGTTAAGTGGTTGGAGACTTTGAAAAGGTCAATTATTGTTTTAAAAACACAAATTTCTTTGGTTTCCTGGTATAAAATAAGGGATAAACATTGGAAAAAATGAAATAAACTAACAGGGAAAGAAAACACTGATGTCCAAGTGGGCCAGAATCTTACAATTTTACAATCCCTAAAAAATGATGAGAGGCAGCAGAAAGATTCAATAAATATTTTGATATCAAACCAAACTGACGACAGAATTAACATCTATTTTTTTCTACGCCTAGAATAAAAAGTCTTTTCTCAAAATCACTCTATTCCCTTTTCTGTCTTTTTATTCTTGAGCATTTTTGCAGTGAAAAGGTTTCATTTTGTGGAACCAGAAGAGCATACTTGTTTTGTATTCATGAGCAATACCAAGGCTTGAGTTTTTCTTTTAATTTTACTCTCTAAACATCCAATCTTTCTTGAAATCCTGTTAACATATTTTTCTGTGTTAGTGGCACCAAATGTGGAATTTCTATTCAGTGTTTTTCTTTCTTAATTTTAATCCTCCTCTGTGTAGCACAGCAAGCGGCTGCATCTTGCAAGAGAGGCTTTACAAATGAAGTTACTATCTTATGACTATTACTGTGGTTTTTACTTACGTTTAGTTTTATCTAGGTATTTAGCCGTACCTTCTGGAATAGAAGAGGGAAAAAAACCTGTATTGTGGAGAAGAGAAACCCGCAGTGTACTATTAATAGCAATGATAATGATTTGCTTACAAAACAGAGCAGTGGGTTACATATACCACCTCACTGCTTTCTGCGAATACCGCTGGTGAAGAGCTGAGCAAACACTTCTCTGTGAGATGCTCACACAAATACACAGAGACCTAAAGAAGTGTGTTATTGTATGTGTGTCCATGCGTATCCAAACCCTTACGGACTATTGCACAGGACTCCACAGTGACACCAGGCGCAGTATTAACATTCACTACTTGTCTGTCTGCTGTTAACTTATTTGCTCAGTCATTTCAGGGTCCTGAACCCCTACCAGGCGTTTGTCTGGATCACAGCTCCGACTTTCTACCCTTACTGTCAGTCTCCTAACTATGTGTATGGGATTACATGAGGGCCACAATTGATTACAGCTTCTATCTGACATGAAAGACATTTGGGGAGCTTTGATGGTCATTTTATGTCGTCCTAAAGACAGTGACACATTATCAGAATCATCTCAATCAGAACAGCTTAAAACTGGAAGCATGGATCAGTAATCAAATCTGTTTTCTTTGTAGTGTTTATTTTAGCTTCCTAATTACATAACAAGAGCAAAAGCATCCGACCCTCACTGATTTTTCACAAAGACAAGGGTGTGGTTCTCAAGTAGTGTCTGTGTGAGGTTATAAATATCTCCACTAGGGGACCAACTCCAGCTGGGACAAAGGTCAAGACACCCTTGCTATTATTAGTACACTGCATCAAGTGGTGTCCTTGGCAATTGTGCTCCTCTCACTTTCCCGGAGTGCCTGATATTTGACTTTACCTTGCTGCTTTCCTCAGGAGTGCAGTCCTCTCTGGTCTCCTGCTGGGAGAGGGTATGCCAAACGTTCATGGTCACTCCTCTGTATCAACCTGCTGTGGAAGGAGAATGTACACATTTTAGACCAGCCAATAAAGGATTAAAAAAATGCTGCTCGGAGCAAATAAATAAGGTATTTGAATTTATTGGTAACAATACATTAAACAGCATCCTATGGATTTTGAAAGGATTCCATTTTGGAGACTCAATTAAAAGATTATCATGCTGTTACATAATAATATAATGATAAAGTGACATGTGAACAATGGAATCGTGCACAAACAACATGTTGAGCTGGTTAAAACATTGTAGAAAATCCTGTCTGTGAAACGAGGACAAACAATCTGAACAGGAAGTGCATCTATTTGGCAACGTCTGCAGAAAGAGCATTTTTCTTGGCATCTTTTCTTGCCACTGATTTTTGGTTGTTCAAGAATGGTAAGCAGGGACCAGCAGCCAATCAGGCAGGAACCCCCCTCTCTACAGGTTTTCTTGATCCACACGAAAACCTCGCTTAAGGAAGGTCCTACACGGGCAGTTCCTATATTTGAAACATGCACAAAGATGTGGGTGACCCTAAAAGGACCCTCAAGTTCCTGCTGTAAAAACAGCCTTTGCTCCACGGTGCCTTTGACTCACATCATGTTTGGCCACTAAAGCTCAGTCTTAACTTGAGATCATCCTTTGTGTGGGGATTACCAACTTTGTCCCTCTGCTTTTAAAAGGCAGTAACCTAAAACGGCTCCAAATTCTTTCTATAAGTCTTAGATTTAGGTTAACCCACTCATGCGTTGTTGTGCATTTGATATCACTTGATTTAGTGCTGTTGGTTTAATCCAAGCCCAATAAGGTTATGTGAAACGTTGAATTAACAGCTCTTTGGGTTAAGGAAAGCTCAGTTAATGAGCCTTCTTAGGAAATCAGCCCCTCCCGCCTTCCTCTTAAAATTCCGGCTGTGCCTCACCTTGCTCCACTAATCCTCCCAAGGCCTGTAATGATAGATACACATTTGAGTGTGTGCAGACACTCGCACACAGACACTTGCACGCATACATTAAAAGTACAAAAAAATAAAACAAACAGGGGAGGCAGCCGAGCTAATGGACTCGCACATGCTACTGACTGTCGGCAGCCTCCGTGTTGCACGGCAACATCTGGTCTGTATTGTTTTGTTTAACAAGTCAACAAGAGAAGCACACAAAATCATCTGCGGTCTGTGAGCCGGATTATTAAATGCACACTGGGCACAAGTCTTCGGGTCATTCATGGAGACTGGTGAAATAAATATAAAACTGCATATCTCTGCTACTTCAGGACTGCAATGCTTTTGAACTCAGTTGCTATATGTTGAATAGAATGAATTACTAAACTCTTCATCTTCAAAATTACCCAAACATATCCACTTCATTGCAAACCTTTTAACTTCATAAGCCTAATTGTGGGCAGTTGTCTTTGCTGCTCCAAAGATTAACATCAAAAACATTGTTAATCTTTTCTGAAACGCCTCATATGGGCATAAAAGGACTGCTAGATCACATTATGTGTGATAAGATTGCATAAAATGATAAATTATCAATCAAAATTAAACTTCATTCAACTTCAGGCTGCTATAAATGCTTTGTTTCTGTCTTAAAAAAATCTTCTTGGATCTGTGTGATGTTAGAGAGAGAAGTTATCCTTAATATGGTGGGCAGCTCTAGCTATGAGAAGAAAAGCCCCACCCATCTGCTACGACAGCCAATCAGAAGAACACTTAATGGGAGAAAAGGACTTGTTTCAGATAGGGGATGAACGGAGGGGCTGCACCATTATTTTGAGCTATGAATCATGAGCACAACAGGTCCCCTGCAAAAGTTCATTAAGTAACACTTAACAGTCAGCTTGACTCTTCAGTATCATCATTTTTTAAAACATTGAAATGTGATATTGATGTGACTGTATTGCTCTATGAAAGCACTCAAAGAAAAAAGTCGAAGCTTCATTATTGTTCCAGATTGAGATCACATCATCTCTTTTTGGGTCAGAGCACAAAGGATCAGAGCTGCCATTGCAGCAGTTTACATCTTTAAAAGCTGAATTCCTTGAATTGAGATGTGTGGAGGACGCGGTGCTGTAAAGCAGCTGAGATTTGTCAATACAAAGAGGTTGTTTGATTGCATTTGAGCAAAAGCTGGGAGCTTTTAGTGCCGTTGAAGTCAGCTTCTGTCTGCATTACCACCACCCTAAAAAGATGGACAACTCTTCCTTTCCCTGTGCTCTGCTGTTGCCATAGTGACTGGGCCGGCGTGCTCAGTTTCTATAAAGCTCTGCTTAGGTTGCAGACAGCCGGGCAATGTATGTCCTCACCGCTGGTCTGTACGTGAGTGTGTATGTTAATTTGTGGGCGCCCGTGTCTTTGTCTGAGTGGGTGCCTGAGGTCGTATGCAACTGACACAGTGGTAGAGACACTGCGATGTCTCCTTTCGCTCGCTTATCATTCACTTATCTGCAGCAAATGAGAAAATGTGCATTGCATATTGGAGCTTCCAATTCATATTCAGATCTTGTCATTTATTTGTTGAAAGCCCAGGTTGTGTCTGAGGGGACTGCCATGTTGAAAAGAAGCTTTCCTCTTTCATATGCACAACACCGTGTGAATTTGAATCACAATATTGACGTGCTTTCTGTTTTGTTGATGACTTCGCCAAAGGCTGTGTGTCTGTGCTGACAGTCTTGGGAATAGATATGAGCTTTTTAAATTTTTCACAATGTCCTTTAGCACCAGTGTTTCTGTGGATCCCTCCCTTCGCCCTCTCTTTTCTTACTCTAATCTCACATATACACTTGCATACATGTCGCATGCATATTCATATTCGAATCCGCACACCCAGAGCATGTAAGAAATATCTATTTCACGGCCACGTGCATCTGCACATGCAGACAAGATATATTTATTCATAAGCTCATTAGAGGAGTGGATTTGCCTGCTGCCATCCATCACACTGTCACCCATCCTCAGCCTGGCACACACTGACAACAGAACTGCAGGAGAGAAGTCCATGGGATTTAGTCTCCTGGAACCAGAGCTATAGAGGGGATTTACTCCAATAGACAGCGTTTCCCTTCCCTATTTTGTAGAGGTGAGATCAGGGAGACTACAAACAAAAGAAATGGTAATCTTCTTTTCACTGTAGTTTATCCCAAAATTGATATTCTGGGAGGAGAATGCCTTTAGTCTCTCAGTGCAATCAGTGTCAAGGCATCGCAGGAAACCTTTGGTACCGTAAATGATTTAAAATGTAAAACAGTTGAAATATATGGGGGAACTTTGTGTTCATGCTCTTGCGAACACACTGCCTACACTGTCAGACTGTCACACTCTCCTTCCAGCTTGTTACAGGTTATAGTGCAAGCTGTTGCAAGCTTGTCAGTGCAGGTGCAAGAGCGCCTTCAGGAAATCGGACAGGACTGTAGGTTGAAATGGAAGCATAAAAATACAAGCTTTGGCGTCTTTTTCTGCTATTGCACATTCATTTTTTTTACCTAACCAAGTGAACTTTTCAATATCGTTAAATGGACGAGAGGGGCAAAACAGAAAACATGCTCCAGCCCTAACACAAATTGTGTACAGTTAGGAAAGTGTCCCTACCTGTCTTCCTGTTTGAAAGTTAAAAGCTCCATCAACCAAAATAATTCTTACTTGGCTCCTCAGATAACAAGTAGTACGTGTACAACCTTCACACCAATATGAGCAGAATCTTTTCACACATCTTTTGTGTGAAGGTCAAAACTCGACATAATCTATTGATGGGTAACAAAAAAATGAACAAATAGGAGATGAGAATACGATAAATACATTTTATGTAATTGTATTGTAGCTAATTTATATTTAGTTACATCCATCCATCCATCCATTTTCATCCGCTTTGTCCGGGGCCGGGTCGCGGGGGCAGCAGCCTAAGCAAAGAGGCCCAGACCTCCCTCTCCCCAGCCACCTCCTCCAGCTTATCCGGGGGAATACCAAGGCGTTCCCAGGCCAGCCGAGAGATATAATCTCTCCAGCGTGTCCTGGGTCTGCCCCGGGGCCTCCTCCCGGTGGGACATGCCTGGAACACCTCACCCAGGAGGCGCCCAGGGGGCATCCTTGTCAGATGCCCGAACCACCTCAGCTGGCTCCTTTCGATGTGGAGCAGCAGCTGCTCTACTCTGAGCCCCTCCCGGATGGCCGAACTTCTCACCCTATCTCTAAGGGAGAGGCCAGCCACCCTTAGTTACATATAATAATAATAATAATAATAATAATAATATGTAATATGATTTTAATGCATTTTAAAATTATTAGTATTTTGTTTTCCTGACACATATGTTCGTATCACATCATTAATTAAGTTTATATTTATTTACTAACTCACAGTTAGTGGACTCTAAACTCATAAAACACTGGCCAAAAACAGAAAAGCTTGTAAGTTTGTCTGTCATGGCGTTTCATTAAACCGTGGATGACTCTGGAGTCTTCTAGTCCTGGCGATCACTTGTATTTGTTCATTGTGGCATCTGTGCTGGATAACCTCCTAGATTTGGTATTTAGCAGAGTCCTGTCCAGGCCATACTAACACAGTGCTGACAGTGATTATGGCATATAAACACTTGTACTTTATGCACATGCACATAACTCTGAAGCGGCACTTAATTTTCTTTGCCAGGCAGAATTCGTTTTCATTTGTTTTAACTTTGGATTTGTTTGTGAGCAGAGTATGTCAAATTGTGACAACAGATTGCAGTAGATTGGTGCACAATAAGATCATGAGAAAAGGGAACAAGTTGTTAGTGCCTGGTGCAGGCCTGGATCAAGGTACAAACCTTATTTTTTTTTATTTCTTGGAATTTTAAGTTGTTTTTAGTCATGCCTGAAGCATGATTTTTTCGTTACTCTTATGCTGGCTAAAATGCCCTAGCAACTTCTTTGCTTGGATTGACATGGCATTTGTTGCAGACATATTAGCAGAAAATAACTGTAATAACTTTGATACATTATTTATTTTTATCTAAAATTTGACTTTGTCTAATACAACCTGATTAGGGACCTAATATTAACTAATTAGTACAAGTAGTAGTATCATTTTTGTGGTAAAATACCATGGTGTCATTAGCAATACTGCACTATTAATTTACAAAGTTGGAGGGCCACTGTCTGAACCCATCTATATTATTCTCTCTTCTACTGAGTATTGAAGTTAATTAAAACGTACAACATGCATTGTCATTACAGGTGAAGTAGCCTTAAAGCAGTTTCCACCAACAATGTTTAAAATTAGAGTAACGCGTCTGCTGTACTGAACACCTCTGAGGAACAGAAATTAACAATGAAATTAAATATTCTTCCTTTTTCATGTTTGCTTGCATATTTTACACAATGCTGTAGAGCGAGTAGGAATATTCCAACGATGGAATATGTAATGTGATACTTGAATTAAAACAGAAAAAGTTCTTGCAGGGTTTTAAGATAATATCTACACTGCATGAAAACTAAATGGAAGGTATGGACCACCTGCACATTTCACTGAGAGGAGCTGCTCAGCCATGAAAATCCATGCCATGAAGCTCCTGGTGCAGTTTCTATACAGATGTTAATGCTAGAGGAGCTTTGGAAATCTGCAGTTATCGAGTCAGCAGAGCATTAGCAACTTTGTAGCATTTCATTGCAGTAACTCAAAGTGGTGCTAAGTAGTTTGTATGGCCCCTACATGCTTGTATGCATGCCTGACAAGATCAGGGCATGCTCCTAATGAGATGACAGTGTCCTGGGGGCTCTCCTCCCAGTTTGGACAGGGGCTCTGAGCTCCTGGACAGTCTGAGGTGAAACCTGGCAGCATCTGATGTGTCCCAGAGGTGTTCTATTGGATTGTGGTCAGGCAGAGTTTGGGGGAGAGTCAGTGGTATCAATTCTTTCATCCTTCAGGGACTGCCTGCATACTCCCTCCACATAAGGTATTGTCATGCACCATAAGGAACTCAGGACCTACTGCATTAGTGTAGTTCTGATTATAGGTCCAAGGATTTTATCCCAATACCTAATGGGAGTCAAGGTGCTGCTGCCTAGCCTCTAGAGATCTGTATGTCCCTCCATAGATATGCCTCCCTAGACCCACAACCAAACCAGTTATGTTGAACGATGCTACAGGCAGCATGAAGTTCTCCACAGTGCCCGCAGACTCTTTCACATCTGTCTCATATGCTCAGAGTGAACCTCTCTCATCTGTGAAAAGAAGAGTGCGCCAGTGGTGGATTTATCAATTCTGGTAGTGTATGGGAAATGCTAATCTGGCTCCACGATGTCAGGCAGGGAGCTCATGCTCATGCTCTTGAGCACTCCTTCTTGCTCTTGACACTGTGGTGGGATTCACAGCAAACCTTCTGGCATTGGCATGCATTTATGTGCCATCCTGGACGAGGTGCTGGGTCCAGCCACCCCTGCATGCTACCAGTAGTGACACTGACCTAGCCAAATTTAAAACGAATGGGGAAAAAAACGGTCAAAAGAAACCCAAAAACCGTCGGTGCCATCCACCTGTAAAACCGTTCTCATTGGTGCCCCTCTAGTGCACCTGTTGTTAACGTAATTAACACCAAAGCAGCAGAAACTGACTAACACCCCCCTCTGCTACCTAACTGACCAGAATCGAATTGATTTGATGGTGTGCTCTGATTTTAAAAAGTATATAATATATATATAGTTAGTGGAAAAAGAATAACATTGAAAAAGATATTTGAACAAAGACGCAGAGTTTAAAAGCTAAAGACTGAAAATAAAGCTTGTTTTGAAAATGGCATGTTTACAAGTCTGTACAGCCTGTGAGGATGCTTGAACTTTCTCGCTGTATGTTACGCATTTTACATCGACCATCTGTACCACTGTACTGTGCTCAACAGTATGTAGGCAAAGGGATTAAAGCTCTCCTCCCCACCCATTACACACACACACATACATTATCCTGACATTAGCTGTAACACGAGCCCTAAACAAAAGTGGTGAAGAATCTATTCTGGTTTTGCACTCGCTGTTGCTTGAACATATGTTCCAACTGCTGCTCATGACTTCCTGCTCACCGCACTTTGGTCCTGCACAGTATTTCTGCACCAGATAGCTTTGGACGTGTGTGCTCACCCGTAACAGTAATGGTTGCGACATACAGTATAATCTATTTTAAACCCCTATTTAACCAGATTAGTCAATTAAGGGTAAATTATGCTTAGTTGCTGCCCATCTCAAACCCACACCAGTACAGAAAATAAAGATAATAGATTAAACAAATGAGTCTTATGCACAATTTAGTTGATATTGGCTGATTTCTTTTTTCTTTCTCACAGCTGGGCATGACTCCAAGTTCGTCATAGAAGTTATTTCCATAGTGAGGACAAAAAAAGGGGGAAATATAGTCTGGTTCCTCCTGTTTATGAATATAACAGAGGAGGAGGGGAAGTCATTTCTGTATTGGATTGTATTGGGTTGTTTTTTCTTTTTTTAGTCTCCATTTGTGTGGTATATTAGCCAGATTTTCAGCGTAAGCAGGCTTAGCATTTTAGTGCTAATTGACAGAACATTAAAAAGCAGAGCGAGTGCAGGAAGCCTTATGGTCTCATTATTCTTGCTGTGGAGAGCCATCACACTCGGTGATTTTAACAACAACATCCTTGCAAACAAATGCCACTGAATGGATCGCAAAGGTTTTCTTCTTTTTGCATTTCTTCCAGGGTATGTAGCCTGTGTGTGTTTATCAGTACAATGACTTTGCCTTTTATGTGCGTCATAAAACTATTTTTTTAAGAACACCACAATGTATGGACTCATGACACTGTAAGCTGAACTGGGTAACGGTGCTCACAATCTGTGTGCCGTGACCAAGAACCCATGAAAGGATCATACACAGCCACCACCCCCGGCTTTCTGTGAATCTCTGATTTTCTCATTTGATGTCTCAGACGCTGTGGCTGAGTCGGGCGCGAGGACATTCCCAAAATGGATCTCATTTGCATTCTTGGTGTGATTTTTGACACTGGACAAACAGACGCAACAAACTTTTTATTTATTTAGCTTTTCTTCTTTTCTTTTTTTTGCTTCCTGGTATTCTTGCATTTCAGTGGTGGGCGGATGTTTTGCAGGTGTATTGGTTCGCCCTAGCGAGGTACCTGATTGCTCACGTTGCTTATTTACTCATGTGTTTGCTTTATCTGACCCGAGGCAAACACAAGGTGTAAGAAAGCCTTCAGGATGTTTTCATTTTATCAGTGTGCTGCTTTAAGTTCATGCTGTAAGCTCTCTGACTTTCCTCCCTTTCTGTCCTGTCCCTGTCACTCCTCTCTTTCTTTTCTTCTTCCATCTCCCTGATTTATGTGTGTGTCTCTCTGTGTGCACGTGTGTGCACGTGTTGTCTCCTTCTGGGTGTGTGTGTGTGTGTCTATGCTTTCTGCTCCCAGCCCCTCTGCGGAAAGCAAAGTTTGTGGAGAGCCCTCGCATTCCACAATCAGAGCTTGGCTCCCCTACACACACCTCCACCACTGCCAAGAATCCAGACCTGGACACATACTGCCCTGGTAAGTTTTGGCCAGCTCATCCCTAATTTTGTGTGTTGTTTATTTATTTATTTTTTGCTCATTGGTTCTTCTCTGTGCCTCCCTGGTTTCACAGACGATGATCAGTTTTCGGGGTATTCTGCTGCTGCTGGCTGCTGTAAAACATTGCTAAGGTTATTAATGAAAAAGCTTTGCTGGGGCCTGCAGTGTCCATCCTCATTGCCTCCTCCCTCTCTGTCTCTCTAATCCTGTCTCGCTGCTTTCTCACCCCGCTCTGCTTTTCGGGCGGATAGCTCGGTTAGGTGCCACCGCTGTTTTCCGTTAACTTTGCAGTCGGCTTTTTCTCGGTAATCCTGCGGACAGTCCACATATCCACCCCACCCCTCCCCTTCCCTCCCTCCCCTCCCAGTCTATCCCCATCAAACCCCGTCTATCCTCCTCCCTTGTCTCTTCGTCTTCCTCGCTCAGAAGGACTTTAAAACGGGTCACCTGAGGATAGTGCTGTGCTCAGATCTGGTTCTGGTATATCTGCTTTCTCATCTTGCTTCTCCTTTTCCTGTTGCCATTGAGAAATGCAGTGCTAGCTTCCTGCCCTGTCTTTTTGGCTCAACCTGTGGTGGAATAGGAGAACCCAGGGCTGGATGTACACATGAGAAATGGTGATGGAAAGCCTCGAGGCTTAACTGGACTTATTTAGGCGGAAAATGTTTGAAAGTGTGCTACCAGCCTTCTCCGTCTGTGAGCCTCTTCTGCTGACTTTCTGCTCAATGGGAATTCTAAGTAGGTGATATAGTAGATTATATATTTATTGCTGTCATACTACACATTATATGGTCTGAATAGTGTATTACTTAAGGTTAAACCCTTTGATTCTGGCTCCTGGCTTGCTTTTGAATTTCATGGATGAAAAACTGTTGACCCTGGCTTTATTTTTGCATTAAGTCAGGCGGCTGGTAAATAGCAGTTGTTATGAGCGGCAATAGGTGTGACATTTCAGGGATAACATGGTAATCTCTGCTTTCTGACCCAGTATGAACCTTCCAGATCCCTCACGTCATCTGGATCCGGTTTTTTATCAGTTCCCAGAATCAGAACCAGACATGGAGAAGCTGCATTCAGCTTTTATGCTCTATATATCTCGAACAAACTCCCAGAAAGCCTCAGATCAGCTGAAACACTCAGTTTATTTAAATCCAGGTTGAAGACTCACCTGTTCTCAGCTGCATTTGAATAAAGCACCAAATTCGCACTGTTTTGCTTTTAAGCTTAAATTTTGAAACTTACATTTTAACTACTGATTTTATCTACTGTTCCTTTCCTTTTTTCCATTTTAAATCATGCTTTTTATTTGTTTTTGTTTTTTAATGTCTCTGTAAAGCACTTTGAATCACCTTGCTGTTGAATTGCGCTATATAAATAAACTTGCCTTGCCTTCCATTGGGGCAGGAAAAGAGTTGATAAAACGTGAACTGGAGCGGAACTGGGAAGCCTAAGATGAGTTTTCACGAGAGGTGAGGAGTTGCACCTCCCCGGTGGACAGATGGACATGTTAGCTCTTAACAAGGTCTCCTTGGCGTGTCTAGCAGCAGGGTGGTGACTTAAACATCTGATCACATGCTAGTCCACACTCTGCTGCTGACACTGTCTTTTGAGTGGAGGAAGTGAGGCATCAGTTGATTTTTTTTATGTGGCCTACAAAGATATTTGTGGTGCCATAAATATTGTTTGCAAATATTTTGTGAGACGTCTTGTAAAACTCCCCACCAGCCAGCCTCCTTAAACCGTGGAGTGAAAGCCTTTCTAATGATGTTAGAGTTCAACCTTCTTAAAGGTAATTCTCCAGACTGGGGGCAGACGCTACAGATAAAATCCTCCATTGTGTCACTCCTTTTTGCAATTAAAATTACAATCGGGGGTATTATAGATTTAATGTCAGTGCTTGCATATGCATGCCAGGTCACATGCATTTCTCAGTTGTGTTCAATGAACAGAGAGGAGCAAAAGACAAAACATTACGTGCCACTTCCCTCTCCACCCTTCCCATGTGAGGGGAAGTAGGAAGGGATGAAAAAACCAAAAGGTGAACAGATAATTAGCGTCCACTTCAACATGCGCTTGCTTTGTATTTTGAACAATGTTATAGGCAAACGTTTAACTTCTTTGAGCTGTGTGAATTATCTGTTAAAGTTATTATCTGTGAGTCAAATTTTAAAATATAGAAAGATTTCTTTGCCCCAGACGTTAAAAACGCACTTATTTGTATTGGACTGATAAACTACTCAGCTGACTTAGTATATTAAGGGGGGATGTGAATAAATCTCAACAAAAAATTTAGAGTCAGGTGCAGAACCAAAAGAAATGAGCTGCAGGATTCCAGCAGATTGTTTAGATTTAATGCCAAACGGTGATAAGGAAGAATGGCGTGAATGTAGTTTAAGATGTAAACAACAGATCTGGTCTGTGACCTTGTACTAAATCTGATGCCTGAAGTTAATTGAGCATGAGTGTTGGCTGTGAAGGCTTTTAACATTCAGCCAATGCATCTTTTGTGGTTTATGTACTTTTTAATTTGACTGAATAGAGACTTATTCTCATATAATTGGAAAGAACTAATGTTACTCTATTAAAGTCATGAAGAAATTGGTGTTATCATAGTGAACTTGTTATCTTCAACAAACCAGTTTGACATGATTTGAGCTTTGTGTCATGGAAGAAGATGTGTACACTGTGGTCTCAGTGCTCACTCAATATTTTCTCTTTTTTGGGACTGTTGTCTGTAAATCCTAGTATAGGTATGCGGGGAAAATCCCAGCAGATCAGTAATTCCTGAAGTAGTCAGATCCCCCTTTTCTCCTTTCTGATGCTCAGTTTGAACTTCAGCAGATCACTGATTGACTTTGTCTGTATACCCAAATGCATTGAGTTGCTGTCATGTCACTGGCTGATTGGATATTTGCATTGATGGAGCAGTTAAACAGGTACATCTGAGCGGCAGGTGAGTGTACGTTTGTAATAGCAGACAAAAACATGCGGTTTAATTTCAGTTGGACGTCTTTAGCTTCAGGTCTTTAAAGCCATTTCTTCAACTGTCTTGTTGTGAGTTGCCAATTTTTGGAGTTATCTGCTGTAAAAATCTCTGCTGAATTTTTCTTTTCTCTGCTTTCCTTTGACTCAAGGCAAGCACTATGTGGTTTTACTGTATTCAAGGGAAAGCGATGTTCTTTTTTTTTAAATTCATGTTTCATGACCCAGTCACCCAACACAGAAAACAAAACAAAAAAACAAGTTTCGTATGGGAACTATTTTGTTCTACTGTCTTTATCCGCCAACCAAAGGACTCATGCAGCTCTCTAACATTACAGCTCATTGAGGATTACATCCTGTCAGACTGTCATAACCATGAGCCTTTCATTATTGGTGCGTTATCAAATTGGACACTGGACATTTACATGGTTGGCGGGTGTCTCGGAGACAACAATGTTTGTGGATTGTTTTTAATAAACGGGTTACTATTTCTGGAAAGAGCATTTCCCTTTTTTTTTTTTGGGGGGGGGGGTGTTCTTTGAGCACCACTAGGCAAGAGCCATTTACTGCAATTACACTGAAGAGAAGGCAGCACCTCTGCAGCTGATATCTCCAAAATTGGGCAACTCACACCAGAACAATCTAAATGGATAACTAGCACCGCAGGCAGGAGGGGGTGGAAATATTAAATTAAATTTTTGAGTCTGCTTCAACAGCATAACGCTACAGTCATTAAACAAATAATAGATTGTATTATTATCAAATATAGTTTATTTTAATATCTAGTTTACAGATATTTTTTGTTATTCTGCCAAATAAAATAACTCATAAAGATCCACTGTGGTACTTTTTCTGTGATTTCAACCAAAACTAAATGCAACTAATGCTGTTCCTAAAGTGCAAGTTCTATATAGCTTGATTATACTACTTACATCTACGTTATATCATCAAATCCTGAAATCCAGTGCCCTGAGATGCAGTGTTTATGCATAGATAAGATCACAGCTGTGCACATCAAGAATGTGAGATTCATTCCTCTGATCTCTTGATTAGCCCTTCATTCCTGGATTTTCAGGTGTCTTTGTCTATACGTTTCACTACTTGTATTATTCAAGCTTTCTTTTCCTCCCCAAAGCCGTAAAGTAAAATTGCAAACACCACTTTAACCTCGTTTTTCAATCAGTGCCACGTCCTCTTCAGGTAAATTTATCTTTGAACCTTGCGTATTTAACTTTTTCTTTTTAAAAATGTGATGGCTTACTTTTCGAGAACCTTGAAGTTACTGCTCCCAGGTAGAGGTGAAATAGGAGCCACCAAATGCTATGTGTTATCTCACCTGCTACTCAGGCCTATTTATACCCTCTCCTGTCCGGTCCAGTCCCCTGCTTGCAGCACACATGCTTCTCCTGCTCTCTCTGGCTCACCGTCGGTGCGCGAGGGCAGATCCATGGACGGCCAGGGAGAAACAGATGCGCTCGCACAGAAACACATTCCTAGCTGCGCGCAAAGATAGTTGCCATGGCAACCATCTGTCTCCTTCGCAGCTCAGGAATCCAATAGAGAGAAGTCTGCATATATATATATATATATATATATATATATATATATATATATATATATATATATGCATATATGTGTTTTGATGTTGGGCAAATTTTATTTTATATTTATTAAGATGTTACACTGACGAAAAGCGCCTGAAGTTCCTTTAGCCGTGTGTTTGGCGTCTGGCTTTGAAGTGATCTAGATGTTTGCTTGCAGTGACTTCGGCACCATGTGACTGTCATAATGTGTATTTAAAGAACAAAAGGTAGGGCTATAAATAGAAGCAAATCAGTACATACAACCCCTACATTATGATAATATATTCCCTTTGATTGTAGCTCCCTTACAGTAGCTACAAGAACAGGTAGCTTTAAGAAGGATTCAGATGGTATGGTATTTTTGTTTCGAGTTTGACAGCTCTGTGATTGTCGTCACTGCCAAAAATCTGGGCCTTGGCCATATGTTTGACTCTGCTGTCATATTTTTAGAGTGGGAGAGTTTAAAGATGTACAAAGGGATTGCCTATGGTTCGCTCAAGGGACTCACTGTGGGCTCGGGCATCCAGATTAGAGATTTTGTTACCACATCAAAAGAAACCTAGACAAACTGCTCGCTCCTGCACAGGGTTGGCCAACAGCTGGCTGCTACACAGACGCTATAGTAAGAAGAACTAAAGGGAACAGAGGGGATTGTGAGGGAGAGAGTAGCATTCAAAGAGACGAGTGAAAGAACACAAGTTAACACAGGCAGACAGAGCCCATGTTTGATCATGATCACGCCCCAACCCCCCACCACACCACCTACGGGAGCAGTTGACTAATGACTGCTAATATATTCACTCCTTACTACTACCAGTCTGTCAACTGGGAAGCCTTCGGTGGCTCAGTGTTCAGACTGGTGCAAAGACAGCAGCTAATACATAGAAATGACATGCTGTCTGTATGGATAGATGATTTGCTTTACTTTTCATGTAGGTTTCTTCTGTTCATGGTCTTCATGGGATATCACATCATTAGGGAAAAACGATACACTGTATATAAAAGATGGACAAGGCTCCCAGGTATAAAAAGGACAACCAGAAGAGGGCGCTCCTAGTTGCAAAAAGAGGTTTTGTATACCTCTGTTCCCTTGATTGTTGTCCTTAGTATGAGTTTAGCATCTTACTCACTAGTTTCACATCTTGTTCAAATGCAGCATGATCTTCATTTTGTAAATTTTGGTACCCAACAGTGTCGAGAACGGTAAATCAGCATATCCTCATTATGATTAGCAACGTGCTACTGTATGGTGGTAAAGCTTTTTGTATCCTTCACTCATGGTGACTGGTTTCAAAAAGAAAAGATGGCAGCAACAAAAATGCCCAGTTCTAGGTTTCAGACATAGAACAATGCAACCCAGTGAGTGACACAAAGACTATTTTCCAGCAAAATAAGATGTTCCTCGGCATGATAGTTATTACATTGGATAAACCAAAGCGAAAACCAACCTGTTGTTGTCCTATAAATTTAATCTAATTGCATTTGATTAAAATTATTTCATACAATCTATCAAAGATGCTGCTGTTTTGTTGGTAATCTGCCAAAATGTTGACTAAAATGACCCCACTTATCGATAAACATCACTTGTAAGTTGAAATTAACCAGTCAGCACTTACCTTCTTCTCCTTTACCTTCAACACAGCAGATATATTGACCACTCCAAATTGAAAATTTACATAACTGTGTAAACTTTTATGCTTTAACGAAAAGATTCCCAATAAGGTATGTGTAAAACACGGCAAAAGTGGAGCTCTGGCAGGAACCCGGGGCTGTTTTTAGTGATTGAAGTACTGCTGTGCATGCTGTATACAGATCAAAAGGGTCCAAAACATTCAGTTTTTTCACACATATTTTGTTTTTCTTCTTTTTAGATGTTTTTATCTTTCTAGTCGTGGCTTGAAATTGATGAAAAATTCACAGGTTTGTGGTTAGCTTATACCAACACAAACCAGAGCTCTGCTGTAGTCATGTGTCTGAAAACTATGAATCGATCCAAGTGCATCTCAGCCGTCCTCCTGTGGTATTAGCGGTGAGGAGGTAGGACGTTTACCCCAGCTACATCTTCTCCATTAATGGACACTTCCTCAAGGGAAACCCATGGATTCACTGACCTTGGAGGAATGCACTCTGCTCCATAAAGCCATCACCATCTCGTTAAAACTCATACATAATTAGCTTGTTTCGGACCTAATGTATGCTCTGATTACCTCATTATTGGTTGCTGCTGTGTGTGTTTTTTTTATTGAAGCACTGCACCCATGTCGTCCCCATTTGATTCAAAGGTTTTTTTTCCCTCCGTCAGAAGGCACCCAGCTTCTTTACTTGCTCACACTGTCTTGGAGTCAATCTAATGAGGAACCTGACAGTGTTCTGCCTTTTCCGCCCATGAGCAAATGGAGAGGGGAGCCCGGGCTTTAGATTGCCCGTCTGTGTGTGTGTGTGTGTGTGTGTGACTTCGAACTGACGAGTGAGAGGACACAGGCTGTAGACAAGCTGTCCGTCTTCAGAGAGGTGGCGTGGCGGCTTGGACTGTTTAATGGCTGTCAGTCAGAGTTTCGTGTAACTACCTGCCAGTCTGGTTTGACCAGCCCTGCTGGAAAACTGAGGGGGGAAAAAAAAAAACCACACTCTGCCTCGAGCTGTTTTTTTAAAAAAAAACCAACCATCTTGTGCTGTTGGCTTCAATAACATTGATGTCTGGGCCAATTCAGAGGCTTATATGTCCAATTACAGCTGTTTGAATTTAGCCACCAGTCACTTTTTTGTGCAGGGTGAGTAATTAACACAACCTTGAGCTCTGCGAGTGGCACTCCAGTGAATAATGTGAAATTGAAATGAAACTGATCTAGTAGGCACCTCTAGGGCCAAGTGTGATTGAAAAACATGATACCACTGGTTAGGGTTTGTTATGGGTGGGGGGTAACCAGGCAACTGGGTGACGGGATGAGGTCTTTAAGGGATTTTTAAATGGGTCCTATTGTAAAGTTGGCAACTGAAATCCCTCCGCTCTGGGGGTGTGTTTGTGTGTGTTTGTGGTTTTGATCATCTGATCATCATGCAGGCTCACCCGGGTGTTTTCTTTGCTCTCTTTAGTCCCAGGAGTCTCTGTAAATAGGAGTAAGGATGTGGACATGCACGCTTTGTCTTGAAAAGGCACACACCTCTTTCTCTCTCGATCTCTCTCTCTCACTCACTCACACACACGCAGGTGAAGGGCGTATTTCATTACGTCACTCGAGCCGTAGTGGTGGTGAGTGGTGCGGAAGGAGCTGTCGTCGGTATGGGAGCCTACTGCTAGTCGCTGTGGAAGGCAGCTTTTTGTAAACAGTTGAAAACTGTTTTTGTTGTTGTGGCTGAGGGGATTTTGGAGTTTATGTAAGGAGATACCTCAACCGAAAAGTCCGGCTGTTGGGGAATGTGTTAGTAATGCACAGCTCTGAGCTATGGGAGAACTCTGGTAGGGTGCTTCGTTTTCTTTTCCTGCGTGCAGGTGCTGTGTGTCCAGGTGTGTAGTCAGGGCTGTAGTTTATTCAAAGGGAGTGTACCAAGTGTACTGTGTGTTTCTAGGTAAAGAGGTTATGGATATATAAAAAATGAAATGTTGTAAGGTTTTGGGGTTTTTTTGTTTTTTTTCTTGTGGCAAAATAAGCTGCTGTTCAGTTTTCTGCCCACCACTGACACACATTCTCCCGTTCCTTTCTCTTCTTTTTGCTCTCCCCCATCTCCTGCCTCCTCCTCCTTGTGTCTATCTGCCTCCACAGGGGAGTCAAGCCAGGAGCTGGGCCCCCCTCCGTCCGTGGATGAGGCAGCCAACACATTGATGACGCGCCTGGGTTTCCTTCTCGGAGACAAACTGAGCGAGGGGCCAGCCGGTACCCAGTACAGCATGGAGGAACCCGAGGCGAGACAGGTACCAGAAATATGCTTTTTTTTAAACTATTCTCAGCGATCTGCACTTTTTCCCTGATGATAGAGTTCATCACGTGATGCACGCAGTGTGAATTTGATAAGAAGCCTTCTCTCAGATTAACCCAGTAAATACTTGTCATAGCTACAGACTTTCATTCTATTTATCCTAATCTATATCTGAGTCAAACAGTCTTGTAAGCTATGTGATTTTCACACATTTGCATTGTGAGCGATCGCACTTGGAAACTTGAACAAACACATCTGATTCGATCTGTTTTGACATTTATCTTCATAATATTCGTGTTTACAGTCAGTTTTGACAGATCTTTGGAAGTCAGGGTAGCCAGATCAAAGGACTTTTCAGTAAATTGCCCTCATGTGCCAGAGTGCTTTAGATTCTGAGATTACCAGTGCCTCTCCATCAAGTGTCAGATATCCTCCTGCCTAATTAGCTTTTTATAAAACAAATATGATTATTTTTTTCCTTATTTAGATTATTTCTAGATTATTCAAAGGAAGTTTCTTGAGCCGACACGCGGCAGGTTAGACTTAATGTTTTGCTCCTGCGCCGTAACCTTTCTATTTGTGAATTTGTCAGTTGTGCAACAAACAGCTCCTGGCACAAGAGACTTGCTCTAAGCTCAGCAGCAGATGCCCTGGTATCTCTACCTAAACCTAATTTGACAGGTATGAATTTTCCAAACTGTGCAAGGAAAAACAGTTGCCGCGGAGAGGCAGCGAAAGAGAAACAGGGTGGGACGGGGAGGGGGGGTACAAGGGGCTAACCTGTTGCTGAAGCATTCAAGGCAGGCATAGGTATGTGTTCGCTCTGAAACAGTGTGGATAAGCGATTAGACTGATGGACTGCCTGTGCTTGATGTGAGCGCTGCTGTAGCAGTGGGGGTGTATAAATTGAGAGAGGTTTATTCAAGCGGCTCTTTTTAGAGACGTGACTCACACGAGCACCCCGCTGCATCGTGCACACAGTACAAACTTATTGTTTTAGATATCTGCCCCAAATACTGTTCTCTGGATTGCAATTTTGTTTGATTCATTAACCACCAAAAATGACAAGAATTGCCTCGAGACACCATCTATTAGCAGATAAAAGAGTGGGCTTTTGTTGTAATTCTTCTCATTTGCTTGGGATTTACTAGATTTTAATGGACTTTGGTTAGTGCAGTAATTCAGGGGTTTGACACTTTGCCCTCCACAAGACAACAAAAATATGCAGAGTTAGGGATTAGCAGATCTTGATGTAACCATAAACATACAGAAAACTACTGTTAAAGTAATAATAACCACGTAAGTGCAACATAATATAAGTAATATCGTTTCAAAGCCAATTTCTAAATGTTCATTAAGTGATTCTAATTCATGTCTGAGACGGTGACTGAAGATAAAAGTGTATAATTCAAAGGAGGTGTGCATGTTTTGATAGGCAGTGTTGGTCAAGTTACTTGAAAAAAGTAATCAGTAACTAATTACTGATTACTTCCCCAAAAAAGTAATCCCGTTACTTTACTGATTACTTATTTTCAAAAGTAATTAATTACTTAGTTACTTAGTTACTTTTTAAAAACACGATTTACAACCTGAATAGGTGATAAAGCGATAGATCTTTCAGCCCAATTCTACTTTTTCTGCATAATCCATCATACAAAATGTAATCAAATGGAAAAGTCTCTTTTTTTTAACTTGTTTATCAGTTTTAATCTTTTAACTTTATGCATCAAGCAAAAATTTAATTATATGCAACATTCTCTGACTTGAATAAATTAGTTTAACATTTAAAGCTATTTTCTGCACATTCCAGCACATAAAATAAAATATTTTTTGTGTTTACACTCACTCTTTCAAATAGATGCAAGTAAAACACAGCAGAAAATAAATAAAGTCAAAGACTCAGCGGTCCTTTTGCTCTATTTTCACCTGTAAAGCAGGAGTGGGGTAGGCGGAGGTTTACCCTGGTGCAGGTGTGCCGCGGTCAGTTGAAGAATCCGCGACTTTCTCTGTGAGTTTCCCGTTGCGCACTCGGTGCTTGCTTGGAAGTTTAGGGGGTCTTTTCGCTGTAAAAAGAAGTTTTCTTCCCACGCACAATGGACGCTAATGTTTTTGTCACTTTTTATGGAATCAAACTCAAAGTAAGGTCAGTACTTCCACGCTTTAAACGCTGCACGCTCATACTCTCTCCCACAATCGATATGTGATCCATTGTTGATCTGCACACAGCTGTTGTCACTAACGGCGCACTCGCTTACGTCACTGTCGTGAGACATTCTCGCAAAAAATCACGGTTTTAGTAACGCAGTAACGCAGCGTTCCTATGGGAAAGTAACGGTAATCTAATTAGTTTTTGCAATAGTAATCCCTTACTTTACTCGTTACTTGAAAAAAGTAATCAGATTACAGTAACGCGCCCATCTCTGTTGATAGGGCAAAAAAATATTAGCTCAAGATAAAAAACATACATTCATATGCCATCCAGATATTGGTAGGATACCGCTACCTTCAATTTTTTAATTTTCTTTATATATCTTCAAATCACACCAACAGTTTTCTCAAGGTTCTTTATATTTATAATGTCGAGACCCTTCAATAAATTTTAAAAGCTGCTGCTTCGAAGTTGGGCGTTTTCACATGGGCGTCTATGGTGATGGTCTCTGCCTCAAATGGCTGACATAGTAGCCCTGGTGGGGTTACACTTGACATATAATGGGAAATAATGGCTCTGATACTACTCTGATACATTTCTCCAGCCACCCTGCTGGACAAATGATGTAATAACGCAGCTTCTGTCAGAAAAAGGAAGAAAATAAAGTGCTACATGGCTCTAAAGGCTTATCAGTGAACACAATATCAATATTTAAAAAACAAAAAACTGTGTGTTCGTTTTCTTGCAAACATCTTTGTTGTTGCAGAAGTCAATTCAAGATTCTTTGTTTGTTTTTCTTTGGGTCTCCCTCTATAATGCATAAATTCTCCTTTTTGGCATTTTTAAGGTGATCTTTGGTATGCTGGGCGTCTATAATTCAGTGATCATTATAAAAAAATTGCCATTTAACATGTTTGACTTCCTACAATAGCTGCTGCAAGACTCGCCAGCTGATAGAACAAGGTGACCTCAACTTGCAGAGGGTGCAGTTAATTGCCTTTCATACTCGCGTGCTCTCGCTCCCTAAATAGATGCAGTGCTCTCCAAGTTCAATCCAATCCACACGCGACATTTAAGGTCAAACCTACAGAAGGCTGCGTTCGTTATCTGAGCTGATAGAACTGCGGCGTGGTTGAGCGCACGCAGGGTTGAAGATTTGTCTGCTGGTGTGGATGTTTGGTTACATCGGGGTCAAGCTCTTGTAAACATGACACTTGAGCGGTCTCATCCATGAAGACAGCAGAGGGCAGCGGTGACTGAAATACTGGTTGACAAATTGTTATTCCGCAGGCACAGAAACACTGTTTAGTGTCAGCCAGAGGGCATTTACTTAAAGTGGAAGTGTGTTTACAGGTGTCACAGTTATCCCACTAATCTAGTAGTACTCTGCAGTGTGTGTATTGTTGAGGTGAGTAGTTGTTTATTGTGAAAACATATGAGTGTTCAATGGTTCCAGGTTTTCAAGTGTGAGGGTTTGCTGCTTTTCTTAAAAATAAGGAATTACAACTACAACAATTTTTCAACTTATCAGTTAATCGGCAGCGTTTAGATAAAAGTTTTCATGTGTTTGTGTAATAAGAAGACTTTATCACAAAAATAATGGCGAACGGACTACATTTGTGCAGTGCTAGTCAAATCAAAGGGCCACATTGTCTGTCATTCACCCACTCGAATAGATAATAAGCAGTTGCTTGGTTATTTGGAGCAATCAGTAGATTAGTGTCTCTCCCAAGGACATGTTGACATGTGGACAAGTGGACCTGAGGATCAAACCAACAATCCTGCGATTAATTGTCACCCTGTTCTCATCTCCAACCTCAGGAGGCCGTCAACAGATAATTGGCAGATTAATCAATACTGAAAATAATCATTTAGCTACAGCATTACTCCTGACTCTGGATGTCTGTTGGCTAATCTAAAATGTATTTGCTTGGTGTGTCCCTTCAGACTTCCTCCTGCAAATTAAACTAGACCAGATTTTGCCCTGAGCGCCACTTCACCCCTCTTTTCTGTCTGTGCTTAGGAGAGATTTCCGTGTGTGCCTTTCAGTGACTGACGCAAATACGTGGTTACTTGGCTTGCTTGTTTTTCTGTGACTGTTGCATGCTTGTATCCTATAAATTTGGGCAGGTTATGTGTTTTGCACAAGAGTACATCTGTGGGTGTTCAGAGCAGCTGCTGATTGGATGCAGCAGAGTGTTTATATTTTGTCGCCTGTGGTCGATTGTCTCCTAACCCGAGCTGACATCGAATAGTCACTCCAGGGTGCCTGGAAAGTGCCAGGACTGAAAATACTATACATTTATACTACATATAAGATTGTAGTTATGGCAAAGAAGAGGAAAATGTGCATGAAAATAGGGGTTTCTATGGATCTATAAATGCAAGTTAAAGTTAGTATTAGTGTTAAAATGTAACACTGAATCTCTCTATTGTTTTCTGAAAAGAAACCACATCACTGTATACAGTACATATGCTACTTGTAAAATGTATTGGCTGTAGTGAAGGTACCATTATTAAGTATTTTTAAATGCAACTGCCAGGAGTGTTGAGTGTATTTGTGTTTGTAAACATGCTGTACATTTGCAATTTTCGTTAGTTATGCAACGTGGCCTAATTGTTAAAACTTCTTCAAGTGTATCTTGTAGAGAAATGGAGCATATTATGAGTTAGTATTATATGTGTTTGTATACATGTGGGAGAAGGACTAAGAGGATCAGCAGGGGGCTGAGCTTTTGAAAACTGCAGTATTGGAATGGCATTTTCCTTCATATGAGTCACATTTTAAAAGTTCAAACGCTGTACTTTTGCCATTAATACCCATGTGTGCTAATGGAGCTGTGGGAGCCAAAAAAATCTTTAAAACTGTGTTTATTTGTGTCCATCCTAGGGCCAGAACCAGAGGATCAGCCCGTGTTCCACCCTGACCAGCAGCACTGCCTCCCCACCTGCAGGCAGCCCCTGCTCAACCCTCCCCCCTGCCATGCCCGGCCAGGCTGGCAACAGGGACTGCGCCTACGGTTCTGTCACTAGTCCCACCTCGACACTGGAGAGCAGGGACAGCGGGATTATCGGTGAGATCTGCGTGCTGATTCACATAAAACGCCCGTAATGAACATGAGTACATTCATGAATACAGAAAGAAGAAGCAACAAACCCCAAAGAAACTTGAGTTACAATATGATATCGTATCTTAGGGGAAAGAGAAGAGGGAGGGGGGTTGTTTTTGTTTTGCTGTGGTCTTTGGGGCTCCTTGTTTTTTTATGTCTAGGCCATTGAGTTGGGTGAACATGGTAATTCTGCTGGTTCTTTAAAAAACTGTATCTCTACATCTTGTTTTGTCTGAGTTAACCAATCAGACGACTCCAGGTTTTGACCCATTGGCTGACCTTAATGGCAGCTTTATTGGGTTTATGGTGGAGGTATCTACCCCGGAGTAGGTACTACATTTCACCCAGGAAATAATGCTGCTTTCCGTTTGAGGTGGGATGTTGGAAATCTGAGCTGGAATAAACCCCACCAAACCTAATTTCATAATCTGAGATGGTAGCAGTGCACGCAAACCTTAGTAAATCTGTTCTGTACATTACTGATTTGTATTTGTTACTTGTTGAATTAGCCATATACAGGGCGCTGACTAGGCTTTGTCTGTGATTGTTCTGTGGTAGTGTTTTTAAGATCAATAAACAGCCATTATGCTGTATTGTTGTGTATAGAAAGCAAAACAAATTTTGTTTTCCCCACTACTACTACTGAAATGCAGTCAGTTCAGGAGAGACATCACTTAAATGCCTTTACAAGGTATCCAAGGTAAAAGGAATGCAGGGTTGCCACAAAAACAAAACTAAAGAAAGTACGCCTGAGAGTTCCAACAGTGGGAAAACGGGCCTGTGCATTTCCAAACCACTCTGTACAACTCTGATTGTGTGCTAAAGCCAAAAATCGTAAAATGATATTTTGAATTGTGCAAAACAGTTTGATTTAAATCTGAGTCATGACCAACAAAAAGAAAAATGGTCATTCTGAATGCCATATCCAGACCCGAGCAAGGTACTGTCCAAAAGTCTTCTTTGATCTGGTCTGTGATCAGTTCCCAGTACAGCGAAGGTCCTTTCCTGGTTTTTACACCAACTGGAAGCAGCTTGATACCTCGCCATCATCTGTGGCATTTATGCATCAATTGAAAGGAATCAGGAGCGCCGAAATGCTCTCTGGTGCGAGGCAAAAGTCGAAGCAGGTGCCGTCATTGTTTCCTGGCAACAATGGTGAACACCTGCAGTTTGATGAGGAAAGCATTGCATCAACATACCATTGATTCAGAACAACAGCAAATAAATGTGAAAGCAGATGGGCTGGGTGGGTGAAAAGATGACAAAAGAAACTCAAACAAACCCAGTGTCTAAAACAAAAGAAATGATCTAAAAGACTGTGTCATTGTTTGTGTTGCAGCAACTCTGACCAGCTATTCGGAGAACATGGAGCGAGGCAGCAAATACGGCGAAGGCTCGCGGGGAAACCTGAAACTGTGGCAGTCTCAGAAATCAGGCATGGACTCGTTCCTATACAGGGTGGATGAAAACATGACTGCCTCCACCTACAGCCTCAACAAAATCCCTGAGCGAAACCTGGAGAGCATGTCCTCCCATTCTGCCCACTCCATCCCTCTGTACCTCATGCCCCGCCCTAATTCTGTGGCTGGTGAGTCCCTTTCTCTTTCCCCATCCCTCAACTGTGAAAGTTTTTTAAAAAAGGTATTTGTCCAGGAAGCCAAAAATATGGTTATTTACAGGCGAACGACCATGCAGCATACAAATTTTGCCAAGCTAGGGAGCCTTTTCTGGCAAAATTGGATTGAGCTGCTGGTGTTTAGCCATGTCACGCCCTATTTCTGACTTCTTACTTGCTTCCTCTTCACTCCTTTCAGCCTCTCTTCCCATGCTTGTTGTCCTACAGGACAAACTGTAATCCTCCCCTTTTGAATTATTTTGCTAATTTTTTGTGATCGCAAAGGCCCTAAATATATAAATATTTAGCGTCTTGCAGGCTAATTTGCATGACATAACCTGTATTTTTATTGTACCACAAAAGGTTGTTTGAGTATCTGTAGCCTTGTGGGGGTTCTTCTTTCATTTCAGAGTAACTTAAAAACTGAGGTCTCAACTACATTTCTCCTGCAGTTCCCTAAAATTCGGTTTATTCATAAGAGTAGCTCACATGTGCTTTGATTTGATTACATTTCTCCTTCATTTTTGGGAGAAAACTGCTCCAATTTCTAGCTGTCATGGGGTTATGTTGAAATTTTGGGCAAGTGTAAATCCATGCTGGTATTTTGTTAAACTCTCACAGCCCTCTGGTGTAGATTGAAACCATGCAGCAGAATAATACAGTGTGGGAAAGGGAGCATCTGCAGAATAACATACTGCGGCTGGAAGAATATTACACAGGAGAAACTGGCATTTGTATCGCTAACAGAGGCCTTGTTGATATTGGGGTTTTTTGGCCTTGAAAAGCTCCCGAACATAACAGTAAATATTTTAGGAAAAAATGTCAGTTTTATAACACAGAGGCTGCCCTAACGGGCCTGATTGTAATATTGTTCTCATCAGAGAGGCTGTTACAGACGATGAGCTCTGTTATACCTTCACCTACTCCTCCTGGAAAAAGAGTACATGCGTGCAGACTCTCTTATATATTTCACTAAACACTGTAATATGCCTGACAAGGCCTGTCACTGCAGCTATGACCCTCTCTTTATGCTGGTCATGTTCTGCTGTTTGACTCTGTCTGGCAGCGCAGAGACACTGTCGGGTTTAGAGATTCATCCTCGATCTCATCTCCGCCCCGCAATAGTCAGATCTTCAAAAGAGACTGAGTGGGCTAGATACGGCTTAAAAGACATGATACAAGCTGCAGATGATGCAAAATATAAAATGGAGAGAGTAGAAAAGGTGTGAGCGAGGGAAGAATAAAAAAAAAAAGGGAAAAGAGCATATGATTTGTCTGATGGCATTTGTGTTCGTCAGGAACAGGAATTCCATATTGAGTAGTGGGAGATGGATACATGTGGAAGAGGAGTGAAAGGGAGTAATCATAATCTCTCTTTCTCGCTCTGCCTCTCCTCCACAAAGAATTATTAGATGATGTAGGGATGGGAGGCAAGCACAGGCTGAGGATTGGCTGGGCTCACACAGCAGTGGAACATCAAAGCCCCAGGCATTAACCGTTTCTATCCCCAAGAGTGACAGAGACTCGCTTTGATGTGCGGGGAGAGAGGGAGAGCGATACGGAGCGAGAGCAGAAGGCGACTGGGGAGGAAAGAGAGAAGGGAGGGGGCTACTCTATTACCTAATGAAGTCAGTGCGTTGGTAGAGCTGAGGATAGATATGGAGGAAGGAGAAACCAAAACCAAGATTTTTTTTGTCCGTTCACACGTCATGATGATTAAGACAAGTATTGAGTAAATTGTAAAACTGGAGGACTTACAAACAAAAATTGAACAGAAGGAGAGTGAAAATGGTTAAACCGCAGGGTGGGAACTCCTGACCACTGTTGTTTAGGCTTGAAAAAAGAAGGCTAACATTTCCCACATTGACACTAGATGGCCTTTGTTAGATCCTAGATCCTTCTCACCTCACTGATTTGTTGTAGAAGTCCAATGAAAACAGTGGAATCGACGATACTGCCACGTTGATTTAGGAATCTTGTAGTTTTTAGGGATACGGTTTTGGTTTTTATTTAAAAATTAAAAAAAAAAAATTAACAATAGGGATGATTAATTAATTATAAATATAATCTTACTTGTTATTACATGTATTTATTTCCTGTTTCACAAATAAAGGACAAGTAATAGTGGCTAAGAGCTTGTCTACGTACAACTGCATATCCTGGTGTTGATTATGCTAATAAGCTTTCAATAGAATTGAATTTTTTAGCCTAGCATAAACAGCCTAATATAGCTTATTAGCATAATCAACACGAGGATATGCAGAGTTGTACGTAGGCAAGCTCTTAGCCACTATTACTTGTCCTTTATTTGTGAAACAGGAAAATTGAACTGGGACACAAAACTCAGACATTTGTTACACTAATGGCAAATATGTTTCCAGGCAAAATATTTCTAGTCTAAGGTTAAAAAAATCACTTAGCTCTTTTAACCAAGGCGAAATGAAAAAAAGTTTTGTTTTTATTTGCTATGTACTGTGTACTATGGCCACATGTAGAGAGGATGATGAAATGTAAAAGACTGATGGTGATATCTTCGTTCAGTGCCCACAGGGCACAGATTCAGTTCTGACTGTTTTTAAAAGCCTTGTGACCAAAGATAGCCTGGGACAAAATTCAGATAATGACAGTAATTTAATACCTCACAATGTGACTTCTGCTGTGACCTACATCTACAAACCAACCGACTGTAATGCGGCATGAAATGATGCGCTGAGCAGCGCGACACCGGCATGTGTTAAACAAATTGTTTGAATTTCCAGCAAAGCAGGAAATTCGAGTGGCAACCTTCAGGGATAAAAAAATTAAACCACCCTGGAAGTAGTTTCATTCCAGTTTAAGTTTCTCCAGTGGTCTCTTGCGCCAAAAGCCAGGCAATCACCATAGACTATCATTTTAAAAAGCCCAATTTTGTATCGTTCAAAAGTATTTTTTCAGTGCCATAATTTTGCCAACCAATCGAATGTAAAATGCTGTAATAAGCACCAACGCCACAAACACGCCGCGATTTTCAGCCCGGTGACTACAGCTGACGATAATTCAGCCATTGTGTTCAATTCGTGCTGTGGCTACATGATAACTTGAAATCCCTCCTTCATTCACACAAATCCAAAGCGAAGTTTTACCTCATATTACCCATGTGAATTCAGTCATGTTTGAAACCTGGAAATAATTAACAGCCTAATGGGCATGAGTAAAAACGTTATTGCCTGTATGTCAATTCACCTCATTATTTAGACACTAATGTAATCGGGCCACTGTAAAACTTAATGTTAGGCTTTTTTGTTTTGTTCTTTTAAAACTTAAAGCTTTTTTAACATGGGAGTTTGTGGAGATTGACTCAGTTTCAGAGTCAGCCTCTAGTGGCCATTTAAGGAACTACGGTCTTAAAGGTTACCACTGGGTGTAGGTGTTATTTTTCTAAGTCTACATACATCAAACTTTTTGTTGTAACTAACCAATGAAGGTCTACACCTGAAGTTGCCAGATTAGTGATGCAAATACTGTGGAATCTGCAGGTGTTAATGACGTAATTTACTATGTATTTACAAGAATACATAGACGTCTCAAGAATCTAGCACCAACAGATATAACTGCCTGGGGAACTGTGATATTCATTCTCAGAGAGAAGACTCGCTCTTTAGTCTCCAAATTCACTAAATTAAGGTAACGGCTCACTTGAGATAACGTTTTTCATTTGGGGGATGCACAGTCTACATTGATTTCCTTTTTCCTTCATTTCTTTTCCTAATTTCCTTTCTGGCTTTAGTCTGCTTAGATACATGGTGTTTTAACACCCAGAATTATTGTTTAAATACCTCTACCTCCATTATTTATCATTGCAAGTCATCTCTCTGGTAGATGAGAGGAGAACAGCGAGGCATACAGAGCTCCAGCAGCTACCTCATATCTGTGATGAGTAGTCGACTTCCTGGCTGATACTGGCTCTGGATAGCAGCCCAGCTGGTCTTTGCGAGTGTGTGTGTGAGCGTGTGTGCGTTTATGCCGTTTGTCGCTCTTATAAACAGGAAGTGTCTGATGTGGCTGTCATTACCCAAAGCTCCCTGTTGCAGAGTTCAACATTTTTCTCACTTTTTTTGCTACACCTTCCATTCTCTCACTGTTCCACACTTGGGTTTTTTTCCCCTCTCTTTTTCTTTTCACTATCCGTGTAGTCTTAGCGCACTGGCACGAGAACTGTGAATGTGATCCCCAGCAGCCTGCTGCATTGCAGATAGAGACGATGAGCACACGGATTTGAGTCCTCGCATTCAAACACAGTTGAAAAGGAAAAAAGAGACTTTTCAGCCCTGTAGGCCTGAGTCATTCTTCCTTGGTTTTGCAGGAAATTAATGGCTCCACTGCCCTTGCTTTTAGCCTAGTTGGATGGCCAGCACCTCCCAATTCAGCCAGGGCTGAGGCTTCGGCATTCTCAGCTGCCATTTTCCCTCCATTTTGGGAAACCCATGCGGCTCGTTTTTTGGGTCCATGGCTGGGGTGACTCAGGCAGTCAGCAACACACAAACACAGCCAGTACACATGCTCTGCACTCGACTAAGCTTAACTCCAGTGGCACAGAAGCCACGCTTTGAACCAAGGACAGGACATGGATCAGTGCTGAGGTGCTGGTGAGTGTTACACAGGCGAGAGGTGCCGGGCTTAGAGGCCTGCTCCTCTGAGATTTACCATGCCTTATTTTTTAGAACGCCTGCAGAGAGAGAGAGAGAGGCAGACGACAGAACTGAGAAGAGCCATGGATTTTCGGTCACACCTCTCTCCAACTCCTTGAATTTGAATTTTCAAGGAATTTGAAAACTTCAGGTATTGCGTGAAAGACAAATTTCGGAGCGCTGCTTTATTTTTTTCTGGATTACTAATACTGAAACCCATTCTGTTGATCATGATGTACACACCGAGGTTACTGCTGAGGTCTGGGATTACAGATGGGAAGAGCAGACCAAATGTATTCAGGAGTGCAAAATGACAGGAAATTACAAAATTGTTGTCCATCTGCGTTTATCCATCAAAGCTTGCGGAAGACGTTCTTGGTTGAGTCTACAGGTGCACTTCCATCATGTGAAGTGTTTCAGGCCATCTGGCTGAATTGTTTCCGTGTTTAAAATCTGCATGTCGCGGTGACGTGGTGACTTGGCAACTCGGCGCTCATCTGTCAAGGAACCACCAACCTCTCGATTAAGTCCCTTTAATCCTTTCTGCATTTGCCTCGTCTTTCCCCGCTCTCACCTCTTACTGAACCGAGGGGTTCAGGTGTGACGGGGAATCTGTGTGCTTACTCACACTGACGGCACCTAATCTCATTTAACATTCAGTGGTTCCGAGTGTTGGCCCTGAAGACACAGTGTGGTGTGAACAATCAGCAGCCAGCGTCAGACGGTGTTCACTCCATGAATAAGACATTTGTCTACTGAGCTAATTAATCCTGAGAGGGGCCGGATGGCATCTGTCTCCGTGCCGTGTGACAGACACAGAGAAGAGGGAATTTTAGGACATAACCATGTAGGGCTGGCTTTCTCTTTCCTGTAGGAGTCGGCAAGTGGAAGAGCAGAAGCCTGACAGCTGCCTCAGGACAATGACATGAACCTTTGCCACCTTAAGTGTGTGTGTGCCTGTGTTTGTGTGGTTTGGTTATTGTAGTCTCTGAATGCACATGTGTGCTGACAGTACTGTTTTTTTTTTTCTTCCTCTCACTCTTAAAACATTCCTCTCTGTCTCCCCTCTGCCTCACACACACAAACACACAGCTACCAGTTCGGCCCACCTGGAGGATCTAGCATACCTGGATGAGCAGAGGCACACTCCATTACGCACCTCGCTGCGCATGCCCAGACAGAGCACCACCTGCGGGCCGGGTCGCTCCGGGCAGGATCTGAGAGGTGAGCAATAAGCCAGAGTAAAGGAGAGCACAAACACACACACATTTGCACAAACGTGGACCTCCTTATATACCTACTTAACCTTCTTATCAGTTGTTCAGTACGAAAGACTTTAAGCATTGTCTTTACGCTGGCTATGAGAGCTACACGTGACAGACTTGAACTGATTATGCATTGAAATAATGAAGAAACTGGCACATTAGTGAGATCCGTCTTCCCCTCTCTATATAAAGACTCCAAATACAAAGGTATGAAGAATGTATTATGATAGAAAATTATTAATCTGAAAAGTTGACATCCTGGTATCTTAGTAACTAAAAGTACAAATCTCAAACTAGTGGATATCTGGATTTTGTATATTGGAAGAATGATAGGAAAGAAAGTAATATGGCTTGACTCACAGACAGATGGCAAAGTTATATGGTCATAAACCCTTAACACATGTATCAATCCCAAATAATGAATTGACCTTTAAAGAACAATTAAAAAACAAAAGGTGTTTGTTATAACATCGAATGAAGCACTTAAATGCTAAAAATTAATAAATGCCATGCTGTATATGTCCATCTTTTTTATACCGTATGGCATGTGCTTGGGTTTCGTTGAGCATTTTGTTTGACTCTTTAATTTTCGTGCCATTTCTGCATCAATATGTGATGACAACGTCTTTATTTATGTACAAATCAGGCAGTAGGTGACTGTTCACCACGTATTGGTAGTTTTCAACAAAATATCCTCCAATTCTTTAATTTCTTTTGTTTGTTTTCTAAATATTATGGGGACATTTAGTTTGGATTTGAGCATTTGTGTGATCTTTGTTTTTATAACCGGAATATGACAGTGAGGTGTGGATCTCACGGAGAAACCAAGCAGAGTGCACACTCAAGCAGTGGTGAATCATATCCTTCCTAATTGGTTATTTTACTCTGAGACCATAAGCTATTAAATGAACACTGTGCTGTACCAGGTAACATTAGAGATCTGGGTTTAATAACAATCTCAACAGGAAAAGTTTACAAAGGCCATAAATGAAGTGAGCAGTAGTCATTTTCTCATGGATTTCTAAATAACCACAGAATCCGCCCCCTGCTGGTCACTAGAAAGAACACAGGTTTAAGGCTTCACTTTTCAGACCTGGAGGCTACGCCCATCTTTTATGTATATGTACTATGATATAAACTGACCCATTGCAGTCATTTACTGTAGTGAAGCATTGCAAGGACTCGGATGATTCTGTGATCAGTAAATTTGTTTTGTTTTAATTTTTTCCACCGATCGGCCAGCTGTTTCACGTCATCCACAGTTCAGACGCAGCGATCGAGACGCTGTTCTGTTCTGTTTCTCATCCACAAACAACAAATCTCGCAAGGCGAAGCTGCATGACGAGCGAGTTATTTTTAAAATTCAAATCAAAGTCAGTGACGGTTCGTTTGCGCTCTGCGGTGTCTTTCAGATGCAAATGCCTGCACGTATCGCTAAGCTCTTATAACAGACCAGTGGTGCGGCTGTGCTGTTGGTGGTGAACTCCGGATGTCGCCGGCTGTTGTCTGTTGTGTCCTCGTGTCGTCCTTCCGTTTCGCACACAATGAGCATTTTGTCATACTGTCTCACTACTAAGATAAAATTTGTCTCTGTGCTTAACATTCAGAGTCCGCTTCACTGCACATTGTTCAAGTCTCGAAAGCAGCGAGTGCCTCTGTGATGGAGCAGCCTCCTTACCACATGGCCAAATGGCCTTATGTCACATTATGTGTCCCCTTGCCCTTCTTCCTCTATCACTTAGCCAGTAATGAGCGCTGTAATGACAGCCCTCTGCCATCCGAGCGAACACAGATATGCATCCCTGTGTGCTTTAAACACCTGTTAAGACCTCACTTAGATGAGATTGTGCTCGACTGAGCGGCGATGTGATTCCCCTGCTCAAGGGCAGCTGGCTGGCGACAGAGTCAAAGAGGTTTTATAGGGAAGAGAAAGGGAAGGAGGGACATGGACATGAAGGAAAAGGGAAAAGACAGGAGACATTGGGTAAGAAGTAGTTGCTCTCAAAGCCTCACTGTTACTGCCAGAGCCACTTGTTTCAACCTTCCTCCTCTAAGGGCAGCCAAGTGTGTTTACAAGCCAAACGACTGCATCCTAGCATGCTTTCTGCCTCCTTGGATCAGTGTCAGTGCCTCCCTGAATGCTCTGCTCCTCTGCTTTCAACAGGAGAGACAGAGAATGAGACAGAGAGAGAGAGAAAAGAGAATTGAAGAACAGTGTTTTCCCCAGAAGATTATGTGGGGACGAATTACCTCAAATAATTCTTGAAATTGAAACCAGACTTGAAGTAGGGAAAACTCAGACTTAAGGATGAACCAAAGAAAAGATTATTTGATCATCCACTTCAGTTGTATTCTGTTGTCTTGAAAGCCTTTTGGTGTTGCTGACCAGATTGTTGATTTTCTAATGATGACCCGCTTTATTTTTGACTATATAGCACCGGTTTGTAATTCTTCACACATGAATAGAATAATGAACAGGCCTCACATGACCACGGAAATTTTTGTCAGTTAATTGTCAAGTTAATTTTGAGCCTCTGCAATTCCTAAACAGTGCAAAATCTTTAAGAAGTCCCTTGAACTAAAGCTGAAAGTCTGCACTTCCTCATATCCTGGTACTTTGTACATCGCCTCACTGAATTTAAAATAAGAGGATAACTTACAAAATTGTGTCATTGTCCAAATATTTCTGGACCTTAGCTGTATTACCAGGTCCCTGCTCTCAATAATAGATGTGAAATGCAAACCTTTAGACAGATTCTACATCTAAGAAAGAGGCTCGCTGGGTATTTTGCATGAGAGGTTGCTGGATCTGGACTTACTGGAGACTGTTGGTTATGTACAGTATTGATCAGGTGGTAGCCAGCTGACAGATGCAGCTCTCTCTGTGGTTGATTCTGTCGAAGCTTCGTTTGATGCCAGCCATCGAGGGCCCAAGCTGTGCTGCTGTTTTGAGGAGAGTGAGTCAGACTGTAATGGACCTTCTTGTGCTCCTGCCTGCCTACCTCTAAGATTTACCACCCACCTTATCTTTTCACCGCAAACTCTCACATAACTGTACACTGCACACGCATTTATCCTAGCGTTCTCTCTCCTTGTCTTCGTCGCTCCACTCCATCCCTTCACCCCTCACCATCTTTTCACCTCGGCTCGCATACACAGAACAGGCTGATGGTTGCACCTTTTGGCTGATAAAATATTTTTAACTCCAAATGATTTTATTACTCCAATTTATATATATATATATATATATATATATATATATATATATATATATATATATATATATATATATATATATATACACACACACACACACTCCCTGACAGGAGTGAAAAGTAAGTAATAACTCTTAGAAATTCAGTTGAGCGCTGCATTTGATTAGACATTTAAAGGATAAGGTTTGTAATGTGCAGTATTCTTCTTACTGTCAACAAGTGACACAAGAATACCAAAGCAAAGAATAAATGGATGCCGCTAACAAGTATGACCTATGAAGCATGATGCAGTTCATTCATCTGTGCCATAGAGATCTATTGTTGTTGATTAACCTGAGCATGGTAATTTCTTTCCAGTAAGCCCCACTTATAGCAAACATATGACACAAGTACTCGCTCGAGCTACAAATGTGCATTCATTCATTCATTCAGCCTTTTAGAATGAACTTCATAGCGATTACTTTTGAAAAACTGAGCAGCATTGACCTGGTTATTTAAAAAAATAATCCCCTTTTTAGAGATGTTTCATGTCACGTGTGCACGCACCCGTATTTGTAACAGCGTGACAGGATGTGAACATTAGTGGTACTCCACCTCGGCTCGGTGGCACCCTTCCTTCCCCAACTCTGCTCGGTGGCATCCTTCCTTTAGTCGTTAATTAGGCTGAAACAAAATAATTCCTTCTTGAAACTCCTCAAAGTGCTTTAATTATAGAGAGTTCTGGAAAGACTCACTTCTGCTAATTCTTTGCTAATTAGTTATTTGTTTTGCTTTGTGCACCAGTAGGAGAGCGCCGTCTAGTTCTGTTGTTCACAGAGTATTCTGTAGAGTTCAGAAGTGGGGGAACTTAGAACAAACATTATATATGGATACAAAAGCACTGCAGGTCAGAAAAAACAAACAAAATGCATGTTGTGAAAACGGTGAAACGGTGGTCTAAAATTTGTTTTCCAACTTATTTCACACATTTGTTTTTTCGCACAGTTGGCACACAGCTGGAAATTGTCATCTTCAGACATTTTCTTCTACTAGAATTATTCAGCTTTGTGTAAGTGAGGGTGCTGCCTGGATTGCAGAAAACAGCTGACTTTTACCTACACTCTCCAAGTGCTGTCAGATATCATGCAGATCCTGCCGGGAAAGATCGGCATGTTGCACGATCTGAAGGTTAAAGATCTTCTGACGTCCGGTCCAGTTGCATTGAACATTTGCTGACATGCACCTCCATCAGGTGATGTCTAGAAAAGTTTAGGGCCACTAATTAGAACTACGGTGGTGTTTACAGTACACATTTATTTACAGTAAACACAACTGAAGAAGAAAGGTGGTTCTCATTTCTACTTTAGTTAATGTGGTTAGATAATGGTCTAGATTTGATGACAGTGCACCAACTTGTTCGGAGCTTCAGATACTGTTATTTGCTCTCCGAGTACAAAGTCATAATTTATGCAGTCTGCATCTGATAAATGCATTTTGACTCCAGCTATCTAGGTTTGTAATGTGTGTGTTGGGGTTCTTCAGGGGGTTTTGCATGTTATGTAACGTAATGACATAGTTTTTTTTCCTTTGCTTGGTTCTAAGACACAAGTTAAGTAATTGCTATGCCAACAAGGAAATAGTATTTGTGAAATGATCATTCGGTTACCACGTTATTTTTAAGATCACGCATTAGCCATAGGCACATCCAGGTGTAATATGTTGCTCTAAGCTTGCTCTGCAAATTACATAAGATCAGATTTTTTTTTCCAGCAAATATTATGTAAGTTCCTGTTGTTCTGGCCATGTATTTGCTTAGCTGTAGCTCTACATCAACTGCTATAAGGCATAACTCGAGTTACAGAAAAACAATCCTTCAACAAACTAAGTTTAAGCTGGGAAGTTGTTCACCTGACCTGAGATAACCCATCACCACACTCCCCAAGAGCCCCTTGCAACAAGCGGTGATCATCTAAACTGCTTATCATCCTCCTTCCCTAATATATCCCCTCTTCCTTCACTGTTGTGCCAGTTTCACTCTCCTTTCCTCTTCCCTCTTTTCTTGTTTCTGTCCTCCACCTCCCATTCTCCTCTCCTTTCCTCCTCCTCTGCTTCTCATCTTCCTCCTCCTCTTTTTCTCCCTCCTCAAGGCTGTTCAGTCACCGTGAGTCATCCTCACCTGGTGAATAATTAAAAAGTCTGAGACTCTCACTCCGTCTGGCCGTGGAGGGTTGGCGTTAGAGGGGGAGGAGGAGGAGGAGGGGGGAGGTGGAGTGATACCTTGCTCAATGCTGCCTGAGGTGGAGTGTTATGGGCAGGATTATGAGTAACTGCCAACCATCCCTCTCAATCGTGCACACGCGCACACACACTTGCTCTCACCATCCAAACAACTCCCCTAGCCCCTGTTCACAACATGGCTGCCATGTTTTCCTGAAATACCTGACACAGTGGAGCAGCGGTGGCTGTGCGACTTAACGTGCATGAAGAGATGTAATCGTTTCTGCCATTTGGAGGATGGTGTGAGGTTGCGCTTAGTAATTCCACAAGGACGGAAGAAGCTTTACGGGCACGTTTGGCGTTCAGTCACCCCCAAGATAATTGGATTAGCACCACTTAAAACTGAGTCTCTGGGTATTTAGCTTCCTACTTCATTGACCTGAGGTATCTAAGCTATTGTAAGTTGCAACACTGGGTGGCTTTCGGATCACCAGTTTCGCATCCTTCCTAGCGTAAAACCCAACTGGAAGAATTTTACATCAGCACAGAGTCGCTTCTGTCTGCCTCTGTGTGTGTTTGTTGAGTTAGCACTAAAATAATCTGACCTGGGAATATGGATGAAACGTCTTTTATTACACTGGGCTGCAGCTGGCACACAGCTTAGTGCAGTAAAACGCAGTGCTGGCCGTTCATTTGGTATAAACGTAGAGCAGCATTTTACCCACTTCCATATGTATCTGCATTTCTGCTGATTGTATAAGACAGAATATTCTCAGCGTAATCGTCACATTTCTTTTTGATTCTGCGATTATAATTAGCATTCCTGGAAAAAGGGCTAGTGCTTGCAACAGCACTTTGAAGTGCTGTGTGGTACAGGACATTAAGAGCAATATCAGCTCATTATCAGCAAACTGAAGTCTTTTAGAAAAGACATACAGCTCTAATGCAACGCTCACTCCCTCCTTGCCCCCTGCATAATTTGCAGCACTGTACCTGCACACACTGAAGAAAGAAATCTGTACACGTTCACCATCTTTCTCCTAATGTATAGTTTCTACTGCTCTGACTCACAGCATGCTTTTTTTTTTTTTTTTTTTTTTTTGCTACTATGCTGCAGAGTGTGAAATGAACTACTGCACTGGCTATTATCTGACCAGCAGCTGTTTCTCACTGCATACTGCAAGAATCTGATTAAACGTTACCCCAGCGTACAACCCAAAACGAAAACCAAGGTGAAAATCAGATTTTTACAGTTCGTTTGAGGTTCCCTGTAATAACTTCAGATTCTGGAATATTTTACGTGAAATTGCAGTTAACGGGCTTCAACACACATGCACATGCGCACATTTGAGCAAAATAGGCTGTGGAGTTGAGGTTGGAGTCTCTCTTCACGGGGTCGAATTACTGCTCGAACTGGATTCAATTACTTTTATGGGGATTGATTGATCTCGCCCAGCGCAATGGAACCAATTAGATTCTCCCAAAAGTGCAAACCCTCTCCAACCTCCCCTCCAGACATGCTGAGAAATGCGCTTAATGTAATTCAAAGGATTTCAATTAGTAATCGACCCTGGTCTGGTGGTTCCCCATATTTCTGACATGATGATGTGCTGATGCTGCTGCTTCCTCCCCCCCCCCCTCCACTGAGTTACACCTTACCCTGTGCTCTGACACACTGCACACCGCTGTCAGTTTCCATTCCTGTCCTCACTGCCTTATTTTTGCTTCTCTCTCATTACCCTCTTTCTTCTTCTCTCTGTCTTTCGCTTGCTGTTTGTCCCAGCTTCTGCAAATAGCACCCATGCCTGGCAATCGCAGTCACGTAAGTTACTTCAACTTTCATTTGCTGCAACAGGCAGCGTGTTCTGCTCAAACTCGCTCTGCTTGCTGGCTAATGCGCTACATGTGCTCCAACACTCTCACCAGCAAAGCGTTTGGATTATTCACGTAAAACTCTAAGCTCGAAATCGGGCGTAGCTGCCAAATGCTGAGATAACACTTAAAGGAGTGACACCGTCTAGAAAAGAGCGTGTTTTTACTCTCAAAACTCCAACCAGTTTAAAAGATGAGGCCTGGGAGATGACACTCAGAGGCAGCAGACTACATTTTTACACAGATTTTTATCACACAGCTTCTGAAGTTCATACCAGATTCATTTTAGCCTCATTAGTCTTTAATGGTCCATATGTTGTGCTGAAAAGATGCCCAACCTCTGCAGGACTTTAGTTTAATTACTCCCCCTAGTGAGTAGAATCAACAGTCGACCATGACTGTTAAAAGCAGTCACTCCCTCGACTTCTTAAAAAATATCTTTGACAACCGCGTGAACTCAAAGATTGTTTTGTTGTAAAATATGGGCTGGTAAGTGGGGAAGATCGACAATAAAATGGTGTGAATAATAAATTCCTGGGAAGTAAAAAGTTGTCATCTTTACGTCTTTAAAGTTAAATTTTCTTGCCTTTAGTGTTCCAGAAAGTGGATTACTCCAGCTACAACTTGTAGGGATAAGTGTGCAAAACGTCAAATCAGTGGTGCATTTACTGCCATATTGTGCACCAATGTGTAGCTAATTGTGCACTAATACAGATGGATACATTGTATGCACCTATATCGAGTTCATGCACGCTGTATAATATATTATTACTTGTATTAACGCAACTACAAGGTGGACTATTATTGCAAAATATTAAAGTAATGACACAGCTTGTCGCTGAAATACCACAAACTCATTCTCTATAACCCCGCAGTGCGTTTTGCTCCCTATCGGCCTCAAGACATCGCCCTCAAACCTCTGCTGTTTGAGGTGCCCAGCATCACCATGGACTCGGTCTTCACCGGCCGCGAATGGCTCTTCCAAGAGATCGACGCCCACCTCAACAACCCCAACGTCAGCACCAACCAGGGCGTGGTGATAGTAGGCAACATCGGCTTCGGCAAGACGGCGATTATCTCTCGCTTGGTGGCGCTCAGCTGCCACGGCACCCGCATGAGACAGATTGCTTCAGACAGCCCCCAGGCCTCACCCAAACGTAGGCATATGTTAATTTTAAATATGGTTTGCCTGGTTTTGACTGCACAATCTTAGTAATCACAAAAAAAAAAAAACCAAGCTGACTTCCAGTTTAAAATTGCAGTACTTTGGAAATCTTAATGAGTCTTCAGCCGTTATGTAAAAATATTTCACATATTTGAGCTGCCCTTGAGTGTGTTTGGCTGCCTTGTGTCCAGATGGAGAGGGGCTTCCTCTTACCCAACCCCAGCCTACGCATGGCACCCTCGGAGGAGGCAGCTGTCCCGGGACCCCAGAGATGAGGCGACGTCAGGAGGAAGCCATGAGGAGGCTGGCATCTCAGGTACTGGACACACCTTCACTTTTCAGCCTGCAGTAAACAGACAAAACACAGAAAAAGAATCCGGGTTAAACATTTGTCTCAAAGTATCAAAACACTACAGCTGATTGGTGTGTTTTTGACTTTTCCCCCCTCTCGTAGAGTGCTTTTACAAATGCAAATTATCTATTTTTCAACCATTTGCTTCACAAATAAGTGTGCTTGAAGTGATTGTAATATGAAATTTGCTGCTCTTATTTGATTGCCGTATATTAAGGCAGTGTAAGTGCACAAGCTCAAACCACTCATGTGTATTTCTACCTCCTGGCACTTCCATATCCCCCGACTTTTATTTTCACAGCAAAATCAGTTGCCAAATATTGTGTCAAGAGAATTTGCATGCCTCTGTATTGTTTTGGATTTTGCAAAGCGTATCTGACTACCGAGGGGGAAAAAATTTCTATTCAATCATCTAAATGGTCATCTTAGATTTAAGGTTAGCCTTGAAATTTCCTTGATTTGATAAGATAATTGTCTTTTCATGTCTTAAATTCACATTGTTAGTAGGATAGCCAGTGACATGCTCTTTTGAAAATACCTTTACCGAGTACATGCGCAGAGATGGCTCATGTTCTGTCAGAAATTATGCAGTTTCAAGCTTTTGAAAGAAAGTTTCTTGCTACCAGCAGGCACTCACAAGGGGCTTAGTCCTGAGGTGGTAGAATTCAAAAACAGGTGCTGGAGATAAGCTGCGACTTTGCCTTTGCCCTTTTGAAACGTTCCAAATTACGTGTGTGGCTCTTTGTTGTGGTAAATGCTTTTAAATGTTGAGCATTAACTTCCTCTAACCTGCCCGCGATGTAAACCCTTTGTGATGTGTGAAGCCGGCTCTCTTTCCTGCTCTTCTTCCTGTCTGCTGTTGCACCTCAGTACCCCCTCCTTCCCCTGCTGCGTAGCCATCTGCATCCCCAGTCCCAGCCTGATGCATTATGCAGATGTGTTTTAAAAAGAAAAAACAACTTTGCCAGGGAGCCTTATGAAATATTTATACCTGCAGAAAGCCATTTCCCAGCCAGGCTATTAGATCGTGTTAACTCTGTGAATTAATAATTGAGCTCACTCCCTTTTTCACCCCTTTTGTTTTAAAGCCCTTTATTCCACTGTGACCAAAAATTAGCATTCCATTTTGATTAGTCTTCTTTTTTTTACCCCCTTCCTTTTTTCTCACTGCCCTCTGATCGTTGCCACCGCTTCTGAAAGTTCAAGCTCTTTGTGATCTCTTAGTCCCCTGGAGTGCTCGGTCACACCTGCTGCTATTGTTTAGCCGGCTAACCTCTCAGAAAATTCACCTGCCCTCTGCTATTTTCCATCTCACCATGTGCCTGTGCAAAAATAACTTTCTTCTTTTAAAACTCATTCTTATATTTGCTTAATCAGTTAATTTGAACATGTTTCAAGTACGTAGCTGTGAATTATGACAGTTTAACACTTGACTCCTTCGTACAACAGTCTTCTCACACATGAGCATGCATGAACTAACTCAGAGTCAGTCTCTTTTGGCAGCCGGAAGCGATGAATTATTAATAGCTAAAACCATACAGCGAAACGAGCAGTATTATGTTTCATTATGCTGCAATCATCCACCATGAAGTTGACTCAATCCCAAATGAGTTGTAGCTGTTGTACACCGGGAAAGCTGGCTTTGCACTGACGGAGCCCTGAAAAAAGTGTTATTTCTAAAAGTGTGTCATGTGTCCCCAAGTGCTCCTTGACACCGATCTTGAGTTTGCAATATCCAAAGGTTGCTCAAGGTTGGGAGTACCAGAGGGAAATGGGGAGTGTTCACCTTTACAATTCTCCAAATGACCTGGCTTGCAATCTTCTCCCAACTCTCTGTCGCCCCCAGGTGGTGGCGTACCACTACTGCCAGGCAGATAACGCCTACACCTGCCTGGTGCCAGAATTTGTGCACAATGTTGCGGCTCTCCTGTGCCGCTCACCGCACCTAGTCGCCTATAGGGAGCAGCTGCTGAGGGAGCCACACCTGCAGAGCATCTTGAGTCTGCGGTCCTGCGTCCAGGACCCCCTGGCCTCCTTTAGGAGAGGGGTCCTAGAGCCTTTGGATGCACTTTACAAAGGTGAAGCATTTAGAGTTTGTATTTCTCAAGTATTTCTGCATATGTGGACAGATTAGCTCAACTAACCTAGGGAGAAGAGGGAAAAATATAATTCTGAAAAAAAAAAGGAAAACACTGGAAGATTATTAACTTAAACTATAGCTACCAGTTTGAAATTGCAAAAAATTGTCACTAAACGTAATAAATAGCTTTAAGTGTAGTATTAAGTAAAAGTAGTGGACAGGTGGTTGAAATTGAGTATGTCTTTCTTTATATTTTACTTCCAGTTAGCCAGTTAATTTTAAAAATGATCTTGAGCAATAGTTCACCAGGTTTTTTGATGGTATTTCAAAAATGTTCTTTGGACATTGGCTGCTTTTATTCATTTTCAGTCCAGTCCTTGTACATGAATCATTTTCAGATCAATGTTTATTTTTAAGCCACTTAACCCTGACCTATAAATCAAGCATTAAAAGGGCACCAAACTCAAAGGAAATAGGCAGTAAACAGACAGCTTAGCAAAGAAAATTTTTTAAATTGTATCTTTAGGCACTTTGTTGCCTGTCACAAAAAACCTGATTTTCCTCTGTTTTTTTAGTTGAATCTATGAAAAATGCCAAATATAACAGTTTGACAGGCATGAAATAGTATTTTTGCACCACCAAGGTGATTCATAAAGACCTATTAACAGGAAAAAAATGTCTTATCTTGGCATGCTATGAACAATTTTTTTTAGGAAACTGGGCAAGTGGAGTACAACTGGCAGGTTTGACAGGGCCTTTAAGGTAGGACAGATTAAAGAAAGGCTGGGATAGGTGGTTTAAAATAGTAACCATTACAATTCAGAGAAAACATGCATATTGCACTTGATCTGCTCTATGTGTTTGACAACATTATATTGTTAAGGTTTAGAGCAGCTACATTTGAGATGTCTGTAAGCTCCATCTTTCCCTTTCAGACATTAGTAGTTTCACTTCAGCTGTTTGAGGTCCTGAGCTGTTTATAATACATAAAAAGGTTCATCTTTTTATTACATGTTTTCACTTAATTTTCTCTGTAGGTCTAAATGTGTTGATAATTTACATATTGAGCTGTAATTTTTAACAAGTTAAAAGTATTTTTCTCACAATTCAAACTTTGTGCCCTTTCACAGTCTAATTTATTCCCTGACTTGACACATTGGTTCAATATTAATTTCCTTATACTCAAAGTACTCACAGTATAATTATTACCATATCAAATTACTTTCTCAGTGCTTGATCTTCAGTTGTGTTGTGGGCTCGGGAAGATATTTCAGTCAGGACAACTGTAGTCTAGAAAAAATTACATTTCCTTCTTTAGTAATGAATATTTTGGCAGAATGGTTCTGTTCTGGGACCTCTGTTAAACTTCCTCATACATACATGGAAAGCCAGGGCTGAGGAGAACAGCAGCAAGACACAGATGAAAGGAGAAACTGGGGTGGAGGAGGTTTGCAAAGTGGCTTGCACAGGGAGCAGCAGCTGTAGGCAGGTTAAAGCAGCATGCTTTTTAGCTGCGCCATAAGGTGATGTGGACTCGATTGCAGCAATTGGGGCTGAGCTTGACTTCATGGCCTGCCTGAACTTCCTCTAACCTTCACCCCGTGTTTTTCAGAGAGGAAGATTAACTCTGAGGAGGATCTCATTATCCTCATTGACGGCCTCAACGAGGCTGAGTTCCACAAACCAGACTATGGAGACACCATTGTCTCCTTCCTCACCAAAACCATCAATAAGTTCCCTCCCTGGCTCAAACTGGTGGTCACAGTCAGGACCACGCTACAGGTAGAAGTCATACCATCTTATTATTTATTTTTGACCTCTATATGAGTTCCTGTACTTGTGAGTATCTACAGTTTAACAGTATCGTTCTACCAACGTCATGAAAAATGACTTCCTAACTGAAATCATTCTGACTCTCCAGGAGATCACCAACGCGCTGCCTTTTCACCGAATCTCTCTGGACAGCCTGGAGGAGAATGATGCCATAGACCAGGACCTGCAGGGCTACATCCTGCACCGCATCCACAGCAGCCCGGAGATCCAGAACAACATCTCGCTCAATGGCAAGATGGACAACACCACCTTCGGCAAGCTCAGCACCCACCTCAAGGCCCTGAGCCAGGGATCCTACCTGTACCTCAAACTCACCTTTGACCTCATTGAGAAGGGCTACCTTGTCCTCAAAAGCTCCAGCTATAAGGTATAAATTTGTTATGGCTTTGACACTTATGCTAATATACCTAACCCGACACTGACCTCAGAATTAATGAAGTCTGTGCATGCACGTCACTTATTATTTGCAGATGCACTGCTGGAGAGCTGTTTTTGTTTACCTGCACTCTGACATGCATTGTGTAGAAGTACTTTCAAATAACTCTGTTTTTGACAGTCTGAATACAACACATCTTTCATAAATTATGCATTTGAAATGTTTTGTTGTAGTATTTCATTATGAAATATTTTATCTCACGGCCCCAGATTCATTTAATTTCATGTATTCAGACAGGCTTCCAAACTTTATTTCTTAAAAAAAAACATTAAAAAATGACATCTGATAAATCCACATTCTTCTCTCTAAGGAAGAGAAAGTGGAATAGTTGAAGATGGGCTGTACAAACATGATCCATTATTCATGTGGTGTAGGGTTATATCCAGAGGAAATCAGCATTACAAATCAGAGTCCCTCCTTCCATCCTTCCTTCCTCAGGTGGTTCCAGTCAACCTGGCTGAGGTATACCTGCTGCAGTGCAACATGCGCTTCCCCACACAGTCATCGTTTGAACGGGCGCTTCCCCTGCTCAACGTGGCTGTGGCCTCGCTCCACCCGCTGAATGATGAGCAGATATATCAGGCCATTAACGCTGGTTCGCTGCAGGTAAGCTATTCCAAAACACACAACACCTCAGACCTTTGGACCTTCTAGTGAGGCTGTCAGTGGAAGAAAACGGTGTTCTTGTTGATATTAAAACTAGACATCCTGTTAAGGGGCAAGGAGGAAATAAAATTCAGCTTTGATGCTTTTTATTGTTGATGATTAATTAAACACTGCTGGCTTCTGAGTAGGGGTAGACAGAAAATAACCAGTTTTCTTTAATGGGTTTCAATATACAAATATATTGAAAAACTTCAAAATTGCTGAAATACTATTATAGAAGGAAGATTTTCATGTCTTTAAACATTAAAACATCATCCTCTTATTACTCATATTTGTGGTGGTATTTGTGCAGTATTGTTTGCTTCCCTGACTGATATCGACGTCATCTAGGCAGCAAATCCTTCAGGACATAACTGTTGATAAACGCATGCTTTTGATCTCCGATCTTTAACATTGAGACCATGTTTGTGGTGACAGGGCACCCTGGACTGGGAGGATTTCCAGCAGCGTGTAGATAACTTGTCGGTCTTCCTTGTGAAGAGGAGGGATGGCACCAGGATGTTTGTTCACCCCTCCTTCAGAGAGTGGCTGATCTGGAGAGAAGAAGGGGAAAAAACAAAATTCCTGTGCGACCCTAGGTGAGAAGGGGCAGGCAGACATGAGAAAAGAGACTCTCCCCATCATGATTGCTGAAGATGATCGTAAGAAGGTTTAATAAAATCATAATAAAACAGAGGTTTATTAACCGGATTTTGGGGAACATGTGAACAGCTTATTGGATTTTTGGGGAGAAAGCTGTGAAGAATTCACAGGCAGTATTCTCATTATATTTAAAATTGCATCTATAGTGTCACATAATCAGAATCTTTAAATGCAAACGTCTCTGTTTACACTTTATTTTCCTGCATTATAATTATAAAACTCCACAGATAACAAAATGTTATGACCTGATGACTCAGTCTCAAGTATTGAAAGTGTTTTTCTGTCTCCACAGGAGTGGGCACACCCTTCTGGCCTTCTGGTTCTCTCGGCTGGAGAACAAGCTGAACAGGCAGCAGACGATTGAGCTGGGCCATCACATCCTCAAAGCACATATCTTCAAGGTATACTGTTGTTTGTCCTCACACTCGTCTATAGATACACACATACACGCCCCCACGCAGCTGTGGTCTAGCTCTGCAGTAATGAATATTTACACACTGTCTCTCTCTTTTCAAGGGTCTCAGCAAGAAAGTCGGAGTTTCCTCATCCATCTTGCAAGGCCTGTGGGTATCCTACAGCACAGAGGGTCTCTCAGCTGCTCTTTCTTCACTCCGAAACCTCTACACTCCAAACATCAAGGTACAGGTGCTAGCACGGCTGAGAGGAGGATATTCAAAAACACTCTGGATACTAAAAAATGAAAACTTCTCTGACTATGCTTCAAAGAGATCTGCCTCTCTCTGGACTGAGATGGTTTGAATACCCAAAGTCATAGTTTGCAGTGGTAGCTTTTCCTCATATTTCTTTATTTTTGTCTTTAATCCATTTGTTTAGGTGAGCCGGCTGCTGATGTTGGGCGGCGCCAATGTGAACTACCGTACAGAGGTGCTGAACAACGCCCCCATCCTCTGTGTCCACTCCCATTTGGGCTACATGGACATGGTGGCTTTGCTGCTTGAGTTTGGCGCTTCTGTTGACGCACAGTCTGAAAGCGGCCTCACGCCGCTGGGCTACGCTGCTGCTGGCGGGCATATGACAATTGTGACTGCACTCTGCCGCAGGAGAGCGAAGGTTTGTGAACGGAAATGGCAAGGGGAAAAACTGGCCTGATTTCCATGTAACATGTTTTTGATCAAATCTATATCCTGCTACCAGGTGGACCACTTGGATAAGAATGGTCAGTGCGCGCTGGTTCACGCAGCCCTCAGGGGCCACATGGAGGTTGTGAAATATCTTATCCAGTGTGACTGGAGTATGGGGTCGCAACAGCAGTCACCGCAGACTCAACAACAGTCGACCTTCACCAAGAGTCACGCAGTCCAGCAGGCTCTTATCGCTGCAGCCAGTATGGGATACACAGAGGTACAGCAGGGACACATGAATGGGGACGAATTTGGGTTATTATGCCACATAAATGGTTCTTCAAATCTTAACGTGATGATTAAAACCTGGGTACTCAAGCCTAGTCACCTACAGACAGATTTAGACTTGCAATCAATGCATGATTTAGATTTCTGCAGGAAATCTACGTCCTAACTCATGATGTAACTGAATGTAACCCTTCTGAACCCAATGCTGCAACCTTCCATGCTATTCAAGTTGTTGCGGACTGCATTGACCCGACATGTGGTTACATGTCTCGGTATGTGTACGCCAGGTTACGTGGAAAGTTGCGGTTAAAAGGTTTCGTTATGTTGGAAGTTACAGTGTAGGTTTCCTGCATAAGTCTAAACCATGCATAAATCAGGGAAACAAACAGAGGGAAAAGCTTAAAGCTGAGATGGTTTACATGAGAATCGTACTTAAGGAAAACAGGAATCTCAAACTACATGTTTTTGTTATTTAACTTCTTTAATTAAGTACTTTATTTGTATTTTTTTTTTTTTTCATTTTTGAAAACAAGCGTTAACACATTTTTATTATTTTATTATCAGAGTGTCCTCCAGGACATTGTGAAATGTAATAATAAATATCTTTGAAACACTTTTAATAAGTTATACTTGACAGTCAGTTGTTGACTATATACAGACACTGATCAAACTTTTAGCCTGCTGCATTAAATTATAATGCATATGGAACTTTGATGTTCTGGAGCCTAACTGGACCGCCTTAAATTTTAATTGAATACCACTGCTGTTCAGTTCCTTTGAGCTTATTTCTATTATTGACTATTTTCATTTTGTTGAGTCTCTGTATTAAGTTGTAATAAAAAAAAAGTGACATAAAATGCTAGAAGTACTTGTTATTGCACCATTTTTGTGGCTTCATGTACAGCATTCACACCAATGGTGGTGGTAAATCAGATTTAGTAACCTTGTAAAAGAAGCAATAACTATAGAATTTCTCATTGAGGCTTGTTCTGCTGTGTAAGCCATCTGTTAAAGATGCTCTCTGTAGTCATCACTTGTTGGGGGAAGAAAAGGAAGGTTACATTAACTTTTACACATTTGAAGTCACTTAGAAATGCCACTATTTTTTAAAGTAAGGCTATTAGCATTATATTAATCAGAAATGTTGTAAATGGTGAACAATGCAGTCACTCATTGCTATTCATTCATTCATTCATTTGCTTTTTGATACACTAGCCACAGATATACTTTTTCAAACATCACTCCTGTTTTTTGTTTGTTTTTCAACCCCATTGACAGTTTTATGGTGTTAAAATTCCAGCTGATCATGTTAGCTCAGCTCAAAATTCAGATTTCAGAGTACAAGTTCAGTTTTTATAGGTTTGCTGTCCCCTTAGGAATAATTTTCTTCTGGGACTTTGTTTTCACACAATAGGATGTGCTACTCCCTTCCCAAACCACCACAAAGTTAATCAAGCTGCCAGCTGAGGCCTGTTAGGAGTTTATTTCTCAGATTGTGATGTTCCTATCCTCTCGCTCAGTTATGCAGCGATGTCTTCCACTTCTTTCTGTTTTGGGAGGGGAGTAGTACAGACCGCTGTATGAGAACTGAAATGCGGTTCATTTCTGAGAACTTAATTAGATTCAGAATAAAGAGGCTTTTGGTCTTTTTAAGAGGGACAAGAAAATGATGCTCTGAATACTCAACTGTCCAAATGTGCCTATTTAATCAGCAGAACAGTTTTCATATTTAAAACTGGATAATTGGATAAACATACAATAGGTTACACAATGTGTCACTGAAACATGGGCGTGATGATTGCTGATAATTGGCCTATCTGGTATGTTTGTGTGTAACTACCAGCTGTTAATCACACGTACCTGCTGTAGGGTTTGGAGAAAAAGCACTTTGGACATTTTTAAATATATGAATTATATGAAGTTAAGCTGGATGGTAAATGTAATGCGATTCCTAATGTCAGCTCACTGTAATATAAATATATTCTGCAGTTGACTGGCAGAGATCTGGTTGTCAGCACTGTTGCTGATGACTTGTGTACAATCCGGTCTCTCAGATCAGATTACAACAGATTTAAAGGGTAGTAGATTTCGCTCTGTAAGAGGAAACTTGGACATTAATCAGTGCCATCTTGAATCTTATTCCCCATCAGATCGTGTCTTACCTGCTGGACCTGCCAGAGAAAGATGAAGAGGAGGTGGAGCGGGCTCAGATCAATAACTTTGACACTCTGTGGGGAGAGACAGGTGGGAATCCATACTGTAACTGAGCATTATGCATCTAAAACCACCAGTTCAGAATAACAGATGACTGTGAATGCTCATGTTAAATCCCCTGTGCAAATGCAAAGATGTATCATCGTTTTTTCCCCATAAAGTTCAGACTGATGGAGTTTCTGTGAGAGGGTTTTTCACTGCGAGGCAGAGCGCTGCAGTGCGGATGTGGGAGATGTTTCTTGTGTGTCTGCTGCTGGCTGCTGCTGCGTCAGACGCTGATGACAGTGCAGTGGTGTCATTGGAGCATAGACAGGGCTGGGCCCACACAGGGGAGAGGAGGGGGGCTTTGACTGAGCTCTAGGGTGCTTAGAAATGACTAGTCTGATTGCAGGATGTTGAGAAATGTAATGTATCATTATAACCTAGAGCTATAAAACCTCATTGCAATCTTTAGTGCCCCTGCTACAGTTTTGGAACGACTGTCTTCTCACTGTTGAAGAGGGGGAGTCATTCAGCTCTGCTTTCATTGTTTATAAGGGTTCAAAAGGGTAACAGCTGTTCTGGCACATGATTTCCAATCCCAGTGTTACTAGATAGGTCAAGTGGAAGTATGTTAACAGCCTGAGGGAGACTATGCATATTGACACTTAGAGTTTATGATATACCTAAATGTTTCTCCAGCAAAGAACAAGTAGGTTGAAGCTGGGCTCACACTACCAGGTCTGCTGCCGCTCTGATTCAGTCTGCTGAAATGATTTCAATTACATCTCTCCTCTCCTCGTCACTTAAAGTACCTGCGTCTTATGTACATTAAAGCAATAATCAAGTCAGTATGTGTAAGTGTAATCTCTATGAACCTAAAGCTCGAGCTTCATACTGGTCTAAACTCTCTTTCTCACAGAGAGAGGATATCCTTAATATGGTCATCGGGCTCAGCAGTCTCTCAAGTCTGTTATTCAAATTAGAATAAAGTGAAAGGGAAAGGCGTTCAAATGGCTTACTTCAGACAGAGGATGAATTAGGGGCTCAAGTCCCAGCATGAGATTAATAAGGATTCTTTTGACTTACTAAAAAACGAAGATATGCAATTATGCAAAAAAGTATGGAGTTGGAAATGAGCAGATGATAATATGCTAATTTTGTGCTCCTAACTAGCCATAACATCACACGGTTGTGTATCTGTGCATTCAGCTCTAACTGCAGCCTCTGGTCGTGGGAAGCTGGAGGTTTGCCGTCTGTTACTGGAGCAGGGTGCAGCTGTGGCTCAGCCCAACAGGCGAGGCATCGTCCCACTGTTCAGCGCCGTCCGGCAGGGACACTGGCAGGTCAGTGGCCACCTGATCCTATTTGCTAAATGAATATATTTTGCTTTGAAAACTTGCAAAAAAATGAAAAATTTGGATGCATCTCATTAGGCTTTGGGAAAAGCTTAATTTTCCCTGCTGTTGCCTAATCTAACTGTCAGAGTAATAGTTTTAAAAATGAATTTCTAGCTGCAGTTTTCGTGTTAACTTATCTCTTTGATGTTGCATTGGGTGTTGCAGATTGTGGACCTTTTACTTACACATGGAGCAGATGTGAACCTGGCTGACAAGCAGGGTCGTACGCCTCTGATGATGGCCGCCTCAGAAGGACACCTGGGAACTGTTGAGTTTTTACTAGCTCAAGGTGAATAAAGAAAAGAACTTGAAAGCAAATTGAAACTCAGTCAGGTCAATGTATTTAGCTAAAAAAATACTTCTGTCACAGCAGGAAACCGATACAACATTGTAATTGTTGTTGGGAAGTGTTTGTGCACATCTCTCAACAGATCTTCTGAACTCAAATAGTGAAGGGAAGAAATATGTGTCGGTATTTGCCTGATGGTCATGCTAGCACTGCTAAATGTTTCTGTATTTGGACTGGGTGCAAACACAAAGTTGTATATCAAAGTCAGACATGATGGATGGCAGGAGAATCAGATTTGACAGGTCACAGGAGCCAGCGAAGGATAAAAGAAAATCCCCTTAAAATGGAAAAGATTTAAAGCAAATATATTTGCCTCAAATTGATTTGAGATTACAACACAAGAATACTGACTGCACTAATAAAACTGAACCTAATTACGGTTTTCAAATTATGTTTACTGTAATTGGATCCAAATGAAATCAATGGCAAATTTACAAAATCAATCAAAAGTAATACAGCAGTTAGTTATTAAAAAAACATAGACGCACAAATACAAACCAGCCAACCACAGATGGAGATTACTCTGAGATGGAGTACAAAAATACGCTTGGCTGCGTCTCACTGTTCCTTGTATTGTTTCCCGTCCCAGGAGCCTCCCTGTCATTGATGGATAAGGAGGGTCTAACTGCTCTGAGCTGGGCGTGTCTGAAAGGCCATTTACCTGTTGTCCGCTGCCTGGTGGAGAGCGGAGCCGCCACTGACCACGCGGACAAGAACGGACGCACGCCCCTCGACCTGGCTGCCTTCTACGGCGACTCTGAAGTGGTATGTAGCTAATGTGGAAACCAAAGGAATGCATATACGACACCCATACGTAGCTCGTATGTGTCTGAGCAGGTTTTTATATTGCTGACATTGATTTAGCAAATTTGTAACTAGCTTAGCTATTTCTATGGTAAGCTATAGAGTAGTATGATTTCTTTTTTATAGACAGAGGTGTCAAACATAAGGCCAAGGGGCCAGAATGGGCCTGGCAAAGACCCTAATCCGGCCTCACTGGGCATATTTCAAACATTTTAAGGAAAGCACCAAATTTTGACTTTTAAGTATATTTTCACAAGTTCTACAACATTACCTTTACTGATAAAGACCTCCCAAATGGTCATACATAATAATAATAATAATAACTATCAGCAATTTGACCTACAGTACCTCGTCTTGCTGGATCAGACCACACCAGCCTTCACTTCTCACGTGCATCAGAGACTCCTTGGCCAACCATGGCCCCCGTTGCTGGTTCATCACTGTTCCTTTGTTGGCGTAATGTACAAGAGAGGCTTTGGAATCCTGGATGATATGTCTCTCTGTCCTTCTCTTTTTCGCTCATTCATTCCATTTTCTTTGTCTCTCCAGGTCCAGTTCTTGGTGGACCATGGGGCCATGATAGAGCACGTAGACTACAGCGGGATGCGTCCTCTGGACAGAGCAGTGGGCTGCAGAAACACGTCCGTGGTAGTCGCCCTGCTAAAGAAAGGAGCCAAGATAGGTAAGAGCAAGTTGACAGAATTAAAGAACCTATTATTTAGCAAACAGACGTGGGACTCTTAAGTGCAGCACCTTTGTTCTGTAGCACCACATAACAGCATTATTTGCCTGCTGTGAAATAAGATACAATTGGAGATTGTATTTTGGCTGAAAAGGTCATGCATCGGCGTTTAAGCATGAGCTGCATGAAAGACTATAAAAGGAGAATTCACAAGATGATTGTGTACACACTTCCTGCTGGTCATTATAGAGCACTGTAGTACTCCAGTGTAATAAGCCATGGATTCAGGTTTGTGTCTCCATGTAGCATAAACAACTTCCTGCTACTGTATGCCATCCCACCCCCCTGGTGCTGCTTCTCCACAGCTATTTATGGCTCTGATGTGTTTCTTTTTATTGTACTACTGTTGCTGTTGTGTTGTTTTGCTTTCTCTCTCTCTGTCATGTTCTCTCAGCGCCTCTGTTTGTCTCTATCGCTCACGCTATCTCCCTGTTTCTCTCACAATCACGTCCCCTCTCTCGATTCCTCTGCGGTTGCTCAGAGACAGGTTGTTATTAGCGCTTGTGGTGGTTTCTTTTTGGTTTTTTTTGTATCTTTTTGCTGAGGCACTTATCTCCGCTTCTCACTGCTGCTTGTATTCCTTTTCTCACTTCTCTTCCTCCTCCACCATCATCACCTCTCTTCTCTTTCACCCTCCTGCTGTTTCTATCTCTTTCTTTCCTCTCATTCCTACGCACTCCCACACCCCTGTTTCCCTGCAATCCTGCCCTCCCCTTCCTACTTACACTCCATTCCTTGCTCATGACCTCCCTCCTCTTCCCCTCTTACTCCTATCCCCCCGCCTCTCTCTCCGGCCCCAGGATGTCAGACGCTGCCCAGTCGGCCCCGAGGTAAAGCCAAGGCTGTCGACTTCTCACCCTACCAGGCATTTTGACAGCTCTATCTCCTCTCTCTGTGTTGTCTGTGTCGTCCTAAGTGTCGGCAGGCGAGCTTAGCTACCAAAAACCTTCCCAAACTGACAAATAATAACATGCAAAGGTATTAGCACTGACAGAGACGCAGTCGGGATTGCCTAGAGGTAGATGCCAACGTTGAAGTGGTTAATGACAGCATGCCCAGCCTCCAGCCTGTGACGTCGTATCAAGGTGTTGACCCTCCATCCCACAGATGCATGACGGAAGCCCACAGTAACTCTTGCGTGGTAGTGATTTAGCGTCACTGCATGTATTTGTAATACCTCTGTGCCACCGCCACCACAGACTGCAGTGATAAACCATCCTCCAGACGTTTTGTCAGTGTCAGCTAGGCCAGGCAGCAGCATTCCCACCCTCACCACCAGTTCAGGGGACAGCTCACGCCTGCAGAGCCCCGTTTTATCCCTCCTGCTTGCCTCTTTTGTTTTTCCCGTAACTGCCCCTCTGTCTCCTTGTGCTAAATCCTCCTCCTTTTCATCTCTGTGGTGTGTGCACATGTGTCAAGGATTGCTGTTGCGCAGATACAACAAAGACCGTTTCAGTCAAGGGATTGTGTTTGATTTCTCAATCATTTTTTTCCCCTGTTAGTTTTTTTTTTCCCCGTTTGATTTTCTTGCTTTTTAATCACGTCTGTGAATTACTGTACACCTGCACTTCTTAACAAGACAGAAACTGTGTATTAGTAGAAAGTCATGACAGTATGCTTTGATTTAATTTCTCTGTATACACATCTACACTAGGTTGCCTGGGCCAAAACATATTTGCAGATATTATATAATTAATTGTTAAAAAAACAAAATAAAAAGCCACTTTTCACAACAATGACAATGCTAATTTTTGTACGACAAATAAGCACTTTTAAAAAATTATTGGCAAATGGCATTTGACCCAGGCATGATGTCACGATGGTGACAGTGCTCTCGAGATGTCAGGATAGTTTTTTATTTATTTTTTCGTAATCTTTCCTCTGCAGTGGATTGCCTGTCTTTTCTCTTCCATTCCTCCATTTTGACTGTTGTCCTCATTCCTGTTATTATTGTTGTGTGTACTGTGACTCCCAGTCGCTCCTCTCCTCTTTCTCCTCCTGCTCCTTCTCTCTGCTTATTACTGCGTGTCTTTCTTTCATCTGCTCCCCCCTTTGTCACACAGGTCCAGCCACGTGGGCTATGGCCACCTCCAAACCCGACATCATGAACATCTTACTCAGCAAACTCATCGAGGAAGGAGACAGTTTCTACAAGGTCAGAGAACAGGCTGTGCACTCAGCAGCTCAGATTTCATACTGTGAATGAAAGATGGGTTATGGATATCCTTTATATGCAAGTTTAAAGATGCCTTTTTGGTAAAGTCATAAACTCCCATTGAAAAATTCTGATCTTTGTGTCGCATATCTGGCTATAAATCATATCCATATTAGAATATTCATAAAGCCAAAGACATTATTTAAATAAGATCTCAGTAGTGTTTGTCCACAAATGAATTTATATGGCTAATTAGATATTTTGCAATTTATCCATCTAGATTGTTTTGGTGCACGTTGCCCAATTTTGGAAGCTAGTACATGCCTATCCCCCATCTTTGTGAACACGAGAATGAAATGACGTAGGAGTTTCAAAGGAATACTATAGATACATCTTCTCAAACATCATAGGTGTGTTTGACTGTCTGTGACCTTGACTTGAGTGTCAAGGTCACAGAGTTTTCTGAAAATACTGTGAACGCGATAACTTGAGAAAGACGCCATCTTGGATTTTCAAATTAATATCATAGATCCATCTGCTTGGAGGGTGAGGGGTAGCCCACCAGTATTTTCTAATGTGTTATAGGTGCTTAAACGGTACAAATGGACTATTTTAGCCTGTGATGTAGTCGCTAGAGAATATTATGGTGCAAAAATATATTGGGCATAAGTTTTGTGGATATAAAATACATATCATTGGGAAATTAAAATCACACTATGTTCTTATAAGGTGTTACAAGTGGGTATTTTAAACCTCTTTTTAGGTGGTTGGGAAAAATGATGACATCATAATATCTGGTTTAGAATAGAAGATGAAGTGCCTACGTGCTCTTTATGGTTCTTCAACTCCTGATCATGTCGGGGAAAATTTGCATTGGCTATTTGCTGTAATGATCTTTTCTTTCACTTAAAATAAATGGAATTAAAGAGGACCCAGCTTACGGTGCTAAAAGTGGAAACAATGCTAAAAAAATAACTTAGCAGAAATGTCTCTTTCCAGAAATCAGTTTCTCAAAATAAATCGAGAGCAGTTTTGTTTGGGGAAACCGCTCAGATGCTTGACTGTAATGCCGGCTAGCTGCATGCTTCTTCTGGCTGGTCATTGTAGTTTATTAAAAAGAAAATAGCTCCTACATAAAACAGCTTACACCAAAATGTATTAGACGATTTGACTTGGTGCAATTTATTTATTTGTTGTTTGGTTTCTGGAAAGAAACTAAATGTATTTTAAGAAGGTAGAAATCTTCTATTCTGTCTATTCTACAAAACTTGGCAATTCACAACAAAACCATCCAGATGGATGAATAGCACTGCAACAGTACTTGGAAAAAATGATTTTGGAATTTGGGTGCAGTGATTAGTCCAGCTGGCTCCGTACAAGAAAGTTCCTGATTCAAAATAACTGATTGTAATCATGTATTGGGTGGAAAATAAATGGTTACCAGCTGAAACATCAAATATCTGAAGAATATGAAGTTTTCATGTTATCCTGTGTGGGTACTTCTTTGCACAGTCCAAATACATGCTTGGTAGGTTAATTAGTGAACTTGAAAGTAAATTAAAACAAAATATAATTTTACATTAAATAAAAAAGTTTTAAACTTAATTAAAATAAAACATGTCTTAAATTAAAATAAGTAAACTGTAATGTTTATTGCTGCCAAAAAACAAGTTAAACACATTTGGACAGTGAAGGAATGTCAGGATTCTTGCTCAGAAAAAGGAGCTGATCAACATGCTCTGAAGTCAGTTCCAGTCCACAAAAACTTTTTTTGTAACAAAATATCGATTTCTGCTGTCCCTGTATCGATACATTATTAGCAAACAAAATATCGCGATACTACACAGTATCGATTTTTTCCCCCACCCCTAATATATATGTGTGTATGTGTGTGTGTGTGTGTGTGTGTGTGTGTATACAGTGGGGCAAAAAAGTATTTAGTCAGCCACCGATTGTGCAAGTTCCCCCACTTAAAATGATGACAGAGGTCAGTAATTTGCACCAGAGGTACACTTCAACTGTGAGAGACAGAATGTGAAAAAATAATCCATGAATCCACATGGTAGGATTTGTAAAGAATTTATTCATAAATCAGGGTGGAAAATAAGTATTTGGTCAATAACAAAAATACAACTCAATACTTTGTAACATAACCTTTGTTGGCAATAACAGAGGTCAAACGTTTACTATAGGTCTTTACCAGGTTTGCACACACAGTAGCTGGTATTTTGGCCCATTCCTCCACGCAGATCTTCTCGAGAGCAGTGATGTTTTGGGGCTGTCGCCGAGCAACACGGACTTTCAACTCCCGCCACAGATTTTCTATGGGGTTGAGTTCTGGAGACTGGCTAGGCCACTCCAGGACTTTCAAATGCTTCTTACGGAGCCACTCCTTTGTTGCCCGGGCGGTGTGTTTTGGATCATTGTCATGTTGGAAGACCCAGCCTCGTTTCATCTTCAAAGTTCTCACTGATGGAAGGAGGTTTTGGCTCAAAATCTCACGATACATGGCCCCATTCATTCTGTCCTTAACACGGATCAGTCGTCCTGTCCCCTTGGCAGAAAAACAGCCCCATAGCATGATGTTTCCACCCCCATGCTTCACAGTAGGTATGGTGTTCTTGGGATGCAACTCAGTATTCTTCTTCCTCCAAACACGACGAGTTGAGTTTATACCAAAAAGTTCTACTTTGGTTTCATCTGACCACATGACATTCTCCCAATCCTCTGCTGTATCATCCATGTGCTCTCTGGCAAACTTCAGACGGGCCTGGACATGCACTGGCTTCAGCAGCGGAACACGTCTGGCACTGCGGGATTTGATTCCCTGCCGTTGTAGTGTGTTACTGATGGTGACCTTTGTTACTTTGGTCCCAGCTCTCTGCAGCTCATTCACCAGGTCCCCCCGTGTGGTTCTGGGATCTTTGCCCACCGTTCTCATGATCACTCTGACCCCACGGGATGAGATCTTGCGTGGAGCCCCAGATCGAGGGAGATTATCAGTGGTCTTGTATGTCTTCCATTTTCTGATGATTGCTCCCACAGTTGATTTTTTCACACCAAGCTGCTTGCCTATTGTAGATTCACTCTTCCCAGTCTGGTGCAGGTCTACAATACTTTTCCTGGTGTCCTTCGAAAGCTCTTTGGTCTTGGCCATGGCGGAGTTTGGAGTCTGACTGTTTGAGGCTGTGGACAGGTGTCTTTTATACAGATGATGAGTTCAAACAGGTGCCATTCATACAGGTAACGAGTGGGGGACAGAAAAGCTTCTTACAGAAGACGTTACAGGTCTGTGAGAGCCAGAGATTTTCCTTGTTTGAGGTGACCAAATACTTATTTTCCACCCTGATTTACGAATAAATTCTTTACAAATCCTACCATGTGAATTCATGGATTTTTTTTTCACATTCTGTCTCTCACAGTTGAAGTGTACCTCTGGTGCAAATTACTGACCTCTGTCATCATTTTAAGTGGGGGAACTTGCACAATCGGTGGCTGACTAAATACTTTTTTGCCCCACTGTATATATCATAAATGAAGGATAAGCCAGATGTATCTTTTTGTATTTGTCCAACAGAAGGGGAAGGTGAAGGAGGCTGCACAGCGTTATCAGTACGCTCTCAAAAAGTTTCCACGCGAAGGCTTCAGCGAGGACCTTAAGACATTCAGGGAACTCAAAGTATCGCTCTTCCTCAACCTGTCCCGATGTCGAAGGAAAATGAACGTAAGTCAGCAGAAAAGCAGCAACAGTGAAAAACACTAAATTGTTAAAACTGAAGGATGTTACTAAAGCCTTTGATGGTTAATGATACTATTGGCCACATGTCAATTTCTCTCACTGTTCTGTAGTGTTCATTATTCTTCTCCTGTGCTTAATCTCTCCAGGACTTTGGGATGGCTGAGGAATTTGCTACTAAAGCGCTCGAACTGAAACCAAAATCTTATGAGGCATACTACGCCAGGGCACGCGCCAAGCGTAGCAGCAGGTACACTCCTTTTTATCCTTGTACAGATCAGAAGAATGCTTTCCTTTTTCCTTACCCCTTTCTCCGTGGTCTTCCTTTTTAAAGGATCTCTATATTCCTCCCCCAGATTTTACAGTTTTGCGTAATTTACTTTATTTATTTTATTTATTTTCTATTATTTTAGACAATTTCCTGAAGCCTTAGAGGACCTGAATGAAGCCATAAAGCAGTGCCCCAATAACAGAGAAATCCAGCGGCTGCTCCAGAGGGTGGAAGAGGAATGCCACCAACTTAACCAGGAGGAGCACCAGCAGCAGGACCTGGAGCTGGAGCCTCCTCCCTCACCCCCTCCTACACCTCCCCCAGAAGAGGAGGAGTCCCTGTCTCTGTCCATGCCTCTCCCCCCTCCACCAGAGCCCCGTCTGGAAGACATGGAGCCCGTACAGGACTTGTTTGAGGATGAGGACTACCTGGAGCAGGAGCTGGAAGCTATGTCGATGGGTCTGCCCCCACCTGAGTCCCTCTCAAATCCCTCCAGCCTTCCTATAATTCAGAGTCCACCCCTCTCCCCCACACATCCAGATCAGATTTACTTGGCTGGAGGCTCACCCATGGGCCAGCCCTATGAATACCACCCCACCTCTTCCTCCATGTCCTCCCCAACTCGGGGCTCCTACCAGCCCACGTCACCCTCCCTCTCTCCAACACATCAGAACTCCCATTACAGACACAGTCCCCCTCACACCTCCCCAGTACACCAGCCATCCTACCGCTTCAGCCCACCTCCTATGGGTACCGGGGGTCAGGGGATGGATCACCAGAGCCCACCGCCTTCCCCTTTACGTCGGGCTGCTCAGTATAGAGCCAGTCCACCGTTAGAAAGTGTTTGTCTGTACAGGTCTCAGTCTGGGTCACCTGTGCGCTATCAGACAGAGCAGCTTCCTGGAAGACCCAAATCTCCCCTCTCCAAGATGAGCAGCCAACGTTCTTTCCAGCTGAGTTCGCAGCCCTCTTTATCCTCACAACACCACCAAGCCCAAGGCCTCCGTCTGCAGCCTTCCATAGCCCAAATAGTCCGCACAAACCAGCCCAGCAACGTAATGGGAAATAGTAGTTATGGTGGCCAGATGGGCCACTCCATGGGTGGTCGCTATCAAGGGGGTTCAGTGGATGTAGAGAGCCGCTTGGTGTACCAACCCTCACTGGATGGACGGTCAATGTCCCAAGTCCAGGCCAGCCTCAGTTCTGGGGCCCTCTGTCAGCACGGCGGCCGAGGAGGGGTTATGGAGTCGAGCCTGTTGAAGGATGAGCTACCCCAGCGCCCCTCCTCTGCCTACCGCGCCAGCAGTGGGGGCCCAGGGGGCATCCGTTACAGCCAGACACCTCAGATAAGCCGCAGCCAGTCAGCCGCCTACTACCCAGTCTCTGAACACGTTCTTGAGCGTGCCAATGCTATGCCCCCCTGCCAGCTGGGCTCTCCCGAGATCCCCCATATGGTTAGACGCCCTGTGAGTGCCAATACTACTGAAATGAAGCAGCATGTGCCCACCCCTAGGCCTCTCATCCATTCTCAGAGTGTAGGCCTTCGATTCTCACCTTCCAGCAACAACATCTCAACTGGATCCACCTCGAATTTAGCCCCGGGTTTCAGGCCTTCCTCTTCCATTCAGCAGATGGAGATTCCCTTACAAGCCACATACGAGCGCACCTGTGATGACATCTCTCCCATTTCTCCCTCCCAGGGTGGTGGGGGGTTGTATCAGGGAGAGACCACTCGCTCCCGCAATACGCCTTTTATGGGGATCATAGACAAGACGGCTCGGACTCAGCAGTACCTGCATCAGCCCTCACGGTCCAGGGCAATGACATCTATGGACTCTGCCATCAGCCCCACCTCCCCCGGTCAGCTGGTCCAGCAAGGTTCCACCTACAGTCCCCCCGCCTCACTGGGTAATATCGCCTACTACAACAAGACCAACAACGCCCAAAACGGACACCTGTTAGAAGAGGATTACTACTCCCAGACTCAGCCCCCCTCTCTGGGAAAGCTGGCCAATGGCTCCCGTGGCAGTGGGGACATCCTGGAACGGGTCAGCCAGGTGCCCACCTACCCAGACGTGAAGGTGGCGAGGACTCTGCCCGTGGCACAGGCCTACCAGGACAACATGTACCGACAGCTCTCGCGTGACTCCCGGACCCAAGGCCCCACCTCCCCCATCAAACCAAAGAGACCATTTGTGGAGTCGAATGTGTGATGGCCTGTCTGTGATTGGATGGTTGGACTGGGCTTGTTAGTGGAACTGAGAGAGTAAAAAATATTTAGCTCGACAGAAGATGTGATGGGGTGTGTGTGTGTCATGGACGAACTCATCTCAACGAACTCACTAGAGAAAGAAAACCACAAAGCCAACAAACACACTTTAGGGTATTAGACATTATCTTATATGAAAAACATAACGATGAGAAGTGATTCTTTCAATATCATAATCTGCAAACAGGTAGGATAACAGGAGGATCGCAAGTTCTAATCTAAATCAGAGACCAGTTCACTTCCGACACGTGGCACATTGTCCCCACGTGTGACCACATCAGGTGGGACTCCAAGAGTGAAAGTACTACCCATCGGACTCTACTTGTGGACTCTGTATCCATCTTCTGTTCTTTCAAAGTGTGCTCTTAACCAAGGTTGCTAGTAGGCTCTATTCTATGTAATACAATATTATATGTTCAATACTGTACATTGCTCAGAAAATACAAATGGCTCAACAACTCAGTACTTAGAGAAAAATGACAATATTTATAATTAAGTTATATATTGTACATAAAAAGAAAACAAAACATAGTTTGCATTTTGAATTTTATTCTGTTAACCCTGCCTCTGTGTCACACTGCAAGTCATACGGATGTGGAAAACCGACCGGTGGACAAGGGACACAGACAAACTTTGACTGATGAAGTTACCTCTGTTGTGTCAAAATAAAAAGAATTTTGCTATAATATAATGCAAGCGAATGTGTCAACCTGCAGATTATTTTTTGATAGATTAGTTAGAAAATGATAAAGTTATCATTCCCACTTCCCCAGCAACATCTTCACAACATATTTTGCTCTATCAGCAAACCAAAAGAGTTTAAGGAGAAAGCAGAAGAGCAATAAATCTTCACCCTCTTTTAAATGATATCAGTCGATAATCACAGTAATTAAATATGTATTGTCTGTCAGGCAATAATAGCAAATTATTTTGGCTGCAACTTGTCTTTCACTCAGTTGGGTGCTTTTATCAAATGGCAGAAAAATCAAAATCAAAGTTTGCCTCTGTCCCTCCTCCGTGTGAGCGATGGTGGAAAGTACTCAGCGACTAAAAGCAAGCAAATGCATACACAACCACTGTTACCAACCTTTCCCTTTCTTCTGCATTGTTTTTATGATTTCTTTTAAATCATAATGCATTTTTATTCAGTCACTTCTGCACTAAAATGCCTGACAAGGTCTTAACTAATGGTGCACTTTATGTATTTTACTTACTTTGTTGTTACGATTGTTACATTAGGAGTAAGTGAAAGTGGGCGTGTGATCCGTCAGATCGCTGATCAGTGCTAACCAGACTACGACAGACACTTATTATGTGAATTGCAATGCAGTGGTGAGTGACAATGTTCAGAATCTGGGATGATATATAAACTTTCTAGCACAAGAGGTATGTATTGGCTCAGATATTTCACTCTGTCCAGTTCAGGTTTGTTAGATAGTTTGTCTGTTTAGAGAGGCAAATCATACTTAAGTAACTCCACCTCATAAAAATATATTCCTCTAACTCTAAATCACTGGTTTTGACACCATGTCCACTGGCACACGTCTTCTAAATAAATCGAACCTACTGCAACAACAAAAGCCTGAGATTTCAGTATCCAGGAGCTCTGTAATTTGGAGTTTGAGTCATAGAGATGATGAATAATGAAAATATTGAAGTAATTTATATATGTGGGAATGATTATAGACTATTTGTCTGTAACATTTTATTTTGGATGTCTGATAAAGAATAAATGGAGACAGTTGTCCTCAGTTTCACCTGCTACTGGAGAGAAGCCCTACTTAACTTTACAGAAATGAAGGTATAAACTGTATTATACTTAATTTAAACAGGACTTTTTAAGTTGAGGTTATTTGAGGGTGTATGGTTTCAAGCTATCTGTGTATATTAGTTCGCTGTAAATAGTCTGATGCATGTTCTATTCTTTCCATGACCTCAAGCAGAAACATGTATAGCAGTGTCTCTGGTGTGTGTGTGGTACAACGTTTGGATTAAGATGAGGAGACTGCTATCCCCCGAACTTATCCTTGTCATTTTCCCTCAACCACGCCAGACAAAAAAGTTCTTTTTATTTTATTTTAACATATTTGCTTGCTGAGCAGAGTTCTCTTGTCTGTAAATGTGAGCTTTCAGATCGCTGTGAAGTTTAATTAAAAACAATAAAAAAGAATGTGTTTTTATCTCATGATAACTGATTGTAATCTGTACAGTCGAACATATGTATTGGAAAAAAGGAGAACATATTTATAAATGGTTACCAACTGAAACACGCCCTGCATGTCAATCATTTATTTTTTTGCTGATTTGGGAATAACATAGGAATGTAGCTTTCAAGTTTTTCGGTCACAAAGCAATAACACAAAACTGAGCATCAGACATCTGCACAATGTTCAAATTCTTTGCCTTTCACTAGTCGCAAATCTGAGGTTTTAAACCTCGGTAACAATCTTTGACTCGTAAAGATTCAAACAACACAAAATGCACTTAAACAAAGTTGCACTTTTCCCAATAAAGTCGATATTTAGCAAAAATACTGTAGTATTTACAACACTTATGATTGCACTAGATTCACTAGAGACATACTTTACGCCACAATGTCTCAATACCGGCACTTTTAAAATCATCAAATAAGAGGAAAAACACAGGTCACAGACTGGATAAAAGGCCATTGTTTAGTGAATTTTAAGACGTGAAAATTAAACTTAACCCATACTCATCAAAATGGTTCTGAAACGCAGCGAACATTAAACATTAAATGTGTTTATACAAACTCTGAAGGAAACTCCAGTTTTGGGAGGTGTTTAAGGTGCACATCATGTGTGGAGGAACTCTTCTAGTCTTTCTTTTTTTTGAATGTTAATAGGTGTACCAGCCCAGGCACAAGTACCATAACGATCAGAGGCACTAGGACGAATTTGACAAAGAACAGGCTGTAGAAAAGGCCCAGTGGTCGGACCGGGAGCGGTAGACGATTCACGTGGTAAAGACCCATGGATGATACAGCCATAGACAAAGCTCTGGGAGCCCAAGGTAGAGACCATCCACCAGGCTTCCAGTACTGTGCCAGCCCCAAACCCAACAGGGCCCCACAGTCTCGGGTGAGAGAGGAGAATGGGGCTGTGTCCAAACGAATCCATTCTGCATGGCTGCACCATTTCTTGGCCAAAGCAATAGACCTGTTGAATCAAAAACATGACCGGTCATGGAAGGAAGTCCCTTTGTATTATCACAATATATACTGATCAGACTCACTGATTAAACATTAATGTAATAGAGTAACTCACCAGGAGAGGTCAATTCCCAGCTGCTTTAATCCAGCATGGAGCATCAGAGCTCCGAACAGCAGCCCAAAGCTTAAACTAAAGAAGAACAGCAGGGGGCGACCTTCTGGTACTCTGCAGCTCAGGACAATCCCCAGAATGAAACCTGACAAGAGCATTTCATCAGATTAAGCTGCACACATGGGAACACTACCCTATGGGTCTGACAAATCCAATTATGAAATTCTTTTTTGGGAACTACAAAAATCCTGTAGAATTGCACAGATAGTTGATAGCAAGCAGCTCAAAAACCAGCACAAGTGATGATGGAGTGCACTAGTTCTACATCTGTGTTAGAAATATTAACACTGAATAATGTTTTGGAGCAACCAATGCTTTGATTCAGAGGACACCTGTTTTAGGAGGGGCATCAATCATTTCAGCAAATCACATTCTGCAGCACAGCTGCATATTTACACAATCTAGGTCTTAAACATTCTTGCCTGTAATCCATTAGAGTCAGTCAGTGAAAATATTTAGTGTATTTTGAATTTAAACCTGTATGATTTGCAGCTGTGATCATATATCAAACAAAAATGGCTTTTACACTTTGGAGATCACTGCATTTGGCTTTTAATATACTTTTTATAAAGTGACCCGCCTTTTTCAGAAATATGATTTTTGCATAATATGTATTCAGACCTGTAATGGAGCCAGCAACGACCTGATGAGGAAAGTGTGCGAGGATAAAGATCCTGGAGATTCCAACTGCAACAAGCATCACCACATAGAGGACGTAGGGAGCAGCTGATAAGAGAACACTCCGGATTCAGAAAAGGAGAGATTTGTTTAAAAGTAGTTCCAATGTGCAGCAGTTTTGTGCATTTTTAGAGCCAAAGCAGCATACTGCACTGGATTTAGCTTAAACAGGGACGTACCTGTGAGAACGGGAGTACAGAAAGGACCCCAGCGAGGACACAATGACCCACCAGACTGCTGCTGTCACCATCGCATGTCCAGACGGACTGCCTGAGAAACAGATGCCAACTTTGGACTTGGAGATCTGAATGTTTGATGATTTAAGGACATTGGCTATGACTCAGACACAGTCTATTTTTCTAAGACAACTTCTAACCTGGGCCTGTTTCACAGGTGGACGGAAACTGGTGAATTTTCGGTTGCTTGTTGACAAAAAGACGCGATTCACCGATCCACCAGAATGGCCTCTCTCCAAACAGCAACCTGATTAAAAATAAATATAATATATAAATACATTTACACACACCCCAAATAACACAAATACATTCAAGGTCATGGCTTCACTATATTTTACTACATTTAATACAGTTTTTAACTTGTTGAATCTAAGACTTTTTTTTTCTCCAAAAGCCTCTACATATTTACTCTTCATTCTTCTTTTTACTTTACTGAATCTTATTTAGTTCAAAGTTCCTTACTGTATTATATTTGGCTTCTCTATACCTCTCCATGAACACTCGCAGAAAATAATTAGTGTAATCAGAAATATCTAAATCAAAATAATACATGGCTTTTAAAAATCTATATTATGTCGATAGTAGTTTAGTTGTATCGTTTCTCTACTTGGTACATTTGTAATGTCTTTTGTATTTTTCCTTTTTTTTTCCTTAATTGTTGAGGATTTGGGGCTTCATTTTTTCTATGCATGTTCCTCTGTCTTTTGCATGTTTTCCTTAAATTTATCTTGTTTTATTTCAAGTTTTTAATGGTATAATGTAAATGCATTTATTATAATGAAAAAAATGTATTTGTAATAACATTATAACAACAATGTTATTAGTATGCAGGATCGCACCAAAGTATATTTCAGATCTTGAGGTCCTCAGCTAAGGCTGCTCTGGCCACCCCATAATCTCAGCTGGAAACCAAATGTGTTCAGGCTTTTTCTGTCAGGACACCCTTTCTCTGGTACAATCTGCCTGAGGAGATTTAGCTCATTATAATCTTTTAAATTTCTTAAAGAGACGTTTTACGAGCATTCTTTCCACTTCGTGTTACCACTTTGTTGTCTCTCATATTTGCTTTATTTTATATTCGTATTTGCTTCTTTTAGTAATCACTTTTTAATTTATTTATTTTCGGTCTTTAATTCTCCCGTTTATCTTTGCGTTCTCAGTATTCATATACCTTATGTTGTTTAATTTTTATTTCTTATTAAACGTTTTATTTGCTGTTTCCTATCTCACCTTGTGAAGCATTTTATAACTTTGTTATTATCCATCTATATCGTTGCTTCCCTAAAATTTAATCCGTTGAAAATTTTGGTCAAATTTATGTTATATGGTTACTTCTTGTTTTTAATTTCCGTTTCTTTTCGTCACTTTTCTTGTTACACTCCAGGCTGTTTGTGGGGAAAATTCCATTGAACGGTCCCAAAGGTTCCGCTCATTTCTGTTTCACGTCGGACTAATACAGGGTTGTACTACTTTGCTGTACCGGAAGCAAAGACTAAACTAAAATTATTTTTATTTGTTTAAACTGGAAAAAATGAACATGTGCAGGCGGTCTTGAATATATAATTAACAATTTTAATGTGAAAAAAGTTATGTATGTAATGTAACAACATGCTAGCATGAGACATACAACCGCAATGGTAAGTGTAAAAACTAAGATGGACGGGAATATTCAAATCGTGCTTCATTAAAACGCCTTACCATTTGAACACTAAGTTTAACCACTCCGATATAGCTGCCATCCAAAGCACCGCTACCCCAGCTCTCCTGTTGATGAAATAAGTAAAAGGAAAGACGAGCAAAAAGGCTGCTTTAGGGTCTCCCATATGAGTGACCGTAAGCCAGAATTTCTCCTGAGTCTTCGTCCTCTGCTGGAGACCTTCGGCCATCCAGACGCCTTGGGTATAAATCTCCTCCATTCCTTTCTGCCTTCTCCCAGTACAAACACTTTGATATGTAGATGGAAATCTAAAGACAGCCCTTTATTTGATGTGTTACAATGAATTCCACAGTACTGATCTACATCCGGTAGGGGGCGGGGCACATCGGAAGGCGGTTCAATGGGAAACAAAGCGACATCCTTCGTCGAAGAGAGAAGTTGTATTCGTAGTAGTTCTGCAGTTGAAGACCTTAGTTAGTGATTCAATGACACAACTTTACTTAAACTAGATTTGATTTGGCAGGAATTATAATTCATCACATTAGAAGAAACGATCGACGTACTTTTGTTACGCTCAGGTTTCGTCTCCATACGACATCGCGTCGCTTTACGTAAAGCAGGCGCTCCGGTTTCCTGGCGGAGAAGATGGCGGCTCCTGGACCCGGGGAGTATTTTAGCGTCGGGAGCCATGTCGCATGCGTCACATGCTTGGGCCAACGTCTGCAAGGAGAAGTTGTCGCGTTTGACTACCAGTCCAAGATGTTAACTCTGAGTATCCTTTTGTTTGTTTCGAGCTGCGGATGGAGGGGTTGCTGGCCTGCCTGGCTGCAAGGGCCTGTAGGGTAACCGAAATGTGGCAAATAGTGATCCGCGCAGGCGTAATTGGTGCTAGCAGAAGCACACACGTTTGCCCGTTTTATATATTTTCTTGTTTCGGATAGCACCTCATCTATCTTCTGTCTGTATAAGCCTTTAGTTGGGGTTGCCTGGTAATTTCTTGGCCTCTCGTTAGCCGCTCTAGCAGCGCATGTGTTTTGAATCCACTCATTGTATTGCCAGCCCTCAACATGGATCACTATCTGGCAACGAATCCTCGTAAGGCATCATGGCTGTGTGCTCTCAGCAGGCACAACCGTTGCTAGTTAGCGAGCTAACTGATACTGGGAGAGTCTCGCGTGTTGATGGTCCACATATTGACCTCACATGGTTGGTGGTGCCATCAGCCGGAGATGCTCACGATTATTTGTACAAGTTAGAGATTAAGTGGTTTCCGAGTCCACGCTACACAATCAGGGTGGTTTTAGCATGTTAGCATGCTAGATTTCGGTCAACCCCACACTGCAGCTACTGGCTAGCTCAATTAACGGGTTTGGCGTTCTCAAGCTTATCAGCTGGGCTGTAAATATTGTGTGATTGTGCCACAGTTCATTTTAACATGAGTCATTTGGGTGGGAGTAATAACTTACTTACTAACACTAGTTTGCTGGTGAACATGTCTACACCCATCAGTGTGAGTGAATGAGTGAGTGAGCGAATGTGCATCTTATCATGTTCCTTTATCTCTGATCATAGAGTTAATTGCACAGACTCGTGAGGTTATCGTGTAGTTGTCGTCATTGTGGCCAAACTTTGAGGTGATTAAATCAAATGAAGAGTGGGGAGCGCTTAGAGCTGATAGTCATGGTCTTTCTAAGTGTTAGTTTAACACTAAAAACACTTTGTGACGTTGTCGGAGCTGTAGAAACGCCTGGACACCTACTTTCAGCTCTACAATGTGTGATAATGACGTTATAAACGTGTAAGTGTGCTCAATAGCCATACAGGCATTGTATGTATTGTATGACTAATCGAGGTAATATGTTCACATGCTAAGTTTGAATGCAAGGCCTGTGTAAAATCAGATGACTTTTCTTATGTATTTATCGACTTTCAGACAGTCGTTTCCAATGTATTTATTGCAAGAATTCGGTTTATTCATCAACAGAAGTCATAACTTAAGTTTTTTTTTATTTTTTATGGATCAGTTTGCCAAAAAACATATACCGCTCAGTTAGATCTAATGTTCATAAATGGTGTGCCTTGGGATTTAGTGGGATCCATCTATTATTTAAGCAGCTGCACTAGAACTTAATGAGTTGAATTTATATTTGCTAAATTAGCGAACTTCTAAGGTCCCAAAAGATGGTGAGGAAAACAGGACAGTGGATCACTGTATTTTGTGAACCAGAGAGTGGGCAATCCCCTGCCTATACAAAAGAGACTATCTGTGAATGACAGTATTATCTTTCAAGACAAGTTGACTAATCTTAACATTATTCCAAGACGGGATACTTAAACCCACACTCGATTTGAATTAGAGGCAGACAGTTTGTTGGAATATCTGTGGAGGGAAACTATATGGGAGTAGAACTTACTGCAAAGTGCAAAAGGGCTATTTTGCTACAGGCGTGCTATCATAAGTGTATAGTCAAAAGAAGAATTGATTGCATGGAGGATGTTCTATGCAGATGTGAATTCATGTGTGCCATGAAATGTTGGTTTGCTCTTAGGTGCACAAAACATTTGAAAACTGCTGCTGTGATATAGAACCCAGAGCAAAACAAAAATCTGACTAGTTCTTATGTTACGCTTGAGTTCCCAAGTCAGCAGTTTACTGTTTAAGTAAAATTTCCCGAGAGTTGTTATAACTAGTTACTGTACAGTGAGAGGAAACTTTATGTGTTATGACTTAAATAAATAACAAACAGGCAGTGTTAAAGCCCAAACAATGTGTGTATTTCCGGTCAGTCATAGAGCGAGCCAGCCCTGTATTAAGTAGCAATAATAATAACACTTTAGTAATGTAGCTCTTTTTGAGACTTTGTTACAATAAGCTTCACAATCAGTAATCAGCAAGAGAAGGTAAAATGGTAACAGCAGCAAGTAAACACTGAAAAACTTGGATAAACTTGATATGACGGGTAATAAATAAATCAATGCAGTAATAATAAATTAAAGTGGAGTGGTGATAAAGCAATTTCACTCGCTAAAAGCCGTTATGGTAAGTTGTAGATACTGGGTTTGCTGACCTCGTTATGGGTGCTTCGTGACTGTGGATCAGTACATGTTTTTTTTTTTGCAGTTTTTCCTCTCATAACACATTTTAGCCGTCTCCATTCATTCTTTCATTCATTCATAGATGCTACAGGTGGCAGCAATGCTTTCGGTAGTCCCATGCTGTAACTGGCACTACCTTTCACTGTCAGTGTTTGTCAGCCAGTGTTCTCTGAATAATGAGCTTCTCTGTGCAGAAAACCAATGTCCCAAGTTCTTCAAGGGGACAGATAATAGTCATTTTTGTTCTGTCATTCACTGTCACAAAGTTGTTTGCCTTGACCTAAGTGCCTTCAAAGAATGTGCTTCCTCCAGTGGTAAGCCAAACCTCAACGACGTCATCCTGATCAACTTAGCCTATGTTTCTGATGTGGACATTATAAATGACCGCACTGAGACTCCACCCCCTCTAGCATCACTGAATGTTAGCAAGGTAAGTCCAATAATTTCTTTTCTTTTTATACCATTTATTGGTTTTTATGCCTCGGGTTACATCAAGTGTGGTGGGTGTCAGGCGCTGTTGATGAATGGGCCAGGATATCTCCTAACCTTACAATGAGGATTGCCTGAATGCTCCAAAAATACTTGGCCCTCAGTGAAATACTGTATTCTTTTGGCCAAAATGCATTTGCCGTTTCGGCTGCGTTTTGAAGAGGCTGTGAAATGGGGCTGGCATCGTCAGTAGGTCTAGAAATAGACTTCTGAGGATTGAGACCCTGATTTGGAAAATTGGAACACAGCAGAAATAAAAGTCAGTGTTTATAGATTATTTCCCTCCCCCCACTTAAATAAAGTAAGCCCAAACTGAGGCCGTGAATAAATGGAGACATGTTGAGGGTGTTTAAATGCTGAGATATAAACACTGCCTCTGTAATCCTATGCGGGAAAGTGAAATGTACTTTTATATAAACCAAGTTCACTGCTGGAGTGCTGAACCTAAAATCACAATTGGAACCTGAAATTTAGTTTTTGCAGTTAAAAGAATAAGCTGTTCTTGTTTCAGACCAAATATTTGATGTGCCTAAAGAAAAAAAATTAAATAAAAAAATGCTGTGTGTTCTGTTTTAATCTTTACAGCTTGCCAATCGAGCACGGACAGAAAAAGAGGACAAGCTGTCCCAAGCCTATGCAATCAGTGCTGGGGTTTCTGTGGAGGGCCAACAGCTATTCCAGACTATTCACAAAACGTAAGAACTTTATGCTACTGTTCATTCACTTCACAGGTCAGATGGGGGTAAATGTTCACCTGATCGGGTCAAATTTCTCACTGCATACTATATGTATCATTGACCACTAATTTGTGAGTATTTTATGCCACTAGTGGCTTAAATCACTTAAAGATCTTCATCATTCAATCAAAATCAATGGAAGGACACTCACTGACCATCTTGAATCCTACAAAGAGATTATAACAACAAAGACTTTTAATGTCATGTCAAAAAGGGAAGTAAAATATTCAAAAGAAAACCCAACAGTTCAGCAGAATCATGCTGCTTATTTAGAAAACAGAAAGCAATGACATCATTTTTTTCCTTTTAAAAAAGCTGACTTTGAAAGTTTGAAATGTGAACTAATATAATTTTTTCTCTAGCCATGTTAAAAATGAAAAATTCACAGTGTACACATCTGTACATTGTGCAGATGTGTACACAACAGTGAAAACAAACCAGTGAACTTGCTGTTTGAAGAATTAGATTGAATTTTAAATACATAGATTTTTTTTTTTTCCCATTGCCAAAACTTTCAGGGATTTTCTTGATAGTTTAATAACCTCACAGTTGCATCAGAGTGAAGCTCTTGCCAGCATTCAGATACAGTTATGACCGTATTTATTTGGACAGAATGGACAATGACAACTTTAATTTTAGCTACACTGAAACCTGCTTCAAGTTACATTTATACAACTGGTGTATAACTCTTGGCTTTCCCAAAAAGTTGATCCTGTTCATCTGGACTGGTTTTCAGCGGGAGAAACATTTCATCACTCATCCAAGTGACTTCTTCAGTCTTAGCTGACTGCAGGTCTCCCCAACTTTATAAACAGTACATTTGCACAGTGACTGAAATACTAATGATCAAGGAACTGACCTCACAGCCCATTGTTCCTTCAGTGGGCTAGTTTCAGTCCTTCAGTTTCAGTCTGATCACAGTTTTTTATAAATTAAGCAGGTAAAAAGTCTGGTGATCATCGTGGCTTTAGAGTTTGGAAGCTGTTTCTGTGAATCTACGACATGTGATGAAAGGAGCTGTCAATGCAGGCCAGAACGACGTGTCTGAGAGATCATAGACTCTAGATTACAGTGCAGCAACTACTCCTGGCCATCATGCAGTGTTGGATGAAGTAACAGCAATGACTAGTTGTCTGTGGGCTCTTCACTTGTCTGAGTCCATAACGGTGTTTAATGCCCTGCTTTAGGCTGCAGAGTCAAATCTCGATCTTTGTAATTGTAATGGGGACAGATGGATGCTTTGCTGGGCTTGGCAATTTAAAAAAAAAAAAAAAAGAAGAAGAAGCCTGGAACAGTGGTAGGTGATGACAGGATCCTTTCTATAGTCAATAAGAAACACCCCCATCATATGTCCATCATAGAGAGAATACTCTGTGACAAGCTGCAAAATGGCGATCGTTGATCAGTCACAAGGTCAGGTTAGTGGGAAGAAGGAACAAAAAAAAGGGGGGGAAAGCCAGACCTGTTTAGGAACAGCAATATTTGGACAGTCAAATGCAGCTAGGTTGACTGGAAAGAGCTTTACAATGCAAATTGAAACTTACTGAGAATGCACTACAAAAACAAAGCGAAAGTTGTTGGAAGGCAGAGATGTTGAATTTCAACAATAACCTGATCTTAACCCACTCGAGCAAGAATTTCCTTCAGTTGTGTGATAAAGGAAAAGGAATGCAAAGTATTAAACCCAGTCATTGATGTCTGAGATTTAGGAGTAAATCGGTTTCAATTTACTATAATCTGTAAATTGAAACCGAAATGTATTTTCATCTTGTTCCCTTTGAGCTGATTCATGAAGATGAATGCGCCTCTTGATAATTTAACTTTGACACTTTGTGACATGAAGGAATCAGGCTGAAGTTTCAGATATCTGATCCAGCCATGTTTTAGCCCTGAATCAGACTGTAATTGGATACCTGTCTGAGCCTTTTCCGTCTTCTTTAGTCAAAGGTCATATTTTGAATAAAATCTTTTTTGTAGCTCACATAGTTTTTGATTTAAAATGTTTTCAAAAACACAGGAGACCAGATGCCCCACAGAATTGTTCACTCAGAAACGTGAAACCTGTCCATTGTTGGCTCTGGTTTCACTTTCAGGTCGTTAACTCTCCGTATGACAAATGTGCTGCTTGTTTAACCTGCTTAAACTGGTTACCTTAGAAACAGAGCTATAGATGTCATAAACACTAGTATGAAATTTGCAGAAAGAAAACAAAAAAGCATTTTCAGCTGTGGCTAAAAGGTCGTTTTCTTTTCTTTACAGCATCAAAGACTGTAAATGGCAGGAGAAGAACATTATTGTGATGGACGACGTCATAATCTCACCGCCTTACCAGGTTGAGAACTGCAAAGGCAAAGAGGGAAGCGCTTTAAGTCATGTACGCAAAATAGTAAGTACTACTACACTTTCTATTTTCACATGTGTAACTGTTTATTTCATGATGGCTTTGTCTTCAGCTTTTGCTTTTACTTGATTGGGGGGGTTAGAGATGAGTGGCATTTTCAGACTTGATTTTTTTTCCTCTTTTTTGTGTGTGAGCATGTGCTCATCTCCACATGCTTGCAAGTTTGGATTAATCTAATAAATCCGCAAATCCCTCGACCTCTGTTACTTCACCTTTGTCTGTGATGAGTGCCCCATATGCTTCATTTTTAACAACAGTTTTTTTGAAGTTGTATGCAAATGTGATCGCTGTGCTCTGTGTTGAATGTTCTGTTCTTGGTAGCATGCGTCACTAATTCCCTGAAGGCATATAATCGTTCTTATTGAATGAGTTCAGTTCCACTCTTAGCCTCTTCCTCGCTGACGATTTGATCGCTTTTCTAGGAAAATTCAAGCCTGTAAATCTGTGCTGTCTTGTTTTGGGCACAGACAGAAAACGGTGTAAATGGAAAGTGCAAATGTTCCCCCGATTAGACACTTTCCCCCCCACCCAACGCAGTGTAAGACTTCCACATTCAAGTGTATACAGTAGGTGTGTGTCTGTCACATAAAGCTGCTCAATCGTTACAAACTATTATCAGGATTATTTAGCACAGTCATTCGTAAACTTACCGTAAGAGTCTCATCTCGAAGGGGGATGACCAGTGAATAAGCTGCAGGTCAACTGCTGGAGGGAGGTGGGTGCAGACAGGGATGGGGACCTTGGAGCACCTGCATGGCAGCAACAGGGTGAGCGATGGAGAGCTTAAGCTGACTGCCAGCTGTTAGGCACCACAGAAAGCGAACTGTTGTGAGACACCCTGAGCAATCAAGAGAACCACTAATAGCACTTTACACAGGTTCATATATGGAGACTTTGTGAGTTTGACTTTCGGTTAAAAAAAAAGTTAAAGGGGGGGGGTGTATCTCTGGCTTTCGGTCCTCTGTGCAGAAATCACGTGTATTTTTATGCCATGGAGCTGAGAGCAGCTTCTTAAATATGCCAGTCATTGGTGTTGCATTCGGTGGCCTCAGGCCTCATTCTCTAGTTTTTATACACCCATTCCCATCACACTCCAGAACTTGACAGACACTTTGTTGATGGGTACCAGATGGTCATGGCTAAACACGATTTGAATTGAGCAAGACCACATTCATTTAGCTATTAACTTTAGCTATGGTCCCAGTGAGGGGAACTTAAAGATAAGCATGTGTTTGGGGGGCCGTAACAGTAATTCGTCATAAGACTTGCTTTTTATATTTGGAAAATGTTTGAGCTTCTCGGAGCCGGTGACTTGTTTTGTTTCACGTCAGTTGTGACTCAATTTTGTTGTTATTCCTATCTTTGGTTTTTCCAGGCTGAAACAAGTTCAGATTTGTCTCGTTTCTGTCAATTTGGTGTCTCTATGTTCTATCTGTAAACCATAGCTGGTTCAAGTCTCACCATAGGAATTTTATCTATTAATAATGTTTTCTTTATTGTTTTTGCTTTACCCTCACAGGTTGAGAAACATTTTAGAGACGTGGAAAGTCAGAAGTCCATGCAACGTTCACAAGCACAGCAAACACAGAAGGACTCCACTTTATCTTCTTGAGTTGGCGGTGCGGGTCGGCCGGAGAAGGCGACGCGGGTGGTTTTGTTCCCACTGCCAGACAAAGTCGGCATTCCTTCTCCACAGTCGGAGACCACCAGGAGGAGCGTTGAGGGCCCTGGATCCCGAAGATCAAAATACCATTAAATGAAAAAGACAAAAAAAGAAAGAGGAAAGATTAAATCTTAAATTAGACTTTATAAAGAATAATTTAAACATGAACCATAAACCAACCATAGTTTCCTTAACTAACTTGTCTCATTCTGCCCCCACTCCTCCCCTCTTGTCCTTGAAGCCTTTTCTTTTTCCCGCCCTCCTTCCTTTGCCTTCAGTTCCATTTCAAAAAAGAGAAAACTAGAGCAGTCAGAAAGGCTTGTTAGCTTTATTTTCTGTCATTGTTTCCTTTCTTTTCTTTTTTTTTTCTTTTTTTTTTTTTGCTGTATCCATGTTCTACTGTCTGTATTTTCTGTATTTTAAACAAAATGTGACTTGAAATGCCACACTTTAAAGGACATTTTCTAAAATAAAAGTAACAAAAATTCTGACTGTAATACCGTAATTTTCAACGACTTTTTTGAGAGCAACTTGTTTTTGTTTTATGTTTTTTTTTTTTTTTTTTTAATTGCCAGAGTGCTGTCTTTTTCTTGTCATAACCCTGATTTTATATGACATCCTCGGAATACATTTGGCTGCATTCCTGAGGAACCACTTCACTTGTGTCACGTGAACTCAGACTGACCATCAGCTGTCCTCAGTAAGGACGTTTTAATCAGATACGGGTTACACTCGGGTTTCACTTTCTGTCCTGTTTGGTAGCGTTGTAATCTGTGTAATTACAGGAAACTGACGCCATGTCTCTTTCAAATTAATTATTTAAATGTTTTAAGCCTCTGGGTTACTCTAAAGCTGGTTGATGACATTTGCCTCCATCCTGTGGGCAGCAACGAACTTCTCAGTAAATCAGTGTGAATTTTTAAATGAGTACCACTAATGGAGCTGCAGTTATGTGGAAAAAATGTTCTTTTTTTCCTTTTTCTGGGTGGAGGTATGGCTACATTTCAGGTAGGCTGATGGTTGTTGTTCAGTGATATCTTGTGGTTGTCTTAATGAATTATTTCAACTCCAAAATGTCAGAAAAGTGTGAAAAATGCTCCCAAAGGTGAAGTCGATTTTATTTTATTTTTTTTATAGAAAGGTGTATTTTTAAAAAAATAACATTATACGTAATAGTCAATTTTTAATTTCTTTGGGGCAGTCTTTAAATATTGAATTGTTTTTGCTGACTGATCCTCGGTGCTTCCAATATAATGGTCCTGATGCTGAATGCTGTACTGAAGATTTACTTTTAAAGAGGCTTTTCCATTACATTACTACCAGTGCTACCTTTACCATAATAGAGATTATAAAAACTCATACAATCTTATGTAACATGTTGCTGAAATCACAGGGATATGGGAGTTCTATGATGAAAAAGAGCTTAATATATCCATATAGAAGAGCAGATGTAAATCCTTACTTTAGGAAAGGATCCAAAATGGACCAAGTTTCCTGCCCTGATGTGGTGGTTATGTGATCATCTGTTTAAGCCATTAATCCCTCTCTAATCGGGAACCGTTCGATGTTTGCTCATGGAGAATTTGTTGAAATGACAGCGTTATCGTGCCCTTGCAACAAATTCTCTGGGTTTCTACATGTATTTCTCGGGGGGACTACAAGAGGGTAACCATGCCTTTCAGCAGGAGTGAGGTCACTCAGATTCCAGCAAGATGCCTGGCTTTGGCTGCACTATGCTGGCCACGATGTTCCTGCTCCCTCTCCTCCTGAATGCCGTGCTGGGCTTTAAACTGTGCCCCAGCCCCTGCTTGTGCTATGAATCTTCAGACCTGGTGGACTGCAGGTCTCGTGGGTTGACCCGGGTCCCATCCAGCATCTCCCACGGCACCTGGCTGCTGGATCTAAGTGCGAACAAGGTGACAGAGGTGCACACCAGGTCTTTCATAGGACTGTGGTCACTCAAGATCCTCCTCATGTCCAACAACAGCATCCATATTCTGCACCCACAGGTACGTCAGTAAGAGCTGGTTATTGTGTGTTTTCTGTGTTTGATATTTTAGTGCAGCTGTAGAAGTCTTTAGATTCTTACATCAAAAAAATAACCACACTTAAAAAGGAGTACTGCAATTTTCTAATATTTTAACATGAACTGGTTATTGAAGTTCTCTTTCAAAGTCAGTATTTAGTGTCAGTTTGTAGTCTTAGTTGAGGTCTTAGGGGGTTATTATAAATTTAGATTGTGGGTGGATTTTGTCAGAGGCATATTTAAGAGGTTTAGAACTGATATTACAATGCGGACGGCACACAGTCATGCAGATGTCCTGAGCTCGATAAACAAATGCAGACATTTTTCCAGGACAACCAGCAAAGCAAATTTAACCAAACTGACAAAAGCTCTATATTTTATTTCTGCGAACTAAAATCCATCCTTTCAATCCTGAATGGTTTATCTAGTTCAGGGTTGCACAGGGCAGCTGGAGCTTATCTGAGTTATCACGTATTAAACCCGATGAGATGAGAGGCAGAGTATATCCTGGCCAAGTCTACGCTACCACAAGGAAATGAAGAAAAAAAACCCGTTCACTCACATTAACATACAGTCAAGTTAGAATCAGCAAATAACCTAACAAATGTGTTATCTACAAGAAACTTGCTTAGATTTTCAGTGGGGCATTAGTATGCAGTACTGTGCAAAATTCACGAGCTGAAATTCGTTTCTTAATATGTTGCTAGGAAGATGGGAAACGAGTGCACTTTATTCGAGTGTGCACACATACATGGAAATGCAGTAAATAAGGTAAACAGAGTTTGTACAATTCTAACAAACTTGAAAGTCAAGATTTGGTAGGACCAGCTTTTAATCTTCTGCACCACCTAAACTTTCTCTATGCTTGCACTGGCAGTGTGTTTGGGATCAATGTCATGCTAAAAATTTAAGACACTTCCTAGATTATATTGCACAGTATGATGGTATTTTACTTTTCATCTCTAACCTCCACTGGCTACAATGCAAACCAGGAAAGAGCCTTCGCTGTGTTTTACAAATGGATGTAGACAGCCTTATTCTTTTCAGGGTCGCGGGGGGGCGCTGGAGCCTATCCCGGCTGTCATAGGGCGAGAGGCGCGGTACACCCTGGACAGGTCGCCAGTCTGTCGCAGACAACCATTCGCACTCACATTCACTCCCGCATTCACACCTACGGGCAATTTAGATGTTTTTCAATTAACCTATCCCCACAAAGTGCATGTCTTTGGCTTGTGGGAGGAAGCCGAAATACCCGGGGAGAACCCACGCAAACTCCACACAGAAAGACTCCCTTAACTGCTGTGAGGCAACAGTGCTAACCACCGTGCCGCCACCTCCATACATATTGATGACAATTTAAACCAAAAAAATTAAAACTTGGATTTGTCAGTCCGTAAGAGCTGTTGTCCTTGATTTTCAGTCCAGCTCTTGTGTGTTTTGGCATACCTCAACCTTTCCTCCATTTCCCTTCCTTAAGAATGGCTTCTTGACATCCAATCTTCCACTGAGATCATTTTTAATGAGGCTGAAGGAACTGATGAATCACCAATTTCCTGTGCCAGGTCATTGCTGGACTTTTTTACTGGTTGTTTTTTTTTTTAAAGGAGATGACTGTCACACCATCTACTTATTCTTTTTGCCTCCACTTGTCCATTTTCCTCATTTTGCACACCATGCCAAGTTTTAAAGAACTAATTGGTCTTTGGAAATCACCATGTTGGTGCAAAATACAATTTCATGTCTTTCAAACTGTGTAAATTTTAACATTTTTCATAGTCTCAACAAAAGAAAGGGGAGCAAATGTGTTTTTGTCACCAGGCTGCAAATACCAAAGTGCCAAAAGATATTGTTTAAAAAATGGTTCTTTGCTAAATTGTCGATGTGTAGACACAACACTCTTTCAACTTGAACTCCCTTGATGCATTTTTTTTAATGTTTAATAATTAATAAGTCAGTGTTAAGTGTCTTAACAAACAAACATACTTCCAAAAATGATAAAAGGACACGGATGCGTGAAAAAGCAGCCAATGCCCAAAGATAACCTTGACTTTAGCACATCCATCCATTTTTGCTGCTCATCTGGTTTCGGGGGCAGCAGTCTAAGCAGAGAAACTCAGACTTCCCTTACCTCACTTACCGCCTCCAGCTCTTCTGGTAGGACAACAAGACGTTCCCAAGCTAGCCAAGAGACAGCAAGTCCCAGCAAGACTAGGACTTGCTGGGACTCTCTCCAGCAAGTCCTAGTCTGCCCCAAGGCCTCCTCCCAGTAGGACGTTCCCAGAATACCTCACCTAGGAGGTGTCCAAGAGGCATCCTAGTCAGACCACCTCATCTGGCTATTTTCGATGTGGAGGAAAAGCAGCTCTGCTATGAAGCCCTCTCAAATAACAGAGCTCCTCACCCTATATCTAAGGGAGAGCCCAGCTACTCTTTGGAGGAAGCTCATTTCTGCCGCTTGTATCCAAAACCAGAGCTCACGACCATAGGTGAGGGTTGACCAGTAAGTCAACAGCTTCACTACTATATAATATTTAACTCTTTCCCCCCCCTCATAAAGACAACATTTGACCTCTCGTGTTCCCTTCATGACGAGTTTTGATACATCAGTTCATATCAGTAAAGATGTGGTTTGATGACCTCACTAACTTTTCATATCCACACCCGGTTATTTTCTTATACAAGGATGCATGAAATATAAAACAAACCACCAGTTCAGAAACATGGGTTAACTCTAGAAGATTATTTAAAGGGAAGAGTTAAAATTTCTATTTCTCCAATCAATTCAAAAATAAAATATTTCAATTGCACAGCTTTGTTTGGGATTTTAGCTTGGCGGAAAAAAACCCTTAAATTTCCCTCTGGAACCGGTTTCCTGAGATGAGATGCAATATATATTTAAAAGTTGCTGTGAAAACACACCCGATAACTGACCACGTTTTAAGTTAAACCACAATTCAAACTCAGCTGATTTGAGTAACGTGTTGTTTCTAATTTCTTTTTCCATTTTAGTCTCTGTCATCCCTGCAGTTTCTGGAGAAGTTGGATTTGAGTTTTAACCGGCTGCGGTGGCTCCCTCAGGACTTCTCTCAGGGCCTATACTCCCTCCAGGAGCTCCGGCTGAGCAACAACCTGCTGCAGCACTTAGACTCCAAATCACTGGAAGACTGTGGCAGCTTGAGGAAACTGGACCTCAGTTACAACCACATCCGAGGACTGGACATCAAGGCTTTGAGCAGCCTGTCTCGACTGAGCTTCCTCAACATGGAGGGAAACAGGCTGAATGTTCTTAAAGATGGCCAGCTGAACAGGCAGCAAACCTTGGAGGTCCTGCTGCTCAACTACAACAACATCTCAAAGATTGAGGCCGAATCTCTGGCTCCCTTGCGAAGGCTCTCTCTGCTAGGTCTCAAGGGAAACCAGCTAGAGCACATAAGGTTCAAGACCTTCCTGAAGCTCCAGACAACCAGCACCTACCTTCAGATGTCCCTCAACCCCTGGATCTGTGACTGCGAGCTGCAGCGCATCTTCGGCAAGATCAACCATGTGCGACATCTGCACGTAGAGGACTACAAGGACATCATCTGTCACGCTCCCGCTCAGCTAGCCGGAAGTCTCCTGGCTTCGATGGACAGCCAGCTGTGTATAGCTGAGACTGCCTCAGTGCTCGTCATCACCATCACCGTGATGCTCGCTGTGATTGGTGCTCTGGTAAAAGCGGAGCGCAACCATAAGAACAAACAAGCCTCAAGTGAAGCAGAGTCCCAGGGACAAGAAAAGTGATACTTTTTACTCATTTACAGGAACTCTAGGACTAATATGTGACCTGATTCTGGATGCTGAGCAGCAGACAAGTACAAATTATCACATTCTATTCTGTTTCAATGCTCTTTAAAGCTTTTTATACTTATGAAGCAGGCACTGTAGGAAAAAGGAGAGAAATCAAAGTGGAAATGGCTCATGTAGTAGCATAGTAAACAATCCAAATTTACCCATATGTTCTGGGTAACATGAACATTAAGTGTCATCTTGTATACTTGCCTAAAGAACTTTTTAATGAGACGCAAACTTTGTCTTAATCTACAGATTACAGCAAAAGAGCGCGAGTAGGGCCTAGAGAAAAGCCTGAGCACTATTCTGGTGCGTGTAGGACTCATTCAACATCAGGCTACCTCCGAACATTTTTGAAATTCCCTTTACTGGTCTTACGACACAGCCACATCTCAACCCCTTTGAAAACTGGTTGGTCTCCAGTACCTGATCTATCCTTTTTGTCATTGACCTTTTTTAAATGAGCTAAAACATGTAACATGTTCCATATGGGATGTGACACTATGGTCATATTACACTGGTTTTATTGTTGATGGAATATGAAATATTGTATGAAGAAATCTTTATTTTAGCAATGGTGGCCAAACCTATTGCAAAAGTTCATAGCAAACCACAAAACAAAACAGACTGACCAGTCTGGCAGGTTGGAAGTGATTCAGTGAGATTAGTAAAAACATAAAACCAACATATGACTAAAAAAAATTATTGAAGTCATTAATGGAATAAATGGAAGCTCAAAGGTGAATCTTCTTTAGCTAAGTATAAAAACACATTCAGGTGTTTTCTTTGTGTTGAACTACATGTTGGTTTAGACACTGACACAAGCCACACATTAAATATAAATCCTCCAAAAAGGCTTTATGCATATTTAATCACTCATCCTGGTAATTATGCCTCCTAAACACACTGCACAGTCTTGGACATGAAGGATCTGTTACATTCAGCCTTTCTTCCTTGTTAACTGAATGTTGAGCCAAATTGGGCACATCATAGAAAACAAACTGCAACTTTCAGTAAAATGAAGTGACTTGAATACCCATGTAACGAAACAGTTATTTCATATAAAATGTAAGCAGTTAAAAAGTATTACAGCTGTAGACATATAAAAGACGGACTGGGTCTAAAAAGTGAAGCCAATTGAGTTTGTAAATTTCGGAAGGAGAATAATGAGTACACTTATTTGTTAAGGCTTATGATTGACAACCCATTAAACAATGAGAGTGCTGTTTCATAGTCAGCTATGACAGGATCCAGTTCCAACCTCTGGTTGGTGGTTAAGAAAGACAGCTGTATGTATGTACGTACAGGAGAGCTGATGTTTTAAGTTGGCGCTCTGCAAAAACCAAATCACAAAATTAGTGAATAATCTCTTAGGTTAAAGCTGTTTATTACAGAGACAGCTGGACTGAAGCTGTTCTGGCTCAGCATGTTGCTAAGCACAGATTGGCAATTAATCAAATTATACTTTCAGTTATCATTTTGGCCTTTTCTCGGATTGGTCTCACTGCTGTGTGGTATTTTGCACAGTACTGCTGGTTGTGGAAGAATTTATCTAAAATGATGCTTTTGTTGACAACTAAGATAAGAACCACCTAGGATAATGCATCTCAACTTTTCTTCAGGTCAAGAAGGACTTTGGAATTAAGTCAAATTTAAATTCTGTTACAAACATGGCTTCTAACAATTACAAAAACAAGGTAATGGACATAAAACTATTTGTTTGTGTTGTTCCTTTGCAGCTGTGCACTTTCATCCCTCTCTAAAACCCCACTCAAGCTGTTGCTTCATGATGGCTTTTTCCTTTAATTTGTCACCCAGCAATTTTTCCCTTTTTTAAAATCACGTATTTAAACCATCCACTGTAAATAGTGATTGAAATCATTAAGACCTCTTTTAAAAGTTCCCAGTAGGCTTGTAGTAATAACACTCCCTGTCAAGCTTCAGAGCATATCAGAAACAAAAATGTAAACATAAATCCAAATAAATTATTAACATTTAAAAAGCAAGGTTGTGTTTTTTCTTTTTCCTTGCAAAAGCAAAGTTACAAACTGGATAATCGACGCCGCTTACATCCAACCGTCTCAGCAGTGACTGTTTTTAATCCTGAGGCGTCATCGAGTGACGGCAGCTTTGAGTACAGAGTTGGGCCACGATGAAAAGGCCAACGACATCTTCCTCTGGTGCACACACCTTGGTCTGTAAAAGCTGTCTGAGTGTGGGACTGTTCAGCCATCAGTGGCTAGGATCAGTACAGCGGCGAAGATGCCCACATTATGACCTATCAGCTTCATCTGGTTCCAGAACTCCACCTTCCGAGTGTGGTGCCAGTAACCAATGTTACCATCGATGAGCAAGATAATAAGAGGAAGGATGGTGGCCAGGATCTGAGCGGCCAGGCGGATGTAGCAGCCGGAGAGGAAGGCCAGAGCCAGGATGCCAAACACCACCTCCAGCAGCATCAGAGTGACCTCTCCCCCAACGATGTGGTTCAGATAGACCTGCCTGTCCTCTTTGCTGTGCTGGAGGGAGTAAACCTAGTGGGGAGAAAATAGCACTGCAGTATTTGAACTAAAAACAAGGTCTGATCAATAAAATGTTACTCAGAAATTTATGGAATATTATTATTATTTCATATAAATGATTATCTGGTTTGTAGAAATTAATTACAAGTAGCTAATTTCATGTTATTTGATCACAGAAAGAATTCTGGTCAGACTCTGAATCTAATTGAATAAAACAGATCAATTCAAAAATGACCAGTACGCACAGTTTTGTATAAGCAGGACTAAAAAGATATACACTTAGTTTATAAAGACACTAGGGAAAATAAGGAACATCTTATATTTAAAACCTATTTAGTTCACAATGGCATTGAGTGAAAATAACAAAACCTCACACTTAACAATCTAGGTCTGGGTCGTTGTGGCAGCTGTCTAAGCCAAGATTCCCACACTTGCTTCTCCCAGCCAACTCCTTCAGCTCTCCTGGGAGGACACCAAGATTTCCCTAACAAGCTAAGAGACATTATCTCTCCAGTGTGTCTTAGGTCTGCCCTGGGGTCTCCTCCTAGTAGGACATGCCCAAAACACCTCACCTAGAAGATATCCTAGTCAAAAACCTGAACGACATCAACTCATCGCCTTAGAGACACTGATGTCTCCTCGTAGTGTCTCATGAACAAGTCAAGACACCTTTCAGAAAGAGCTCATTTCCACTGCTTGTATCCACAATCTTATTTCTTTAGTCACTACCCACAGCTCATGAACAGGTAAGGTAAGGAAAGGAAAGTAGATTGCTAAATAAACTGCTTTGCTTTCACACTCAGCCTCTCCCTCACTGAACACACTCCATGTGTCAATCTCCTGCTACACTCTCCCATACTTGTGAGCAAGACCTGGAGATTCCTAATCTCCCCAAAGTGGACTATAGCCCAACTAGCTCTAAAATCTATAGAAGTGAAATGTGTCTTACCATGCAAATGAGATAGACTCCCAGAAAAACTTGTCCAGTAGACTGCAGGGATCTGCTGCGAGGTTTCTGTCTGTATACTTCCCCTGCGCCGCTGGCCAGAATCAGAAAGCCTCCAATAATGGCCAGCGCTCTGGAGTACATTCGCACCTGTAGTGAAAAAGATTCAAGCTGTCACAATCTGAGGCAAGTTCCTACCACAGTTGCTCTGATAAAGCAATCTACTCTGACTTGTAGTGGTGGCCCAGATCCAATTTCACCGCCATGTGTGACACAGATCCACTTTTGATTAATAGCTCAAAGACTGATCCGGGCCATTGTTTGATTTAGTAGAAGTTTAACCTCCATCAGTGGTCAAAAAATGAAATTTATTACATTCAATGAGTATCAGACATAAACAAATATGTGCTCAAAAGTATTAGAGTTCATGTGTAGTGCAAAAAGACAACCCAAAAATAAACATCTCGAAGAACATATTACTGCATGTTCACACCATGCATGTTATATATTATCACTTCAGACTGGTGTCAGATATTACATTAAATAAAATCTGGCAGGCAATGGTGACGCAGAAGATCTGCTATGGCAAATACTATAGGGAGCAGCCAAAAGATTATTCAGAGGGTCCTCATAGGTTTTATTCATAGACAGGATTCTTCAGAAAGTGGGAGAACCAGCAGAATCCCGTCTCCAGTCTCTCCACAGAAAGAGACAATGATACAGTCATAACAAAAAAGAAAAATTTGGGTTTTCAAGTATTCTCTATCACAGACTAATTTATTCCTTTTCAAACCAAACTGTTCCATTTCACCAATCTTCTGAACTATTTTTATCCACTCAGTGTTTGTTAGAGATTGCTTATTTAAACACTTATTAGTTATTGCTGTTCTACTTTTAGTTAACAATATAAATATAACAAAAAGCTGTCTTTTTTTCTTTTTAGCTCAGGTAGCATATTCACTAAATAACACTAAAATCAAAGTTAATCTGTTTAGCTGACAATTTAACTTATATCTGTGAACAGAACTGACTTTTCTATCAAAGGACGTCACTCACCTTAAGCCATTCCCCATAATACACCTGCTCTCCAACGTATGATGCGTAAGTACTGATGGCAAGCTGTACGGCAGCAGCCAAAGCAAACCACCGTCTCTTCACCCCAAATGACATGAAGCTGGCACAGATCACCGCAGCGCCCATGTCCACATACAGGTACGGTATGTGGATATCTGGCTTCCTGTAGATTGTTGGGAATTAAAAGCGTGTCAGTGGGTCAGTTTTACCCCGCCTCAGAATAAAATTTTGTGTTACGTTATAGATTTACACTTATATTTATACATTTTCCGTGAAGCAGCTGTAATTACAGGATGGTTCAAAGGGGTGTGGTTGTCCACCATAGACTGAAAAATACACACCCAGTATCAACACTGAAACGACGACCAAGAAAGAAAATTACAGCCTACCCTATCTAAAATTACAGACGAGGCCAAATATAACACGGCTTCTTAATTTAAACCACTTCTTCAGCCCATCAACTTTCGGCATGGGAGTAATTTCTGCAATTCAACTCACATTAGCTAGCAAGCACATTCCCACATTTAAGATAAAAGAAAAAAGGTTGCTTCGTGTAACTTTATCCTTTAAACTCAACCTTTTCAGCCATAACAATTTTCAGCTAATACTTCTCCAATAACATGTTTTAATATTTAGACTATTTTTTCCCTCAAAGTTTGACTCGATCTTAAAGTAGCAGGTTGTTAGCGCGTCAGCTAACTTGAGCTAGCTCTCTCGTTCTTTCTTTATTTACCTTTTCGAGTCCGCTCGTTCAGCAAAGAGCATCAGCATGCTGAAGCAGTTCCAAAATCCAAACCGGGTCAAAATAAACGCCCCCACTTGGCTTAGAAACCTCAACATCTGCTTCCTACTGGGACCCGCCATCGTTGCTGCTGCACATCTAATCGCCAGCGATACAGTATCGGATACATCATTAACTTCCGGGTAACAATATGTTCACGTGTCGAACTAAAAGCATATTTTTCAGCTATTATTTTGAAAATATTTTTTTCCTGTCTTCCTATTGGCTGATGTGACAAACAGGTGGGTTGGGCCACCGGTGTGGCCCAATCACTGCACTGCCGGGACAAAAGCTATTCGACAGCTCCATCTGCAGGAAATGATTCGTAATTACAGAAAGGTTTAGAGGTCATGAGAGGAAATGATAGTTGACCTCCATTGCTCTAAATAGAAAAGGCTTGGATATCTTTCTCCAATTAAAAAAGATCGTCTTTTAATATTGATTCATTTTTAGTGAATTCATTAAGGCATTCATTAATTTTTCTTCAATAAAACAAGAAAGATTAGGCGACTTAACGTCAAGTCATCTAGTATCCCTTAACAATAACTATGCAAAAATATTTGTAAATATTTTCTTTTCTTTTCTTTTTATTGAAAACTGAATTTGTATACACCCCCAAAAAGCTTGTATTTAATAGATTAACGCTGTTGCTTAAAAGCATTAAGTTTTATGTTGTATAGTTGTATAGTTTACACATATTAACTTTTTATATTCAAAATATAAAAGCAAATATTTAGTGCGAGTCTTACTAAAATATTTATTTATATATAATACAGTAAGTATTCTATATAACCTCTTTGGCTCTGATAAAAGCCTCAGTAATTTATATTGTCAATTTATCAGGCCCTGTTGCATCTTAAAGACTTCATAGTATCATATTATCCTAATAAAGCATTTGCTCTAATACTCTAATACTGCTCTAATACTGTAGGGTCAGTAGCTTACAATATAAAGTGCCAGGAGGTAACTGCTGTTGTAAATTGTGCTACATAAATAAACTGAATTGAATATTTTTTGTTTTTACTCTTGATTGTTTATTGTACTAAGGTAGCCAAAATCAAAAATTAAAATATCTTTAAACTTGATTCTGGTTTCATTCAATTACAATTTTTTTTTTTTAAACTTGATACTTAATTTCCAACTTATAATTCATGTATTTTTTGTGTAACTGTGGAATATAAATTGGCAGTTTGTTAAAACTCTTCCAATCCCATATAAATGCTATGAACACACCAGTGACGGTCCTGCTCATTAACAAGTGTTCATAACAAAAGAAATATTCAAAAAACAATAAAATAAACTGTCAAAGCCACCAGTGACAATAACAAATACCTGTAAATGACATTTAGCACAGCTGTTTTGCAGTAAAAATGAACTCAAGGTGGGGAAAAAGCCTCTTCACAATGAAAAGGAGTGTTTCTGCTCTGCTGCTAATCCACAGTGAGGTTAATCTTGAGTAAATGAGACTAACCCAGATTCTGATAATGGCTTAGTGTGAGTCCTACTGAAGGTTTAGTGGAGGCCAATTAGCTTTCCATGTCTGTCAGATGTCAGTTGGAGGTGATGGGAACAAAGCGGTGAAAATGTTAATGCTTCCAGATTGAGTGACGGCAGCTAAATGCTATCACTTTAAATGAAATGAATGGTTTTCAGTTAATGTTCAATGTGTTGTTTTAATAAATTAATAAAGTACTGCCAATACAAAGCTGAAAATAAACCCACATTTGAACAAAAATGCTTTACTCACCAAAACATATTCTACAGAAACAGCAAGATCAGAAACCCTTCCTTATTGTTTTATGATGATCAGCAATCTCACCCACCTTTGTATTTATTTTCACTTCTGTAACTTATTTCCAAAGTAAAACTATTGTCAGTACTTTAACTGAATTAACACTAATGATAACAGAAATATGCAAATATCCACACATTCTTCACTGAAGCAATGCAGATAAGTGAACAAAAAACATATTACTTTTTTCTTGTACTTTCTCTGAAGGACATTTCTAACAGCTATTTTTGTGCAAAGCTAACAAGTGATGCCACTAACTGTACTTCTGTCAAAAGCATGTCTTTGCTTTGCACTTGTGTGTACTGCGTATGTTTTTTTGCCCTTTTTTTCTATACATCTCTCTTCTCTCTACATTTCTCTATGAATCATGCAGATAAGCACAGATGATAGATAAACCAATAAGAAGCCTTTTTATTCCTGCTATTTTGTTTTAAATCACTTTGATGTCAGAAAAGCATGCAGTGATGTAAACATAATCAATAACTTTCCTCAAACGAGTTAAAACTGAACTAATGAGTCTGTCATGAATATGTATTGAAGTAATAACTTCACAGATTCCACCATGGTCTATTTTGCAAGATCGACCTTAAGTATATCTGCAATGAGTCTGTGGTACCACAACTCTGTGCACTGTATTGTTATTCCCAACTACCTGAAATCACAACTATCAGTTTAAACAAACAATAGTTTTGGGTAAAACCTCTTTGGGGGACAGACCACATGTATCTCAGAGCATATCCTCTGCAAAGGATCTGCTGTTCCCAACTCTATCATTTCTATGTCCATATCTCACTTTCTCCAGCATGGCGTCAACAAATTGAAAGGATCTGTGTTCCCTTGCCTTCCTCCTTCCTGTTTAGGGGTCACAGCTCCTGATTGTTTAATCTCATCATGAGGGATTGGTGACATCAGGCCCAATCCTGTGCCGACCTCATCCAAAAGCCAGCACCGGGGATCAGCTGGGATGAAGAGCAGTGGGGCAGCACAGATCAGTCAGTGAGCAGAAGCGATCGGACTACAGTGAGGCACACAGTTGATGAGCTCTTAGGGGCCAGCACATTTCTCTGACTGTTGGGGACCCCGCCATTCAACAGGTAACGACACTGTTTCTTTTTTTGAAATCTTTTTTTAAAATTGAGGATTTAAACATAACTTTGACCATTAGAAAAATCTAAAGACATTACGATAGTTAGTAAAGTACACTTTTTCAATCTGTTGTGACATTTAACATATTTTGATCTGTAATTTCTTCTCACAGCCAGGATGGCTCGGGATATGTCAGATAAGGAAATCTTGAAAATGGAGCTAGACCAGTTGAAGAAGGAAGTTAGCACACCTAGGACACCAGTAAGTGCCTCTTCTTTTAGTACAATTAGCTTTAACTTTATCCACCAAAGCCTTTCGTAAACATTTAATTAAGATTAATTTTAAATGACTTGTGCGACTTCCCTGATCTTCTTTGTTTTCATCTTTCCGATAATTAACAGGTGAATGCAAACTGTACAGACACAATTGCTTTTGTGGAGGGACTGGCCCCGAATGATCCGCTGATTAAGGGTGTTCCCGATGACAAGAACCCTTACAAGGGAGACAAGGGCGGCTGCATAATAACATAGCACATAGAAATCCAAGGAAAAGTCACACAGTTTTTTATGAGAGTTGGTTGCATTGCTGTGATATTCCTGTAGCCTTTGTGGATAAAATGTACAGTAGAAAGAAAACTGAAATCTGTAATGGATAATTCCATCACTGGATTTCTGTATGCACCTGTGGATATTCTTTGTCAATTTATAATTAAATCCAAATAGCTGTGCAAAGCTTCAACCTGACGTAGCTGTTCTTGTTATTGAAAAGACATAACACATGTGATTTTTTTGAGCTCCTACTGTACTTTAATCTCATTTTATCACACTGGTTAATATTAAATAGTGATAACTACTCACTGATTTGCGTCCAATATCCCTGACTGTAAGTCAACATCTTACCCATGTTACTGTACAGAAGGGGGTCAAAGTCCCAAGAGAGTCAGTACTACTAATCGGATTTCTTTGCTGAGGTAGAGTCAGTCACACGGGTCTGTTGACACGGAGCCGCTTCCTGTATCAAAGTCTTTAAGCTTATTCCACACTTCATCTTGACTTCCATTTTGAGCTCTCCATCCAATTAGTGACGCTTTCAGTGCTGGCATCAGGAAATACAATTAAAGAACTCAACATCTGAGTCATCAAAGAACTCAACATCTACCTGTCAAATAGCTTTTTAAAGAGGTTTAATTTTTTCAATATTGTAAGAATATTATAATAACACAAAAGATAGATGATGGGGCTGCTGGGTACAGATTACAAATCAGAGTATAGAGACAGAAACTAAAACAAAATACAAAAAATGAGCAAAAAAGGATTTTTGAAACATAACCTATAAATATATATAATTATCACATAATTTACCAGTAAATAGTAAACAAATTATTGCATGATGACTTGTTTATATAAGTGTTATTATAAAGAATAAGTAAGATCAAAAGATCAAAAGAAGAATCACTTTTAAATGCAGCAATTGTGAGTCTAATAAAGTTTTCGTTGTAATTTTAGTGTAATGTAAAATGGGAGAGTGAAAGCATTTTGAAAAGCCTCAACATTGCTGAACATCAAGTACACAAGTGTGGGGTAACCGGAGTTTTTCTGCCTATTATCAAACCAATCAGTCACTCCCTGCTTGGCTGGGTCTCAACTAATAATCAAAACTGTTTAGTATTTTCAGTCTACAAACAGAGAAATCAACAGGTCAGCACGAGTGGAACCAAATCCAAATAAAACTGATAAACACTTAGATAATGTATAAAATAGGGGCATAGCTTCTCAGTCTAAAATGTGAAACCTATGCAAAAGTGCCATAAACCCGTTTTCTTTCTAATGGCCAGTAGGGGGTAAATCTGGCACTTTAAGACAAGTAGACTTATTTTTTCAAGTCTAGTCAAGTCTGGTTAAACAGCCCTAGACTGCCATGCTCTCTGATCTCAGTTAATACTTTTCTGATGAGTTTATGGTCTGAATCTGTACTTACTAAAGACAATATGATATTTATTTGTAAATTTTTGTCACCTTTAATGTCCAGATGGACACTAAATCAGGGTGTACTCATGACTGTATAAGCGTCAGTTTTACTTTCACTTGCAATGTTCGAATTCAAAAAGCTAAAATCTCAGCAAATCAGCTACATTCATCTTGTATATGCTGCCTAGAAGGAAGAAAGAACAATTTTAAGAGGTGAAGTGTGTACGAATCAACTGCCCGGGGACCCTCAGTAGAGTCTTCATCAGAGTCTGCAGTCAGAAGAGACCAGCAGCCGGGCTTGGGGGCTTGTGGGCTGGAGTGCAAGCTTCTTAAGTACAGCAACCCTAATAGCTGCTGCGGTTTACTTGGACCCACTCTGTCCTATCGATCTTTTTGAGTTAATCAATCATTTCTTCTTCTTAAACAACAATGTGCCTTTAAGTCTCCATTCAGGACTGCTGAAAGATGATTAATTTGAAATATGATTCATTTATTTTTATTAACTGGCTACATACCACAGGCTTTTGAGGTGGTGACAATAAAGCCATTACTTAAAAAGGCCTTACCTGATCCAGCTGTGTAAGCTAACTATAAAACAGTTTCTATCCTTCTTTGCATTTCAAAAATTCTTAAAAGAGTAGTTTTAAAACGGTAAGCGTATCATTTGCAAAGAAATGGTTCAATCAGGATTTTGAGCACACCATAGCACAAAAACAGCACTAATACTTTTTACATTGTGCTTCCCTGAAGTAATATTATTAGAAAACACTGTACATATTTTCATTGGTATTTCAGATGTTAACTAGATTCACCTGCATTTCTAATGCTATAACAACTCTTAATGTCTTAAACCCAAGAGTTACTCAGCCTGCTGAACTGTAAAGGCATAAAACATGACACATGCATATAAAGTCTAACGCAACTTGTTCATAGTGTATTATCTTAATTGCCTTATCAGATTACAGATATTCAGAATTGCTATAATGTATATGGGCTTCCTGTGAGTTGGTTGCAATAACAAAATAGCATGTTACCTTTAAATTACCACCTTTATGGGAATCTGAAATAAATTGAGACAACCAGATTGGCTTTATGAATTTGTAACCATTGTAAAGGGTTCAAATATGGACATGCTTTTTTTTGACCAAGAAAGGTTGTAAGCCTAGAATGTTCATTACAAGTTATCTGCTGTGGTCACAGGATGCTGTTCGAACACTGTTATAAAAAAAGATCACCATATACTGATGTACAGGTGCATCTGAAAGAATAAGGTAAGCTTGACAGAGCAAAATCTCACAAGTCTCCGTTACACATCTCACAAGTGTTACAGTGTTACACAAAACCATCAACATGTAGCGAATATTTACATCTGCATTTAATATTAAAAAAATCCACTTGAAGTTTAAGGCTACATTTCTGTCTGCCACAATTTCAAATTCCTTTCGACCATCGTAGCAACTTGTTGCTTCATTGTGGTTCACCCTATCTGTGGCTGCAGATTAAATCTGTAGCTCAAAGTCGAATGAACGAATGTGTAACTTGAGTGCAAAGTTCATGAGTGGATTACGTTAATAAAACTAGATCAGCTACAATCCATATATAGCTTCTTTTAAGAGAAATATAACATTGGTGCAGCAGGTCTAATTTCAGTGTTATTAGGCTCATTTTCTTCTATCGTGTAAGAAGTCTGACTCTTATATTCACCAGTAATGATTCTTAAAATGCTAAAATTTACTGAAGCAAGTTCCCTCAGATGCCCTGTTGTAAAAACATAAAATTGGACATGAAGTCCAAGAAGACTTCAATACAATATTATCTAAATTGTCTTATCAGATACAAGCAATTACAACTATCTCTATCTAGATTTGCCGTGAACGCTCTAGATTGACTAAATGCAGTTTATGCAATAAAATGGGTTATTGATTTGAAATTAATATCTTTAGTATTTATTCTTTAAAACAATTGACATTCAGATTCCCCTACACAGTTTCAGTATCTTTAACATTTTAGGAATTTCTTCAAAAAAACAACAACAACAAAACAATTAGACCAGTTCCTAATTTTCCTTTGATGCTTTTGTCTTTGCCCTAAATGAGTGCTCAGCAAAAAAAGCATTACACACCATCGTTATTGTAATCTGTTATCACAGGAAAAATGGGCCTTTCGCCACTTTACTGCTTGTCATAACACATATATCACTACATAGCAATCTCTTGCCCCCTTTTCCCCAGACCTTTGGCATTCAGCAGGATAAAATGTGCCTCCTCAGGGAGGCGAGTGTTTAGATCACACCTGCAATTGCTGCCGTGAACAATCCTGCTGCAGATCGAGATCCAGAATCAGCAAATTGACAGTCTCTGAGATGTGGCTCTTGATTTTCTTAGTCTGCCTGCTCACATGTGCAGGTAGCACATACTGGTACCTGTTTGGGAAACCGAGCCCTTTCTCGCTCAACTCAGTGAGACCGCCTGCACCGCAGGAGTTTGATCAGAAGAAGCGCGACAAAGTCATCAAGCAAGGTAAAATGACTGCAGGTGAAAAGAGCTGCATGCAGCATCAGAATAAAGTTGTTCCTGGATAGTCAGAATTCCTGGATAATTAGCCCAGCCTAGAAAGGGAGGGGAACATAAACAACTTTTTATTTTTATTATATCACTTCAAGATATTATGGCCTAACTTTAAAAAAAAGTCAGTGAGTCATTCATACAGGAAGAACGAATTCAAATCTTTCTTCAAAAAGTTCATCTTAAGGGTGTGATTATTATATTATGCTCCTCTTTTTATAAAATGATTTTTAACAAATAAAGAGTTCTATATTATATCTATTTTGTACGAAAAGTTTTACATTTAGGCCAAATTATAAAAAGCAAAAATATTCAAAAGCTTAACTGTTAAAAATCAGTTAAACAAAAATTAAAACACATTCTGTTATTAATAAACCATATATTTAAAGAAGTACAATTGCCACATGGGGGCAGCACGTTTGTTAACACTGGTGCAAACTGTTGCCTCGCATTAAGAAGATTCCTGGTTTATGCTCTAGCTGGAGTGGGTTTCCTCCTACAGTCCAAAAACAAGCCCGTAAATGTAATTGGTGATTCTAAATTGTACATGGATGCTAGAAGGATATAGAATAAAGCACTGTATGAAAGCACACCGTATTTTAGTGAACTAAAATTCCAGTTTCTATGTTAAGCAAAGTTACTGTTACTTTAAAAACCTTTACTTTGCATTGAACAGAGGTTTCTGTGACACCAGTCTGATGAGGTAAAGATTTTACCTTTTATTTAATGCATTATCTATGCATTAAATAAATACATAGATAATGAATATAGATATCTGAAATGAATTTGCTATAGTCATTATAAGTGCTGATACTGTTATCTTAGTGATCTTAGAGATGAGAAAACTGTCACTAAATAAACCAACAGTTTTTCCATGTGTGTGTTTTATCTTAATTAGATTACAGCTATTGCTAATGGGAAAACACAGATACCAGCACCAGTTCAATGTTTATGACAAGAGAAGTGCACAACCTTCAGCCTGTATTATGTAACACAGGTTGCAAATGATGCATTTTGACGTCCCAGTTTCAGCACTTGGACACGATAAAATTTATAATGGACTTTTATGATAACGATGTGAACTGGAACAAAAATCTTTACTAGGTTAACACCACCATCTGTATGTTTCTGTGCAGGTTTCAGCGTTGACAAAGTGCCCAAGAACCTGGATGTCATCGTCATCGGCAGTGGTATTGGTGGTCTGACGGCTGGAGCCACACTGGCCAAAGCAGGAAAGAAAGTGCTGGTGCTGGAGCAACATGACCAGGCCGGAGGCTGCTGCCACACTTACATAGAGAAAGGCTTTGAGTTTGATGTCGGTGAGAAATCTTCTATGACTGACACATAAGTATCACTCTTTTTAAGGAACTGTTACATTTTCCAGAACAGTCATTTGGAGAATCATTAGAGATTCATGCTAACAGCTTGAATTACATAAAAAATAACTGACACAGAAAGAATAATGATACAACTAAAGCAATAGGCTGATGATAATTTGGTCTGTCTAGGGTGACAGCTGCTTTTTCAGAGAAAGAGCAAATAAAGGCATGCGCTCAGCCATCATAACCCTACAGTCCTGAAAATCATTCTTTTCTATCTAAAAATGTTCACTTCCTTCATCTTCAGGGCTTCACTACATTGGCCAGCTCCATGAGAACAGTCTGCTGCGTATCGCCTTTGACCAGATCTCAGAGGGCCAGCTGGAGTTTCACCAGCTCGATCAACATTTTGACACCATTCAAATCGGCCTGGGCAACGAAAAACGAGAGTACACCATCTACTGTGGGAAAACTGAGATGAAAGCTCACCTGATGAAGCAGTTTCCTGATGACACAGAAGCCATTGACAAGTTCTTTAAAATCATGAAGGTGCTGTTGTTACTTCATCACTTATTACACACATATTTCAGTCTCAACTGTCGGAAGCTTTAAAATAAAATGCTTACAAATTCCCCTGGTTTTTCAACAGATCTCAGCTAAGAAGACGCACTACCTGGCAACTCTCAAGCTTATCCCGCAGTGGGTGTCTTTATTCCTGCTGAAGTCAGGCATTGCAGACCTCATCTCTCCAGTTTTCCGCCTCTCTGGCACATGTGCAACAGATTTTGTGAACACCTTGACCAGCAACAAGGATCTCCATACCATCTTTTCTTACTTTTTCTATGGTATGAACTCAAAAAGTTATCGTCATAACAGAAAACATAAGATATAATATAGTTATTTATTTCTATTTTTGCCACTGAAAATAAAATGCTTTTGGATATCTAGAAGTCAAAATTTAAGGTTGTTATATCAAATCTTGAGTCAGATATCTCAAAATTTCAACTGAACTCCAACCTGAAAAAAAACTTTTGATTTTGAGTGGCATGGTGGTTAGCACTGTTGACGCACAGCAAGAAGGTCCTGAGTTCAATTCCAACATCAGGCCGGGGTCTTTCTGTGTGGAGTTTGCATGTTCTCCCCGTGTTTGCGTGGGTTCCCTCCGGGTACTCCGGCTTCCTCCCACCGTCCAAAGACATGCAGCTTGTGGGGATAGGTTAACTGGATAATCCAAATTGTCACTAGGTGTGAATGTGCGAATGAATGTGAGTGCGACTGGTTGTCTGTCCCTGTGTGTTGACCCTGCGACAGACTGGCGACCTGTCCAGGGTGTACCCTGCCTCTCGCCCTATGACAGCTGGGATAGGCTCCAGCGCCCCCCGCGACCCTGAAAAGGATAAGCGAATGGATGGATGGATGGATTTTGAGTTAAGTTGAAAATTGTTCCATATCATGAGACACACAACAAAAGAAGACAAACAAAAAGAGAGAGAGAGACACACATACATAAGCCTTGCTATGTTAAATCAATACCAACAGTAATGTCTTGCCACATCACAGAAGTGTAGATCCAATGTGTCCCGAAGATGGGTGGGAGCTTGGGTTTCCCATTAGTTTTTAGAAATCATATACTGTATATGTGGTACATATTTGGGGACAAGTTAAAAGAGAAAACCATCATAAGGTGTCTGGAATCAGGTGTTGGGACACCAGTTGTCAGAAGATCTTTTTTTTAATGGTCGAGAGCAGTTAAAAAAAACAAAAAAAATCTCTCATCGAGGCTCTAATGAGTAAAAGCGTCATAGCATATGATTTACATCATTCCTCGAGGTGGACATGGTTACTCCGAACTTGTATTGATTTGCAGTGAGACTTCTAGGTAAGGGAAATAGAGGCTGTAATATTATCAGGGGCCCACAATAATAAGACTACAAACCCCGAGATAAATATAAAAAGTTACTGTGCGCAATATGTACTGTATAATAAGGGTATGCAATTCATCAACTTTTTAAAAATTCAGTTACAATTTTGTCTTCTAGCAATTAATCAAACAAGAAAATAACAAATATTGTGCCTCATTCTGTTTTGCAGTAATTCCCTTCCTTTCCTGCTGTCACCCCTGTAAAAAAAGGCCAATTTCATCCCTGCGGCACATTTAGTTCACTTATTCTTTATGTATATAGGTGTGCCACCAAAGGACTCCAGTGTCCTGATGAATGCCCTCATGATTCATCACTACAAACGAGGAGCGTACTACCCTAAAGGCGGGGCCAGTGAGATTCCTTTCCACATCATTCGCACCATTCAGAAATATGGAGGAAACTGCCTGGTGAGAGCTCCCGTCTCCCAGATCCTGGTTAATGAAGAGGGAGCTGCTTATGGTGAGAGCAGAATCCACCTCATTTTTAAAATCAGTGTAAGGTTAAGTTATTGTCAAGTCAATAGTGTGTGTTTGTTTGAGATAGGTGTAAAGGTGAGGAAAGGTCAAGAGGAAGTGGAAATTCATGCGCCTGTGGTGGTTTCAAACTGTGGAATCTTCAATACGTTCCAGAAACTTCTACCCCCTGAGATACAAGCCAAACCAGGTGAGAAACTTTACTGAAACTGAGGTAAAGTTGGCCAGAGCGACAAATGCAGGTGAAGTGAAGACGATACAAGGTGATAAATAATGTCTAAGTAATGCTTCTATATTATAGATATTCAGCAACGACTGAACATGATGAAACATGGCAGAGGATCATTATTAGTCTTCTCTGGCTTTGATGGAACAAAGGAGGAACTGGACCTCGTTTCCACTAATTTCTGGCTGTTCAAAGACAATGATATGGACAAGTCGTGAGTATTGCAGAGCACCGATTGCAAAGAAGAGAAAGGCAGCATTAACCAACCACAAGGGGGCGCTGCTGTATCAGAATAAACAAGAAAATCTCTCCTGCTCAAGTCTCACACATTTTTATAGATACAATCTTATTTCAGAACAAAGAAAAAACACCATAGCTGAACATTATGCTAAATATTTTATTTAAATAAACACAGTATATGGCTTATGATGTTGTTTTTTTTTTAAAGTTAAAGGTCCTTTCTTGTTCGCTACATAGGGCAGAAGATCAGTCATGTTCATCTCCTTTCGTCTGTGTTTTGTCCAGTCTCCGTGTGCTCTATTTTCCCTCTTTTTTTACCTTTTCCCTTACCCACCCAACTGGCCATGCTTGAGCCTTGTTCTGCTGGAGATTTCTCCCTGTTAAAAGGGAGTTTTTCCTTCCCACTGTTGCCTAGTGCTTGCTCATAGGGAGTCACTTGATTGTTAGGACTTTCTACAGGTGAGGTGACTGTTGATGACCGGTACTACCTAATTTAATTGAAACGGAGTTAAGATTGCTCTTTATGGGATTTATGATTTGTATTTTTTATTTTATTTTAGGATGGAGGACTACTTTGGATTGAGCAGAGAGGAAGCACCTGATAACATCCCCATGATTTTCATCACAGTGCCATCTTCTAAAGACCCTGAAGCCAAGATAAGACATCCTGGTACATATTAATAACAATTACTCACTATTTCTACAGTTTCCAAAGGATATTTATGAGATCTAACAAAACATATTTTAAATGAGGATTAAAGTGCTCTATACTCTCAAGACTCTTTGCAAGATTTGAATGATTGTGAATAAATAACACTGTCCATCCCTCTGCCTGAAAGAAGCTGTTTTAGCGCCCTTCCCCCTTTCTTTAAGCCATCTTCTTCTGATAGGCTGGCTCGATGACTATATAAGGACATCCTCTCTGTTTGAGAAAGCCAGGAGAAGAAAAAAACTGTCAAAAACTGGGCATTGAGGGCAGTCTGAGGTCTCAGCTTTTTACATGAACATATGTTGACCTCAAAATTTTAAACGTCGAGCACGTCAAGTATTTAGCTTTAAAATAAAATATATTCTTTGGCATATTTTATACGATCTAACACAGAACTGAAAGTCCACACAAATTAAGAGTGGTGACTTGCTGTTCATTTCTACAGGAAAATCCTGCATGACAATACTCACCATGGTTAACTATGAATGGTTTGAGCAATGGAAAGACACTACTGTACGCAAAAGGGGTGATGAATACTACAATTACAAAATGCGATTTGCTAAGAACCTCTTTGACTGGGCCTGCACTGTGTTCCCTAAAATTAAAGACAAGGTAGGATCCGTCATGTTTAGATGTGATTCTGCTGTTTTTTCTGCTGTATGTTAAATTTAATAAAAAAATATACTTTTAAGGAATAAAGAAACAAATCAAAAGCTATTGGTAATGTATACAAACTATTAATGCTTGTTTGTTGACATCAAGTAGGAAGGGTTTTGTTAAATCTGCATGTGTTGTGTTTTTCAGTTGGTTTTCCAGGATGTGGCGACGCCACTGACAAACATGCACTACCTGGGTGCTCAGCATGGAGCCATGTACTCCGCTGAGCACAACCTGGAGCGTTTCCATGCTGAGGCCGTAGCCAAAAACAGATGCAACACCCCAGTCAAGAACCTGTACATCTCAGGTATGAAAATATGGATTTTATGCTAAAAATCATCTGCAAGAATTTAAATCGTATCAATTAGGTTTTAGGATAGAGTAAAGGAATGGTATATACTGTAGATATATTCCCAATCATCAAATTATTTTGAATCAGCTAGAAATCAAACCAAGCGTTTTTGGTTTAATAGTTAGCTTTATGAGTATTGACAGGACTTTAATCTAAGACCACTTTTCAGTTTCACAAATAAATAATAAATTTCATAAATGAAAGGTAGAAACAGCAACACTGAGCTGTGAGCAACTGTGAGCAACTTTATACACAAAAGTGACCCGTGGTCCTCAAGTTCCCCCCAAAAAATGCATACAGATTTACCGTACAGCAAAGTTTAACCAATCTTAAACTGTTGCTGCGATATAACAGAATGCAAGCTGTTTTCTAGATAACTGAATAATAAAACTTGATTTAAGCTGAAGGAAATACTAGTTTTATAGAGAATATAATGCTCTTAAGCTTATCTTTTTTTCAGGCTTAATGATGAGCTGTTCTTTGAAAAAGCATAATAACCGCACTTGGTTCCAAGATTATCTGGTTCTTGAAAACCATCATCTTATTTGAGGGACTGGGAAATTGGCTTTTGAGTATAGCGTTTACAGCTATCTGCAGAAGCTTGTAAAATTAGATAGGCTAATCCCTTTTAATCAATATAAGTCCCTTTTGGTGAACAATGTACAGTTTTCTTGGAACTGACATTTTTCATGCTGATGTCCTTGCCTTCTTGGTATTATGTATATGATAACTTTTTGGGCTTTTATTGCTTTATTGTATTTTCATGCACTCAGCGCCTTTTCCTGTTTAAATGAAAGGTTCGAGAGGAAGTGGAAGGATAGTAATTGACTAAGATAATGCTTTTAAATATGACAGTTTACTTTCGCTGTATCTGTTAGCAGCAAATAAGTCGTCTTTTGCTGGTGACTACAATGGTGCTATGAAAACATGATCATAAAAAAGTCCCAAAGCAGAGGCGGATATATTATTGGGGGCGATCGTGGCTCAAGAGTTGGCAGTTCGTCTTGTAATCGGAAGGTTGCCGGTTTGACAGTCTCGGCCGTTGTGTCCTTGGGCAAGACACTTCACCCGTTGCCTACTGGTGGTGGTCAGAGGGCCCGGTGGCGTCAGTGTCCGGCAGCCTCGCCTCTGTCAGTGCGCCCCAGGGTGGCTGTGGCTACAATGTAGCTTGCCATCACCAGTGTGTGAATGTGTGTGTGAATGGGTGGATGACTGAATGTAGTGCGAAGCACTTTGGGGTCCTTACAGACTAAGTAAAGCGCTATACAAATACAGGCCATTTACCATTTATTTAAGAAGCTTCAGAAGAAAGAACACACCGATTTGAATCTGTCTTCCAAGTAACGTCTCATACAGAGGTATGCATGTGTGGCTGTGTCTTCCAGGCCAAGATGTGTTCAGCAATGGGATAGCTGGTGCTCTGCATGGTGGACTCCTCTGTGCCTGTGCTGTGTTGGACCGCATTATCTACATTGACTTGCTCCTCCTCAAGAAGAAGCTGAAGAGAAGGAAAGCCAGAGAACTGGCAAAGCTGGCTCAGAAGAAACTGCAGTGAAATTGCTCTCTTCTTCCCCTGCAGGACAAAAACGGAACTACACAAGTAGGGTATAACAGGACCCTGAAATATTGTGGGAAGCTCACGAGAACACAACACTTGTTTAAATTCTCAAATCCTAATTTTTTACATTAGAATTCACTTATTTGATGGATAGGATGTCTTGTTTTTATTAAGGGAAATAATCCACTTGCAATGAAGACTCAAATTTAAATAAATTTTTATTCTTTTGTTGTTGTTTTTTGTGTTTGAAATGATCATTATGACTGCGGGAGATACTAAAATAAAGTCTGTAGCCTGCTGGTTCACTCATAAAAATCATATTTTGCATCATATTTTGTCACACTAACACATCCATTTCTCACCTTGTTTGGCTTTAAGGTTTTCATATATGCTAATCACAAATTATCTTAACAATATATTTAATAATCCATCAAGTACTTACAGATGTTTTCAGTTGTGGTTGTTGTGCTGTTAACAAATACTGAAAGCAATTTTAAGTAAACTGCAACGCTGTATTATTTAAATCAATATTTCTTAGGGGTTGGGATGGTTTTATGAGAAATGGGTATATATTCGTACTTTTTTGTGTGCACATAAAAAAAAAGATGCAGGATTTTCACAAATTATCGTATCAATCTTTCAACAATAATTATTTTATAGTGTTGTGTCAAATAGGTTATTATTTTTGCTGTTTATTTAAAGATCTTTTACAGGTGAACTGAGATTATAAGGCCCCTGTGGGTTTAGTTCCCACCTATGTTGTTCTGACCTGACTTCCAAACCCTCGTTTTGTTTGTTTAACTGCTGAAATCAAACATATGAGGGGAAACCTCAGACTTCCTGCAGCAAGTGAACATTTCCTTAGTAAACGGTGGGCAGATTGGTTGACAAGCTGTGGTTTGTAGAGGACGACTGGGGGGATCCGAGGAGAAGAATGTCCCCTCTGTCCAGGCAGACGGTGGTATGCCAGCACCTCTTTCCTTCCCTGTCAGCCTCCAGTCCCTCTGCTCTACAAACCCTGGATAAGCTCCTACTGCAGTTAAAGTTACAGTAAAAAAGCTGCAAGCTTTACTATCTTTCATACAATGTTTTAGAATAAAAAGGGCCAAAATTAAATTCAAGGAATGAGGAGCTAATTATACTGACTGTGTGTTGCTGGAACTTCAGTACACCAAAACTTGTAATTACCATGGCATGATAAAGTGCACAACATCACCCGAAATAACTATTACTTTCCTACACTGAGTTCTGACTGACTCACAGACCAACTTGAATTCAGTTTTTCCCTTTTTTCAGTTCGGGAATCAAGTTAACTCATCCTTTTTTTTTAGTGACGTGGCTTCACGGGAGACAGCCTGTCGGATGGCTGGCCTGTCCATTAATTTGGACCAGGCTGAACTACTGGATGCAGCTCAAGGTTCCCAGAGAAAGACTCTTCCAACAGTGTACATTGTTGTTTTGAATGACAAAAACCACTGGACTGAAACATGTTTATGTCCCCTTCATTATTTTGTCCAACATGACCTAATTTACATGAACTTAAACTATACCACATGACCTGCAAAAGTAATTAAATGTCCATCAACCTATGCTATACTTTCTTTTCTTACTATTAATGCTAAACTGGCAGCCTTTGTAACGTTACACCTGTAAAACATAAGCTGTAGATCACAGAGGAAGGTTGTAGGTTCAGAATTTTCTGTGTGAAGTTGCATATTCTCCCTGTGTTAGTGCAGGTTTCTCTCGGGACCTCCAGGTTCTCCTGCAATGAAAATCTCAGTTAGTGCTGCCTACGCATGGTTAGATCTCTAACCCAACCTGAAACTAGAGTTGGTGTTCTCATCTTCTTTAATACCAATAAATGGTAAATGGCCTGTATTTATATAGCGCTTTACTAGTCCCTAAGGACCCCAAAGCGCTTTACATATCCAGTCATCCACCCATTCACACACTGGTGATGGCAAGCTACATTGTAGCCACAGCCACCCTGGGGAACACTGACAGAGGCGAGGCTGCCGGACACTGGCGCCACCAGGCCCTCTGACCACCACCAGTAGGCAACGGGTGAAGTGTCTTGCCCAAGGACACAACGACCGAGACTGTCCAAGCCAGGCTCGAACCGGCAACCTTCCGATTACAAGGCGAACTCCCAACTCTTGAGCCACGATCGCCCCGATACAGATTACTTTATTTGGACGTTTTACAGTTCACGCAATTCTAATAATTTACACCTACTTTCAACTTATCACAAGTAAAAGTTTGTTTGTATGTAAATCCAAAAAGTAAATAACAGAGAACAAAAACTAAAGGGGTTGTTTCCTCTCAGTTTTCACTAAAAATACAACCACATTCTGAAAAGAAAATTATGTGACCTAAAGTGGGCAGATCATAGGAGAAATTTTAGGTTTTCTTGACCAGCACAAGCACCACCTCAACCCCCTTTCTCTTTTTTCCTCTCACAGACGGCTCCCACATGTTTAGACATGCTCTTGCACCAGGAGAGGCCCAGAGGGTCAAATTTTAACAAAAGCAGTCCGTTCTTTCCACTGCTTTGACTACTCTGCAGATCTACACTGTTAAATGAGTGCGTCTGTGATTGACTGGCAGTCCAGCGACACAACCACCTTTAGAAAAAAAAGAAAAAGCATTTGCATAAAGCAGACAGCAAACTTGCAAACACTGTGCAGCAGGCTTGGCTCAGCGAGTAGTCATGTTACCAGGCTCTCGTTTCTGTGCTTCAGCCAGATTTTCTTCTTTTCCAGATGTTGGAGCTCCTCCCTGCTGGCCGGCCACAGCCTCCCACAGCTTGCACTCAGCCAGCAACCACAGCTGCTACCAATATGAGAACTCTGAGAAGAAAGTTTTAGGCGACACAGAGGAGAGGAAGACCCAGTCTGAAGTTTGCACTTAGGATCAGACTGGGTTTAAAGGCAAGAGCAGGTAAAAAAAAGAAAGAGCCAGCCGAGTTAGGGTCACTCCTACTTTACTAACCCATCATAGTTGATGTTCTTTAAAACCTTTGTAAGCTGCATTATATATACACCCTTTTTTTCCACCATCTAATATGTAAAGACAAAACATTTTTTGTCGTGTCTTTTTTCCTTGATTCCTTCAAATCAGTTGTTTTCCTGCTTTGCAAAGATCACAAACTTCTTCTGTGATTTTGATAAAAAGCTGATGTTTGGGGCCATCTCTCTGTTGAGCTAAATGGAAAATCCAAGGAAAATGGCAGCTTCCCAAAACTCTCTTTTGTCTGCATGAAAAGCCTTCCACAATCTGAAACTAGTTGTTATGTCTTTACACTTAGAGCTCACAATATCAGCTTAATCATTTTTAAAGTCTCAGTTTAAGGTACATACTATATCATTGGATAAATATCTGCCTCTTTATTTGATTAAAGCTACACTGGCTTCACTATCTAGCTACCAAGTGCTCTACAAGTAGGGTTCAACAATGGTGTTGAACCAAAGCAGTAAATCTCAGGGTAGCTGCTGAACAATGAGCTTTCCATGTTGGCTAATTACGAAAATGACTCCTTTCACACTCTCAGTTTTCCTTTTACTTGTACTAAAACATTGCCTATGTTTGCATTGAAATCAAGAAACTAACTACCAGACGGCACCAGACATGCATGCTGGCTGATAGGGTTAAAGTGCCAGCAGTTCCTCCAAGGCCACTTGAAGCTAGCTCCAAAAGTGAATCAATCCCTGTGGAATGCCACATTAAAATACCCTAATTTACCCTCATATCTCACTTTGACACAAGTGGATCTCACCAAATTTGGACACTTCTCAGACCAAAAAACAAACATTTAGGCTTTAAAATCTAGACTCCAGAAATGAATATGTGACATCATGATGACACGTCTTCCTTTTACATACAGGTTATGATAATATCAGGTAGGCAGTGCATGCTTCATGCACAATTTAATTCTGTGGATTTAAATTCAGCACAACACCTTTTTTTAAACTCACAAAAATTCTCCTTCCCAGCCTAACAGCAGAAATGAATGTGTCTTGGCAGGCCTATACTTTCCCTTTTCATCTGTTTGATGTATTTGATGTAAGACTGCTGCATGTTTGGAGCTTGGCTGGGAGAGTGAGCAAGAGAGAACAGGGAAGAGAGAGGACCAAGTGCCAGAGGGGCCCAAAGACAGGAGAACACTGGAGGCTAACTTTGTATATTCACATCTCTTTTTTTATGAAAGGGTAATTTTGGGTATTCATCCAGCGCACTTTTTAAAGTCAAGTGTCTATTCCTGTAATTATTACCTCTATATCGGTTAGATAGAAAACATCTGGACCGTCTTTATCCAGTCCTGAGTTTTGTGTCCATTTATTTAAAACTCAAACAGAATGAGTTGGCGCCACGTTGCTTAAAGAAAATTAAAGTAATAATTATCTGGCAGACTAAAAAGTCACCCTCAATTACACCATGTGTTGAGCTGTACTGATGATATGAATCTCTGTCTTGAATCCATTATTAGCAATTTCTAACAGCTGAGCAATGTAACATAGAAAAAAGATGTTATCCTTTTGCTTGAATGAAAGAATTTAACTCTTTGCTCTTTCACACCCATCTGCACTATGTGACTGCAGCTCCACCTTCCAGTGGCTGCTTCGGAGACAATCCAGTCTCATATTTCACCGTTTGGTCGTCACTCCAAGCCCGTTCTCCACTAATGCTCATTTCCCTAATGCATCCGCATTCGTCATCTCATGTTTACACCATGAGGGAGCTTCTAAAGTTCAGGGGAGCTTATGCACTAGATGGGGCTCTTCTGTGGGTTTAATCCCAGTCAGCCCTCTTAGGCGATGACTCCTCAACACATGACTATTATAGACAGTCATTTTTTTTAATGTGGCGTTTTTCCCTTTGTGAATCAGGCATCCAAGTACAGAAAGTGTTAAATGCTGCGCAGGCTGAGCAACCCTCTGGTGCACACTGTGATTGCGGGGAAGTATAAATAAACTTAATTTAACTTTTTTTTTCACATTTAAAATTAAAAGGAACAAAAATAGATTTGTTCTTGAGCTCACCTCAACAACATACCCTTTCCACATCCCTGCAAACGTGTTACACAGTTTGCTGAGACATGCTTAGCTCGTGATCTACATGCACACCAAGTGTTTACTTTTGTACTTAACATAGAGGTGGGAAACATTTGGCCAGAAGGTGGCAGACTTAATACCTTCATAAACAGTTTAAACTGAATTTATTATTATATTATTTTTGCATGTGGTACAAAAACTTCTGGACTGTTATAATTAAATATGTCCTCTAATTAATTACATCTCCACTTCAATCTCCAGCTGAGGTGCTTAGTTTTAATCTCCTCTGTGGTGTAGATTTTGTTTTCCTACTGGGAGGGGGTGTTTTCTCTGGCTTCTACTCACTGGTCCCAGATCTAACTAAAAAGCCGTGCAAATTAATGACCCCAGAGGGGTCGTACCTACATGTTTTTACTTTGGCATTCAGGCACTGTGGAAAGGCAGGATTAGTTTAAACATCTAAAGGGGTTAAGGAGCATGTAGACAATTTTGGGGCTTCATAAAGGTTTTCTACCATCACCTTTTCCTCTTTCAGTATGAGATAAAGACTAAGGCAAAGCTGGAGGTTATTATTACAGACGAGATGCTCTGGCTCATGATTCACCCTCATTGAACTCATGTGTTTGGTCTTCCAGCGAGATGAGTGTGATTAAATTTCCCCACTGCAAACGCTGCACCACAGACAAAGACATCACTGGGACCACAATGAGCGACTCCACCTTTAGCCTTCTGGTCTATAGTTTTTCCTGCAAAGTAAGTTGCCACTTCAGGACATTTTGTATCCTTCATGCCACTGAGTGCCTGTAGTTGTGCACGTATTTAAGATTTTCTGCATCATATTAGATCATATTTGTCTTTCTTATCAGTTTTCCCCTGTCTTGGGCCATTCAGCCTACACATAGAATAAAACTATATAACAAAAACAAGATATAACGGGAGAAAAGGACTACAAGTAATGATTATTATGGATAATCTGTTACATCCTTAATTAACAATTCAACTAAACTAAGTGCTAAAACGCTTAGAGGTTTGTTTTTGTTTGGCCAAACCTCTAAAAGATTCACTTTTCTATGACAAAAGATTAAGGAAAATAGATAAAAATAGACTTGTAAACAAGAATAAAAGCTTAAGAAATCATTTGTTGCGCCTCTAGAGTTGGTAACAAAATAGAAAACTAAACAGATGAATAAAAAATTGATTAGCAACACAAGGAAATTATTTGAAAACTGAGCACTGATGTTATTGAGCTTGTATACCTAGCTGAAATGTGTGTGGGCGGAATATACATAGCTACAAGTGATATAAAGGAGTAGGTAGCCTACTTGTTATGGCTTGTAATGCCCCGAAGGTGCTGGAGACAAGGAGTGCAGGAATCACTTTCCCTCTGTTTGCATAGACACTCACTCACTTAACAGTGAAATATGTTTACCTTTGATCTACATCAGGTTGGACATGGGTTTAAGAATGGTAACATTAACAACAGAGAAACAAAAATGTGGTTAAAACTCCAGAAGAAGCGAGTGCATTATTTTAATGAGACCTGTTTTGTCAAAGTTTTCTTTAGGTTAGCCACACTATAGAGTAAAATTACTTGTTTGTTATGGTTAATTTAATCTTCAAAGGTACTAGTCATAACGTAGACTACTATACTGAAATACAATATGTTCCTATGATCCAGAAAATGTTGCATGCATAAGTAAGTACAGTATCAGCTGATGGCTGAGATGATGCTCCCCACATGTCCCACGGGCAAATTTCAAAGGGTATTCTTTACAAAACCAAGGAGATTATAATTGCCTTGAGGACTAGCTATCAGCAACATGTCCCACTGGCTATCTGGAGCTCTCAGGTGGAGACGGTCCTTGGGAGTTCATCTGACATTCATGCAAACCTCCAGTGATGACAACACAGTCGTCATCATGAAAGCTCAACAACGCCTTCACTCCCTCTGCAGGATGAAGAAGGTGGATCTCCCCATCCTAGTCCTGACCATATTTCACAGAGGCACCATAAACTGGAGAAGAAACAGAGAGCTGCTGAGAAAACTGCTGCCTCACATGCTGCCACATATTCAGGACATCTAGTCTTGAGGGCTGTAGATGCGGAGCAGTCAGGACTTCACTCACCGTTCACATAACTTTGTCACACTCAAGGAGACACAGAAGTTTCAGATCAAGTACCAATAAACTGCTAAATAGCTCTCTTCCTACAGTAACATGACTGCCTAACCAGAGAATGTGAACAGATATTTTTTTTTTAGCTTGCAGTAATATTTATAACAATTAAACACTGATTATACTTGTTGTTGTTTAGAACATTTTACCTGACACTGCACTACTGACCGGCTGATATGTGAAACCCTGTCCGTCTCAGGATGCACAGGCGTGCACTTAAATAGAATCACAGAGGTTGTGAATATATGCTAGTATGCTGCTTTTAATTGAGCTTTGAGATAAATTATATTTTAAAATGTGCTTTGCATAGAAGATAATGTAATAACTTCGATGAATGCATCTATACTGGTATATAGAATGTTTTTGTGCGACTAACCAAAAATCCTTGAGCCTGTTTTCATTTTTTTTTCCTTAAAGTTTTGTTTCCGAAGCTGAAGTCGCAGTTCAGAGCATAGTACAGCCAGCCCTGCAGCTGTAAGTGCTTCCAGATGCTTAAAGAATTGAACTCATGTGTGGGACAGAACAAAAAGATGTTTCCCTCATTTATCCAAGTTATCCCCTGTTGCCGTCCCCTTTCTTTTGCTTTTCTCAAATACATTTGTAGAACATAACATTTAGACATTAAAATGTAAAAAGAAGAAGCACTTTTCTAAAGCAATGACATCAGAAGAGATATCAAGAGAAAGGTTTTGAAATAAAAAAGAATCCTGGTTAGAAGTGGGAGGAGTGCTGCAGGGCTATAATCTTTTCTTACACTTTACTGCTGTGAACGACACAATAAAAACCTCTGCACGTGACCAGAACTGCACTGCATAAAAAATGACAGCCCTGCTTCGAAGTGCAAAGACAAACTGTAGGATTTCATGGTGTGGCGAACGTCTGCCTGCAACAAAGTCCTATTGACAAGTCAAACAGAGTTGGGTGGGATCGAGGCTGGGTTTAATGTGTGGGAGAAGGTGGAGTCCGACACTAGGTCTGCACTGCTACCTCGTGAACTCTGATGATGCCCCAGGGTGGCTACTTTTTTTTTGACTGGGTGCTCCTCTTCCTCTCACTGATGTTAAAGGGGAAGCGGGAGGGGGAGTGAAGAGAAATCAAGAACTTCAGCAATGCACAAGACAGGTAGAGACAGGACCGAAATGAAAGAGAGAGGGAGCGAGAGAGAGAGACTACAAAATGTGTTTGTTGAAGTCAAGAGTGAGGATATATATGGTGGAAAAAGACAAACAGATCAGGTGTAAATAATAAAGTCTTGAGCTACAATATGTGTTTACTGGTAGTTCATGCCTGTGCTTCTACAACTGCAAGTAGAGCGAAGAAACAGCAGAATATGATATTAAACTACATCAATCTTTCTATTGCAGATGATAGGGAAAGCAGATTGCATTCAGTAATGGTGTCTTGTAAAGCGGCTGAGCTCCAGGAAAACTGTGCAAAGGAGGAATGCAGACTGCTGAGTGTCTCGACATGTTGAGAGGGAGAGCAGCAGTGGACGGAGAGGAGTCCAGCGCTGGAGTTTTACACACTCCAGAATCTTATGTCTATGATCTCTACGGATGAAAAGCTTTTAAAAGTCTTAGCATGATATCTTCCTTGATATCACAGAAGCCAGCTCGTAATCTCAAGATTTTTATTTACATGACCCAGATTGTTATGGTGTCACACATTGTAATATAAAGAGTCCTAAAGGCTCAGCCTAAAACAGTAATTAAAATCTGAAGGCGCAGGAAGCTTTGGATAGATGTGGGTGGCCACCATCGTTATCAGGTTAAGTACAAGCATTAAACTTAATGAAAAGTTTTTCCCCTGATGTAATTCCACCACCTGAAGCTGACGCACCCACTTTTATTCTAACATTTAAGTTTCTTTTACCTTAGCACTAAGTGACATCACATTTTAATAAATGTCATCTGAGTATTATATCCTGTTAAACTACCATCAAATTCTTTCCTGGGTTAGACAATGTGCTTTAACTAGGACCATCTGTTTTAAATGAAGCCAGATCTTCGATGCATTGCAAAGATGATTCATTCTGTTCAGACTCTCCCTCACAAAAGGTTTCCTTTGCTCAGCGATCGTGCGCTAAGGAGCATATTTTAAAGCATAATTTGTTCTTCTCTTCACGCACCTTCTTTTCATATACCTTTTCTTTTTAAATGGTGTAGTACTGCATCAATAACAAAGCAGAACTAACACTAGAAACTCGGGCATCAGGGGGTAAAATAGGCACATAGTTATCCCCCATCACCATAAACTGATCAAATTCAGTTCTGCCCGAACTGCTCCTCCTTCCCTTCTTCACCCCCTCTGGTCGATTTTAAGATTTTAGTTTTTTGTTCCTCCTCTTTGCTCCTAAGCCAAGTATACTCCCTTTGTTGATGTGGCAGGCCTGGGAAATGAAGAGTTGATGCTTCATGTTAGGCAAAGACAAGCACCTCCTCTCCTTTTTTTTTCCACCCCTCTTTTGCTTGCAAACGTGGACAGAAAAGAAAAAAAAAATAGATCATTTGGTAAGCTACCACAATGACACAAAATGTCAGGTTTAGGAGACGGTTCGTGGTGGCCAACATATATGAGCTACGCACCAGCAAAGTCTGTGTCTGGTCTTCTTTATTTGAACATCTTTGGCTTTATCTAAAAGAAAAAAGGACACCAATTTGAGTTTAGCAGACAGAAACAGTCTTACAAATTTAACTCTCTGGGGCTATCAGTAAAAACTGATCCTTAAATGTTATCAGTATATGATCTGATTTCCATCTACAGCACAAATCATTAGCCAGGAAAAAATGACAAGACTTTACTTCCAAAGCTGCCAGCATGTGAATTCATCCAGGGGAGCGACAGCTAATAAATGACAGAGCAAGGTGCTTTTCAAAGCCAGTGAACTAGTTTTCAGTGAGTTTCCGTGATGTGGGGAGAGGGAGAAAGAGGGAGAGCACAACCAGACATCTTACATTTCATTCCAAAGCACAGCTGAACACAAACCAGGGAGGGACATGACGCTAATCTAAATATGGGCAACCGACTGGAGCCAATCAGACTGTGTCCATCCGTTTTTTACCCACCCACTCCCGACTCACCCTCATCTCCCTGCACTCATTGTAGTTCAACACATGACGTGGAGACCTCAAACGCTGCTGCTTTTTCTTACCATCCCTAATCTTTTTGGCTCAGAGTCTCTCTTCTTGACTATACAGTAGTTCATGGTATTTCCTCCAAAAAAAGTCAGTGTCTGTATCACAGCTGAGAGGCTCTTCTATTGCACCAGACGCTTCAACCCAAATCTTTATGTAGCTTACCTTTCTGTATTAATTTTCATCATCAGAAATTAAAGCTACTGTTTATAGAATGAAAATAAATTAGAAATCAGTCATGAACTTGCTGCTACAGTAAATAATATGTCGATGTTTACTTTGAGCTGTGACGTGGAACCTTGACTCTCATCGGTCGAACTGGAGCTAAATTTTGCAACGTGTGCTTTTCTTTTGTTTACTCCTGTTAAATTTGAGTAATGCTCCCCTGATAAGATCGAATAGCAGCCAGCATCACGTTAAATTTGTCTTTCTTATTAACCAACAGTTGGTTTTAAAAACGTCATGTGTTTATACCCATTTGGGCACAGTCATTTTGAAAATGGTTAAAGCACATAACATATAGCACCTGGCTGCAAGGATGCAGTCCTGTCAGCATTTCATAAAGCTTAATTGCCCCCTCTCTGTGTTCTCCATGTGGTGTTGCAGCCCCAGCACTCGAAAGGCTTCAGACAGGCAGGGGGTAAGGGTTTACACATTCATGTTTGACTGAGAACACAACAAGCTGCTCCTGTTTAAGTGCATGTAAAACCTGCTGCCCCATCTTTGTTAGTTGTACCCTGCTACCTGCCGTATGCTACCCATTAGCTGAGGGGAAGCAGGCTGCTTAATGGAGCCGTGCCACTGGGGAGTCTGATCTTGACCACGTTTAATCAGCTGAATAACCAGAAAAAGGCCCGTGGCAACAATCAGCACTTTAGCTCAGGTACTAAAGACCCCAAACACTATTCCGGGTTTAATCCAAATCAGTTTACATTTAGTCAGACACTCCTTCGAGGGCGATAAGCTTAATTCCATCTTAAATACTGAAATTTTTTTCCCACCAGTATCATTAAAATGTGCTAATCTCCAAGCTGCAGTGAAACTGTGGATCACAGCCCACCTCACCTGCTTCAGCCTTCTTTAGAGCCTGTCTGTTATGGGTCTTTTTATTCTTGTGTGCTTTTTAGAAAACATAATTTGGTGATTTCAATCAAAATGCTCAAGAAAAAAAAAGAATAATGAGCAAAAATTGGCTCCAACTGAGAAACCAAAAGATGCTACACATTTGTACGGTAGCAACCTGTCAGTCACAAGTTAAAGATAAGATAACATAAGATGACCTTTATTAGTCCCACAGGTGGGAAATTTGTTTTGTTACAGCAAAAGTGCAAAGTTATGTAGCAGAAATGAGAAAACACTGGAATGCAATAAAATAAAATAAAATAAAATAAAATACTATATACAATAGAATAAAATAAAATAGAATAATATATACAATAGAATAAAATAGAAATACAAATGCTATATACAACTAAGTAAGAAAATACAAAAGTACAACTTCGTCAGAAGAAGAATTACAAGAATTGCACATATAGCATATAGAATTGCAGCAGTCTTATTGCATGTGTGAGGGTTTGATCAGCTGCAAAAGTCTTTGTTGTGGAGTCTGACAGCAGTGGGGAGGAAAGACCTGCGAAATCTCTCCGTCCCACACCGTGGGTGCCGCAGTCTCCCACTGAAGGAGCTGCTCAGTGCTGTCACAGTCTGCTGCATGGGGTGGGAGATGTTGTCCAACAGGGATGACAGCTTAGCCGCCATTCTCCTGTCACTCACCACCTCCACTGGGTCCAGAGGGCATCCTAGAACAGAGCTGGCCCTTCGGATCAGCCTGTTCAGTCTCTTCCTGTCCCCAGCAGAGATGCTGCCGCCCCAGCAGATCACACCATAGAAGATAGCTGAGGCCACCACAGAGTCATAGAAGGTCTTCAGGAGTGGGCCCTCCACTCCAAACGACCTGAGTCTCCGCAGCAGGTACAGCCTGCTCTGCCCTTTCCTGTAGAGGGCTTCTGAATTATGAGTCCAGTCCAGTTTGTTGTTCAGATGAACACCAAGGTACCTGTAGCTGTCCACAGCCTCAATGTCCATACCTTGGATGTTCAGTGGTTGCAGTGGAGGATGCTTGTGCCTGCGGAAGTCTACCACCAGCTCCTTGGTTTTACTGGCATTGATCTGGAGGTAGTTCTGCTGGCACCAGTCCACAAAGGGCACACCAAAATGGTTCATGTTTGCAAACCACAAGACGTCTGGAACAATGTCCTTTGGACAGACAAGACCAAACTAGAGATGACTGGCCATTATTCACGTCATTACTTTTAGGAAACTGTCAGCACGGTGGTGGAAAGGTAAAATTTTATGCTTGGTTGTCATCCACAGCATGTGGGCACCTTGAAGTCATCGAGTCGACCGTGAACTCCTCTTTATACAAAAGTATTGAAGAGTCAAATGTGAGACCATCTGTCCAACAACTAAATCTTGGCCCAAATTGCAACAGGACAATAATCCCAAGCACAGCAGCAAATCTATGAGAGAGTGGCTGAAATGGCTCACTTAAAGTCTGGCAAACCTCAGTGAACTGAAGCAAAGTAAAGAAGTGTGGGCAAAAATTCCTACACAATGATGTGCCAGACTGATAAAGTCATATAGAAAAGAATTACTTCAAGCTTCTTCTGCTAAAGGCAGTTCTATGCTACAGGGTGTTAACTTTTCAGGGGGACTAAAACAATTGATGATTAAACCTTAATTTACACATGAAACAACTGAATGTGGAACACACTTACCAAAACTTCCCAAGCCACTTTTCTAAGTAGGTGCATAGTAAAAAAATCAATGTAGACATTATATGAGAGCACATCTGCAAGAGCGATGAAAGGGGCCACAGATTTCTATATCAGTTTTCCACTAACAAAAACAAACCCCTACAGTGCAGCCATATTTAGTCTTCAGTAGGGGCCTTTGAGACCTTTAGTCACCTACTACACATTTTGCCAGGGCCTCAAAGTGGTTTAAGGCTCCTAATTAAAAAACAGAAGCACCTGAAGCTACTGTAAAACACGCAGGGGTACTGAAATACCTAAAAAAAAGCCCTTGATCTTCTTAGTTCTTAATTAATGATGGCAGCAAAGCAGCCTCTCTTAAACACTGGCTTGCTACTGTGAGGGCCCTTGCTTGCTTGCTTTAATAAACACTTTAATAAAAGCTTTTTTCTTTCAAACAAGCCTGCTTTTTGATGTGTTTGAAAGCAGAGGTTCCCAAATTCGTTTTATAATAAAATATATTAAATGTGTATCCAAAAGCGATACAGAGGAAAAGATAACTTTGTCAAACTGTGAGCAGCACAAACTGAATATTTCACATCTGTCTTCAGCAAGGAGGATTTCCAGCTAGACACTTGTTTTAGTCTGCTATCGATCTGACAGTTGGCTTCTACACTGAGAATGTTCGCTCAGGTTGCAGCACCAGCATCCAAAAACATCTGGATTTGTCACTCTTGGACACAGTCGTGGCTCAGCCATTAAAACACATCTTTTATGACTGGAAAAGAAATTAGGCAGACGACACTGTAGAAGAGCAAAAGAACACTGTTTGGAAAAGTTTGAGGGGATTTCTGTACCTGTATTTGGACATATCTGCTGTTAGGTGGAACAAATTTGTGTTTAGCTGACGAATTATAGCACTGTGTCTGTTTTTTTGCCATTTTCAAAGTCTGTCAGGTGGCTTCTAGTGTTGATCAATGAAAATCTCAAACAATAACAAATGTGAGGTATGAACTCACAGATTCAAACTTAAATCTTTGATGCCTTTCTTGCAGGCTAACACTGCTGTAGATAACCATTTTAGACACGTGACCACCAACCATGTGATGTTAACTCATGGTGATGACAATTCAAGTGAATAGAGCGTCAGTGACACAGGCCTAGAGACTGGTTTGCAACCAGAAATGTGTACTCCCAAAATGTCTCGAAAAGACCATTTTGTGATTGCTTTGGTTGCAAGCATATTATTGCATTTGTAGTTTGAATGGAAGACTTGTCTACAAGCACTGGCCAGCTCATCTCCAAGCTGCAGTGAAACTGTGAAAAGTGCATCACCAACTAGAAACATTACTTTGAAGGTGAACCTTTTTAATTTCCAGTTTGGCTTGCACTTGGCACTGCTAGTATTTAGCGAAAATACATGAAAAACTAAAAGTAAAACTGGGACAGTATGGTAGGAACCAAAGCAGGTTTTTGGTGAAGCACCTTCCTTGCAACTGAATCCCACTCATCGAAAAGTGTCCCCAAATGTCTACATTACCCTAACATTTAAGCAAGATGAGACAGAGGAGGAGACGGTAAAGCAAGTCTTTACCATTCCTTCCTTCAGTGCTCTTCATTTTTCTGTCTGCCTCTCCTCTTCCACCCATTTCTTCTTCTTCTCACTCTCTTGACTCATCCAGGCAGCAGACCAAGTATAATAGGAGACAGGAAAGAAAAGTCCACAGCAGCTGAGTGCGTGGGGCCAAGAACCAAGCCCAGTGGCCCTTTTTTTCTCTCCATACTATAACCCTCTAATTTCGCATTTATTTTAGGATGAAAGTTTATTGAGCTCAAGTCTGGCTGCAAAGCCAAAATCCTGGGAGTCACTGTGACACTCACTGCCCTCTCCACTCATCTATGGCTTTTTGATCAGAGGGCAGAATGATTTTGCTGCAACGTCTCTGAGGAAATGGTGTCAAAGTTAAATCTAGTGTGGGATAGAGGAATGTGGAAAATGACAGGTGAACAACTACATTAAAAGACTGGCTTTTTCCTTTTTTCCCCTGTGAAATCACATGATCTCCCACTGCACACTTCTTTGGAATCTGGGGCTCCAAAGAAGACACTTTTTTTGTTTTTATCTGGCATTATAATGGAAGCAGTTAAATGCAGAACTGCAGGGAGAACAGCCGTTTCAGTTAAAATTCCAGTTGGTACATGGGATTGTAAAGAACATAAACAATCAGTAGGAATTTCAGCAAACTCACCTTGTTCCAAAGCGATCCAGGTGTACATGCAACATAACTGTACATTCAGGTGAAGAGAATGAGTGGAAAAATTATAGTTTCGTGTTGTAATGATGGGGCTGACTGGTCCTTACTGTCATTGAACACCAATGATAGGAGGAAGTATTATTGGAGCCGTCGTTCACTGTAATTCACTCATTTTATATACTTCATACTTACAGCTGTTGTTAAAGAATGCATACATTCATGCACACTGTACAATAACACCTGGATGTATTTTACATTCATTCTCACAAATGAGGGATTGCTGTAGCAGCTGGTCAGGCACTTTTTCCTCAGTCACAATTATCTCAGCAGTGCACACCTTTGTAAAGACATTCATGATACCCAAAGGCTAGATGCTAATGACATAATGAGTTTTTTTTAGCACTTCCATTCGGATTCTGGTTTAGAGCCAATGATTTATATTGTAAATATATAGCAGCACTTTTAGGAATCACCCTCATTGGGTCAAAATATTTATTTGTCAAATATTTACTTATAAACCTATAAACCTATATACTGATCTGAATACTATCTGAATACAAATGCTTGCATATTACTATGCTAAAGTAAGATTGTGAACCTTACTAAAACTTAAATGCTGTGTCTGAAACTGAAACCACGTGTGTGGAGTTTACGTGTTGTCCATCTGGCTTTATATGCAGGTTAAACTGTGGCTCTTTCTCTAATTCTTTGCCTTTTGTCCCGTCGTTCTCTCGTCTGTTCTCTTTACCCTCAACTCCAACCAGTCACAGCAGATGGATGCCCCTCCCTCAGCCTGTTTCTACCAGAGACTTCTTCCTGTTAAATGGGAGTTTTTCCTCCCCATTGTCATCAAGTTGTTGCTCATAGGGGGTCATGTGGCTGTTACAGTTTCTTTCTAATATCATAGGCTCTTTACACTACAACATAAAGCACCTTGAGACAACTGTTGTTGTGACTAGGCGTTGTATTAACAAAACTCAACTGAATCTTTCCTCCTGCTCAACGGAGGCTGTTATAGTACGGAAAGTACAGATGGCAGCGATACCAAGTGCTGTCTTAAAGCCTAACAGTTCAATACACAACCAAAGTAGTACTCCTAACCAAAATTAGACTGGAGCTTCCTCTTGAGTGAGAATACATAATACAGACCACAGTGCAATATGTGGCTAGAAGACTCAAGATCAGGCTAATCACTCCAAACACTCCCTCACCCTGCAACCACTCTGCACCATTCAATGAACGCCTAAATGCCTGTTTTGTTATAGATCATTTACAGTGCAACCTTCCTACGCTACCACTTTCATTCTCCATACTTCCTCCGCAGTCAACATCTGAAAGCTGTTAGTCCTTTCAGGGTGACACAGAAGGCAGGCATAAATCTTAACTCCTCCTTCAGCACCAGCGCTGATTTCTGAACATGTGGCTGGCACCACCTTATCAAGCATGAAATTTCTTCTTCTGAGGTCTCTGTGATAAAATTTGAAAGGGGTAAACAATGTCGAGGAGGCAAAACACGAGTTTATAATGCCACAGTAACAGTGAGGATCAGGTTAATTTATAGTAAATCAGGCATTTTAGATGCAAACCGAGCAAGTGGGAACTCATTTGGATTTCCATAATATCCCAAATAGCTCCTCAGCCACTCTCTTGTCTATCTTGTGTGGTCATATTTTTTCTAGCTATATTAAGATATAACAATCTGAGGGAACAGATTTAATATTTACATTCTATTTGTTTGCTTTTCTCTAAAAAATAAGATAAGACAAGACAGGCAAGCACGAGTTCCACAACTCAAATAATCACACATGCTCAAATAGGTCATGTAGAAAGGAAGAATGGCAAAAAGAAGAGAAACTGTGATTATTAGATGTGATCAGAGCTTGTTTACTTTACTGAAAAAAAACTGAAAGTCAACAAAACTTCACTATGCGTAAGAAAATGCACACTGGAGCAGTCACATCCTTATGTTCAATCGGTTTTTGTTTTTTTTTCTCGTTTTTTTTCTCTATGCACGTCTGCCAGTAACGACTGTGCTCATTTTGTTAAAGATCTCTTTACAGAGTGAGAACAATCACAATGGGAAGGAGAGAAGGCATTTAACGTGGCAACTTTACACATATCCTCTTCATGAAAAGAGGAGGTGAAAATAAGGCAGGGAGAAGAGTAAGGAGGGAGGAGAAGGAGACTGTGGCTATTTAAATGTCTCAAGTCGTATACACTGCCTCTGCTAAACTGCGGGTTAAGAGAAGTAATTTTTACCCGTGCTGAATGTTAGGGGAGGGAGGACAGACCACATTGCATTCTTCTGCATTGAGGTCACCTTCTTCTTCTCAACCATTCTGAAGTACTCAGCAAAGTTTGGGCTGGACTGCAGGCTTGTTACACTAGGGCACTGAGGGAGCTACTGCACATGCTCAAAACTGATATCAAATACTGGTGTTTCCTCTTTCCGAAACAGACAGCATTATCAGTCCCAAATCCTAAATCAGCAGCTCTGAAAAGCAAAGTTAATAGCTCCTGTAACTACACTGGATTCTATAACATACATGTTTATAATGCCCCAAATTGCCCCAAATTCTTAACTCCTAATGAGAAGATAGACTTACACAAATAAGGTTTTGTGGCTATACTGAATATCGAGAGAGCTTAAAGTTGAGCCCAAACCATAGTAGATTTTGGGGGGAAAGGATCCAGGATCAAATTTTAGTGATTAAATATACTTACATCAGTACTGTACATCATTTGATGCACTTTACATACATACATACTACACTAGGAGAAAATTTGCAACAATGTTTCTGATGATACAGAACAAAATAATACAATGTTTTATTGATGCTTGAGGCAGCTGCATTTATAAGTAAATGAAGGGCATCTTTCTTGCATGTCATGTGCCTGCCTGCTTCAAGTCCTCTACCATAATCCCTGTCCCCAAGAAACCTAGGATCACTGGACTAAATGACTACAGACCCGTGGCTCTGACATCTGTGGTCATGAAGTCATTTGAGCGCCTAGTTCTCTCCCATCTCAAGACCCTCACGGCCCCCCTCCTGGACCCCCTGCAGTTTGCATATAGAGCCAACAGGTCTGTAGACGACGCCATCAACATGGCCCTACACTTCATCCTGCAGCATCTGGACTCCCCAGGAACCTACGCCAGGATCCTGTTTGTGGACTTCAGCTCTGCCTTCAACACCATCCTTCCAGACCATCTCCGAGGCAAGCTTTCCCAGATGAATGTGCCTGATCCCATCTGCCGGTGGATCACTGACTTCCTGACGGACAGGAAGCAGCACGTGAGGCTGGGAAAGAATGTCTCGGACTCTCGGACCATCAGCACCGGCTCCCCTCAGGGCTGTGTTCTTTCTCCTCTGCTCTTCTCCCTGTACACCAACTGCTGCACCTCCACCCACCAGTCTGTCAAGCTAATCAAGTTCGCAGACGACACCACCGTCATTGGGTTCATCTCGGACGGGGACGAGTCTGCCTACAGGAGGGAGGTTGAACGTCTGGTGTCCTGGTGCAGCCACAACAACCTGGTGCTGAATGCCCAGAAGACAGTGGAGATTATTGTGGACTTCAGGAAGCACACAGCCCCACTCCCCCCCATCATCCTGACTGACACCCCCATCACCTCTGTGGACTCATTCCGCTTCCTGGGTACCACCATCACCCAGGACCTGAAGTGGGAGCCCACCATCACCTCCGTCATCAAGAAAGCCCAGCAGAGGATGTACTTCCTGAGGCAGCTGAAGAAATTCAACCTGCCAACACGGACGATGATGCAATTCTACACTGCAATCATCGAGTCCATCCTCACCTCCTCCATCACCGTGTGGTACGCTGGAGCCACTATCAGGGACAAACAGAGACTGCAGCGTGTTGTGCGCTCTGCTGAGAAGGTGATTGGCTGCAGACTCCCATCTCTGCAGGACCTGTACACCTCCAGGACACTGCGGCGTGCAGCCCGGATCTCAGCTGACCCTTCTCACCCTGGACACAGTCTGTTTGACCTGCTCCCCTCAGGCAGGAGGCTCCGGTCCATTCGCACCAGAACCTCTCGCCACAAGAACAGTTTCTTCCCCTCTGCTGTCGGACACATGAACAATAACCACATGATTGTCCCCGCCACTAACACATGACCCTACGCTGTGTCACTGCATCATTTCATGTTTGGCACTGATCACCACCTGCACTCATGTATATATCTTTCTACGTAGCACTCATAATTCTTATTCTCATGTATATATCTCATGTATATCTCATGCACATATCTTTCTTTCTACATAGCACTTTAATTCTTATTGTCCGCACTGAAGCACCGCAGCAATTTCCTAATGTTGTAAACCTCAACATCTGGCAATAAACCCATTCTGATTCTGATTCTGATTCTGATTCTGATTTATTAATGAGATACTGTGATGACAAACCTTATTTCAAAGAAAGTGGCTCATATTAAATGAAAGGCTTTGTCTTTGGTTGGTGGTTCAATCCCTCCAGTCTACATGCCAAGTATCCTTGGGCAGGATACTAACTCCAACTTGCTCTCTGATGTGTGTGCATGTTAGATAGAAAACACTTACATATAAAAAAGCGCGGTGTGTATGGGTGAATCGGGGAAGTTGTGTAAAGCGCAATGAGTGCTTAGATAGAGTAGAAAAGGCCTGTATAAGAACCAGTCCATTTACCATTCTTACACCACACTGCATCATCTGTCTTTTTGTCAAGGTGGTGAAGCAAGTAAAGCTTTCAGATACAGACCTTTATGCTGATTCTTAATATTCAGAATTACACACTTCACAGGTTTGACCTCCAGTTCTTGGGGTTTTAGATGCTATTTTACTTCCAACTGATAAACAGTCTTTTCATGTAATGTTAAAGACTTTCACAGGCGCTCTTTATCTTAACTAGACTTTATTTTTGCTCAGTTTTGGTATCAATTATACTATTCAAACCTGCTGGTTTTATTTAAACACAGTATAATTTACTGTTAAAACTTTTACACTCAAGTGAGCTTCTGTTTTAATTGCTGCCTTCTTGGAAACCAAACTAATAACGGTGAAGCTGGATGTGTTTGATTTGAAAACAAAGCTTAACACAAGTTAAGCACAGAGAAATACATCAAGCAGCTCTTTGCAGGTGACTAGTTACATATTATTTGCTATAAAGCTAAATACTGTACTTTTGTGGTTAGGAAGCGATCAGCTAATTTGTCTTCTAGCTTACTTAGAATCCAAAACAATCCATCACAAGCCTTACTACTTAACTTAACAATGAGCTACAGGCACAAACATACCTGCTATCCTTGTAGTGCGGAAGGATTTCAGACATGCTGCTTTCAATCACAGGAAGCGGTGTGATTGGGTAGTAAACAATTGAAATTTGTAAATTTCGTGCTTTTAAATGAGCTTACTACATTGTCAGTTTGCCAATATGTTCAAAGGGGTACACGTTTTTTAGTTTAGTTTAGTTTTGGGTTTTTTTTGGTTACGGCACATCGTGTAAATAGACAGTTAAAAGAGCTATAAACCACGTTTGATGGGACTATACTGCTTCCGATGTTTAAGGTAGGCTATACTCCTTACCTGGTACGAAAGGAGAAAACGTCTTTGTCTTCAGGTTAAAAAATAAAATAAAATGGCAATGAAAAATAAAGAGCTCAATGGAAGTGTCTCAGAGTGGGACACTTAAGTGACTAACTGTACTCAAAGGCATTAGCATGAATATAAATGCAGTCAAGAGACGAGGTCCCCTACCTATAGGCCTACTTGCATTAACGCTGTGGTGGTGGTGGTGGTAAAAGAAAATGTATGAGTCAGCATAAGAAGCATAAGATTAACACTTAATATTGTAAAATACGTATAACAGTAACAAATTATTTTGGAAAATATACAAAAATGTGAGACCTTATGGTGAAGTGCATGGACATCATATATAGGCCTACTTCAGTCTACTGTCTGTGACTTCAAATTAAGGTTTTTGTGAGACAGTGATATGACTGGGATTCAACAATCATGTTTTGCAATGACACCTCAGTTTTTATTTTATGTTATTTACAGAAAGCTTAAGCATAGTATATTGCATGTTCAGTCCAAACTTGTAGCAGGGGATTAAATTGAATTGTGGATTAGATTACTATCAGCCTAAACTGATCCACTGCCAAACAATATCCACTGATGTTAAAACTCAAATCTAAGATTTTACCGGGGTATAACAGAGCAATATTGCAGCATGAGCTCCACAAAAAGAGGTCTAGCAATTCACATGACTCTGTAAGTATCTCTGAATTAATTTCTGAAGTAAAATCTAAGAACTGTCGCCAGGCAAACTAATGCACTTAACTTCTGCTTATCTGCATCAGGATAAATCTACAAATATAAGACTGCCAATGCTGTGATAACATTGCAGCTTGAATTTCACTATCTTGCAATAAAAACCTTTCTAACTAGAACAAGACAGCAAAATGTACTCGTTGGAAAATGATCTGTACACAACTTGACATTGCTCACAACAATACTCCTATAATGTAAACATAATATCAGGAATGTATCCTAATACTTTTATATAAGATGAGACATAATTAATGTGCCTAAAACATTCTTCGAATATCATCGTCTCAGCAGTGTAAAAACTTTAGAGTTGTTAAATTTCGCTTTGGTGGCTGAGGGGAGAGTATGACTCATAGACAGATGGGAATTTTCCCCTGCATAGTTACAGGGCTCCCTGTTTCCATTTCCAGTGTCTCTCAGTTTGAGGTTACCTACTGGGTATTCTACTCATTTTCTCTGCATCTGTTAGTTATATAGATAAAATCGAATCGACTGCTTCATATAACTACTAAACTCCCAATTAATGTCTCCTCCTTCTTCTCCTCAATTTCTTCTCTTGGTTTTCTTTGTTTGTCTCTCCTGCTCGTCTTTTTCGTCTTCCACTCTTATACTCAGCCGTACCTCCTACTTTCCCCTCATTTTTCTCACACGCGAACATCTCTGCAGGCCACAGTATTTATGAGCCTTTGCAGAGGAGTGGAAGGCAGCTGGAGTAACGATGTTTCCAGACGGGATCTCTGAGCTCATTTTTCCCCAGTCATGCCTTTCAAACTCACTTTGCGACAGAGGCTGACTTCAAAACTCAAAGCAAGGTTCAGAGACGCTGTTTAAAGGTTAAATGTTAACACTTGGTGGTGCAGAGGAGAAATTAAAGTGCTCACAATGACTAAGCGACGTGCTGAAGATAGTTAAGAAAGCCAAAACAGCTCAAAATGCTGTAAAAATAAAAATGGAATTTAGCCATAAAGTAAGGCACAGATTGACGTGGAGATAAAGCTAAAAGCAAAAAAAGAAAGAAAACTACAGATAAAAGGGAAGGAATGGACTCTCTTATAACTAACTAACTTTCCCAGATGCTGGAAAAGACCAGTGTCAAACCACCCTGAAGAAATTGCAGGTCAACTGGAAAGACCATTCAGAGAGGAAGAAGACTTTAACTTCACCAGTGAAAGCTAGAATCCCTCAGATTTCAACAGTTTCATGAAGCAGTTTTAGCTGAGTTGTGTGTCACTTTTTCCTGTTTGTGTGTGTTTGTGTATGTGTCTGTCTCATCCAAAGCCCATCCCAACAATACTGAGCCGAGTCTCCTCTGCTTTGCAGCAGGCTCTCTCCCAGTTTGAGCTATTGTGGCTGGGAAATATGACACCCACATGCACAGGGGGACTCTTTAGTTTTTGTCTTGTGGCCTCTGATGTTGTGCTAACATAAAGATAACCAACATAAGCATTGTCAGATAAGGGGGGGGACTTTGAGGGTCTGTGATTTTTCTATGATTAAAAATAAAGACAGCACATTTGTTGTGATGTTTGTGTAAATCCTTAAGTTGTTGGAACATGTTTTCAGGTGTAAAGTGACTGAACTTTTACTTGCAAATGACAAACTAACCACAAAAGTTAGTTAATGACATACAAAGAGCTCCCTTTCAGATAAGCTGTTCACTGTCCGGTATGCTCTTATTCTTCCCTGTTTTTAGAGGTGCCACGCTCGCCAGCAGTCTTGCACATTATCTGAAGTCAGGGAAGGATCCAGTCATATTTTCCATCCACTCGCTGAGTCTGACTGGATGTCTGCACCGGTGGGGGGAGTGGAGGGATGGGAGGAAAAAGGAGGAGGCAGGGCGAGAAGGAGGGAGGGATGGAGAGCTGAAGTTTGGATGGGGGCTGGGACACTGGAGAAAACCAGATGCAGAGATGAAAAGAAAACCAGACCCAGAAAAGGTCTTTACAGAAATGTGTGTTCTGTGAGGGAAACAAAGTCAAGAGATAAATGTTGTTCATGAAATCCTTGAAGACACCTAATGTATCAGAAAATGTTATTTTAAGATAGGCTGATTAAAAATGTAGCTATAGGTTTGTAAGGGTGGGTCCCACATCATTCTGTTCCACACCTCAAGAGGATGTGGCATGCCATGATGGGAGGAGCTCTTGAGATGGTGGATTTGTTAGGCAGCTGAACCTTTGAAAAAAGGAGACTTTGAATTATTTAAATAGTTAGCATCTATTTACTATTTAGTAAGTTGTTTTACTGTGATCACTTTTATATTTAACTATCAAGATAACACCAACTACATTTTAATGAGTGATCTTTGTACCAGTATATAAATGATGCGCGTAATATTGGCACTGGCTTGCTAACTTGGTTAGTAATGTAGTGTGGTATTAAAAGGGATGCTAACTTTGGCTACAAATAAGATTAAAACAACAGTTGCCTGCTTAAAGTGTCATTTTTACAAGCTAATGTTGCACAAGACAAAATGTGACCCACTTGTCATACTGAAGCAACAGTCATACATGCAGAAAGACTATTTGGCGACCCCATTACAACCATTGGTTGGTTGGCCCTTGCAACAGTAGGTCATTAGCGAAAAATACTCCTCGACTTGTTGCTGAAAGTTGCTTGTTATTGAGGTCACATATCAGATCAAATCTAGCAAGCAGACCTTACTAAATAAAGATTTTTTTTTGGCACAGACTTGTGTAGTGCTGAGAGTAGTGCTCAGTAGCAAGCACAAACCATCCTGAGGCTAAAAAGACAGAAAGCAGGCCTTTATGAGATGATTGCATCTCACATTGGGCTCTGCTTGAAGTAACAGGCAGAAGTGGGATCAGACGCTCACCCTGTAATTGAGCATTTACCCATGATGCTGTGTGGAAATCCTTTTTTTTTTCAACTGATGCTGCTACTTTGAATAAACCTGCAGAGTCTGGGCCAGAGCTGGAAGGTTTATTTTCATGGAGGCGACTGCTGTAGTCACAGTAGTCATTTGCCCGTCTGTACACGTACACGGCAGACTTTAGCTCTCCTGAAACTGAACGCAGCTTACAGTTTAAAGAGTTGACTTGAGTGAGAATCTGCAATAATCCTTTGGCTAAGTTTCTCAGCCTATTTGATGGTCTGTAATGTAAAAGATGAAACCCAAACTGTTCCCCATGTATGCAGTTATTCCCAATGAACTGTAGCCCACTACTGCACATATTCAGTTTGTTGTTTTTTACTGTCATCCAAATGTTAACAGAGAATTATTATACCCTATATAATGGAGTCAATCTTCCAATTTGAAGAGGAATGTATACAATAAATGGCCACTAATTGGAGTAAACTGCCATCATGCAACAAAAAAAGAGGGAAAGTGAAATCTAAATCACTTGCCTAGAGTGGTAATACTCTTGTTAGCCCATAACATAGATTTCACTTCACAGCAAAAACACACATTTTTAGGATTTAAAAAAACCATTGCTTTATATCCAGTGCCATAAGAAATACATATGACCATACTAAAAGTGGTTAATGGGGATCCATATATCCCTATATACTGTATATATAAGAGAATGCAACATGATGCTTTTTGAATATGTTAAACACACTTCCAAAGCTTTCTGTTTTTGGAATATTTCTTTCATCTAATTCGAACCTGTTATATCAGCAGTGCTTTAACATTCTACATTGCAAATGTAAATATACTGCATCATCTTAAAAGTATCAGAAAATATTATTATCATTAATGTTAAGTAAATAAGCACATTTAAAGTTTGAAGATGCTCAAAGACAAACAGCATTACTGCTCGCCTTTGCACTTGATTACAGCCATTCAGAAATTTAAAGATATACTGTGCAGTGACTGATTTTAATTTACATTACTGTACAATTTTCCACATCATACCCTGTAATTTGTCTGAAGCAGGTGGGCCTAGAATGGGCTTCCACCTAAACAAAGCATGAAAATTCTTGTGCTTAAACCTGTAATTGAGAATAATTAACAAACGTCATAATCGCCTGGAACAAAGACTTAACACCAAGTAATAGTGGCCTTATTGCAAATTGGCAGTCAGGCAGCAAGTCAAAGGAGATATTATAGTTTTCAAAAAAACAAAAAAAACAAAGAGGAAAAACTTATAAATACCCCCTGGCACCTTAAAAAAGTCGAAGAAAGACCTTCAGGCACTAAGTGATAGAAAGCAGTGAGAGACAGAGTGAGAGATAGTCGGAGAAGGGGTTTGGCTTTGTTGAGTGTGGAACAGCAAAGGCTCTGAAGACGTACAAGTAGAAACACGTGGACAGCAAAGGCAATGCTACGTGTTGCTGGCTATAGCTCAGAGGCTTGCTGTGGAATGCACAGTTTAGTTGCATCGCAAGCTCTGTGACATCTTAATGCTGAATGGAACAAAAATACATCTCCAAAATACATCTCCTTTTAAATTAATTTTTTAGTCTGAGTTGCCGTGAGGCGTGTGAGTGCTCGGATAGCCCCCAAAAAATAAGTATAGGTCTTATTTCAAATCACAGCTGTTTGACCTAGGCCCTACGGATACGCCGCATAGCTTTTAACAAACACAATCTTTTTTTCCCCAAACACCCTCGGTTTCTGTTCACAAATGCCTGTCCTTGTGAGGCCTGTTAGTTTTCATTAAAGAAAACAGTTGCAGAATTCTAAATATTAAGATGCAAGACATAAAAACTTTGCAGCTGCAACTATGAAGACACCTTTTCCCACAATTTATTACATCTTGGGCTCATGAAGTTCAACAAGCTGCCAGTGACAAACGTGGAATTTCCTCCCTTGAGTCGACAAAGCACGGTGGCTGCAATTCAATTCTTTTTCACTCCCTCTGTTGTGATAAAAAAAGACCGTCTTACATGGGAGGATTTCAAGCTGTTACCTGTGTTGGCAGAAAAGAGAGTTTGTGTTGTTTCAGCTTCTCTTAACAGCAGTGTCATTTAATTATTTATTTTTTTCTCAAACATCTTATCTTACAGTGAGAAAAAACATCTAGCTTCAAGCTGCACTGCTAGAATATTTGAAGGCAGCTAAAATGCCATAAAATCACTCTGAGCGCTTCCACCCAAACCACCAGTCTGGACTCTATATATTATAGATTGCAGCAACTTGAGTCCAAGGCAAACACTAGAAAATTACCAGTTCTATTTAAACACTGTCCTGTGAGCTTCAACTTCATTTCACTCATGGAAAGTCTCTTTGAAAGTGCTGCCTTAAAGATTTATCATAAATCTAACCTGATTCACATCACATTTCACATTCAGAAAATTTCAAATGATGACATTTTTCAGTTGTATTTTCTAGGTTAGAATCACAGAGGCAGCACACAGGCACAAAGCTTATCAAATGAATTTCCTCTCAGACTAACAGCAGGACTTCCCTATTTTCATTTACAACCCCTGGAAAGCATTCCCACACTAAAAGTCTTGAAGCTCCTTCAGTGCACATTCAAAATTGTCAGTTGGAGCCATTTCTAATTCATGATTTATTTATATGCTGCACAAATTACTCTGTTGTCTCGTACAGTATTCTCATTTATGTCACAAATCAGTATCTTTGACCTCAGAAAGCCAGTGGATGTTGCACAAATGCATAACATAAGCTGTAACTTAGGAGAACAAACAACCTTCTGGGATTAAAAAAGAGAAAACTTTTAGGTTGGCTCTGAAAGTAAAATTGATCGCTGTATGTTTATTAGCAGGTGTTTGAGTGCATAACCTGATTTCAATACACAAGGAACAAATTCTATAAAAGATCTGTTTACTTGATACAAAATCACTAAACAACCCCCCCCCCCCCCCCCCCCCCTCAATCATCCAGACGGCTGAATAAATATAAAAACAGTGAAGATTTATGCAACCTGACAATTTATCTAATGCTGTCTTCATGTAAATATGCACTTCTTCAGAGTAGCATTAAAAATATTGATTGCTTAAGTAATGCTTCTGTAGATATTCAAGATGATTTTTATTCTGTTTACAGTGTCGTCACTAGCTTGTATGAAACTACAATTTAAGTTTATTTTTGAGGCAGATACTATGAATTAGCCTAACTATGAATAGGAAAACATACAAAAACTTTTAAATTTCAGATGTAATAAATTACCATAGGAACAATTCTTTACAATAGCTGACATGGTGGTTTTGGGCCTTGTTTGTACTATTATGTTGTTTTTATGTTTTTCTTCTGTCTTTATTGCTCCAGGTAGAATGATAAATATTGTATAGTATATAGCCGTGGGACTTACCTTCACTGCAGTATGCATTGTACTTTTTATGTTGGTATGAGGTTTTTTAAAATTAAAAGATTTCCTTTAATTTTGGGGTGACAAAACTGAAAAAAATTATTTTCCCCCAATGCAGAATCGACTATCTAACATGCTTTTTTCCTTTTTTGATCAGTTCCTGATGGAGTCTCATACATCATCATTGTATCGTCAATATTGTTTCTTATATCTTCACTGTTTCCACTTAATGGAGGACAAGATAGCTTGAATGTAAAAAAACAAAACTCAAAAAAGATGAAGCAGAAAGAGGCAGAGTAAATGAAAGGTCAGATTGGGCCACACTGTAGTTGCAGAAGCTGCAACGTGTCCACAGTTAAAGCAGACTGCTTTGTGGACTTGCCAGATTTTTTTTCACGCTCTCTCTTTCCCTCCTTCTCCATCTCTAACATCATGGGATGTCCTATGTTTTTGGGGAATGGGAGCTTTTGAAACAGAAACATGGATGTTTTCAAACTGTGTCAATCTTTCTTATTGGTTGTTGCTAATGCCAACAAAACACCAAATCTGTAAGCAATGTTATTGGTGATTGAGGAAGAGTTAAGATAATTAGGGGAAACATAATGGGTTATAATATGTTAATATTTTGTGAAGGCATCAAACTTGCAGTTACTTATACTTGTAACTGGATTTAATAAATCTATGTAAAATACTTTATTTGAATATGAACACATATGTTCTGTACACACAGAACACTGGTGTAATCTGCAATGTCCTGCAGATGCTTGATACTCGAAAGTGTTTAGGCCCCAAGAATAAAGAAATGGACCATAAGACCATAAAATGAATTCTTTTCAGCTTAAGTTTGAATAAATTTACTTGAATTGAATACATTTACATATACATACACAAAATGTTTCTCTACAAACATGTAAGGAGTCCCAAAATATCCTGTTTAATCTTGTTACTCTTCGTGCGTAAATTACGCAAACTTCTCTTCGGCTGAATTCCTCAAACATTGCGTTGAACCCTTTACATATATAAAATAAATAAATAAAATAAAACTCCCGTCATGAAATAAAACTGTGAAAAAGAACTCAACTTCCTGCACATCTGAAAGCAAACAGCTGCTCAGCATATCGATGAACACGGGAAAGACAAAACGCCTCAACACGAGTGTCAATTAAGAAAATCCACGGAGCGTTAAGAAGATAAAACACGTCTGCGCGGTGGAGAGCCTGCGTGTAAATGATGCCTTTCCTCATCATCCACGTTTGAGCTGAAACGTGAACTTGTTTGACATGTTCTAAGACGGCCCATCTCTCTGATGAAGGAGGGCCTCTGACTTGAACATGTACAAGTTATCTGCTGCGCACAGGACCTCCCCAAAAGTTTAGGCATATAAAAGCCAAGTTAACTCATTTGTTTAGGCAGTAGGGAGTTTCTGCTAGGGTCTGGATTGGAGTTACACACAGACCGGACCCTACCGTGTATGAGTGGTGTCTGAGGAGATAGAGGATTCCCCTTTTCCGCAAAGAATCTACATGTCTAATATTTAGACATGTTCAGCTTTGTGGATATTCGGTTAGCGCTTTTGCTCAGCGCAACAGTGCTTTTGGCGAGAGGTCAAGGCGAGGATGATAGTAAGTATCACTTTCAAACATTGATTTGAGTTGTTTTTGGAGCGTTGGCACCCTCAGGATGTGGATAGCCAGCAAAGGATGCTGAGCAGTTTGCTGGTGCTGATCGTCCTCTGCGGGATACCCGACTCCAGTGGGCAGACATGGTGAAAGTTGTTACACAGTGAGGCGCTTTGGTGGTTTCTTTGGAGACTTGGAAGCGAGTAGGAATTTATAGACTGGATTTTTTCCATTATTGACTGCTCCTTTCACTGGCATGCAGATACATGCTCAGTGTGCGTCCTCCTGCTGGAGTGCAAACCTGAAGGGAGCAGCTGCATTGTGTCTGATGCGCAGTGACAGGACAATGGTTCCATGAGATCTGAAGCAAATTTAGATAGGCGAATGAGTCTGATAAAACAAATCGTTTATATCTGTTTTGTCTGGAAAGCAGTCTTCTCTAGTTTTATAAGTTTGCGTTCTAGCTGATAAGCATGCGTCAAAGCCTGTAAGACTTGATCTTTAATCAACAGTTCACCAAAAACGCATCAAGAGAGAGCAGACAGAATTAATTTTGGTAATCAAGTGTGAGAAATTACTGTTTCAGTTGAAAAGGCAAAACTTCATGTCTAATGTCTAAGAAGCACACCGAATTAAACGTTTTTTCAGGCTGTGTAAAACTGGACACGGTTACCTGAAAAAAAGCGAGAATGGAAAAATCGCTTAAGTCTGACGTCGACCGTTAAAAACGCCAGTCTAGACGTCAATTAATCACCAAAGCAGCCTGGGCGCGGAAGGTGGTTTTTTTGCAGGGTAACAGCGCCGCTTTGTGGCAAATACTGGAACTGTGCATTCATCCTCCCATTTCTCTGGCCCAACCTCATATCCACTGCCTGACATCTGCGTAGGCCCCACGAAAGTTTCCGTTCAGCGTTATAATCAAATGTTTCAGGAGGGAACATCTACATAGGACAGTTGGACAAGACCATTACTACCCCTTATCTCTCTGCAGCCAGAATTTCTATATTTGACAGGCTCAAATTATATGTAGTTCCTGTAGATGTGCCTGGATGTTAGACTTTATTACATGCTCCTTTCCTGATCACACATCAGTCACCAAACACACAGTTTTCTAAGGTCAATAACAGCCCACAGTTTTTATATAAAATATGCCAGCTTTGTGTTTGTGTTATTTAGAGTCTGGTCTACGTGGTACTAGCTCCCTTGATCTCTTATATGAATTTGATACAGTCTTTAAGCAAAAGCCCATCCACCATAATGTACACCTGTGCAGGTGTAGCAATTCCAAACTATCCAATCTAAACACAAATTAGTTGTACTAACTTCTAGAACTTATGTTCTCATCACATTATCGCCTAACTCATCGTGATTTTCTTGTCTCAGGAACATTTGGCAGCTGCACATTAGATGGACAGTTGTACAACGACAAGGATGTATGGAAACCAGAACCCTGCCAGATCTGCGTCTGCGACAGCGGAACTGTCATGTGCGACGAGGTGATCTGTGAGGACACATCCGACTGCGCCGATCCCATTATTCCAGACGGAGAGTGCTGCCCTATCTGCCCTGATGGTACTGCTCACCAATTCCGAGCTTTATTTAGCTTTTTGGCACCACCCACTTTCCCTTTTGCTCCATCTTTGACCAGCCATGGCTTTCTGCCCTCAAAAGGACTCAATGCCCTTGGCCTTCCTGCCTGCCTATCTGCCTGCTTGTTTAAGGATTTTTCATTCAGAACCGAATCATTTTGGATTACGTTTTGATCCCTAAATTTTTAAATGTGAATTCTTTTAACAATGGATTATCCCTGCTCTTTGGCAAAGTTTGGCAATGATTATATAATTTCCCATTCAGTCCACATATGCAGTGAAAGTAGAGGGTTCTGCTGAACTTATACCTACTTTCCTATTTTTTCCACTGCAAAACTTACTTAGCAGTAACGTTTTAGATTGGGTTGGAGTTGATAATTATGAGAAATCCAGCATTTCATGGATGATTCAGCCTTCACTCACAAGTAACTACAGACAACTTATTGCTTACAGTTACCCATCACTTTCGCCTTTTCCATTATCTTTAAATATGAATAAATGTGTCTCCTATGAACATTAAAGAGGTGCTGACATTTTTTTTCTGTTTGTTTCCAGGTCAAGATTATCCTGAGGTACCTTTCCCTTTTGATGATGATTATTTTTATTAGTCTTATTATTATTATATCTAATTATGTTGTATATGAATTAGCATAACTCCAGTTTTCTGTCTGTCCATAGCCAACTTCCGAAGGACCCATTGGCCCCAAGGGAGACCCGGTAGGTGCTGCATTATTTAAATTATTAAAAACATTCATACTATTGAAGACATCTTCTGTTTGTCTGTCAGTACAAGTGACAGATAAGTTTTTTACATATATATATATATATATATATATATATATATATATATATATATATATATATATATATATATATGGCCATTTGTCTGTTTAAAACTGACAAAGGGTCTGTTATCTCTTTCAGAAATATGGTTTTCTTCTGAAATGTGTTGAAACAAAGATGGTTGTTTTTTGCTGTTCTCATGAGACATAATAATATTTTATTCAGCTTTAGTTCCAAATCTTTTGAATCACCATAATTGGTGCATAACAGGTGGCTGGTTGTGTTTGTTTTTAGAAGGAGGATGTTTTGTTTCCTATATTCTTGTCTAGCTAAAAATGTCAAAATAGACACAATCACTATGCATCAGCTAAGTGAGCCCTCACAAACTGATTTGATGAACTGATTTTCTGATGAAGCTGCTTGTTACTGATGACCTTTGATAATTAGGTCAGAAGGTCAAAAGGTCATTGCAAACTTCACAAGTGATTAAAGACAAATTGGAGGAGGAGGAGAAACATTAGGGCCAACTTTGAAGCTTTTTTAAGTACTTAAAACTACATCTGCATCACTTCTTTATATTGTAAGATCCTTTATATTTGCTATTAAGCTTTGTGAAATTAAGAAAAATAATTGAAATAACTAGCCCTGAATATTGCTAATTAATCTTTTTCCCCCAGGGTCCTCCTGGTTATCCTGGCGGTAATGGAATCCCTGGCGATCCTGGCCCACCTGGCCCCCCTGGCCCCCCTGGCCCCCCTGGCCTTGGCGGAGTAAGTATCATCGCATCAGAACATCCAAGACAGGGACTGAGTTTTGTTGATGACAAATGAGACCCATCTCATTTTCCATGTTACTTCTGCTATCTGGCATGGATTGTCTTCAGTTCTATACTGAACGCCAATTTAATAATCAAGGTGCTGAAGATTTCACTTCAAAGCTGGGACAGTTCCTCCATGTGTATTTCAGCACTGAGAGTACTGACAGCTCCCTTCTCCTCACATTAATGTCTCAAAGTGAAGAGTGCTCGAAGTTTATCTAGTGACCTGAACTGATACATAAAAGGATTCTTACTATTTTAAAATCTCCATGTTTGAATAGATCACATTGATTTCCATACAGAACATCCTATTCCTACCTTAGAAAACGAGTCTTTACACTATAGGGTGTGTGTTAGCAAGTGACTATGTAACATACAACAGTGACCTAACAGTAGGGGGGAAGATGGTGTGCTGTGCAAAGTTTTTCATGCTCTTCTATTGTCTTCCACTACAGTAACTGTACCTTGAGGTGTTTGGTGATTAACTCTTTGTGTGCTCCTCCCACAGAACTTCTCTCCTCAATATTCTGACCCCTCAAAATCTAGTGGCCCACCTGTTCCTGGCCCAATAGTAAGTAGGTTTTATCTCTCTCAAAATACCCTCATTTGATAATTATGTATAGGTGCAAGTATTTATTGGCTTCTTCTCTGCCTTCGTCAATAGGGTCCTATGGGTCCCCGTGGTCCTCCTGGATCTTCCGGCCCCCCTGTAAGTATTTCTCTATTAAATAAACGGTAGTCCAAGTATTCCATGCATTTGTAAAACCATGCAATTACAATAGGCCAGAGATTTCTTCCCTACATGTTTTCTTGCTTTAGATGTAAAACAGGAAAATGAATACTTTAAAGAAGCTATTACACTGAAATGTTTCTCTCGTTGTCCCTCAGGGTCCTCAGGGTTTCACTGGACCTCCTGGAGAGCCTGGTGAGCCCGGAGCTTCTGTGAGTATACATGACGTTCTACTAAACCTCTACCTTCCCTTGTTTTGTCTGTGCCTTTTTCCAGTTCGAGCTAGTGTAAAAGTTGGTTGTGAACCCCAGAAAGTCTTTAGACAGAATACTTCCTGTATTCATTCTACTTCCTGTTTTAATCACTGACCTACTGACACAAATCACTTTTTTCATGCCAACCAATTCCCTGTGCTGTACCTAGAGCAGCACAGAGCATATTCAGACACTTGCTTAAAATAGTCAGCAGTGTGTTTTGCTAATCCAGTAATTTATTGGTGTTTTTAGGGTCCAATGGGTTCTCGTGGTCCTGCTGGTCCCCCTGGAAAGAATGGAGATGATGTAAGTGATCTATTGAGAATTTTATTTCATGTCTATGCTTGTTTGCTGGGACACTTCATACAGAAATGTCATGCCTAGCTAACTGGGACACATAACTAATATTGGTTCACTTAAAATAGTGAATATGCTATTCTTTTAAATGTGTTGAGGTCTGTAATTGCTTTTGTTGATTGTTTGTTTGCACGAGCTTACTTCATATTCCTCATCGCGTCTCTGTGTGTTTACAACAGGGTGAGGCTGGCAAACCTGGACGCCCCGGTGAGCGCGGAGCTGCTGGACCTCAGGTGAGTGGTTCCCACTAGGGCAAAGGTCAGGAGATGGTAGGCCAAAAATGAAACCTAAACTGAGAAAAGCTGTTATTCAGCATGTATGTAGGGGCAAACAAGTTGTTGTGAAATATATTCATTTCCACATATTTATCCATTATGTTTAGTTTTCCAGGCCTCATTGTGCTACCTTCCAAATGCAGTCGAAGTTATTCACATCGTTCTTCTTTTTCTCATCTAGGGTGCTCGTGGATTCCCTGGCACCCCTGGACTTCCAGGCATCAAGGGACACAGAGTGAGTCTGAATAGTAATAAAAAGAAAAAAAAATCACTTTTAAACAGTTATGAGTGGTGATTGAGTTTAAAATGCTCGCTAATTTTCTTTGTAGGGCTTCAGCGGTCTAGATGGAGCCAAGGGAGACTCTGGACCTGCTGGCCCTAAGGTAAGATTTCACAATGATTGCATTTCATTGTGAAATGATATTAATCTGCATCTTTATAAAACCACAATTTAAAGCTGATCTCTTGTCTTTTTCCTGTATTTGTTTACAGGGAGAGCCTGGCGCTTCTGGTGAGAATGGTATCCCCGGTGCCATGGTATGTTTTTGCTCCCATTAATCAAGTTGTTGACATATGAATCATTTTAAGGATTAAACACTGTTTTGTAATAACAGTTCAGATTAGATGCAGCACTGCCATTTTTTCCAACGCATATCTTCAAAAACTAGGCCAAACCTTCTTGTGACCTTGGTTTGTTTTTGTCTTTTCTAGGGTGCTCGTGGTCTTCCCGGAGAGAGAGGCCGCCCTGGAGCTCCCGGCCCTGCTGTAAGCACTTTTCCTCTCCTTAGTCACTTATTAAAAGACCCATAATTACTACTGAAAAACAACACAAAAGCTGGGAGATTGTTGTGTTCTTCTCTCATGTTTCGTGTCTTACTATTGGTTGGATCTGAAAATATTTGATGTAATCTCTTCTCTCCTCTGCAGGGTGCTCGTGGTAATGATGGCAACACCGGTCCTGCTGGTCCTCCTGTAAGTACTGAATTTTGCATTGTTCATTTCAAATTCATTCGAGACTATAATTTAGATCTGTCCACAAAATGCTTTAGTAAGAGATTCATACCATAAACGAAGGGATTCTTCCTCAGCTTTCCAATCAATTTATTACAATGTTTGTGGCTCAGCATTGTGTCTTAATATGCTCTATATTAAATTTCAGGGACCTACTGGATCTGCTGGCCCCTCTGGATTCCCTGGCGGTGCTGGTGCTAAGGTAAGTCACCCAAAAGAGTTCAAGAGTACATATGATATCATAATAGCTTTCCTGATTGACCTTTATATTTATAACCATTAGATAATGTTGACAGTAAAGCTCTCTCAAGTCTAATCTCAAAATTTAGGTAGCCAAGGAAAGCTTTGGAGAACCATGACAATATTTTAGCTTATTATCCCCTTAATCCCTCACTAGGTGTCTCATCAACTCCCCAAGTATTAGTAGCTTATTAGTAGAACATTACAGGGACTCTGTGTGATTATGCCTTGTTTGGACTTAAAATGAGCAAACTTCCTGGTAAGAATTGTGTAGAAGCTACATACATCTAACTCAAGAAACACAGAATTTCCCAAAATGAGAAATTTGTGTCCAATGTCATGCATCTCTCCTCTCCCATGAGAAAGGTCTCGGCTTAACCCACTTCAATCTTTTCTTACACATCTGGTCTGTAAAGCTCTTTGAATGCCTAAAGCTTCTTGGCACTGGTCAGATTTCACCCTCAGGCCATTTGAATTACAATATACTCCAAGGTTAGCATGGATTGTAGCCTATTACCCAAGCAGTAAAATTGCTAATAGCGTATTTAGCCTAATACTGTATACTTCAGGTGAACAGTCTAACCACCAGATGGCATCAGTAGGCTTCTAATGGCGCCTCTCCTTCCTGATGCCATTACCGAAGGAGCTATTTTAAATATCCTGTAACTTTCACCTACTATGATGTCACAAATTCCTGATTTATTTTAGGAATAAAGAGGAGGAGAATAAAAAAAACAGTCATGATGACAGAACAATCATGCAGTTTGAAGTTTCTTTCTAGATAAATCACTTTAGGATTATTGTGGGGACAGTTATGTCTCTAAAAACACACATTATTTGTGCTCAAATTCCTTCATAAATAATATTGTTAGGTGCATGTGTTACGCTCAAAATACATTTTATTTTCCACTTGTATAGCTAAGAGCAATACACCATAGCTTTGATAGAAAATTGCCTGTCTTTTGAGTGATATTTAGTGTGTATATAATATTTAATCTTTAAATTATGTTTCTGATGTTCAGTGTGGTCTCCTTCTCCTTTATCAGAGCACAGACATAATATTGGCGGTGCAGATTTATGAAATATTTTTGTCTTTGTGCACAGGGAGAGACTGGTGCTCCAGGAGGCCGTGGATCTGAGGGACCCCAGGGAGCACGTGGTGAGCCTGGTAACCCCGGACCTGCTGGACCCGCTGGACCTGCTGTGAGTAGATGCTCAACTTACACATACCATCATGTCTATCTCAGATGTTATAATAAAAAAACACTGAACAATTTCAACATTTTATATTATTCCTCTTTTAACAGGGTGCTCCTGGATCTGATGGTTCCGCTGGCTCTAAGGGTGCTCCTGTAAGTATCATTTACAATGATTACATTTATTCCATTTCAGTCCTGCACATGAAGTGTGCTTACACCCCACATTTTCCATCTGTAGGGTGCTGCTGGTATTGCTGGTGCTCCTGGCTTCCCCGGTAGTCGTGGTCCTGCTGGAGCTCAGGGAGCTGTTGGTTCTCCTGGCCCTAAGGGTAACAATGTGCGTTGGCAATTGATTTAGTGTTTTTTAATGTTTTTGTCATTATTTTATAGATCCTAGATTACCTGATAGCTAAATAAAATGTGTATGCTTCTGCCAACAGGGTGACCCTGGTCCCTCTGGTCCTAAGGGAGAGCCTGGTGCCAAGGGAGAGCCTGTAAGTTTCAAAATACAATGATCCTGAACAGTTTCCACTGCATCTTGCCAAGATAATAAATTCATGCTTGGTTTAATGAAATTTCCTTTCTTTTGCAGGGACCCGCTGGAGTTCAGGGACTTGCTGGCCCCTCTGGTGAGGAGGGAAAGAGAGGAGCTCGTGGAGAGCCTGGTGGTGCTGGACCCCGTGGACCCCCTGGAGAGCGTGTATGTTTGTCCCTCTTTATCTTCGACCATGTGAAATTGTGTGCCTTATGGAAAACAGCATTAAAATAGCCAACACTCTCACCATCACTCATTATGTTTTAATTGAAAATGTCCATGTTGAAACCCTTTGATTTCTTTTTCTACAAAGTGTTCTGAAATTGCAGTGTGCTAAATTCCCACGGGGATTCATCTTAGTAGTTGGAGCCCAGCACCTACTTCCCTTTTAATGACTTGGTCGGTGTCTCTGTTCTTCCATTAGGGTGCCCCTGGTGCTCGTGGTTTCCCTGGTGCTGATGGAGGTGCTGGTGGCAAGGTGAGTTAGTCAACTAAAATCACTTAGCCACCTTACTCCAACTTATTCAAACCTATCAGAATAGCTAAACAAGCCATTACTGATCATTTAAGTCATAAATTGTATCCAGTATCACAGCTTCTAGATCTTTTATTAACTTATATTACAGGGTGCCCCAGGTGAGCGTGGTTCCCCTGGCCCAATGGGAGCTCAGGGAGTCACTGGTGAGTCTGGAAGCCCTGGTGCTCCTGGTGCCCCTGGACTGAAGGTTAGCACGATGATGTACTTCTTCAAATGCAACATTTCTGTGATGTTTTGGTCATGAATTTTACACATTAACTGTTCTCCTCAGGGTATGACTGGTAGCCCTGGAAGCCCTGGACCTGATGGCAAAGCTGGACCTGCTGTAAGTATTGAGCATCAAATAAACATATGTTATATGTTACATCACTCTTAGAACTTCATTTTTTGTTTTGTTTTTTTTATATCTAGGGTTCTCCTGGACAAGATGGTCGCCCTGGACCTCCTGGCCCCGGTGGATCCAGAGGACAGCCTGGAGTTATGGGATTCCCCGGACCCAAGGGAGCTTCTGTGAGTTTACAGAGCTTTTCTGCTCATTGTCTTTCCAGATGTCATGGATGTGATTTTTCTTTTTAGCCCATAGAAATTAGTTTAAATAGAAATAATAGAGCAGAATTTCCCCATGTGGCAGATATAAATATGCACTTATTTCTTTTTACTAGGGTGATGGTGGTAAACCTGGTGAGAGAGGTGCAACTGGACCTGCTGGCGCTGTTGTAAGTAATTATACTTTTTCCACTTAAACAGTCACTTAAAACAAGTTCCACCATTAAAGACTGTATATATTAATATAATAGTGGAAACAGAGTGTAACAGTCGAGCATTTGGCTGTTTTTAATCACAGGGTGCTCCAGGCAAAGACGGTGATGTTGGTGCTCCTGGACCTTCTGGCCCCGGTGTATGTATCTTATCTGCATTATTAAACAGAAATTATGTTTGCATAGCATTTGAGTAGTTTGATGTATCAGAGGACAGAAGCCATAGTTGTATCTTTTATGTGGCTGACATGGATGCTTATGGTGAATCAGAGTTTGCATTGTATCATTTTGTTCTCGTCTTTTTGTTTAGGGACCTGCTGGAGAGAAAGGAGAGCAGGGACCCGCTGGACCTCCTGGATTCCAGGTGGGCTTTAGACATTATTCCAACAGCCACAGCACTCTCATATCTATTGTTGTGTTATAACGTCAGTTGATAACCCTAAAACATTGTACCTTTCATCCCTGTGCAGGGACTTCCTGGACCCCAAGGTTCTACTGGTGAGACTGGCAAGCCTGGTGAGCAGGTATGTAGTCAGTTACAAAGGACACACTAGAACCAGCTTTCCCCCCTTCTGTCTTCATGTTGACACAGTAAGTCAGACGTCATAACCCTCTCCCTTCTCCTTCTTTTATTCAGGGTGCTCCTGGTGAGGCAGGACCTTCTGGCCCATTTGGACCAAGAGTGAGTATCCCCTCTGTTGCAGAAGCAAAACATTTTCAGCTCCTGTGGTAGACATCAACTTACTGGCAAAACATTTTGTGGCTGATGAGTTCCTTCTTTCCTTCAGGGTGACAGAGGATTCCCTGGTGAGCGTGGTGGAATTGGAATTGCTGGCCCAACCGGACCCCGTGGTGCTCCTGGACCCGCTGGTAACGATGGACCTAAGGTAGGTCAGAAAAACGTCTAAACGATGAAGAAACTTTACTGATTTGGCATTTGAGATTCCTTTTTTTTTCTTGCTGTGTGTCAAATCCAGTCCATTTTTTGAAATGGCACAGAAATAAAATTGAAAAATCTACCTGATGTCAAGTTGTAAACCACCAAAAACTAAACACATATTTACTCAGGTATGTTTCTACTCCCAGCTTTTCTCAGAAAACAAGGAGAGCAAACTATTCAGTATTTCTGCCCTTTGTTTTTAAGTTCTTCTTTTATAGTATAAACCAGCCTGCCTGGACATTTAAACGACACATTCATTAAAAATCAGATGTTCAGAGTGGATATGGCACCAAGAATAATCATATTTATATAAAGACTTAAAAGTAGCAAGCAAGTTATTTATGTTGCAAAGGAACTGTAAGGTTTTCAGTTCAGAAATGTTTGTCACAGTCCTATTTATTTGCATTTTAAAGATAGAGGACACATTTTTCAACCCAGACCTCACCTGGATCGCATATAAAAATGATCTAGTGTTTGTAGCTGCTGTGCAACACTATTAAACCATCACAAAACTCATATGTTAAAAACACACTCCTGTATATCGTAGATTAGTTTGCAGGTCTGTTTTTATCACTACATATTTGATTGGTAGATCCTTATGCAGGGTTCCTGTTGCAGCCCCAATCTTCTCCTGGGATTAAACTAGGGATCTTTTGCCTGTTAGGTAAAGGTGTAACCCGCCACACTATAAAGCCAATAGATTTTACCTCCTCTGTACTTGTAAAAAGGTAATTTTAGCATTTTGTATGTATATTCTTTCATTTCAAGAATAAACAATAATATATTTAGAGCATATAGAGCAAGCTTTCTGCTTCAACATGTTGTCATTAGTCTATGGCTTCACATGCTTAAGGTTTAAAGAAACTGCTAAACATAAATGTGTACAAGCAAAACAGTAGCAGTAAAGGTGTTTTTTTCATCCACAGGTGACTTTGTGGACAATTTATATTTGCTTTTATGACAGAAACAACCTGAGCTTCAGATTCAACAGAAAGCAATATCAGAGATCCAGAAAAACACATTAACACCCATCACCTGGTGGTAATCAGCCTGTAATGTCACGCCTGTAAAGATAATTCTTCACTTTAGTTTTGCAGGTTTGAGTGCAAAACTAATTAACCCATGAGTTAGAGAAACTAGAAAATGCTGCAAAACAACAAATGTCTCAAGACTAAAATCACTGGGCATTGGTGCAAATAACTAAAATAAGATTTAGGACCAGCAAAATTCTCCTTTTCTTAAACTCATTGTGCTTATCATAACAGAAACAAATCTACCAACATGGTTCATTTGTTGAGCTCCAGTGACCTGTATTAGCTGGATAACAATGTGAGTCTTCCTGTTTTTGTGTGTACCCAGGGAGAGCCTGGTGCTGCCGGTGCCCCCGGTGGTTTGGGATCCCCCGGTATGCAGGGAATGCCTGGTGAACGTGGAGCCGCTGGTCTCCCCGGTGCCAGAGGAGAGAATGTGAGTATCACACCAATCCCATTTGTATAAAGAAAAAGGCGTGCACAGTTCGATTTTCTCATCATTAAATTTTTTTAAGCTCAGTGAATATAAAATATCTTATGTATTATACCTGTTATATCATGTGAAATCTTATATCATGTTTTCCCAATATTTAATAAAGATTTAATTACTCTAGAAATGTTGTAATGATTCAAATAACTGTAGCTGTGTAATTTTTATATCAACACAAGTAACTTTTTGTAACCTTTCTCTTTTTAGGGTGAGGCTGGTGGCAAGGGAGCTGATGGTGCCCCTGGCAAAGATGGCCCACGTGGTCTGACCGGTCCTATTGGAGTCCCCGGACCTCCCGGTGCTCAGGGTGAGAAGGTGAGATTGGACAAAAAATTGGTTTTGGCCTTCAAATATTAGCTGTTCGAGTTTAATAATTTTACAGGACCTTTTCTTCATTCAATTTTCATGTCTGGAGTGAAATTTGTTAGTAGTCTTACAACATTTTTACCCACACTTACAGTATGCATAAGTCAATGTCATAATTATATGAAACATGATGAATAGCATGCCACATTAATGCAATATTAAAAGATAATAAGACCAACCATGAGTTAAATAGAAATTCAGTGCTTTACTTAATTTTGGCTTTAATGTGGATTATCTGCAAGTGTCATTGATCATAAAATACGTGATTGGGATTAGCAACCAATGTGCCTACTGACCTCCTTTTTTCTCCTTCACCTCTGGTTTTAGGGTGAGCCTGGTGCTGTTGGAGTTGCTGGACCTAGTGGTCCTCGTGGTTCCCCTGTAAGTTCTTTTCTAAACTCAAAATCAGATTAAAACCTGGGGAAAAACAATCAAAATATTTATAACTCTGATATGCACATTATTATGACTGAATGACCTTTCTTTATTACTTCAACAGGGTGACCGTGGTGAGCACGGACCTCCTGGAGCTGCCGGATTTGCTGGACCTCCTGTAAGCCCCTTTTTTTTCACTAATTTAGATGCTTAAAAAAAAGTCACATTTGTTGACTTTGGATAACATTTGAGACGCAAAAAAAGCCATGCATTGATGCATTTCTTCTTTTCATCTCCAACCTCAGGGTGCTGATGGTCAGCCTGGTGCTAAGGGCGAGAGTGGTGACAGTGGACCCAAGGGAGATGCTGGTCCTCCTGGACCTACCGGACCTGCTGGAGCTGCTGGTCCTCAGGTAGATTGACCTTCATTGTGATTTGTAGTATACATCTGGTGAATATATAGTAAATGGAATAGAATAAATGGAATAAAATGTTCTGGGGGGTTTTGCACCGTAGATTCATTATTGTGTTCATAAGAAATTGCATATACTGTTTACATAAACATTCATATTTTTCCTATTTTAATTAGCATTGTTGGTATTAGATGCCTCACTTGCAAATATTTCCGTCAACAGGGACCTGCTGGAGCTCCTGGACCCAAAGGTGCTCGTGGTAGTGTTGGTTCCCCTGTAAGTATTCATTCATATTTTTCTTTTGACACTCTGACTTACAAACTCAATGAGATTATTTGTAGTTACAGTTGCTTATGTGTTTTAAAGCTTCATTGATCACGTATTTGGTTTGGTTGTGTGTCTTGCTAGGGTGCTACTGGTTTCCCTGGACCTGCTGGAAGAGTTGGACCCCCTGGCCCTGCTGTGAGTTTCTGATCATTTTTAGTGCGATCTATCTATGTTATATTGGAACAGCGATCAGTGATTTTTATGTTACCATAACATTGTATGTTGTTTCCAGGGAGCTGCTGGAGCCCCTGGACCCGGAGGACCTACTGGCAAAGATGGAGCAAGGGGAGCTCGTGGTGAGACTGGCCCTGCTGGCCGCCCTGGTGAGGCTGGTGCTGCTGGACCCCCAGGACCTAGTGGCGAGAAAGGATCTGCTGGTTCTGATGGAGCCCCTGTAAGTCACTGTTACCCTTTTGGTCCATAATAGATATTCTATGTGTTTTTTGAAAGTCTAAAACATAACTAACCATTATTTCCTTATGTGCAGGGTGCCCCTGGTATCCCTGGACCCCAAGGTATTGCTGGACAGCGTGGTATTGTAGGTCTCCCTGGACAGCGTGGAGAGCGTGGTTTCGGTGGTCTGCCTGGACCATCTGTGAGTTTGTGTCTGAAATCCTTTATGTCTGCTTATATAGGGGGTTCTGTGTAGGGGACAATACAGTGAGCTCAACCAGAAGATGAAAAAAAAAACTTAGACTACTTGGTTCATTTTCTTGAGTCTGTTAATTACATCACTTAAAACATGACAGATCAAAGTAACAGCATGCATTTGTTGTGATAAACACACATTATATATAATACACTTATCCAATTAAATTATTAGGTCAAATATATTTTGGAGTCTATATTGTCATGCTCTGCCCTTTTGACCTGTAACCTTCAGCATTTGTTTGGACACAACTTTTTGTAATGCATTGTCGAATACTGAGGCTAAAGGAATAATAACTAGTACTGCAAAGAGCAAACTCACTATGAAATATATAATTAGTAGCAAAGAAATTTGGACACATACAATGTTAAATAAACCATCCTTGTGTAAGGACATGGCAATATTACAATATTCCTTGGGAAATATTCCACAGTTTTCCTTTTGTCCATCTGACATCACACAGACTAAAGGTGAAAGACCAGCTAATATCTGATTTGATCACATTGGACATTTGGGTTCTCATATGCGTCTCTCTCTCTGGGTGGTGCTTAGAAAGGTTCAGCTCTGCAAAGAGCATCCACAGGAATCTAGAGGACTGACTTCTTATGCACTTTCTTTAGGGTGAGCCTGGAAAGCAGGGACCATCTGGACCTGTCGGTGAGCGCGGACCCCCTGGACCTGCTGGACCCCCTGGACTGTCTGGTCCAACTGGAGAGGCTGGCCGTGAGGTAAGAAGTCCCTTTTTTCTGTACTTTAACCATTAATTGGGCTAATCGGGCTACTCAGGTAGTACAATTAAAAATGCACTCACAATTCCCACAAATTCAGTTTCGCTGGCGAACATCTTTACTGCTTTACTTCCACAGGGATCTCCTGGTCATGATGGTGCACCTGGTCGTGATGGTCCTTCTGGCCCTAAGGTAACCCTATTTAACTTGGCTAATTTGATAATATTGACATGCATGAAACTATCTTCTCACTGGAAATGTGCACTCATAGGGAGACCGTGGTGAGACTGGCTTGGGTGGTCCCCCTGGACCTCCTGGTGCTCCTGGAGCTCCTGGAGGAGTTGGCCCCTCTGGCAAAACTGGTGACCGTGGAGAGAGTGTAAGTCCACTTTGTAGCTACCTTGAGCACATTTAAACAAAATGAACACACTTGTGATTTTTTCTGAATTCATATGTTCATATCTTTCTTTCCTTTAGGGTCCCTCTGGTCCTGCTGGTCCCTCTGGCCCTGCTGGTGCTCGTGGTCCTTCTGTACGTTTTTCATTGTATAATATGTATTATTAATATGAAACGTAAATTTTACATATTCAAGAAGACTGATTACTGTCTAATGATGAGATGGCATCTGGATCTTCTTTTTCTTTTATTCAGGGTCCAGCTGGTGCTAAGGGAGACAGAGGAGAGGCTGGTGAAGCTGGAGAGAGAGGCCACAAGGGACACAGAGGATTCACTGGTGCATCTGGTCTGCCCGGACCTTCTGTGAGTAACAGTTACCACATTAGCACTTTGGAAGAAATAAAAACTTTGTGCTGATAGCTGCATTTATCCTGTTACCCACAGCTGGATTTGCATTTAAGATTCAGGTGGATATTTACTGGAGTTTATTAAGGTCTTATAAACAGTTGCTAGTTACATCCATCATCAAGTTTTATAAAATACAACATTAATCAGTCTCACTTTTTAAAATTGACTTATGGACTTATTAAACTTGATTTTATCACATTTTCTATATTCTACTATATTTTGTTATACCATAGTTCATGTTAGCATCCTCATCTGTCTCTAGGGACCCCCTGGAGAGAGAGGCCCTGCTGGTGCTTCTGGACCCGCTGGACCTAGAGTAAGTACTACTGTTAACAGACACAAAACTTTCTTTATTTAAAGTTTTCCTTCAAATTTGTCAATCAGTTCAAGGCAAAAGGTGATCATTTGGTTTTCCTCCACAGGGACCTTCTGGATCAAACGGTGCCTCTGGTAAGGATGGTGTGAACGGTTTGCCTGGACCCATTGGACCTCCTGGACCTCGTGGTCGCAATGGAGAGATGGGACCTGCTGTAAGTTGAGCAATTATCATTACTTTATCCATATTCTTACACCTTCAGACAAGTTAAGCAACCCCTGGTGTCTCAAAACAGGGACCTCCTGGACCTCCCGGACCTGCTGGACCTCCTGGACCTCCCGGCAGTGGAATTGAGTTCATCAGCCAGCCTGTTCAGGAGAAGGCCCCTGATCCCCTGCGTGGTGGCCACTACCGCGCTGATGATCCTAATGTCATGCGCGATCGTGACATGGAGGTTGACACCACCCTTAAGACCCTGACACAGAAGGTTGAGAAGATCCGCAGCCCAGACGGTACCCAGAAGAGCCCAGCCCGCATGTGCCGTGATCTGAGGATGTGCCACCCTGAGTGGAAGAGCGGTGAGCGCAGATCAATTCTCTGACACAGCCTTTAGATAAAGTATAACACGAGGGTGAGCTCAGCGTGAGACTTTCTTTTTTTGATGTCCCTGTATTACAGGCATGTACTGGATTGATCCCAACCAGGGCTCTCCTCTGGATGCCGTCAAGGTCCACTGCAACATGGAGACTGGTGAGACTTGTGTCTACCCCAGCGAGTCCACCATCCCCATGAAGAACTGGTACCTCAGCAAGAACATCAGAGAGAAGAAGCACGTCTGGTTCAGCGAGTCCATGACCGGTGGATTCCAGGTGAGAAAACAGAGCAAATGAACAAACCTGGACAGTATTCATGCTTTACTATTAGGCCTGTGACACTATGCGTGCTTCTATTCTCTCCGTCACGCAGTTCCAGTATGGCAGCGATGGAGCTGATCTCGAGGATGTCAACATCCAGATGACTTTCATGCGCCTGATGTCTAACCAGGCCTCTCAGAACGTTACATACCACTGCAAGAACAGCATCGCCTACATGGATTCTGCCACCGGCAACCTGAAGAAGGCTCTGCTTCTCCAGGGATCCAACGACGTCGAGATCAGAGCGGAGGGCAACAGCCGCTTCACATACAGTGTCAGCGAGGATGGCTGCACGGTGAGTTTGCTCTCTCTTTGCCCCAGGGCTAAACTTACACAGGATCCAAGTATAAGAAAAGAGAAACTAATCTCTTACAATGTCTCCTTTCTGTTTCTCTCTACAGTCACACACTGGCACATGGGGCAAGACAGTCATTGACTACAAGACATCAAAAACATCCCGCCTGCCCATCATTGACATTGCTCCTATGGATGTTGGTGCACCTGATCAGGAATTTGGCGTCCAAGTTGGCCCTGTTTGCTTCTTGTAAAAATGAAAGAAATATGGACATGACATTGTTGTTTTTTTTTCTAGCAGTCATCTCTAAATCCTCTTTCTATGCATTCATTTGGCTGCCATTGGTCCACATGCTTAAAACCACTCTACTGAAGACAGTGTTTGTGTCTTTCCAATCATGAGAAGTTTTTTTTGGGACTGCTACTTCAAACGAAACCAACTACGAGGACACTTTAAAAAGAATCTTTTGTTTTCACTGGCAACAAGAAAATAATATATGCTTGTGTAAAATTTCCCCCCGGAGATTAAGACAAACAAAAAAAACAACAACCCAGATCTGCACATGCAATGAAACACAGGTGACTTTTGCCATTTTCTACCACTGCAGAAGGACATTGAAAACAACAAATGATATGTACCATTTTTCTGGTGTTAAATAAATTGTAAAAAGTGTGAAGTGTCTTCTTGTTCTAAATTAATGAGAAAAACACCTGAACGCTGAGCAGACAAAGCAAACACCAGCAAAAGAGCAAGACTAAAAAGCTCACCTTCATTGCAAAATCTAGATGGCTACCTCATAACAAGACATCACCCCCACTTTTTGCTATGTCACACACCACAAGTCTATTGGGGGAACACTAAAACCATTCAAAGGTGCTATTACCGATTCAATGAGGTCCAGCTAGTGGTGTTTGATGGTGAAACTCACACTGTCGTACTGGAATCATTGCCACTTAATGCCTGCAGAACCTTTGGTGCTACTAAATTGACTCCTTGTCTTGTTGTCTATGCAGTGCAATTGTTTTCTTCTTAAGTGTTGGTTTGATAACAGAGGTCCTCTGAAAAAGTGATCACTGCAATTGTATTGCATGCAAATATGTCTGGTTCAATATCATTTTCCCTGCCCATGTGTTCAGTGTTGATCTTTCTGTCTGTTTGCCCCTGTGGAAAACTCCTCTTTACTAAAAAAACAAAAACCAAACAGCACACATCTCCCACCCTGTTGTTTATGTTGTTTGTTGATGTCTTTCTTGCGAAGGGTTTCTTAAAAAAGAATTTGAAGCAGACCCACTTTCATGGTTTAAAAGAGAGATTCTGTACTTATTTTGTACATGTATAATAAATCAAGATGTTTTTAATTATTTTGGGTGCTGAAATAAAGCATGTGAAGTGGTCTACTCAGTGGCAGAGTTTTCACTGTCCTGTTTTGCAACTGTTGTGAAACTGAGGTTTTAGAGAAGATAGCTCACGCTGAAGCTGTTTTTTGGGATTTTTTTAGAGAGCTAGGTCTCTGGCTGAGAGATACAGAAGCAATTTTGTCCATGTGTTTAGAAATCAACTGTTCCACAACAGTTGCACTGACTACTTTTTGTTAAGCAGCAGTGAAAACAAGGCCAATATACCAAACTCTAGCCTTTTTTTGTGCCTAAAAAAGTTATTGGCTCCTTAGCTAAATTTCTTAAGAAACCAAACCTAAAATACTGCAAAATGCAGTTTGAATTATCAGTGAAGCAGCCGTAGTTGTTTCCTTGTCACACTGAAAAACAAGGAGCTAACTTTGCAGAAATGAATGCTTGTCTCAGAAGAGAAAACGCCCATACCAAATGAAGATACACCACCAGCGACTCCTTCTGGATGTCTAATGCAACAATGGCTGCTTCCTGCAGGCAAAGCACAGAAGCAAACTGGAATGAAAATTACTGCTGCAGTGCACTGCAAAGCTGCTATTATTTGCAGGCTTCATAGGCTTTCATCCTGCAAAACCAGATAAAAGCTGCAACCCTTTAAGAAGAGGGTGAACCTCTTTTTGATCCAGCCATAAGTGATGAATGATCTGTAAACTGTTGAACTGATCTCCTCTTCATAGTTTGCTTTGTCACTAGACAATTTACTGGCAAAACTGATTAGTGGTTCATACTGTCACAGCCCAACTCACCGAATGTGACGAGGTGATGATGATGAGGATGATGAGGTGACTTAGAAAACAGATATTTATAGATAAAAACAACATCACTCGTGTAAAGCCGGTCAGGATAAGAAGCAAACAAAAGAAAGAAAACAAAACAAAATCATGCTGTGAATCAGAACATCACAGCTTACTTGCATAGCAGAGACAACCCACATGTATCTCTCTGCTCACGGCCACTTTGTTAGGGTTCAACTGCTCATTAACACAAATATCTAATCACCCAATCACTTGGCAGAAACTCACCGCATTTAGGACATGGTGAAATAAATCCCCTTCAACTCAAGCAGATTAGGTAAGAAAGGCTATTTCAGTGACTTTGAATGTGGCATGGTTGTTGGTGCCAGACTGGCTGGTTGGAGTATTTCAGAAACTGCTTATATGCTGGGATTTTCCCAGCTTTCCCAGGGTTTACAGAGAATGTTTAAAAAAGAGAAAGTGGTGAATGGCTGGACTGATTTTTGGTGATAGGAAGGCAACAATAGCTCAAATACTTGTTACAATCACGTTCAAAGAGCATATTTGAACAAGAAATATGTTGAACCTTGAGGCAGATGGGCTACAGCAGCAGAAGACCACACCAGGTGCCAATCTTGTCAGGTAAGAACAGGAAAGTGAAGCTACAATTAAAATGGAATCACCAGAATAGGTCAGTAGAAGAGTGGAAATATATCGCCTGGAATGAGCTCCATATCCAACTAATCACTGTTTAGATGCCAGAGCCCATCTGAGTATTGTTGGTGACCATGCTGATCCCGTTATGACCCCAGTGTCTTCCAGCAGGATATCACACACCATGTCACAGTTGCTCTGATCTCCTCAAACTGATTTCTTGAACATGACTTCATTGGTACTCAAACGGCCTCCACAGTTACCTGAACGTAATCCAAGAGAGCACCTTTGGGATGTAGACATTCACATCCTGGAAGTAAAGCCAACAAATCTGCAGCAACTGTGTGATGCTATCATGTTAACATGGATCCAAATCTCTGAGGAATATTTCCAGCACCTTGTTGAACCTATGCCATTAAGAATTGAGGCAGTTCTGAAGGCAAAAGGGACACCAAACCAGTATTATGAAGGTGTAACTAATAAAATGTCCAGTGAGTGTATACAAAACTATAGTAAGAAATAAGAATAAAAAAATATCCTGGTTTTTTTTTGTATATACAGCATACACACAGATCCAAATTAAACATACATTTGAGCTCATCTTTATCCTTTCTAGCTCCCTTAATGCTACAGCTGCTGATTCTCTAAAGCAAAGTGTAAACAAAGCATTTCTACTTTGAGCTCATAAAGCAGAGCATGCGTGCTGCAGGTGCTGAATGCCAACTTTCAAACCCTACCTCTGCCTGACATCTACTGCATGTACAACCTGTGTTTAAAAGCATATCTAAACTGAAGCTGTCCCTTCTTATTTTTTATTGTATTACCACTAAAGAAGGATAAGATGAATATAAAGAATGGATATTGAGCATCTTTCAGGTCAGTCATAGAACATGCCAGAGTAAGAACATGATTTTTTGCTGGAATATAATAATACGTGAATGAATAATAATTCATATAATATACATTTTTAGCAGCCTGGGTTAACCAAATCAAATGGATTTCTTCCAAAGTTTGTCCAACTAGTCATCACATACCCTTTAAGAAATTAATAAATATAAACAAAATATTTTATGAACCAAAGAAATATTTAATCCACAAAACATGCTTCAGCGTTTATAAAATGACCCATGTATTAGTTTACAACGTGCGACAATAATTAGTTTGATATACACAACATCTGAGCTATTAGTATACTATTCATTTACTTTAATGGAACCCAAACAGGAAGAAATTATAATATCCAAATGCAAATATAATCCACAAACTGTGTCTCAGAGAGGTTATTAATAATACTCCATGTGTTATATCTTATCCATCGCTGCTCTCACTTCCTGTAAACACACACAAAAAAATATTCTTAGAATAATCAGCAACACCGAGCAGAATCAATGCGGAGGAGAATCCTGTGAATGGGCTTACCTGGGCAGTGTGTCACTGTATGGATCTCTACCAAGAGAGTAAGAAAATAAATACAATTAAAAACTACTTTATTTATTATGATTTATTACAACTGTTGGAGAATAACTCATGCAACACAGCAGTAATAGTGACACTAACTTCACCAACAGCAGATGGCAGGTGTGATGAGATGTTAGTACTTATTCTTTATATGCTATACTCTCATAAACAAAATACTTCAGATTGTAAACTGCTGGTCATACAAACATATTTGAGTATGTAGATTTTCATTTGGTAATTTGTGACGGCTGTTTGGTTACAATTTCTATTGAAATGGTGTTGATTCATGGACACAAGAATGACTTTTGATGTAACTTATTATAAGCTTCCTTTGTTTTACAATACTGAGCAAAAGACTTGAGTCACCCCTCATATACATACAGTATGTATTGCTTCTGAGGAGGAAGATGTTTTTGTAAATATTTAAAGTGATCTTTTTGGAAATCTAGCAAAGAACTTACACATGACCTGAAAGAAACAGCAGGTTTGGGGATGCGTTTCAACAAGTGGTGTTTGCAAAATTGAAAGAACTGAGAAAATAGAAAAGTGCTGTCAAATTTCCACCCTGCGATACTATTTGGAAAATGACAGGAGAAGCATACCTGATCAGAACAACCCAGTGCATCATCAGAGCAACATTAGAGTGGTGTTACATTAGGTTCTTATTGTGTACCTAATAGACTGGCAGCTCAGTGCACATAACTGATAGGAATTAATGGGTGTGGTGCTTACTGTTGGGCCATGATGAGTGGGATGCTGTCAGACTGCAGCGGGGAGGCCCTGTCTCCAGTCCGGCTGTTAAACATGGGCAGTGTGGAGAGGGGTGGAGGCACCCCTCTGTTTCCAGCCATGGTCCTCAGCTCGTCAGTGTTCTCATGGATGGTGTAGTGGTGGTACAGCTGAATTCTGCAGCACACATCACATACAGATTTTTTTTTCTGCAAGCTTGGAAATATTTTTGCTGCACTATATTTCAGATTCATTCTGTGAAATATCACTTATAATGCTGTCTTAGCTGACTGGTAGTAAAAAGTTAACCATCAGATCATGTTTTAAATTGAAAGACAACAATCAGGTTTCAAAATCTGTTATAAACAAAGTACTTACTGGTTTGTTCTTGCATTCCTTTTGCCACTATAGAAAAAGAGTAAAATATCCGTTTAATATTGGATCAATCAAAAGTCTAAATATGTTTAAATAGATTCCCATCCTTGGTGGAATTTATCCCACTTGGATGACTACATAAAATCCCAGTAGAGGGAAGAGGGAAAAATATAGTTTGGCATCCAAAGCCTTTATATATTTATTCAGAGATTAGATTTAAAATTAGATACATACATTCCTTCCCTTCTGCCAAACATGATGTAAGCCAGCAGCAGAAACAGGATGATGGCGAGGATCAGGGGCACAATCACTGTCACGATGTAGTCTGGGAAATAGTCTCTGTTTGGGGGAGACTCCAGAGGTTTGAAGTCCTCTCCAGCCTCCAAAATCCCTGAACCCATAGTGGGAGCAGGTGGCTTCGGCTTCATCTTTGTCAGATCAAACTGCAGGAGGAGGAAGAGCATTAAAATGAAGCACAGAGCAGCAGATGAGATAAACAGCTTTATGCTGTTTGCTTCTGCTTAGTAGTTAATGAGACAAAATGAAATAATCAATTGAGGCTTTGATCATATATATTTATATATATGTTCCTTCTTGGGCGTGCATCTTTTCTGGCCTCACCAGCTCCGTCTTGCACCAGGTGATACAGTTGCTTGGATTTATGCAGAAGTGGCATTCTCCAGGGACTTTGATTTTGGCCTCTTCCTTGCACTGCTTTTTGTTCTCCGGTGTCAGCACCCTCAGGAGACATTTGGAGAAATACTCCTCTGACCCTACCTTCACATACACACTGTCACAAATCAAATTTGACTAAATATGCATTTTTTTCCAAAGCAAGTTCTGTTACAGCAGCAAACACGGTGCTAATAAAATACAACAAACTTAAGTAGTAGTACTGAAAAAAACATAATTTTAAATAAACCCAGTATGTATAAGAATGTACAGATCTAAGTTTACCCTTCAAAGTGCCCTGCAAGAGGGAGTGGAACTCTGCCACCACGATCGAGGGCGTTGGTGATGTTGATCATTTCCAGGGTCTCTGTGTCCCACAGCTTCTGCAAATCCTGCTTTATCTCATCCTGAACAGTAGAGGGCAGCACTTTTTCAATCTCTCTCAGCTTGATGAAGACTTCGACTTGATAGGGCAGAATCTTGTCTGTAAATACACCGGCGAGTTTCGACATTTGACACACCCTCATTCATTATAACTATTATTTTGGGACTTAAACGTAATGGGACGGATTCATCGCAAATACCTGGAACGACTTTGATTATGAGAAGGTGTCTGACTGTGTCATAGCTCCGCTGGTTGGTGGCATAAATCTGTCAGAATGAAATGTAATATTATTAAGATTATGACAGTTCATATGCATTCCAGGAGCACTTTTTGCAAAACTTGAATGTCCGCTTTTCCATTTGCTGTCAATTTCCCTTTAGCTGCTGTCTGCTCATTAGTGTATGAAAAACGTTTTTGCTTACAGTAACAAAAGTATCTGTTTCAAAACCAATTCGTTATTATATATCTAGAGATATATTAATAATTTAAGACTTACACTAAAACGAAAATAAAGAAAATAAAGCGGTGAAGATTAGTTTAATATCTTACATTTTCTGCTGTATAGCTGCTTAATACTTTATGTTCACTGTTCTGTAAAAAGAAAAGCGAAAAAAAAACAAAAACAGGATGAACTGTTTAAACAAAAGCAAAAAATTAATGCACTTAAAAAATGGCGTGTAGTTTGTTACAATGTGAAGGAAATTGCCTTCCCGGGTTTCCTCCGTGGCGTGAGCGATAAGCAGAGTTCTGTCCTTTCCTTCTAAGATTCCTAATTATTCAAAGTAACACTCAGGTATGCCATTCAGCGTGTTAGTACGAGCTCGGGAGCAGCTTGGGAGAACAAGAAAACAGAGACTGCTTTAGGTTGCCTTCCCAATCGACTCAAAGGTTTATTTGATACACAGCAGTTTATATAGATGAAAAAAGGTTCGTGTGTCAGCTTTCCCAGTTCAAACCGGTACAGACCAAATAAGGAAACGTCTTCCTGCCTTCTGAGCAAAGAAGTATCCTGTGTGTAGTTTATCAGTTCAGCTATAATTTATGATCATCCCAGCAAAATACACTCCTAGACATAAAATACAGAGTTCTTTCATCAGTGAATTCTGAAACAAACCACCTAGCCTTTAACGAGCCTTTTCCAGGAGATAAGGAAAAGGGAGGATGGGAGTAAAGAAGTGGTCTCATCTCTGTGGTGTTTTCGACCTTGAGGTACCAGCCTGTAAGTCTTACACATTAATTCTTGGGTCACAGAGAAAGAGAAAAACAACTAGTATATGGGCCTTATTGAGTAACAGTTTTCCTGTATAAAACAATATCCTGTAAATGCTTACCGTGGTATCAAAATATCATAACAGTTCTCCCCTTTTATCATGTAATGATAACATAGTATAAAGACAGAATGTAATAACATAATATAAAGATAAATCATAAATGTGAAACAAATCATAAATGTAACTGGTCCTTCGAGCAAGCTTAATATCAAAAATTCCGAGAGCGTATACATGGTATCACACAACAGACAATAATCATCAAAAACATGCTGCAACGGTTACAAAGGCTACAATTAGTTCCTTCCATCTGCCAAACGTGTCCTGTAGCCACTTATGTAGCCACTGACCGTGACCTGTATTGGCAATTAGTTCTATCTGCAATGCTTCAAGTTTATTCATAGCTTGTGTGAATGAACCGTTAGGAGCGGTATCATTGGGAATGAAAGTACAGCATACATCAACGGTTACTAGACCACAGGTACCGGTCCAACTAACAGGTAAAGCTAATCTAAGGGTATTATTGCACAACCAATAAGCATGTGGGATTGGTCTGGTCAGGCGCGTGACCATGTGTGATTTAACTAACTCCCCCCAGTCAGTGTCATTTAATACACCCTCTGGGGGAACAATGATCGATTCTCTGCTCGAACTTGAACTGTGTGTGTGTTCCTCCAGATATGATACAACTTCAGCCACAGAGACAGCTAGCCATGTCTCATTACAGCGTGCACCTGGGGAGTCAGAGAAGAATGTATAGTTATCCTTTGTATAATCTATGTGTGTGTCTGGGCCAGTTAACTTTAGTCTGCGCAGACATATCATACTAGTATTAAAATGGAGAGGGATCTGTCCTAAGGGCAGTGAGGGCTTTAACCTATTCTTAGGGCGTTTCATTGGGGCGCAGGTCCCTGCGGTGTCATTAGATAACTTCAATAATTCGCCTAATGGAGTCTCAGGGTTAGTTGGTGTGTGTGTGTGTCTAAGTAGGCAGTCGAGAGGGCTCAGAGTCAACTGTAAAGTGTCTTTAAAGAGAGCATTATCTCTGCTGATTTTCTCTAGTCCCTCAGTGAGGGGGAAACCGGATATGGGGTATCCTACTATTACCTGTTCTGGATTAGCCTTTGAACAGACATAACAGTTACTGTTTCCTAAATCACGAGCGGCTGTTCTGGCATTTTCATACCAGGCGTTAGCTCCTGTTCTAGAGGGCGCATAAGATGGTTTATTAGTGGCGTCTATGTTGCTATTTACTGATTTTAGGGAACGTGAGGAGTGCATTAAGTAGGTGTCTCGCAAAATAGAGCATGAAGTATCGTCAGCAAAATATGACCTGCAGAAATGTGAACATGGTTGCAGTTTACAATACAAAATAGCAAAGAGAAATCCTAAGGTTAATGCGATAGATATGATAAATAACCTAAATATATAAGAAAGTATATAAGAAAAACAGTTCTTCAGTTGTCTCCTGGCCTGGTCCCAGGTTCGAGAGACATTGAATAAGCGTCGTATGATGACAATGGGCATTTCATTTTCTCCATTATCAGGATGAAATGAGTCTGGCTTTATCAGGTTAGACATCATGTGGTACTTTTGGCTTTCTGTTCCTGCTGGATGTTTGAGTACCTTGTTGTTGTTCTTTCAGACGTTGTGTGTTAATCAGTGATTGCGTGTGTGCACTGGATCCGGGCGCTGGCTCGCCTGAGATGTCGTCTACCCGTGTGTTTATTTGCTCTAGTTCCGGGCGCTGGCTCGCCGGAGATGTCGTCTGCTTGATCCGACGCCTGAGATGGTCCGATTGGGCTGGTCTTAACCCTGCTGGCATGAATCCACTGAGGTTGTCCGTCTGTGAGGATGCTGGTTCTTCGTCACTGCCAGTAAAGCCTGGGGGCTGGAAAACGCGGCCTCCCAGAGTGTCCTTGGTTTTAGTGGCTTCTCCAACATGCGTCTCCTTGTCTCCACTGGTGGAACTGTGGAGGGGAAAAGCTGAGAGAGACAAACTTTCTGATAGTTATTATTCAGTTTTTCTACCAGGTTGTGAACATCAGTGGACAATGCAATATAGATCACCTTCTACTAGCGGTGCCCCTCTGGAAGCTGACCATGGTCTTGGAAATAGTCTTATTTCAAATGGAAATAATTTGGTTACTTCAGATTGAGTCATTCTAATCTCACACAGGACTTGAGTAAGTAATTTGACACAGGTCATTAAAGTTTTAGCACACTTTTGAATTACTTCTAATGTGAATGAAGATCCTCTATCACTGTTAATCTGGTGAGGTATTCCGAATCTGGGTATTATTTCATTGCTCAACTTTTGACAGACTACTTCTGCAGTTTCTTTTGATGTTGGATAAGCTTCTACTCATTTACTAAATTGATCCACTATTACCAGTAAGTACTTGATGCTTCCTTGTGCTGGCATTTGTGTAAAATCAATTTGTAATGTATGAAATGGAAAATCTGGTTGTGGTAAATGCTGATGTTTTGCTTTTGAGCTACCTACATTAGTTCGTGCACATGTTAGACAGGTTGCTAATATGCTTTTTACTGCATGCAATGTTTTCTCAATTACAAATCTTGATTTTATTGCCCCTATTACCCCTCTTTGTCCGACATGACTCACACAGTGAAAATGTCGGACAAGGACTGGCAGCAGGGAATATGGGAGGGCAATCAAACCCTTAAGATTTAGTATAGGCCATCTCTGTCATCTAAGGTACAGTCATTATTCTATGCAGAGGCTTGCTCTTGTATAAATTTTAAATCAACATTTGTTTCTAAATAGTCTGGGAGTGTAACAAGTGGCAGCTGTAGGGGCACAGATAATACTTCCTGCGGAGGTGGGAGCTGTGATGCAGCTGCAGCCTTGGCTGTCACGTCTGCTAAGGCATTACCTGTTGCTTCGTCTGTGTCAGCTGTACTGTGTCCTTTCGTTTTTACAACTGCAACGGCCGATGGCAGCTGTATAGCCTGAAAAAGTCTTTTAACAAAATCAGAATTTAGCAATTTATTTTCCATCAGCAGATCTAAATCATCTCTGTCTCCACAATGTGCCAAAGTCATGTACGACACCAAATGCATAGCGGCTGTCTGTGTAAATCGTCACATGCTTATCCAAATGTAGCTCACAGGCGCGTATTAAAGCCATGAGCTCTGCTTTTTGTGCTGAGTGAAATGGTAATGAGTGAGCCTCTAGTATGATGTCAGGCACTGTTACCACTGAATAGCCACAAAGAAATGAGTTGTCACTCGGCCTTGAACAGGACCCGTCCACATAAACCGTGGCTGAGTCTGAGATAGGTGTTTGCTCTAAATCTGGACATGGTGCTGTGGATTCCTGTATATGTGTCATGCAGTCATGAACGTCAAGCCTGTCTGAGCCATCCTGTCGGTCAGAAGAACACAGCATAGGATCAATAAATGTGCTGGCGAATCAGGTGTGCTGCTCGCTTTTATAGTGAGATTTGCATATGTTGTGTAGTTATGTTTGCTACAATGGTCGTGACCTGGTGATTGGTGTGTAGAACAGTGTCATGTGAGAGTGTGAGCTTCTCGCAGTCCCTTATCATGATAGAGCAAGCTGCTACTGCCCTCAGGCAGGCCGGCATTCCCTGAACAATTCAGGCAGCACCTTTGAGTGGCGGAGGTCAGCACTCCCTGTAATGCATTGAAAGAGGCAGTCATTTCTGTGGACCACAGTATTCGAGGAGGCTTGTCTTTTTTACAACAGTCACGCAGAATGTGGTCATGAAAAGAACAGTCTGGTATCCACTGTCTGCAATAGTTCACCATGCCTAAGAAGGACGACATTTCCTCCTGTGTAGTGGGACGAGGGACAGAGGTCACAGCTTTGACCCTGTCTGCAGTCATGGAACGTTTTCCGTGAGACAGTGTGAATCCCAAATATTGAACAGAAGTCTGACAGTACTGCATTTTCTTTGCTGATGCTTTGTGGCCAGTCTTTTGGAGGTGCTGGATAAGCATGTGTGTAGCAGTTTGACATAGTTTTTCACTTTCAGCACAGAGGAGGAGGTCATCCACATGTGGATCAGGGTGCAGCCCTCAGGAGTGGAGCACCATTGAGAAAGCAGCAGAGCTGTCTATCATGCCTTGGGGCAAACGAGTCCAAGTGTACTGCTTATTTCTATGTGTGAATGCAAATAACGGCTGTGTGTCACAGGTACTGAGAAAAAGGAGCGGAGCATAAATCCACCACGGTAAAATGTGTATGCAATGCATGTCAATATGCTGTGAACATCTGAAACGAGAGGTGGCAGAGGAATGTTGACTGCATTAATTTGCCTCAAGTCTTGTATGAAACGCCATACGCCAGGTTTGTTAGGCTTTGGCACAGGATTGACAGGAGTGTGGGCTTTATTGCTCCTGTAGTCAATAAATCTCCTATGATGACATCTAGAGCTGCGGCTTTTTCCGTGGAAAGGGGACATTGCTTGACATATACACATATTAAAACACAGGGATCTTGTGTTTTAATATGTGTACGTGATAAAGTGTACAGTCAATAAATCCTATATCATTCTCACTTTTAGACCACAATGTCATATTCTGGTATTCAGCTGGCAACGTAAGTGCAGAAATAGTACAGTGGATAGGGTAGGTTAGATCTATGTGACGACATATTTCGTAACCTATGTCTGAGTTATGTAACAAAATCACTGTTTGACCTTCACTTGTGTGAGCAGTTATCATGTTGTTGAACAGTGTGAGAGAAACAAAAGTGTGGCTCCCAGTCATGGGATTACCTGTTAGTGGCGTCTGTACACGTTTTTTTTTTTTTTTTTTTTTTGGCACAGTGTGTGACATAGAGTACCGGACAAAAAGGATGTTGAGTTCATTCTCTGCTGAGGGTCCAGCTGACACAGAGGATGTTCCTTCTCCATCATGTCGGTACATAGGGCAGAGAAAACATAAGCTGTTATCAGTGTCAGCAAACATTTCACCCTTTATGTTAAATGAAATACACAAATTCATTTTTGCTTTGGGTGTCTGCGGCTGCTGGAAAACTGAGCTGAATTTGCACCTCTAGCTTGTCCAACAGTGCATAAAGCGTTTTATGAATACTAGGATAGATTCATCAGGCTTCTGTTTACACATAGTTACTGCATTTAAGTCAATTTTGTCTCTGGACATTGTTAGCAGGAATTTCTTTAGATTCTTAAAGAAATCGGCGACTTTGTCATGTGGGTGTCTATTGTGGACACTGCCTGATGCAAAAGTTTTTCTTCATAGTCGTCTAAATTGTTTTTCATAAGTTCCTCACATTCTTCTTTCAAAAGTTTTTCTCTTTTTTTTTTATGTTCTGCTAATTCTTCCTCGCGGCGTATATATTGTTTTTCCTGATCTTGTTTAAAGAGATGGCTAAGATCCGTTGCATGTGATTCAGATTTTTTGTCACTGTCTTTTAAGCTGGTTGGATCAGAATGCTGACATTGTTTGCGTGCAGCTGCTGCAGCAACTATTAATTCGGTCTCATCTTCGTAAGGCGGCGGGGCTGTGGGCTGAATGGCTGAGCATGGAAGACTAGCTTTTCCCGCAGTAGATTTATTTTCTTTGCTAGAGCCTGCACTAGTTTTATTTGATGTTAAAGCATCTACACCTGGTTCCGGTCCCTTTTTCCATAGTGGTAACATTTGATGTATCACGTCGCGGCATTCTATCATATATTTTCTACAGGACTTTTTAAGCAGACTACTTTTCTTATCACAAATGATATTCAACATTTCTACTGACCTGTTTTCTGGCGATAATCGTTCGGGATAAGGCTCCGAAAAGAAATTAGAATGCATTGAACTTCTTAAGTTGTAAACAAAGTCAGTCACATAAGCACTCCCGCATGTTCTGGATACGTGATCATGGACGTCTTCACCGATTCGCGGACGCAGGTTACACGTAACCGGAAATGGGAGTTATACTGAGCCGTTATTTGAGACTTTATTTTGTATTTTATTAATTTTTGGTTTTACAGGTACTTTAGATTTTTTATCGGACCTGTCTGTGGTCTTTGAATAATTCTGACCCATGTTCAGTGATTTCCAGAGGGGTTTACACGCTAGGAGGATTTAGGTTAGTATTTTCGCTGCGGCACAGCTGAGGTTACTTTAAATTTATTGCTAGCAATTTTTTGTTTGTGTGAGCAACTCTCACTTAGCGAGCAACTTCTCGCTTAACGAGCAACTTCTCGTAAAACAACAGGCAACTTCCTGTGTTCTTTCTGCTTTTAATTTACTGCTTTTAACCCTTGTATGGTAATCGGGTCTGTGAGACCCGTTTTCAGTTTTCTTTCGTTTTTTTTTTTTTTTAACAAAATTAAATTTAATTATTTACTAGCTTTCTGTGAGTGAGCAACTTCTCACTTTTTAACGTACGTTTCAAGATAACAGGCAACTCCCTGTGTCACTCTTTGATGAGCAACTTCTCACTTAACGAGAAGTATTTAAGACAACAGGCAACTTTCTGTGTCACTTTTTCTGAGTGAGCAACTTCTCACTTTTTAACGTACGTTTAATTAAACAATTAATTATTATTATTATTATTATTTTTTAAACAAAATTAAAATATTCAAGACAACAGGCAACTTCCTGTGTCCACCAACACCACACAAGGGTTAATTTACTTTATTCGGGGACTGAGGAAGTCAGTCAGTGTATCTCTCTGGATCACTAAGTGAAACTTCGTCAGCATATCCCGTTTTTTTATGGATTCGGGGACTGAGGAAGTCAGTCAGTGTATCTCTCTGGATCACTAAGTGAAACTTCGTCAGCATATCCCGTTTTTTTATGGATCGATCACTGAGAGAGGTATAATATGGTCTCTATATAAATATGAAAGACACATATTTACCTTCTGTCAGGATCCCACTTCTGACACCAAAATTGAAGGAAATTGCCTTCCCGGGTTTCCTCCGTGGCGTGAGCGATAAGCAGAGTTCTGTCCTTTCCTTCTAAGATTCCTAATTATTTAAAGTAACACTCAGGTATGCCATTCAGCGTGTTAGTACGAGCTCGGGAGCAGCTTGGGAGAACAAGAAAACAGAGACTGCTTTAGGTTGCCTTCCCAATCGACTCAAAGGTTTATTTGATACACAGCAGTTTATATAGATGAAAAAAGGTTCGTGTGTCAGCTTTCCCAGTTCAAACCGGTACAGACCAAATAAGGAAACGTCTTCCTGCCTTCTGAGCAAAGAAGTATCCTGTGTGTAGTTTATCAGTTCAGCTATAATTTATGATCATCCCAGCAAAATACACTCCTAGACATAAAATACAGAGTTCTTTCATCAGTGAATTCTGAAACAAACCACCTAGCCTTTAACGAGCCTTTTCCAGGAGATAAGGAAAAGGGAGGATGGGAGTAAAGAAGTGGTCTCATCTCTGTGGTGTTTTCGACCTTGAGGTACCAGCCTGTAAGTCTTACACATTAATTCTTGGGTCACAGAGAAAGAGAAAAACAACTAGTATATGGGCCTTATTGAGTAACAGTTTTCCTGTATAAAACAATATCCTGTAAATGCTTACCGTGGTATCAAAATATCATAACACAATGGGAAAAGTTTTGAATCAGAATACAGCTGTGTTCTGTGTTTACACCAAAAATTTAGCATGTTTTCTAACTGAAATAAATTCTGTTTGGTTGAGACTAAAGTGTTACTTCTGACATTTGTATCTCTTCTTCTTCAAAGACAGCTTACTTCCTGAATTTTTAACGTTGGTTCAAAATAGCAGCTGAAGAGAAGAGGCCCAAGGCTTTTGTCTCTGGGGATTTGACAACAAATCCTGACAGCTGTTTTTGATAGCCGCATATTTTTCATATTTGTCTCCACTGTAGCTGCGCTGGAATGTTATCTTTGTTTGGCCTACCATCACGACAGAAGAATGTGCAAAAGTAAGGCCAGAGGTGAATGTTAGATGTGCAGCATGGAAGAATATTGTGCCAATGTTGGTGTAAATGATGATTTCACACCTCAATTATACTTTTTCCTGGAGACATTGGTGTGCCATACAAGAAGCCGTTGTCATAGGGGTTCCTTTGGGTGAAGCGCAACCACTCTGGGAGGTCTGGGAAATTCTGTTTGTTGCACTTAAATATTATGGGGTCGTTGTACAATATGCCTGATTTGCAAAACACAAAAAGAGCAGAGAAAAACAGCATTAACACATGTGGATGTCTTATCCTTTTAACTGAATTTAGATCATTCTGTCTCACCGTAGACTTTGCCCAAAGGTTCAAAGTCGTTCTGGAAAGTCTCTCTAAACAGTTCATGTGTAAAAAACTTCCCCACAGGAATGGTAACTTTGATGTCAGAACTGGCCTCAAACAAACTGGCAGAACACACTGTGTGGAAGTGTAAAAAACACACCAGACAGTTTATAAGAAGGGTCAAAAAAGGCAAACAAAACCTTAAATCTGACATTAAAAAATGACAACACACACATCCTGATGCTAGAATCCTACGCACAGTCCTTAAAAGCTGATATCAAGGGCGAGTGTTTTTACTAAATAACACAGAGTTGATAATTAATGTTGAGGAAGGTCAGCGAAAGTTGTTCTTTGATGAAGCTAAATAATTTTACGAGTGAACTTGCCTGTTAAAAAGAAGACCCAGCTCCCACAGCCTGCCATCTTGTTTTGGGTTTTGATTGACAGAACCAAGTGGAGAGGGGCTTGGTCACTGCAAAGGACATGTCAAAACTATTTTTGTCTCACTTACCTAATAACATCCGGAAGGGTGACTGTGAGTCTGTGAACAGTAGGCCTTCGAGGGATATTTATGTCCTTTTTGTTGATATACAGTCATATAAGTCATATACAGTCATTCATTTTTGCTCAGTATAATCAGCAACACTTGCCTTTAGTAGTTAATATTTGCCTTATATTTCTCCACTAATATATTTAGGTCTCAAACACTGTTGTTGCAATAGTGCAATAGGCTAATGAAGCTTAGAGTGATTTTGCTACCTAATGTTTTAACACTTTAGGTATATTTATCAAAGTTTATTTTGTTTCTTTAATTTCAAAAAGTGTGTGATTAGATTTTCAATTCATATGAGGGCGATATGATTAATAAAAAAAATACCATTATTACCTTTCATTTTTTCTAGAAAATTTACACATTCTTTTCTTACCGAGAAAATATATATAAATAAACTGAGTTTAATGCAAATTTAACTCAGCTCAGCTCGTTTTGGAATTTGAACCTTCTGATCAACCAGCATGTTACTGTGTGGAGTTTGGATGTTCATGCCTCTCCCTGTGGTTGCTCTGTCATAGACTAGCATCATATCCAGAGTGTACACCCCCTTTCACCCTCTATCAATTAGGATTGGTTTTACACCATGGGGCCAGTGGGCAGTTACATTTCCCAAGGGGGTCACATGAGAAACTGGGTGTGTTGTGGAGGTCCCTCACCAATGTGATAAAGAGGTAAAATTAATATAATTGACTTCAGCTTATTGGTGCTGCCCTCTAAACAGTCCCAGTTCCTCATGTGGCCCTTTGGGAAAATTAATTGCCCCCCTCTGCTCTAGACACCGCAAATGGAGAGAAAATTGATGAATTGATGTAATAAGGAGAAAGGACACTGGTATATAACTGAGTAACTTTAAAGCCACTTAATTGTGAATTCCTTTTTTTGAAGACCGTGTAAAACCTTTTAAAAAATATTTAAAAATGTTAGAAGAACGTAAAGGAAGGATTTTATGCTTAAAATGTTTACATAATGTCTTGAAGAGATTCCAACTGAAGCTGAACTAGGACATGGCTGTACTTTTGTGTAAAATACTATTTTTTTTAAACCAAAAGTTGGTCAGTATATGCCTTACTTAACCAGGTAAAGCCCATGTTTTAGCATTCTTTTGCATGGGCATTTGCCTACACAGACCCTACGTGGAAGAGTATGCAATAAAAACAAACGAACAAAACAACAACAAAAGAGCACCCAGCTCATCATGGATCACGGATGGGGCTGTGCATAGGTTGCATTGCCAGGTATCCTGTGATTTCACAGATCTGTTGTTTGTGACACTGCCCCCTGGTGACAGTAAACAGCTACAATATGCAGGCGACGGTCTGCAAACGAACGGTCTGTGTGACACCAGTGACTGTTCTACAGTCATAATGTGACACTCATGCAAAAGCACGAAAAAGACATGAGTCATTAAGAACACGTTGTATTTGTAGGGTGGTAAAAGGCAAAGTCTCTCATGGGAAATAGGGGTTGGGTTAAAAATGAATCAAAAGTTAAAAGTACAAAAGTACACAACTAAAAGCTTTTTAACACATTGGACAGAATTAAATATATTTTAAATATATTTTAATTTTATGTACTGAGTTTATTTGTGTCAATGTTTCTTCAGCTGGTCATTACTTTGCAAAACCCCAGTAACACAGTCAGATGAGAACACTGGCTAGGTGGCACTACCGCCTTGTTTAACATCGCCTCAGCCTTTTTTCAGTGACTAATATTCACCATGACAGTTAACCCATGTAAACAAGTACATTACACTCTTCTTGCCTATGTATTGAGGCAGCTGCATGAATGGGTCGGCCTTGCAGATAAAACAAAACAAGCCCCAAACGACTTTTGAAACCGAGACTACGTGGGCAAGTTCAAAGCCTTCAAAAAAAAAAAAAAAGAAAAAAAAGAAAAAGGAAATGCTTTGTCTACGCTCGGTAATAACGTTTAAAATATCTATCGGCGCAGATGTAGAATGCAGGAAGCAGCAATGTGTCCTGCAAATAACGGATGTGTTATTGGCCAAGGAGATTTGACGTGAGTGAGGTGTCACTGGGTCCTATCGCTGGTTGAACGAAAAAGACCGCGACTTCAGTTTTATTATTTTTCGTAACGAAACGGTAAGTATCCATATTTTATACTTTACAGATACATTTATTTAGTGTAAAAAGCTGCCTCTGGACTGCTTTATTAGGGATTTCCTTTTAGTGGAGGGGGAGGGGTTTAAAAAATACGGAAAAAAAAACATTCGGGGCGTCCGTCTTTTTTGTATAGTGTGCCACCACAGCCTCATTAGGTTAAAAAGAAATCATAATTTTTTTAAAATATATTTTTTAAAATTATATGTTATGTTTTTTTCTTCCTCTTCCTTAGAGTAGCATTGCGTATCGCTTCTTCCTTGGAATGACTGCTTTTTTGTAGCGGGAATGAAAACCACACCACTCACTGTAACATAGTAGCTACAATTAATGCACCTCCGCCAAATATTGTAAATGAAGATCGTATTCGTTTAATGGTCAAAGAATTAGGAGCAGACGGGCACTATGACCCATGCATTCCCCCCTCCATGCAGCAGCAGCAGTCTGCCGCTACCAGAGGACCAGAAATCTGCAGCTCACAGAATGAAGAGATCAAAATGATGCTGCCTCTAAAAAGGGATTAAACGTAAGCAATCTGTCGTCAGCTGCGGTAAATCCGCGGCTCATTACTCTTCTGTTTTTCTGTGCAAACATTTTCAGTAACTAATGCAATTATCTGAGAAGGTCAGGCTCGCATTGTTGTAACTGCAAACGAGCTATTGACAGATGCATCGCGCTCACTTTCTCCGCTGCACTAGACGAGAATTGCAGCGGATGCAGGCAGGCCTTTAATGCGATCTGTTGTTTTTGTTTCTCTCCATCTGCCGGTCTAGTCTGGGCGCCACCTCGCTGGGATCGGCTGCTGGTGGATAATACAGATTTGCCACCGGGAGTTGAGAAAGGAGACATGCCGTCGTTGAGCATCAGTTGCGACGCTTGACTGACCATGATGAAGACCGAATCCACATCCAAGAGCACCGGCTCTGGCTCCACGCTCAGGAGCCCATCCCCGCACAGGAACGCGTACGAGGCGGGGATGCAGGCCCTGAAGCCCGTTAAAGACAATGCTGCAAATGGGGACATGCAGGAGGGCCCCCGAGGGCGCAGGTACGGCTCTAATGTGCACCGTATCAAGAACATGTTCCAGCAGATGCAGACCACATCCCCGGCCGACGCAGAGGGTGAGGACAACGCCAGGATCGCCGACAAATCGGTGCGCCTTTCCCTGCCCAGAGCCGGTAGCCTGAACGAGAACGTGGATCACAGCGCGCTGCTGAAGCTCGGATCCACCGTGTCCGAGCGCGTCAGCAAGTTCGACACAAAACCGGAGAATGGGCACCAGCGGGCCTCCTCGCCCAGCTACTCCAAGCTACAGGAGACCCGCCGCATCTTTGAGGAGAAGCAGCAGCAGGAGAAACTGCAGCAGGAGAAGCTGCAACAGGAGAAACTGCAGCAGGAGAAGCTGCAGCAGGAAAAACTGCAGCAGGAGAAGCTGGCTACAACCAGGGTGTTATTGAAGGCAGATAAGGCCTCGAGCTTTCAGGATGGCAGGTTGGATATGGTGGCCCGTTTTAATGGCAGCACAGAGTCCCTGGACAGCCTGGACACTAGTGAAGCAGTGTCCCCTACAGTCAGCCAGCTCAGTGCTGTGTTTGAACGGGCAGCCGAGCTCCGGAACAACCTCCACCGTCTCTCCTCTACACCACCACTCCCTTCCAGAGGGGTCAGCACCAAGGTAGGCGTGTTGAATTCCAAGATAATCACAAAGAGGGTCAGTGCCTTTGCATCAGGCAACCAAGGGGATGAGATAAGCATTCAGAAGGGACAGGAGACACCTCCAAGGGGCTCCAGAGGAAGGGTGACTCCTCCATCTGAAAGCGTTAATGGTGGCCAGTGTGCCCCAACTACTGAACTTTACAGTAATGTAGGAGAGCCGAATGAACAGAGAGAAAAGACCGTTTCAGATGCAGGTGTCGAGGCCAAAGTTGATGTTAAACCTGAGGAACACTCTGGGACCAGCGAGCCCAGCAGCACAATACTGCAAGGTGACATCCACATGTCGGTGCAGAATGGAGAAACTGCCTCAGAGAAGCGAAGCTCTCCAAAAAGTGCCGACATGGTCAGGCAGGATGGGGACAAAAATACAGAGGAGGAGGAAGACAGGACTCTCAGAGAAGAACAGTCGGGCCGGGACTCTGTGGATATCAGTACCTACAGTGCGGTGGGGGAGGACTTTGAAGGAAGCCAGAAGGATGAGGAGGAAGACGAGGGCGATGACCGCTATGAGCCAGAGTCCAGCTGTGTGGAGATTTCAGGGCTGCCTGTGGAAGAGGATCCACCCCCTTCAAGAAAGATTCGCTTCAGCACAGAGTCCATCCAGGTGAGGAAATGTGAAGTGTAAAAACACCCTGAATTAACAGAAAGAACTGTAGCTAGAACACGGAGGTGTTTGCTGTCACATTGTACCCCCGAACCTTGTTTATTAATCAGGCTTGTGTGCTGATTTCTGAATTGTAACTATGTTGTGGTGTGGGATTTTCTTTTCATCCTGTGTCTTTAGAGGCTTGTTGAACTTGACCTTAAAGCTTATCTGCTGTGTTACAGTCATAGCCAGTGCCGCTGTCAGCTTTTTTAATGAACTCGCTCAGCCTCTGCCAGTGTCACACCAGTGCTGACATTTTGATTTTAGCCTGTTTCAACACAGGGCTTTGCACACTACTAACACCCTCCTCCCCAGCAGCCAGTTGCTAATGGATGGGCCTGCATTCCTACTGTGCAGCTGACACGGGCCCCAAAAGTGCCTCAACTGAAATGCAGCAGGAGCTGCTTTTGTAAATAATTGCCTTTTTTTTTGGGGGGGGTAAAACAGACCTGGCAGGCCTGGATAATTATCCCCATTTTTAGAGAAGTGGATATTGTACTGTGGAAAATGAAAGGTCATCGGATGCTGTATTTGTGATTGTGTGTGAGATAAAGACAGAGGAAGTGAGAAAAAAAGAGCACTGTAATCTCTTCTTGGACCGGTGCAATGAGAGAATAGGACAGACGAGAAGGAGGAGGAGGACGAGTTGATTTGAAGTGTCTCTCGTTGTCTGGGGGCGGTGTAATGATCCGGAGAGGAGCATCAGACTCTCTCCAGTTCAGTGTTGCTGCTTTGCTCTGCCTTGAGGTCCAAGGCATACAGCAACTCTGCAAGCTAAAGTGGGCCCTGACACTTTGTGTCACACACATTACTTCTCACAGAAAGGCTCTCCTGTACCATTTCATAGCTTGTCAAGTCCAAATTTTCTCTTATCGCTGCACATTGTCCAGAACCATCCAGTTTCTGCACCCTGACATTTGAATATTATAGTTTAAAAACCAACCTGACATAGATACTAACAACATATACATCAAATATTGGAATTAATGAAAGACTGCTAAGGACTGCACATATATGTGTTGGATCAATGCAGATATTTCTAAGCTAAATAAGCTAAAGAAAACAAACTGAGAAAATAAGCTTTTGGGATTATAATGACAAATATTGACAATATAAAATTAAAAAGTGTACAATTAAAGGCCACCAGTGGTGCTCTGGAAGCTTTGTTTTTGCACCTGCTTTCTACCTTCACAAGCTCATACGAGTGACATTATTAAATATATCCAGTGGTTTCAAACCATTTCATCGAGAAACAGTTGTTCGTGGTAATGAACCCAAAACTGTAGCAATCTGTCAGATAACGGAAGAGAAGATTACTGAAGAATATAAACAACACAAGTTATGGAATATACTTGAAAAAAAAAATCAGCTCTGCAGATGTTTGTCAGGCCTCAAGGATGCACACAATGCACTGTGATCCAGTGAGAAAGACTCAGTGAAGCATAATTCTGTGTGTAATGCAGTGTTTTATGCACATTCCAAACATTTGGAGAACGTCTTTTCATGTACGGTAACTGACACAAGTGTGAAATCTGATTGTCTACGAATTACTAGTTATTCTGTTAAAGGTGAAATTAGGCCTAACATTTTAATGGTAGAAAACAAGCTTTCGTTTATAATGTTAGAGCCCTGATCTGGTTTGTTAATCTTCCAGCACTAAAGATTCTTTTCCAAGGACATATCCACCCACCTTGGAATGGTCAGAGTCAGACACACTGATTAGACTGGCTGATTTGAAACAGTGCACATTCAAAAAGAAGAACCAATCAAAAACAATGCTCAAACTTTGAGAGGAATGGAGCCTGTCTGGAGAGACAGTGCTTTATTAGCTATGTTATCCTAGATGGCATTGCACTGGATTTGCTGACTGGCTTTTTCTGGACATATGTCAAAAGAAGGAATTAATGCACTGAGAATAAAGTGCAAAGCAGTAAAGAATAATGATATATTCTACATGTGGAGTAAGCCTTCTTGTGTAAAGAATATAACCCTTAGTAATAATGGACAATTTGATTGGTAACTGTAATTTCATTACATATTGTAACCAATCACAGTAACATTAATTGAGACATTAAATTACATAGTTACTCCCGAACAGCAATTATACCAATAGTGATGTGTGATTATGTGTCACTATTAAGCTCTAATATATTGAGCAAATGCCTAGAAATCAGCTTTGTCCCATAAATCACATACAAGTCATTTGTGGGCTTGCTGTGCCTGTCATGCAAGTGCAATAGAGAAGAAAACACACTTTCAACATTATTTTATCCTCATGAGATCAAGCGTGGTTACCAGGAGGAGGCATTATCTACGGTGTGATAAAAGCTGTAAGTCACGACTTTGATAAAGAGGAGAATTTCGTTGTGACCCTGCAGCGGTCAGTGAAGAAAAAAAACCTCCTACTGAGTCCTTTCACACTGTATCAGTGTGGCCTTTGTTATGGAGATTGATGCAGGGGTGGATGAGAGTAAGGGGGATGCGAGGTCAAATGGGAGGGGCGTTATTATGCAGCTCAAATGTCATGCGAGTGCATAACAGCCAGCTCTTAAGTCACACTGTCACTTAGTTTCACTGCCAAACAGGAAGTGCTCATTTTTAGCGCATATTTCTCGTCTGAGCAACAGTGCAGCTTTTGGTCACAATTAAGTCTTGTTGTGGTGACAGCGGTTGGACGTCTGCATGCATGCCTTTCTCTGTCTCCGATTCATACTGATTGTTCCCCTCCATCTGTCTGTCTTTCTGTCCGTGTCCTCTCAAAGTGGCAAAAATAGCAGATCTGCTTCGGGTAGAGTTCACACTGCATTCTTTGTTTGCTCCTCCTCACACTCTTTCTCCTGCTCCTTCTTTTCTCCCTTTCGCTCTTTGTCACCAGTCTGCTGCTGCTAGTAAAAATAGCAGCATTGTTATCATCACAGACCTGCCTCGCTTTTCAGGGCCGCCTCTTTTGTCGAACACAGGAAGCTGCTTCTCATGTCTTATTTATTTCTTTAGCTTGTTTGTTTTGACTCAATTCTATATTACTCGGTGTATTTAGCCTGACCACTTAGCCCCCTAGCTTGTTGTGATTTTTAATTATTTATCCCACTGTGCAGGGGGAGCTTTTTGCCCCTCAAAAAAGAGAGAGATAATCTCCACTAGATTTGGGCTGTGTCTCCTCCAATCCAGGAATAAGCAGATTTATTTGCCACCTTGCTTACCCCTCACCTCACCTACTCCTAAACATTTTGTCCTTCTGCACCACCAACCTGGACTCTTTCTTCTAGGTCTCTGCCTACGCTCCTCAGTCTCACCAGCCTGCTCAGAGAACACCTATGATTTTCTTTCACACTGTGTTATTAACACAAACGATGACTGTACTTATAAGGTAATAAACAGAGGGTGTTGAATTTTGACAAACATAGAAGGAGGTGTTGCTGCTTTAAAGTGTCTGCCACAAAACACAAAATACAGACTACCCTAAATGCACCACAGAGATCATCCAATAAGGGAACTGCCCATGAAGAGGTAACCATATGTTAAGGTATCCTCAAACTGTCTATCACTTTGACTCAGCAGGCCTGCAGTATTTCATACAGTGCATTACTCACAGCCAGGAGGAGTGGAAGACCAGACAGATTATCAGCAAGGTCAGACTGCCCCACTTCTCGGCCCTGCACTGGTTGGTGGTGGGCTGCAAGCATTTATGTGATGTGCCCACTCGTTCAGGTTACTGCGACAAGCCACATTATGCAACGTCTCGCTCATGATGTCTGAAACTGTTTTGTCTTGTCCCGCCTGCCATCATCTTGTCCAAAAAATGACAGGCGTTGGTTACAGTGACATGTGAGGTGCCAACCGTGCTGTATGGATGGCTGAACATGTATATTTGTCTTTCTCAGGCTTTACTGGTCCTGTAGTTAGGATGATTGTTATTTTATGTTTTTATTAATACCAGAAAATATAGAATGGAAGAATGGAAACGGTTTTCCTCCTTGAGTAATGGTGCTGCTAGTTAATATGCTTTTAAAAGAGGTTTTTTTTCACAATTCCTTGACTGGTTAAGTGAGAAAAGGAAGGCTGGAAAAAAGACATGCTGTGGAAGAGAGCCAGCGATTAATAACAAGTAATAATTAAATGCAGAGAGATCTATTAATACACAGTGAGTGAAAAAGGCGACTGAAGAACAAATACTCAATGCATCATGGGAATCCCCCAGCAGCCTACACCTATCGCAGCATAACTAAGGGAGGATTCAGTGTCACCTGATCTGGCTAAACTATATGCTTTAGCAAAAAGGGAAAAAAACCCAAACTAAGTCTGTATGTAAAAAAGAGCCATAGGGATACAAAAGAAAATGTCATAACAAATGTAATCAGTATGATATGGTAACATAATAAAACATATACCCAACATAAACACAACATAATAAAATATATATAGTTACAGAGTTTAGTTGTTGTATCCTTCTGTATAGTGTAATGCCATTCAGCCCTCTGTGCTGACCTTGTTTTCATATTGCCGTGCCTCTCTCCAGCGTTAGCGCTAAGCCTAAACATGACTGCTGACCAAAAATTGTTCTGCCAAAATAGATGGGCTTTGGTGCCATGCAAACATTACTATGACGAGCTGACCATATCCATTTTATTGGCAAGAGAAGACTGGTCAAACGTGATCGCTGCCAGAGCCACATCCTTATTTTCTGTCTGCATGGTGCACATCTGGCATGTGGATTAACCCCCAATTTTAGTAGGATTTAGAAGCAATTACCTGCCACTTGTTTAACCTATGTTAGTTTAGATAGTGGCGTCATTAATCTTTAGGAGGAAAAGTGTAACATACGCTTAATTTTGACAGCTTTATTAAGCATGGATTAATTACTGCGCACATATTCATATACAGGGAAAATTGAGGCATTCATATATCAGTGCATGGTAATGAACTTTTGCATTTAGCTAGAAATTGAGAAAACTGTACGTCGCACATGCAAAGCCTAGTATGAGCAAAAAAATGCTGGAAAGCTTTTTTTTTGTTTTTTTTGCTGAATGCAACGAGAGTGGAAACACTCTTTTAGGAAAAACCAGTGGCACCACCTACACACATCCTATTCGCTCCATCCAAAATTAGAACAGTTTTTGGAGTCAAGAGGGAAAGAAACAGCAGTTGACGTGCTGCTGTGGGCAGTGGGGGTGGTGGGGTGTGGGTTACGGGCTTGCTAGTTAACACAACAGCGTTATCCAATCACACTGTAGCCAGAGGGGCATCAAGATGCAACCACACTGGAGCAGAGCAGAGGCATGGCGTGGCAGCTGTATCATTTTGCCATTTCGGTGTCACGACAACAGCGTTGTAAAATGGTTGTCGTCACTTACTGGCTGCTTTTTAATACCCTTTACAATCCCAAATAGGTGCTCTGTATAGACACAAACACAATCTCTAAGCTGGTGAGTGGCTGTAGTTTTCTGCCCATGGAGCTTTTGTAGGACATCCGAGGCGGCTGGTAGCAGAGGGAGGGAGGAAGGGAGTTTCCTGGCCATCTGTTAGCTCCTCTGACCTACTATCTGCCACAACTGGAACAGCGTCCTTCTCTACCACACCCCCCCTCCCACCACACTGCCTTTAATCCCAATGTTTGTCTTCCCAAGATAGCCACCTCACTGTTCGTAGAGTTCATCTACAACTCTGCGTGCTTAGGTAAAGCGAGGTCAGAGGTTGTATCGTGGAGAATCTCAATTAATCTGTCTGTAAGGAGGGAGATAGACTTCCTGCTGGAAGCGAGAGGTAATTCTGTCAGTCAAGGATGATACTGTAGCTTGACTTATAGCATGGCCAGTTTCTCCAATAGCTGCAACGCACAGCACAACTACAGTGGTGATCATTTATTACAATTGCAGTAAAATAGAGTCGCTCAGTCTTCTGTCTTTGATGTTTTGCAGTATCATGGGTGTAAATTGAGGGCTTCACAGACCATCAGCTGTGACCTATTGATCTTTAAACTCAAGGGGTGATGCAGTGCCACGTGAAAGTGTCACACTGGTGCTCAGAGGTCTCTGTTGTTGTTTTACACTCTGTTACTTGCAAATAGTGTATTTTTTTGGCCGCTTAATCCACATTCTGTTAATCCGTCTAAATACAAAGGTAACCTAAATCAGAAGTCATCTGACTTAAGTTCTTCTCCCATGCTAACTATTGTGAGTTTAAATCTGATGGGATTCACAGAGTAAAGTGTAACAGCAGTGTATCTAATGGTTTTAGAACTGCTGAACCTAATTAGTCTTTACTCCATTCCTTTTTTGATTGAGTGTTTTATTTACAAAATAGTGTAAAACACAGCAATTTGTCTACTTTGGAAGTTGGACCCACTAAATAATGAGCATTTATGGATATTTATAGGTTTTGTGGTCAGTTAAATGAAAAGCCCAGGACAATGGGAACTATGCTTATTTGCTTTTTTTTCTTTTCTTTTCTGAGTGTTACATGAGAAGATTGGTAGATTGATACCGTTCATGCCTGCAGGGTCAGTATGAAGCCACAGCCAAGAGTTGGTTAGCTTAGCATAAATGTAAATGGTAGAAAAGAGAAAGAAAAAACTATCTGGGGTACCGTCTGCAGCTGCTCAAGAAGCAGTTTTTAAAAATATTCATGTGTTACTACTTTATTATGGGGCCATAATTGTGGTTTCTAGTTTTTGTGTTCAAGTAAGCAAACCTGCTGCTGGTCATAACTTTATATTCAGTACCCAGATGTCACAATGTTTTTCCAAAAATACTAAAACAAGTGGCAACCTCCATGAAAAATGCAACTACTGTGGAACTGAGTAATCATAAGATGGCCGGTTGAGGCTCACTGTAAAACTGAGTCAATCCCAATAAAGTGCAATGTTAAAATGGCTAGTTTCAGCTATAAAAGTAACATCTTTACAGCCTGGTACCAAAACAAGTCCCTCACAACAAATATTGTCACTTCCACCTTAAAAAACAAAAAAACAAAACAAAACAAAAATCACAATTACTGTATCCATCTTTTATAGACAGTATTTGTACTGAACTAATTCTTCCTTGAGAAACTAATAGAATAATTGACACTAACTGAACTCTAAAGCAAATTGTAATTTTTATGCCATAATTAGCCCCCCCCCCCCCCCCCCCCCCCCGAAAAAAAAAAAAAATCAAAAGAAAAAATCATCCATGTCATTGCTTGCGTGATCTGACAGTGATGGGGAGAGATTTAACTCAAGGCGATTACATTTTAAACTCTATTGTTATGGGTAAGGACAGCCCAAAAGTAGGAGCAGAAGCTTGTACAGTGCTCAATGATGTAAGAGAATACAATGATACTGAATAAATTTAAGAGAGGAGGGGCTGGTTACATTTCAAAGGAGCTGTCAGAAAACTGACAGGCTCTTTACTGTGGGGTTGCCACGGAGACGGGGCCCCATACTGTAGGACTGAAGAGCAGCACGGAAGCTACGAGATGCTACTTCTGTAACACAGATGGACAAGCTAAACAGGCCGGCGACATGCAAGAGTTGCATTGAATAAAGCAAACCAAGGCTTGAGGAAACAGTGTGAAAGTGTTGCAGAAGAGGGAACAAAGATTGTGGAGAGAAAAGTTGATAAAATAAATCAAAGAATGTGTAAAAGGAGAAGGTCCAGCACTGAATTAGTGTAGCCAGCGGAGCATGCAAGGTGGTGCATACATAATCACCCTGGAAGACTGAAAGTGAGGCTTTTAAAGATTGGGCTCTCTCTTTCTCCCTGTGTGTGTGTGTTTGTGTCTATGTGAGGCCTGTGAGCAGCAGCTGCAGAAGGCCTCCATTAGCATGCTGGGGGTGGTTATGTAAACTGTCATGCTGTTAGACCAGAGTGAATGTGGGAAGTTGAGCCCTGAAAACAGAGGCCCCTGTCTTCATAAGAGCAACTTCAGTGGTTGTGATTGATTTTTATTTATTTATTTTCTCATTAGTCTGTTTGATACAGATGACTGCTGTGAAACAATACAGCTCGGACTAAATGCTGTGGCTGTCTCAGTTGAAAATGTCAATACATTTGAATTGCATTATGTCCGCATTAACAATGTTGGTCAGTTATTATCGAACCATGAAGCCATCTTGTCTGTCTCAGCTACTTACGCATCCAAAACCTCTAAGTAGTGATCTTAAGCTTTTTTCAATCCATTAAATTGCTGTCCTCAATGGAATGATGGAAATCAGTGAAGGTGATTTAGAAAGAGTCATTTCTCTGAATAGATCATATTAATTTTAACTTGTGTTAGCTTAAGCTGGATTTTCTAAAGAAATCAAACAGAAATATTATATATAAGCTTACTGACCACTGTGTGTGTGTCTAACTTTAGCTCAGTGCCATGTGGACATGGTTTAGAGCTCCAAATAAGTATCAGAGTGAGAAAGAAAGGTGATTTAAGTGGCTATGAACGCGGCATAGTAGTCAGCTGGTGGTGGTGGAACATAAAGCTGTTAGAAAGGAATTTGAGCACCGGTGCAAGAAATGTGGGGGAGAAAAAAAATAATACTCAGATTAGAGTCAGTTTCCTGTGAGTAATGGTCCTGTTTCCTCCAGTACTTCCTCTCTTGCCTTTCTGTGACTCTGTAAGTCATCTTCCACAAAGCATGTGTAACTGATATTAACTGAACCGTTCAGTAGTTTGAATTTAAGTATCTGTAGTCACGTCATTCTGCAATCTGCCCACTCTTTTACCTGTTAATACACAAATGCAATAAAAAGTAAAAAAAAAAACCCAAAACGAATCACTGCTCCTCAGGGTGCACAGGAAGTGATTCTGGTGACAGCAGCAGTTACTATATTTGGAGTATGTGCAGGAAGAGTGATAAGACACAATGGCTCCAAGGAAAAGAAAGACTTGTCTAGAAAGAAAGGATATCTATCTATCTCTCTATATCACAGAGGCCAGTTATAAGGAGGTTTATTAGGCAACAATGACAGTGGCGTGAAGCGTGGATATGGCTGTGCGATAAAACCAAAATCTCATATCCCGATATAAGACATTTATCGTCCTGACAAGGATATAAATCACAAAAATGTAATATTTTCTGTAAATTCTGTGAATCTCAGGCATCTCGACTTGCGTGAAGTTTTTCCAGTTGGGCGTCCTTTACCTGTGTTTTAACCATGCATGAAACTATACATTTTTAGACATAAGTTCTTTCAAAGTTTGAGCCTAATGTTTATTTTTAGCACCTGACGGCTCTTTTTTGCTTCTCATCCGTAAACTCTCTGCATATTCTTTCCCGTGATTCAGTTTATTTTGAAAAGTCTCAACAGGATCTTGAGCTTTATTGTGAAAGGCTTACGTGGAAAACAAACAAGCGGACTGCAGTTTTGTTGCTAACGACAACACGTAAAAACTGGCACTTGTCCATCCATAGTGTGGTTATTTTAAATATAAGAGAAAGATAGAACTTTAAGAAATTTATATAGCTACTACAGTGACCATCAAAACGATGAAAAAATATTGCTGTAAACAAACGACAGCATAATAGGAAAGATAGACGTTTTTATATCGTCATTCGATATATATCGTTATATCGAACAGGCCTAAGCGTGGATTTAATTTTTGCCAAGAAAACAAATAATTTGCCATAATTTTGAACATTTTCTTTTCAAAACAAAAAATCCCAAAACAACTGTGACTCACAAATGTCCCGTTTCAACAACAAACAAATTCTGAACAGGAATAGATGCTAGCAAAAATCTGCTCCGCCTTGCAGAGACTTGATGTAAGTGTGATTCTCAGTCTGATCTTGTCCCTGTCTCATCCTACAGGTGTTTGCCACCTATTCCAACGAGGACTATGACAGACGCAATGAAGATGTGGATCCAATGGCAGCGTCTGCTGAGTATGAGCTGGAGAAAAGAGTGGAGAGGCTGGACCTATTCCCTGTGGAGCTGGAGAAAGGTATCAGAACTAAACCCTGTTTTTTTTCTAACCAGTCGAGTATTTATACAAATTCTTTCTGTAAAATCTGCACTTTACTTCAGGCATATAAATAATTCTAAGCATTTACTGTACTTTGACTTGCCTGAGGCTTCTTTGCACCTTGCTAAGAAAGAGAATACAAAAAACCCACAAATGTAAGGTTCTGTATTTGAATGATCAAGCTCCCATTTGGCTCCCATCTCCGAAGCAATTAAAAAAAGTCCTGCTTTAAAAGACCTGCAGGGTTCACCAGCTGCCTTCTGCTCTCCCCAATGACTTACAGATTTGCAGTATCCATGTAACATCATAGTGCATTTCTATGTGTGTAGAAGACTTGTGTATAGGGCAGATTACGTGGGTTACCATATGTAGCAGTGTTCTTTATAGGTGTTGCGGTGTGCACGCTCTACATTAATTAGATCATGATAGAATAGAAGCTGAAATAAAAAAGAAACAGTGCTTGAAAAAAAGAATACGCTAAATCAGCACATAACGCCTCTGGGAGGAATCTAGGTGTTATATTGATTATCATCTAACTTTGACGTCACAGACGTCAACAAAACTAATGTTTTATTTTTTCAAGATCACATGAAGGTCAGAGCTTTTTTTTTTTTTTGTCCTCAAGGTACAAAGAAACTTATGCACTAAAACTCAGTTGTAGTTTGCACAGAATGCTGATGTCAGGTTGAAAATCCCCAAATTCAACAGACGAAAAAGCTTATGATGCGTCATCGTGACATAGATTGGGCTTTCTTTAGAAATCTTAAATCCCAACTATGTGGTAACACAAACAAACAAACAACAACTAATCTTTTTAACCTCTCACATATCAAGAAACTACAGTTACAGTTTTTAGTGTACCTTCCTTGTTGTTCCTGCATTCATTCTGACTTTCAGTTACATATTTCTACTCTTGAACTCTATTAGAGTGCATTTGCGTGACTCATCGTTACCATTATCTATCTCATATTAGCCCTTGGTGCATCCCCTCAGTCAATCCTCAGTCTCAAACGAGCCATTCTGGTTTCCTATCCCCTCACTTTGCACAAACAGAAGGTTTGAACAGAAGGCACCTGTAATATGTGTTCGCTTTTTTCTGACTTATAATCCAACACTTTAAGCTGATATTTATTTTTTACAATATTGGTTTATTATATATTATGGTAAGCAAGTCATTTTAAGGTACCCTGTGGAGCGTGCTGGTAAACTTTGCTGGTAACCATACATGGTTTCTATATGATTAAAGCTGGCGCAAATGTTGGGGGAAGCAAATGTATAGCCTTGAGGACACGAGTTGTGTTAAACTTAATTTAAACTTTACTTAAAATTAAGCGAATATAATTAATAAAAAACTACAGTGCACCTTTGAGTGGGTTTAAATTATAGAGGATAGCAAACAAAGGTTCACTAACTAATTTATTAGCGCACAGCTGAAGAATTATTAAAATTTAGCCTCTTCTACAACCACTGAAAGCAGCTATATTTCTTTTTGCTATGCCATAATAACACATTCATAGACTGTACATTAAAACATGGACATAGCCACACTGACTTCAAGCGCTGGGTCATGAATTCCTGTTTTAAAAGATCGATTTGAGCATTGTGACTGTTGCTATCCCGTCGTTCTGAAGTCAGAAGTGAAGAGAGGTGGAATGTTATGTTGTTAGCTAATGTTAGCTATCTTGTGGCCATTCAGACAACTGCAGGTTCTGTTACTTTTGTGTTGGCTGCATTTTCAGTCCCAAAGGTTGCCTCTTCAACAACAAGTCTGTTACAGACAGATTACAATACCAGTTTGGTAACAGCAAGCCTGATTTCTTTCAGACGGTGACGGCCTGGGCATCAGTATTATTGGGATGGGTGCAGGGGCTGACATGGGCCTGGAGAAACTGGGCATCTTTGTGAAGACTGTCACAGAAGGAGGAGCAGCACACAGGGATGGCAGGTATGTTTCTTCGTACTTTAAATATTCCTGATATGATTAAAAAAATGTACTGCAGAACTGAAACATCGCAGGTCAGAAATTAAGGGAAGTTGAACAGGCCTTTGTTTTGTAAATCAAATGTCACCTTGAGGTTATCTTAGTAGTTGTAGTGTTAGTTCCAGGAGTGGATTCCTTATTGTTCCTCTAAATTCTAAGCCTTTAAACTGTCTGCTTCAGGATCCAGGTGAACGATCTGATTGTGGAGGTGGATGGGACCAGTTTGGTGGGAGTCACCCAAAGCTTTGCCGCCTCTGTACTCAGGAACACCTCAGGAACCGTTAAGTAAGTCTCTCTGACTAACCAATTTGCTTTGAATCACTTTTACATCACAAAACAAACCTTTTTTCTTTTTTGTAGACAAGTAGAAGTTGAAGTAGAAATGCTAGTTTGCTATCAATTTCAGTTTTACTGATATATCTCGACAATTTTATGGATTTTGTTAAGACTTTCACAAAAGGATCCATTATAGTGTCTTCGGGTGTCCCCTGAATCTTCCCTTTTAGCACCATTTTAAGTAAAAAAAAAAAACTGGTGCAGTCAAACTATGATGCACAACTTTTTGCATCAGCCTACTCTGGTTTATTGTCTATTCTAGTACAAATGGGACCATCATTTACAAAATAGGACAGCATACTTTATTGAATACAACTTAGAACTGCAGCATATATGTACCAGAAATGTTATATTGAGGTCATAAAAGGAAGTGCAATGTGCTATCTTTTTCTAGTGGCAGCTAATGGAGTTGCCCCCTACTGGCCATTATAAAGAAAGCAGGGGCAGGGTATTTCCTTATTGGCTTTTTTTGACTCATTTGCAATGTACTTGACCTGGAAGTTGGAGACACATACTTGGTACTGAGTTGAATGCATTCTGGTAATAAAGTTGCTCCCTAGCAAGATAGATCCATTCATGCATCACTGTCAAAACAGTGCATTGCATGTTTTTTTTGCCCCTTAAAACCACAGATGAGGAATATTCACAGAGTACTGGGTTATTTAATGAGTCACAAATACATATCAGCAGTAGTACAGTTTTACTGCGGTTTACGTGCATTACCACCACCTTGAATCATTAGGTCGGCGTTCTTAAATTTCCAAGTTGGAAGTGTGAAAATTCTGACTAGGAACTCAGATATTCCAACTGCAAATGTAACGCACTGAAAGCTCCTGAACATCAGACTGTTGTCAGTAAATTGACTTTCTAATGTTAGTATTTAAAGTACTTCCATACTTTTAAAGTAATATAGATTTAAAGTACATTAAACTACTTTAATTTGTGGTCTTTGTTAAATGGTCTTGTATTTTTGTAGCTACTATTTTGTGGTTTTCTAAATGCCTTAGCAGTGACCAGGATATGTGTTTTCATTGCTAGTTGCCCTGACATTAAGCATTCTTCCTGAAGGAGATGATTTCCTTTTGATATTTACCCACAGCACATTTTTTCACACAAAGCTTACTTCTACCACATCCTGCCCATTCACTTCACCAGACTTTAGATTTATATCGCCAGTCTCCCAGGGTCGTGATTATACCCTTTAGTATTGAAAAGCTCCTTTTAGAGACATTCGGTATAAAGTCCAAAGGTTCCACATCAGAGCCACTGAAAACAGTTATCAGGAACCAAAACACTTTGTATCAAAAGTATAATTTCAAAATGCCAAGGGTCTATTTGTAGCCTTTGCGCTTTGGATTTTTGGTATGGCTCACTGTTCCCGTGTGCTTCTTTTGTCATCCATGCTCATTCATAATTCAGGGTTTAGTGGTCTGCGCTGTTGGGATAATTGCTAGTGTTGTGTGACTTGTGAAGATCAGAGACCTCCATAGATAGCTCATACATTATAGATCTGCTGCAGTGATGGCGAAGGGCAATAGAGCTCCGACCTATTCATAAAACAAACGTCACGCAGACAAATAGATTGGGACAGGAAGTGTGTTTATGAGCATTTAATTACCTCTCAGTGCTGCAGAAATTGAAAGGCTACAGTGGCTGGCTTAACAACCATCTGTGGCTTTGTCATGATTCGCTGTCCTTTACCCAGTTTACCATTTGTGAGCGTCAATCAAGAGAAAATATAGTGTCTGTAATGATCTGTACAATGTGCTAAAAGAGAGGACGAATTGAGGGTTTGATTCGTGCACCCAAGAGGGTAACTATGTAGAGAAGATCTTTGTTAGAGTGTAAACAGGAAGCCATTTTCTGTTATCAGAGAGCCAGCGCATTCCAGCTACATTAATACATTATGCTATACTAACTGAAGAATGAAAACATTCACTGCCTAAAGAGCCGGTGTTTGTGCTCCTCAGTGTTCAGAACAAAGAAGAGGCCAACATGTATTATTTAGCATATACATACAGCATCACAGCATATATATATGGTTTTGTCATAGTTTTCTGTTCCTGGCTGAGGTGGAATAATATATGCCTAAATGCAGGTTTGTGATTGGACGAGAGAAGCCGGGTGAACAGAGCGAAGTGGCCCAGCTCATCCAGCAGACCTTGGAGCAAGAGCGCTGGCAGAGGGAAATGATGGAGCAGCGCTACAACCAGTACATGGATGAACAAGAGGTTAGAGGGCAATAAGATTACTGAGGTTACTAATGAAGCGTCTAAAGACAAAACACGTTGATTATCATCTCTGTAAGTCTGTGAGGAAGGGGGCACATTTCTTCCCACAGATAATCCCTCAGTTGTTTTCATGATGGTGGTGAAGACTGTTATCTAACTCATGATTCCCCAATCCCCTCTTAGTTAAAATCAGGTGAAAGCATATGATTCACATCCTTTTTATACTCATCAGTCCATTCAGTGATCCTTCCTGCGCTCTAGGTGGTGGACTTTGTAAGCGAGCATGCCCATCAGGGTAGTAGTGTTATATCACCGGATAAAGGCGATCACTCAGAACAACTTTGAATTGATTTGTAGGGATTCCTTCCTCTTAAGTGGCCAAGTGAACCAAAACCATGCCAGGAAACTGTCTCCCCCCCACAGCGTAACAAAGCTACCACATCCCATCACTGTAGGGATCAAAGCATAAAAACTTTGCTTGCGCCTGGTTTATCATTCTTTAACTGGTGATGGAGCAACATCTGCACATGCACAGTAGAGAAGTGAGGGTGAAGTGCTTACTAATCCAGCTTCACCCCTCCCCTCTGCACAAATACAAAAAAATGGGACATAAGATATTATTTAACCACTGCAGATGACGCACAGTCCCACACAAGCTGAGCTAACAGAGCAAAGACATCAGTAAACAGCCTCACAGTTAAGCACAAAGTGCTACCTTAAAATCCTCACTTAGCCCTCTAGGATATTGGTTTCCCTGTAGGATTAAAAAATATGTGATTATTTTTATGAACAGTGAAAAAGAAAAAGCCACACTGTGATATCCAGTGTATTATAAACATGATCAGAAAATATGCTCCGCTCAGGGTTGTGACTAAGCAGAGGGACTTTTTTGTGCCCTTTAGTTTGTCAATGATGCCTCAGATTGTTTCGCTTTTCATTCACATACACGGAACAGGCTCAGGAACTGTCTATGGTTTCATTAGAATAACAGAGAGGAAGTTCCTCCATTCATGGACAGTAAGAAGATTAGGTGTGGAGTTGCGTAATGAAAAGTACAGGCGCCTGCTTGAGTTGTGCACCATCTAGTGTCTATTTGGCGTCACAGCACAAGAGGACGACACCATCAAGACACTCATCAACACTCTACCTTCTTGTTTCCTTTAGCATTATGTCCAAAAATTAATTAAACAAATTTAAAGAAATATATTTGGTTTTCTCCAGGAATTGCATAAATTGAAAACCCTCCTGGAAACCAATATGTGCAAAAACTATATTTTAGCATTGGAAACATTGACAGATTCAAATTTTGTTTTCTCTGTGTAAATCGTATCACTTGAAAGAGTTTGTTTACCTGCAAAGGAGAAGGACAACAAACTTTAATCTCACTCACTCTCCAGCTATACATGCACTTTCATCTATATATATAAAATATAAGTCATAAGCTCTCCTTTTTTTTTTTCTTTTCTTGATTTTTGCCTATGAACGGGGTCCTAACCTTGACCATATCCCTGCAGGGTGGGGAATACGGCACAGATGAGGAAGAGGATGATGATGAGGAAGCTAGTCCACCGTATCCCACTGCGATCGAGGTGTTTGACTTGGCGGAGAACGAGGACATGTCGCCTCTGGAGACAGACCCTGAGAAGCTGGCCCATAAATACAAAGAGGTGAGCCATGAATGTCGTAATTACAACATTTCTTCTTTAATCAAAACTTTTTTCACTAATGCACCTTATATTTAGAGATGTGTTTAGAATAGTAACACTGGGATTTTTTTTATAGCTCCAAATAAAACACGCTGTCACCCAGGCTGAGATCCAGCAACTGAAAAGAAAGGTAATTTAAAGTGAATATTATCATGATATTTTATGTAATGGTTCTATTAAGAATAAGCAAAAGAGCATTTCTTATCTTTAGAGTCAGAGGAGTGTGTCCGTTTACATCATCATGTGATTGAAATGAATGAATCACGCTTTCTTCCAGCTGCACCACGCAGAGCAGGAGAAGCAGCGCTGGCGTATGGACAAGGCCCAGCTGGAGCAAACCCTGCAGGAGAACAAGGAGCGAATGGAGAAGCTGGAGGGCTATTGGATGGAGGCTCAGAGCCTGTGCCAGGCAGTGGATGAGCACCTGAAGGAGACGCAGGCCCAGTATCAGGCCCTGGAGCGCAAATACAGCAAAGCCAAACGTCTGATCAAGGAGTATCAACAAAAGTAAGACCGTTTAACTACATGTACAAAAGCCCGAGAGAGTTGTGAGATCAGAGTGCCAATGCTGTTATCCTCTTCCTTTAACAGGGAGATTGAGTATCTGAAGAAGGAGACCCAGCGCTGTGCACAAGTAGGGGCTGAGGCCAACCTTCTGAAAGAGGAGTCAGGGCAACTCCAAGAACAGGTATACGAGGTGCCTCAAGGCAGTGTGTGCACATTTAATCTTTACATCTAGCAATTAATATAATATTCACACAACAACTGTGTGCTGGTAGGTTTGCAGAGCATTTTGTAAAGTGTTCAAGAGTAAACACCACTTTGCTTGATCCAGACCAAATCTGATCTTGAAACTTCTATTAATCAGAATTGCTTGTGGTTTCAAGAAAATCTTGAAACCACAAAAATGTCTTGGGGAACTTGGAGAAAGTGTGATGAAGTTGAAAGAGTTTATGTATGTTATCATTGAGCTGCTGTGTGGTTGCATTACTAGGAAAGTGCATGTCAGGTTACGGTGTAGGATTTCAAAAAGGTTTGAAGCAGAAGTATAATGCAACGGAAAACCTTGTTGCTGATTTAGAGGTTAAGGTTGATTTTATTGCATTAAAAACCCAACATCCCATACAGAGCTTCTCTTCGGTCTAGTTTATCCTCCTGCCTCCCTCCAGCAATTTAAAACTTGCACTAGATTCATTCATAAGCAAGACCTCCTTCTGATTTTCCAATATTGAAATGTTGATATTTGCTTGTAAAAATGGCTGTAAAAAAACTGTTTTCTACTATTAAGGGAGGAGTCTTTGTACCTTTTATAGTGCTGTCATTTAGCTTTTAATGCTGTCGTTATTTTGCTTAGGATTAAAACCGTTGATGGAAAGAAGCTTTTGCTAAAGTTTATCTGTAGTTCCTATTTTTTCCCTGCTTGTTAGTAGAAAACAGAATACATGAGTGTAAATGAGAGGGAGATGGGTGTAACAATGAAGCAGCAAGCCATAGAGATATTGTTCCTGTGTGCCTCTTGACAAAGCATGCTGAACATGGAGCTGCCAAGCAGGAGGATAAAAAGAAGACCATAGAGGAGGTTCATGGATGTAGTGAAGGAGGACATTCAGAGGGTTGGTGTGACAAAGCAGGAAGCTAAGGATAGGATGCTATGGAAGAAGATGATCTGCTGTGGAGATCAATGGACCAACTGAAAGCAGAAATGCACAGCAGAACACATCATCTCCAAAAAATACAAAAACAGTACGAGTCACATTCCAGCAGCGCTTCATTGTTTTAAGTGCATTTTCCTCTCTTCTCTTTTAGGTGGCTGATCTGGAGTGCCGAGTGGAGGAGCTGAAATCTGAACCATTATAAAAGCCTTTTCTAATAAATATAGAACTTCACCCGACAAAGGAGTGTTTTAAGTACTTGCAACGAACTGCAGGGTATCTCGTGTGTCCAACTTGAGCTTAATTTGTGGTCGCATACTGTATGTGCCCTCAGGCTTTGTATTTCACCCACTTAACCCTTTTAACCATGTTTTTCTGTTGGCATTTATGGGAAGAAGAGCAGTTTTATCATCACAAACGGACTCCGTAGATGTACTGTTCCTTTTTCATTTTCAGACTTCAGTATTTTCTCCCTTAATTTGTGATTCTTGTGAAAGCCCAGGCTGTTGCTTTTCAATTGCCAAAACAAAACAAAAATCCTTTCTTTCTTTCGCTTAGTTTTGTGACATTTTTTTCTGAGTTTGTACAGATGTGATACTGTGTGGTTTAACAATCAGTTTGGTTTGTAAAAAATTTTAATGTGCATAACATTTAACATAATATAAACTAATGAGAGTCGAGGGTCGTATATTTTGCGTGGCAAAGATGTGTAAATTGGATGGAGACCGCACTGAAGACGACAACACATGGTGCTTCACTGGATTGGAGTAATAAACGGGAACAAGTCTGACGTGTCTTTGAAACTGTACAGTATCCCAACCTTCGTAGGGGTCTCGTCACATAACCTTTAGAACCAACTGCTGCCTACCTTTCAGACGTGTTTGTGTATTTTTTACACATTAGGACTCGCGAACAAGCGACTAATCCTCTGGTTTCAACCCCTCACTTCTATCAAAAAGAAAAAAAAAATAGAAAAAAGGAAAAAAATGGACCACGGAAACAAGCCTCCACAACTGCTGTGCCACAAACAATGGATATCTCTTCCCTCCCCTTCAAATGGATGTTGTCATGGACTTGTAGAACTGGAATTAGTTAGGACTACTGATGTAAGAAACATTACTGGACTGGGAAGTTAAAGAAGCCGTTACCAGCAGCAAAGTTTTAGATTTAAGGAGCTCCTCTCTAACCAGCAGCTGCACTTGACACCGCTGTGTGTAGCACATGGAAAACACTGCCAGGTTTCTACCTGTTTCAGTTTACGCACAGTTTAAATGAAACTGAGTTTTACTTGTGTCAACTGTCATACCAGTATGTTTGTATAGTTCAGGTCAGACTGAAATATTTTAATTTTACTTAATATTTATAATATAGTCAAGTTGGAAATATGAGCTAACAAAGGACAAATAGTGACAAAAGCAATGCAAAAATTAATGTCCAATAAACAAAGTTATACTGTGTCATGTAAAAAAAACAAGAAAAGACAAAAAAAGTAGTAGATCTGACTACAAAAACAAATTTAAGACTACTTAATTGAAGAAAAAAAACAGGCATGGTTATGAGTATTTTCATAATATTAAGGCTTGTACAGTGCACATGCTTTGCATTGTATGTTTTGTGGAATAAATGGTCAACAGTGATGGTTACGTTGGTTGTTTATTTTTTAGTGCAGTTTGACACTCAAAGACAAGTATTTGTTGGTGTTTTTCCTTTTTTAACTAAAAAAAAAAAAAATAACTAAATGCTTTACAAGAAAAATAAAAGAATGTTATGTACAGGACATTCAATAAGTCATCAAGTACACAAGCGGGAAAGTGCAATTTAGTTCACATTTAAGCTCCTGTATTTCATTTTAATTTAAAGTCTTCAAAAAAAATGCGATTAGACTAAATGTGCATCTTCTGATGGTGCCTCCTGAGATGATAGTTTCGGGAAAAGCTCTTCCCGCACTGAGTGCATTTGAACATTCTCTGTCCCAAGTGAAGCATCTGGTGAGCTTTGAGACTCTGCGGTCGGCTGAAGCTTTTGCTGCATTCGGGGCAGCTGTACGGTCTCACCCCCGTGTGCTTTCTCTCGTGTCTCTTCAGATCTCCCGACTGCCGAAAGCTCTCCCCGCAGTGGGTGCACAGGTAGGGCTTCTCCCCGGTGTGAGTCCTGAGATGTACGTTGAGCTGACCGACGTACGAGAAGCTTTTGCTGCAGTGAGGGCAGCTGTACGGCTTCTCGCCCGTGTGGATGCGCTGGTGCTGTTTCAGACCGTAGTGGTTTGTGAAGCCCTTTCCGCAGTCGTTACACAAGTACAAAACCTTCACTTGCCTGAAGCATGTGTGAGATTTGAAAGCTTTGGCAGTCATACAGTTCATGCCACAGTGAGGACACGTATATTCTTTTTCCCCCTCTTGTTCCTCCAGCTGATCCGTTAGGCTGTCCGACTCGCAGTGTGAAAGATACTCGACGGGATGGTGCCTTTTAATGTGTTTAATAAGATAGCTCTTCATGGTGAAAGAGAACTGACAGAAGGAGCATGGGAAGAGCTCAGACGTGCAGTGATACTTCATACAAGCGTTACTCTTCTGATGCTGTTTAAGGTTACTAGGTGTAGTGAAGACCTTACCGCAGCGATCGCAGCTGTAAGATTTGGCCTCTACATGTACCATCTGCTCGTGCCTTTTCAGGAAACCAGACTTATTAAAGGTTGCTCCACACTGGCCACATCTGTGCTGCCTCAAAGTGCATTTATGTGCTTTGAGGTCATCTGGGTTTCCATATGTTTGTTTACAGCGATTGCAGCTGAACCATTTGTATTTTTTTAACTTCCCATTTCGGACAGAAGCCGCCTCTGGTTCAGCAGAGCTCCTCGCAGGCTGAGCAGGACTGGTAGCTCTTCGTTTAGGCGCAATGAGCTTAGTTATGGCAGAAACTCTGAATCTAGCTCCAAATCTCTGAGGCCTCTGAGAGGGAGGATTCTGGACCGATTCAACGCTTTCACCGTCAGGCATTACATCGTCTTCGTTATTTTCAGCTGTGCTCTCATCAGAGTGATGTTCATTTATGTGCTGCTGAAGGTCATCCACTGAGGAAAACGCCAGTGAACATTCGCCACAGCTGAAGGGCAATATGTTGGAGTCCTCTGGATCCTCATTTGTTTTTGTTTTACTCTGTTTCTGGTGACGCTGCAGGTGTCTGGTCAGGTCATTGTACTGACCGAAGCATTTCTGACAAACAGCGCAGACGTACGGACGTATCCTCTCATGGACAGTCACCTTATGCTTTTTGAGGGATGATTCCTTTGTGAAACTCTTACCACAATCTAAACAGTTTGACTGGAGTGTTTCTGACTCACCTGCACAAGACTCAGGAGCCTCAGTTGTATCCATAGCTTCTTGTTGGTTCTCATTTTCATTCATTTTTTCAGATACAACTGAATCTCCTGCCTTTAAAAGTTCTGACTCTGGCGTTACACTCTCTTTGTTGCTGAGGACTTGCTTCTGATTGGAAGCTTTTCCTACAGCCTGCTTCCTATGAACTAACTGATGTCTGATTAAGCCAGATGCCTGGCTAAAGCTTCGCCTGCAACATGGGCAGCAATAGGGGCGTTTGTTGGAGTGAACACAAAGCTTGTGCCTCCTAAGATGAGGTATTTGCTTGAATGTCTTTCCGCAATCGTCACATGTTTTAGATTCAAGAGGATCAACAGACAGTACCACCAGTGATCCTGCAGCACTGGAGGCATTATTTTCTCCATCAGCTACTTCAGCACTTTCAGGCTGCGTGTGAAAGTATTCTGTGTGTCGCTGGAGGAAGGCTTTGGTGGTGAAAGACAACTGACAGTGGGCGCACAGGAAGATCTGAGTTGTACCGGATACAGTACTCTCTGCATTTTAGGAGAAAAAGGCGAAAACATCAACAAAAAAACAAACAAACTATAAATCAAATTTTTAAATAACACAGTCAGGAAAATTTTACATGACTATGGCTCTTACAACGATCACTTTTATGGACTATTGAGACTAGCAAAGTCAGGGTACCTGTTGCATTCAACTTCAAATACCACATCTGGGCCCAAGGATCACTAAAGTGGGCATGAAGTTTGCTGCTGGGCCACACCAAGAGCTCATCTCCAGTATTTATGGTGCGACAGCAGTGAAAGAGGATGCTACCTTTGTACTGGACTGCCAACAGATTTGCCTCATCTCTATGACGGGCATGGTTGACATACCTGTGTCAGGAGGGAGGGAAAAAAAAGCATTTTCTAATAATGTACAAGCTGTACAAACTGTGATTTATTTTATAGAATATAATTAAAAATTAATTTTGTAATTCAACAGGAAACAACAGAAAAGAATTCAATACCTCATCCAGTTTGAGTATGATTCTTTGGCAGCATCAATGTAGTCATAGTCATCCTTATCTTTGTAAATCTGCAGTAAATTGGAATATTGTCACAAAATACACACAAAGAACAAAATATGCATCAAGAGGTTTAAACTTGTTTTATTGTTTGGGTTTAATACATCCCAGCTCACCTCCCATGAGAAGTCACTTGCCATGGCAATCTCCCTTGTTGTCACTTCCCCCTCAAATGGTCCAAAATGCATTCCAGGAGACACTGCAGGCCCATAATTTAGGACCCCAATCCCTGCACTGGGAATACTAGATCTGCCTATCATCAGGCCAAAAGGCAGAGTCAGGAGGGCCCTCTGCATGACGCCCATGTTTGTTGGAAAATCGAGAATAAAAGATGGGCCATTAATGTTGTCAGGATCACTCTGGTCCTGGAAGAGAGTCAGGCACTCCTCGCAATCTATAAAAATGTAAAAACAAGGGAAAAAAAACGGAAAAAAGCTCATCTGGGGTAATTTTTACTGGACATACCACAGTGACAAATTATCAGTCAAATATTGTCATTATTATTATTAAATATTAGTAAATCTTTGAATGAATGTGTATACACTGCAAATATTTGTGTAGGTTAGGTCCTCATGGGGAAGACCACTGCTAAGTCATCCATCTAACACATTCTACAGTTCAGCTCTAGTTTACAAATGACAAAAATGTGTGGCTCAGAAAGACATGTACTGATCTACAGGTGTGTCCCTATTAAAATCTAAAGAAGATATAACCAGACAGAGAGGTAGGGTTAATGGGATAGAAAACTGAAATGTGTAAGTTTAAAGACTACTGAATAAGACCATAGCAAAACACTTTGACTTTCATTTAAGCGTATTATATTTACTTAGCAATGGTCCTGGAGTTGTGGTCAGAAGTTTTGACACACTTATCACGGGCCTGAATGTCAAGTTAATTTTTGACTTTTAACATTTCTTTGAATTATTCGATTTCCAGGGTGAAATGATTGTACAGCATACATCTTTAAAAAACAAGAATTGGGCGCACAAGTTTATTTTGGATTTTCTCTAATCCACAAAGGGTTAAAAGTATACATACAGGTTCAAATAAATCCCTACCCCCATTTGGTTAAATGCCCTGTAACATGCTCGGCCAGTCTCTTTTGGTAGCGATGGACAGGCTTGTGACATATTTCTGGCTGGATATTAGTTGTACCTAAACTGCAATAGCAAAAGAGTAAACATGGGGTTTGCTTACAAAAGCCATCGTCACCATCTGGGTTTTCTCCCTGCCCCACAGCGTCCAGTAACTTCTGTATTGGCGTGTCTGCTGGCTCTAAAACTGGCATCACAAGAGGAACAAAGAAACTATTTTAAAGGCTATATTACAGCACTGAATGTCAACGTTATTTGTAATGTCATTATAGTGTACCTGCAGGGGGGTTGTTTTCAATGGGAATGCACTCCTCAGTTACAACCACCTCCTCGGTTGTCTCAACCCACTCCACGCTGCTGCTTCTGTCCGTCATGAGTAAAAACTGTGGATAGCTGGTGGGAATGATCAGTCTTTACGGCAGTTGCATACACAGGATGCATGCACACTGTCAAAAACATAGTAACATGAAGCTACAGCTAGCATTAGCTAACATTATCTCAGCACGTTAAACCTCTTTAGCCTTTAACATTACAGCTATAATACTAACACAGACAAAAAAAAGGACCAGTGGCAAAGGTACTATCAAATCAGTCTCCGATAGCTAATAACGAAAATGTGGCTATCACAGCACAAAACATGACAAATGGCATTAATGCATGTGTAGTTAATAATATATAAAGAATAGAACTTTTGTACCAAGCTGACGTTCAACGGCTATATTTCTGGAGTTGTTTCGTAACTACCGTCCAAAACACGAAAGATTAAGCTGTTAGCGCATGACGCTTCACTAGAAACCACAACTAAAGTATCCGAACCCTAAGATACGGTCCCCCGGAAGAAAATAGAGCACACTTTCAGAATAAGAGTAAACGTTTCCTTCTTTTTAAATAAAAGTGGCAACGTTTTTCAAATATGTGCTGTTCTTCTACTATCGCTTCCTTTTATCGTTTTCACATATCAGTAATATATAAGGCGAGCATCCATAAACAAAAGTACACATAATGGTCCAAAACTCGACCAAGCTTCACGCCGATAAATTGCTTTCTATCAGCCCCGCTAACAACGGCGCCGCTGGTGTAGTGGTATCATGCAAGATTCCCATTCTTGCGACCCGGGTTCGATTCCCGGGCGGCGCACGAGTATTTTTGTTTTCCTCTGAAAGAGACTGCAAAGCTCACCTTAAGATTAACCATTTCATGCCCTTAACATTTGACATTAACATTTGATCCTGAGCCATATTATGGAAGTTTGAATTATAGAGGCAGCTAGGTGATCTCAGGTGACCGAACCTGGTGCGAAAGGGCACGAGTGTGTATATAGTGTGTGTATACTGTAGACTATATTAAGAGTGAAAATACATTTTTTTAATTTTAGGTTCCCTCCTCCTTTTCTGTGGTATACCCCTCTGGGTTCTCTACATTTTTTTACACTATTTTTTTTGCGGAAAAAAAACTTTATTAATCTTTGAAGATGTATTTGACACTGTGAAAAACATTATCACAAGAGTTCAATACACTTGGACACTTTTTTGATTATGCTTATTTATTTCTGAATGTGTTTGTTTGGAAACAAACAAACAAACAAACAAACAAACAAACAAACAAACAAACAAACAAACAAACAAACAAACAAACAAACAAACAAACAAACAAACAAACAAACAAACAAACAAACAAACAAACAAAACAAATAGAGGCAGGCAGCCTTTCACACGCAAATTAAAACCACCTTAACTTAATCACCTTATCCTAATCGCATGTATGTCTTTGGATGGTGAGAAACTCCACACAAAACCACCCAGCCACCGTCACTGTACCACCCTTGATTTAATTTGAGCTAATTTTCTTTATAAAGACACTTCATTTTATTATTAAACTAAAATATTTGCATTTTACAGAGTTTTATTTCATTTCTTATTTTTTTTACTTTGATTTCACATTATGTTTTCCTGTTGTTTTTTATATTCAAATTTAATTGAGCTTCTTTTCATGTTTAATCAAGCCATTTCCTTTGTCATATTACAATTCATTTTACTGAATAGTTATAATTTGTTTAACCAATTTTTGTTTTGAATGCTGTAAAACGGTAATTTGCCAACGTCTGGGATAAGAAAAGTACATTTTATCCTATTATTTTACCTTATGTTTCTGAAAGGAAAACAACCAACACAGCAGGAACAGCAATAAGAATACGAATAAGAATAAGAATCCAACACCTCTGTAAATCAGTCCAGGACACACTAAGCATTTAAATCTTAAAGGCCCTTGGATTTAGTGACCTTATGTACCTAATAAACTGTCTCGCCTACAATCCCGCGCGAGCATCCATTCAGCTGCCGACACGCTGAACTTGTTGCATGGCAACCAGTTGAATTGTCACTGCATGTTTGTGTTCGTTGTGATGTTTAAAGACGAAAAAAATGTTGCCTGGCGCGGACGTGGTGAATGTAAAGGAAACTACTGAAAGCGTCGACATGAAGTCTGTTAATGCCTCGAAGTCTTTCAGCACCAAAAAAGCGGAGGGATGCGTCAGTATGTGCGGTATATGTCCGACCTGCGTCTTTGCCCCCAGTCCTCCGGGTTCCAGTCGGTGTCTGTGGAAGGTGTCGGATGAGTTCAAGAGGAGGTTCGCGCTGACGCTCCTTTTACGCTGCAGGAGCGTCCAAGTCCTCGAGAACATCCAAGGTGTGCTGAGTGGCGCGACGTCGTGGACGCTGCACACCTACGCTAGGTCAAGAAGCCCCATCACACCTCAGGAACACCCCTTACGCTTTTCCCACCAAGGTCATGATGGAAAACCCCTGGGAGTGAACGTGAAGGAAATCTGGAAGTGGTTCAGCAGCAGTCCGGACTGGGTCAAGTCAAGCTACGTTTGCCGTATTTTTTCACTGTGTGACTCCGAACTTTTACGGATGGTCGCCAACTTAACCAACGTGCTCCTGATCAGACAGAAAAGTGGATTCCTGGAGTTTAATGGTAAGATCTCAGGAGTGGGAAAGGACTTGGTTTCCACTGCACTGCAATTCCCGCTACGGACCACTAGAGGCCACCAACGACACATATACAGTTATAGAATATACACACACAATTATAGTAAAAGCAAATTCTTGTTCTATAAGCTTTGCGTTACAAGGGTTGTCTTCTCCCATAATGACTCCAGTGTTAGTCTCCATATAGTTATCATTTAGCTCAGGGTTACCTTACTTAACAGAAGTCTAATCACATCACTGCCATTTGGAGCCATTTAATAAACATTCCTCTACAAATATGCCATCTGGGCCAATTGGTGGGTTGGTCCAGCTAAGGTGAAGCACTGTGGAAACAAAAGAAGGCTGAGAGGGTATGTACATGTAGAGAGGAGGGTTTTATTGGACAAAGATGTTGAATATGGAGCTGCTAGGCAGAGGAAAAGAGGAAGACCACAGAGGAGATTCATATTTGTAGTGAAGGAGGACACGGAGAGAGAGAGTTGAGATGATTTGCAGAAAAAGAAGATGATTTGATAATGCTTGAGGAAATTAAACCCATTTGCAATTTTGAGTTGAACTGTTACTAGTATCGTATTACAATAGGCACCCCCCTGAGCCATCTTCTTGGATCATATACTGATTTTATTTAATTCTGTTTTTATTGATGATTTAGATTTAGTTATTACATTTTATATGGATTTCAAATTATTGATATATTTACTTTATTAAACTGTAATTTCTATAGTATTAGATTTTACCTATTTATTTATTTTATTGTATTCAGATTAGCCCAATCCTGAAAAACTGTGTTTTATTTTATTGTGATATAACTAATTATTTTATTATGTTATATTTAATTTTGGGACACACCAACAAATTAATTTCCTAGTTTTTGGGATCTATAAGGTATGTCTTATCTTTTCAGTAAGTAACCACAATAACAATCATGACAATCAGGAGGAGTCTGAGGACCCTGCTCTAATGGTAGTGCCGGGATCCTCCAAGTCTGTGTCTGGGGTCAGCCGACACAGAGACTTCATAAGCTGCCTACCTGTTGATCTGTCCAAGAGGATATTAGGCAAGTCTTTGCATACTACTGTACTACTGCAGCCTGAATTTGTGAAGTGTGCCGATATGTCCTTAAAGTAAAAATTTCAATGTCACTTATGTCTGCATTTACTAAATATACAGTAAATGTTAAATTGAAAAGGTGCAATGCCGTATGTGTGTTTTGTAGGAATGTTAGGTGAGCATACTTTGATTCATTGCACGGCAGTTTGTCAATACTGGGAGCTACTTGCGAAGGAAACCATGGAGGAAATGAAATTCAGAAGAAATTTTCAGGGCCAAATTATTCCCATGATAGAGGTTGAGATTTTTTTTTCACATTAAATTATATAAATATTTATAGTGGTTTTAATTAATGAAAATACTTAAAAAAAATCTGACTTCTTTAGAATAATTTTAAAAAATCTGATCAGTGCTAATCTTTTTTTTTCTGTTACAGGGGTCCAGCAGTGTTAATTTTGTGAGTCCTACTTATGCAAACATTGTTGAAATCCCTGTACCAGTAAAGGATGACAAGGAAGAAGATATTTATTCTACTGTCCACAAGGTTTCACAGAGTCGTACCATCTACACAGTAAACATCAGCTTTTGGAATCAGCCGGAATATTCAACACAGTGATTGTGTGTTTATTCGATTGGTTCTGCAGCTCAAGCCATTTAACTCTGCTTATGCAAACATCAGAACCACAGCAGTGCAAATGGAAGAGCGAAATGTTTACTGCGGTGCATATTTTACCAAAGTGCTGCTGGACAAGTGAGTGTTGATTTCCCTGTATTTTATTTTATTATATTTTTCATAGTGCCCAAATAAACTCTGAAAACAGGAATGAGAAAACGTTTCTACTGGTACAGCTGATGTGATTCAGAGGTGTGCACTTATGTGTTTTTGCAGCGAAGATCCTTATCGGGTGTTGGACTATAGAGGAGGACTGCTGCTGGCCACCGGCTCAAAGGACCGTTTGGTGCGTCTGTTTTATGTGTCATCAGAAACAGAAGACGTGTCGGTGCTGAAAGGACACGTTGGAAGCATTCGGGCAGTGCTGCTCTGTGAGGACAGAGATCTGCTGATAACCGCGAGCTTTGACACAAGTATCAGGTGAAAAATCATCTAATTTATGAGTAGAATTCTGTGAGTAGGTAATAATTGATTATGCAGAAGATGCTGACGACAATGCATTTGCATGAATGAATCTGATTTAATTGATTGTGTTTTGAAGTTTTCCTGTCATCACACTTTCAGGTGTTGGAACTTGAAGACAGACCGGTGTGACATGGCGCTGTACGGTCACACTGGCACCGTCAACTGTCTGGATGCTGATGCTGATAAACTTGTCTCAGGAGCTAAAGACTGTGCAGTTAAAGGTAAGCGGCCACTGATCGGTATACACCATCTTTACATGAGCTCACATTTACATGAGTAAATATAACCACACGTTGTCTTTAATAGAAAAAACAAAAAACACACTTATCACATATTTTCATTTTCCTGTTGAGAAATTGTCTTTTCTAAGAAGCAATTCATATGTCTTATCTTAATCAGTGAGTTTCTTTTAGGTATTTTGGATAAACCCAAATGCAAACCAACCATTTAAGACATACCTGCACTCATAATTATGGAGAAAAGATTATATGTCATCTAAAATACTGTCAGTGTTTCTTTTAATTATACCCATCTTCAACTGGACAATAATGCAGCATCTAAGCTGCTAGCCAGCGCTGGCATGTCACTCTCATTCTCGCTCTCCTTTACGAGTTTCCAGTGAATTTCAGTCCATTTTAAATTTTTATTTATAACATATCAAACCTTCCACGGCTGGGCTGCTGTGTACATAGCAGAGCTACTGAGACCTTAAAACAGCAGTGGATCAGCTGATCAGGGTCTGTGAGCTGCGGTTTCTTTTAAAGAACTGCTGAAAACAGTTTTTATAGGTTAGCTTTTCCTGAATCTTTCTCCCATTATTTTTATCGTTTACATCTGTCCTGTGAATGGAAATGTGTGTATTGAAATCAGTGTAATGTATGTATATTGTCATGTTTTTACCCTCAGAAAAAAAACTTCCTGTTAACATTTTCATATGTAAGCAAGCTGAAATGAACCATTGCTTTGCCAGTGTGGTGTCTGCAGACCGGGAAGCCTTTTAATGGTTTTAATTTCAAGCACCCCAGTCCTGTCCTATGTGTAAAGGTCAGCAAAACTACTATCTACAGCAGCTGTAAACAGGGCCTTGTTAAAATATGGGACATGGAAAATGCAGCACTCCTCCGGGTGAGAAACATTTGTGGAAAATCAAATACAGAACACTTCGTGTTGTCTGAAGCTGATGAAACATTTCCGTTTTTCCATATGTTGTTCATGAATGTCCCATCTTCCACAAGACAATTGATGCCCACAGGAGTGCAGTGAAGTGCCTGTTCCTTGACGACTGGCACCTTCTATCTGGAGACTGCACTGGCAATGTCATGGTGTGGAGCATCAACCATAATGTTGAGGAGTGTCTTATAACATTCAGCCACCAAAAGTAAGCATGTAACCTCTGAAGCTGCCATGTAGAACAATTTAAATGGGATCTTACTAGGAATACAGGATCTTCTGATTGTTCTGCAGGGAGGTAAAATCTCTTACGCTGCTCTACCTTCGTGTTATTACTGGCTGTGTGGACGGAAAGATTCGCATATTTAATTTCCTCACTGGTGATTGTTTAAGAGAGATCACAGCAGAGACCGGAACAGGTCGTCTCCTGTCCCTGCACTTCCTTGACCAAAGGTGAGTCAGATGACTCGCATGAGCTTGATTATTTTTTCTTATTACACAATTTTTCTTAGTGCGATCTCTAGCTTGATTTTATACTTTGTCTCACTAATGTTCCTTAGTATATTAGTGAACACGATATACAGCGTGAAGCTCTTCCAGTTTGCCAAAGTGTTCTGGGATTATGCCAGTTCCTCACGGGGAGACCACTGTGATGTGATGCCACAGGATAGTTTGGTTTCTGAGAAATCTGCAGCTTCTCTCAGAAAGTTTCCTCTTTCCGCTCCTGCGGGAGATCACGTGGCACAGTTGCCTTCAACCACCCAAAAGATTCACAGCCATGACTGTATGAAGCCAGAGAGAGGTGAGCGGCTTCACCGGACCCGCATCCTGTCCTCCCCCATTAAATGCCAAATACAACGTAAGCATGCTCAAGGTGGAAGAAAAAATATACTTTAAAATTAGTTGATTTGTGTTGTAAGTGGATTTTTTTTCTTCACAGCCAGAGTGTGCAGTGAGATTGCTAAACAGTCAGTGAAGCTTAGCGAGAAGGCTGCAACTGAACGGATAAAGAAGAGAGGCCTTCATCATCCTCTGACACGGGACTGCATCCACCTCCGGGTTAACACTATCCTGAAGTCTCAGTGCACGGAAGAAGTCAGCATCAACATGGAGAGCAAGGCTAGACTGAGAGATTTGTGGGGTCCTCACACAGCTAAGGCTTCTCTGCACTCATCTCCAAAACAGAGCATGCACATGTGCTCACTGCAGGAAACGCATGATGGTCATCCCAGCAGGGCCAAGACCTGTGTCCCAGTTGTGAAACGAACTATCACTGAACATATGACAAACAAACCACAAGGCAGACAGGTTTCCACTGCCCCTAGGGACACAAAAAGAACCCTATAGTCTTTACACACTCAGGCCAATAAAAAGGTGGCCATAGACTTATCAATACATCTTCATAAGATTACAAATAAATCCAAAATGTTACATAAAAACTAGTCCCAGTTTATCCAGGATTAACTCTTTAAGTGGAAAGGATTCGGACTGCTCAGTGACACTGGTGGAAGCAAAGAGGGAGGTCACACAAAGCACTGACCAAAAACTGTCCAAGAGGCATACATTACAAAATGTGCATCAATAAATGTTGAGCACTGCACAATGCATGCTTTGCAGATTTGTTTATCCAATGAACCTTACCTTGAAATATGTTGTTTCATTAAAATTCCACTAGAGGTCAGTATTGTATCATGTGATAGGTGGTTGAACAGTGACAAAGGCGTATGGTTCTGCAGTATGCTTGAGTTTTTTGTAACAATTACATTTATCATCACTTTAACTTTCTTAAATAATTACATTTTGTTTCCTTTAGAAAATTTTCAGTTTTTGCATACTTTTTATGAAGGTTGAGTTAATGAGAAGAGGGATTATTTCTAAGTTTAATTTGGTTTTGTACTTAGACTGTGTCAAAAATGTAGACGTTTTAATAGTAGTTTAGTTTTTACAAGGAATAGAAACCAGTGAAACTATGAAATTCTCAGATTCCAGCAGCTTATTATACTTTCACCTGTCACTCACATCACCACTGGCCATTTTAGTTTATCTGTCTCAAAAAGAATAAATAAATAAAATTAAGCAACATATCTTTGTAGTCTTTTGAAGCACTACAGAAGCTACAGAGGTAAACCAGCTGAGTGAGCTGGGTTTGTCCTATCCAGAGAGACCTTTCACCCTGCCACCTGCCCTCTAGGCCATGGTGCCTCGAGGGCATCATTGGAAGTCACGAGGGCTGAAGATCAGAGAGAGAAGGCCCTCTGGTTTAAGAGCAGCGGCACAACAGCTGGGCACCTTTGAATAACAAAGGGGTTATGAGGAGAACGGTCTTAGTAACACTTTGGGGAATCTCTTCTTTCATGAGCGCACTGCAGATAATTTGATTTGGTCTGCAGAGAACTGGGGAGAATGGCGCTCCCTTCGTTTTTCCTGCTGCGCTTAACCGAACCCCCACAAGCTGAGTTTAGGTTCATCAGGCAGCACAACCCCCCTTTTGTTTCATCAGGTACGGAGCCTCTTGTTGAGGAGTGTCAGAGCTGTAGGGGTGGATAACAAGCATAAAATCAAAACAAAGTTAGAAAAGAGAAAAGTCTTCATGTAGGAATGCTCCCAGACCTTTGAGCTAGCCCTAGAGTTTGCTTGGGGAGAGGAGGGCACAGGTTTATTTATGCACGAGGAGAAGAGGGAAAGAAATGACATGTAAGACGCTCAAAGTTAAAAGAAAAAAAAAAAGGTTGGAAGGGTTGGAAGTGGGGGAGAAGGCAACAAAAGGCAATTCAGTGTGCCCCAGCTGACATCAGTCTACATGGATCTGCATCTCCAAAGGTGCATATTTGCATCATAGTTCATTTGTCAAATAAATTTTTCAAATGTTGTCATGCTGTGTCAGCGGCAGGTTTGAGCTTCCAACTTCATCTTGAATAGTACCATCTTTGCAGGCCAAGTCAGTCATGGTACAGAATGTGATTAAGAAAATAACAATCTGCTTTACTTTTGTATTTGCATGTAACTCAGACGGGTGGCTGCCTTGCCCCGGAGCCAGTCAGATATCGCTGCGTTACTAAGTCTAGCAATATGGGCATCAGATGCAAAAGCTCAATGAATATGCAAATCACGTCATTCTCATGGGGAACTGAGTCATGATGAAAATGGTTTCCAAGTGACATACAACCATGTACTGCTGAATCTAAAGAAAAAAAAAGGAAGAAAAGAAAAGTTGTTGGAGAATGAAATTTGGGGTTAAACAAGGATCTTTATGAATAAGTTCAAGTTCCAACAGAGTAGTGACATCAACACATGGGAGCGATGACAAGTGCCTTGATCTCAGGACAGCTTTAAATGCCAGGCCACACGGCCAGCACTCTTTCCAACCGTCCCCTGTTAGCATCCAACAAAGCCAGGCTGGAAACAAGATCCATATGCCTTTCTGACCTCATTTGCAGATAGAGATCATAAGCGAAAGGGAATACAGCCACAGTGAAGGGAGGCAATTAACAGGAACACCATTACTGAGATATGGGACTGATTAACAGCCGCATCCAGCCAAGCCAAATAGATAAGAGGGAATCTGATTGCTCATTGACTGCTTCTCTGCGGTGCCTCCTCAGTAAGCAGGTTCTTGTTTTCTGGATGTTGGAACATGCGGATATCAAGGCCCCCTTGATTGAGCCAAAAGAGAGTAGGGTGAAACCGCTGTGACCGCACATCAGGAAGATGATCAAAGAGGCTACTGCTGGCTTCTGGCTTCTCATATACAAGGCTAAACCCCAACAGATGATTGTGCAAAGTTGTTACTCACAGAGGGCTCAGTGCTAACACATGTCGTAGTGCAGTGATATGAGCGACACCTCATGTACCGGTCACTCCATTTAAACGGTCATTATACAGTTGGACTGTAAAAGACGCAGATACTTTTTTCCCCACTCCTCGCTCTAAATTTTTTGTGTGTCTAATTAAGTTGAAACGTTTTTGTTTCCCATTTATGAATTGACTGATTGTCCTCCGAGACCATCTGCTGTTATAACGTGACATCTGGAATGTATTGTGATAATTGCAAAGAGATTATTTTACCTCTGCAAGTTCTACTTTATACTAAAGACAAATGCAAAACAAACAGAAACAGCTTTAATTAAACACACTACTGCTTTAACAGCAGAGGCTATAGCATGTATTACGTTTACTAGTATTTTAAGGTACCACTGATTTATGGCGCTCGTCCTCTGGGGGGCCAACTGTCTCCATTTATAGAAATCTTCAAGCCTGTGTGTGTCAGCCAGTCAATTTGTGTGTTTTTAACTGACTCTCAGTCTCTGGTAAGGTGGTTTGTGTTAACTTAAGGAACTGATGAGAGACATCTTTAAATTACTGCAAGCTTCATGTGTATATTAGTGTAAATAGCCTCTGCAACCACTGAATAGGATTCCCAGCCCACTTCTATGTGGGCTTACATTGCATGTCAGCGCGATTGCGTTTCAGTACACGGTTATTAAACCAAAGTGAAAGGTGTCTTGAATTGACCTGCGATCTCAATGGCCCTCAGTCTTCACAGAGCTGTTCCAGACACTTGTAGGCGACAGTGTTAAGTGTCATAATTTCACTATTTTCTCAGACATAAATGCAGAGACGTAAAAGTCAAAGGTCAACTGCATAAAACTTCTCTATTTAGAGGTCAGTAGACGCAATATTGTCTGGGGAGAGGGGGTGGAGTGGCACCTTGGAACAAGAAATCAATTCACAGAGGAAGAGTTTAGGAAAAATGGCATCTGGGTCTACTTCCTGCCACAAGACGAATAGAAAATTAATTGTAACACAGACTACAAAGGTCTTCATGCACCACAGAAGAAGAATAATACACTTAAGTGAGCCCAGAGCTGCAGTGGAGGATTAGAGGTCTTGTGCTGGATGCAGTTCTGCTTCAGTGAGTACGTGAGTGGTGGCTGGTTGCAATACCAACTGTTTCTATTTACAGCTCAAATTTTTTAAACCAGCGGTCTCCAACCTTTTTTGCGCCACGGACCAGTTTATGCCCGACAATATTTTCACGGACCGGCCTTTAAGGTGTCTCGGATAAATACAACAAAATAAAACTAGTACCGAAAAAAGAAGATTTATTCATAACACATGTGAAAAGACCCAGGAAAACCGAGTTAACAATAAAAATGACAACAAAAGAATGCCGAAAACCGATAAAAACCCAGAAAACCATACATTTTCACACCTGAGCCTCAACTCTCACGGCTTGGTACCAAACGACTCACGGACCGGTACCGGTCCGAGGCCCGGGGGTTGGGGACCGCTGTTTTAAACCACACTGACAGCGGCAGAAAGTTTGGGATGGCTGATGGACATCTATATCAGTGCTTCATCTTCATAGTTCAACTTCAAAGCCTGACAAACAATTAGCCACTTGGTCATGTCAAGTACAGATGTTTTCTCTCCAACAGAGACAGGGCTCTCACTGTTACGGTACCTGATAAGAAAAGGCCCCCAGCAGTGTAGTGAGAGCACACTTTTAGGGGAGCCTTTATTGGTGGATTTTGATTCTGAAATGGAAAATCTGATGGATGGGGCTCTTCTATAGGAGGTTGTTTCACAGCAACACGTTTCTAACTCACGTTAGCAGCAAGATAAATTGCCACAATACTGAAGCAGTTCAGGAAACCTGTAAAATAATCCCTGATGATTGGTCCTGCAGTTAAATACACTTCCTATAACCCAGCAAAAAACAGTCACAACAAATACCATTTTCCAGACACGATAACTCGACTGTTGTTTGTACAGTAAATACTCTCTGGGCTTCTCACTCTCTCCTCGTTTGACCCTGGCCTAGGAAGAGCCATTTTTGGAGCTGAGAAGAAGCAACGGGTGTTCTAGTTTAGACACTTCACAGCTCAGCAGGTGCCTTAGCATGTTGATACAAGTGTTGGAAAATGACACGCAGGGCAGTTGATTCATGCATTTGTGTTTTTTACTAAGTTGTCATGCGTGGGATTATTTTTTAAAAGACCTGGGGATAAAACTGACCCATATTAGCAGCAGATGTTTTGGGTCATCGAGTGTGTATTATGTGTTTTTCCCAGAGGTTCGTGGTGAGAGGCGTACCATGGCCACCAGAGGGGTAGTTGTTTGATAAAAGAAGAGCTTTTGCAACTTGATGGCAGGTGAGCTTTTGACTTGAAATGAGCGAGTTAAACTCTTAGACCAGTCAGGATAATCTTGAGGGGTAGAGGTGAAAGACTAAAAAGGCTGTTTTATCAACAACTGTCACGCTGCATGCTAACACTGGTGTTTGAAACACACTGCAGACCCCAAGTCAAAACATCAAGCATAATTTTGTTTGAGAAAATGAGTGTAGGTTTGACTTATGTTTGCTGGCAGAGTCATTGCACCCATAAGACAAACACCAAGCCTTTGTGTAGATGGCACTGTGCCAGAAATAGACATATTGGGATTTTTTCCTTATCACTTCTTGCTAAAAGATAATGAGAAGGTTAATCCTAGTTCCATGTCCATGTAATGGCAAACCGCTTGAAAAAACTGCTGCTTATTTGCTTTGCTTGAAAATGCTTACTTGCAATACTGTATAAATACATGCATGAGAGTTCTTCCTAAGAATTTTTTTTCATTAAATCCGCAAGTATTCTTTTGCCATTTTTCCTTTCTCTCTACCCGGTGCAATATGTATTTTTGCCTCGACTTTTCTCTCAGATGACTAATGATGATTTCCAAAAGTATTCACTCACCCATCCAGATAATTCAGTTCAGGTATTCCAATCGCCTCCATGGCCTCAGGTGTATAAAATGAACTAGGTATGCAGACTTCTACAAACACTTGTGAAAGACTGGGTTGTGGTGGCAGCAGATGGTGAAGTGCATAGTGTGTAGAGGCCGCCTACTTTTTGATGAGTAAGTAGATACAGAACTTCAGGCTTCATGTGGCTTTCAGATTAGCTCATGAACAGAGTATAAAGAGCTTCATGGAATGGGTTTCCATGGCTGAGCAGCTGTATCCAAGCCTTATATCACCAAGTGCAATGTGTGTTGGATCCAGTGGTGTAAAGCACGCTGCCACTGGAGATGTGTTTTCTGGAGTGGTGGATCATGCTTTTGGCTATCTGATAGATGACCGTTTATCTGGCAGTTGTCGGATACTTGGAAAGTTTGGTGGAGGGTGGGTTATGGTGTGGGGTTGTTTTTCAGGAGTTGGCCCCCTGAGTTCCACTGAAAGGAACTCTTAGTGCTTCAGCATACTCAGACACTTTGGATAATTTAATGCTTCTGGTTTGTGGGAATAGTTTGGGGATGGCCCATTCCTTTTCCAAGATGATTGTGCACCACTACACAAAGCAAGGTTCATAAAGACGTGGATGAGCGAGTTTGGTGTTGAAGAACTTGACTGACCTGCACAGAGTCCTGACCTCAACCTGATAAAACACCTTTGGGAAGAATTAGAACAGAGACTGCAAGCCAGGCTTTCCCATATTAAACCCTATTTGTTTGTGTTTATTTGTGTGTTGTTCATTATTGTGTAGTATTCATTGATGAGTGAATAGTTTTGACAGCATCGTGTATTTTCTCCCTTTAGCCACTAATGTATCTATCTGTAGGCTCACTTTTTTACCGTGTCTGGTTAGACAGTATACAATGACAGTGAAAAGCCAAAGGTGTGTGTGTGTGTGTATATATATATATATATATATATATATATATATATAGTAAAAACATGTTTAAAAAGAAAAATGCCAAAAGAAAAGAGAGAAAGCAGAGTGGCAGGGAACTCAGGTGATACAGCTGGCTTCAGTGGAGTCGGTCTGAACATAAATTACAGGAATACAAAAGCCAGAATAAATGAATTAGCAAGACCGAAAGACCAAAACTGGAAGATATTCTATGAGTCTTACGGTTCTACATTTAACTGAAACTCACTATAAAATTCAGCAAAGCTAAAGAGGGCTTATAAATCAAAATACCATATATATGTCTTCAGACAGAAGGTTATAACCCTAAGTATTTTAAGACTTCTTCTAAGACTTCTAAGACTTTATATACTTATTAAAACTATTAATAAATCCAGGCCACCTCATTTCTTTTGAGCCAAAGATGTCTCAGTGCCCTGTTGAAATAACTCAACCAATCTATCATTTCCAAATTTTTCCATATTAAAATGAACCTGTTTTTTTGGTGCCAGCAGTGAGTGAGATGCTGCTAAGCATTAAGACAGGTCTCTTGTCTCTTGTCATATTTCGATTCATCGAATGCCGCAGCCTCTCGCCCTGCCCTCCCCCAGTCTACAGCTGTTAAAACACCCCACATTATTCCCATAATTGTTTCAGTGTGTGGGCCGTTATTTTAACGTGCCAAGCTGGATGAGTCGGGAATCGAAAACCGTTGTCCCATGTGAGGCAAGTGGTTTTTTGACTACTGACATTCCTTAGTGTATAAAACAAAATACAGCTTCATATAGACAGACGCAAAGTAAAACGCATTACAAGTCACCCAGAAACATTCATGCCTGGGTCTGCCATGTTTAACATTTCTGTAATATTTTTTCCTTCCAATTGCAGCAAGACTAACTGTGACACATCTGTTTGGCGAAGACTCACATGTCTGATTTGCATTTTTTAAAGTCTGGAATTGATATGGAGGAGTAAAAATGAAGCGAACACAGATAACTTTTCTCAGAAATAATGGCGACTTTATGGACTGATATGAATTAACAAGTTCTCCAAGATACACATGTGTTTCTCAAGTATTTCCTTTTGGTTATAATAAGAGGTTTTTTAGTGACTCACAATTTAAAGTTTCAAATTTTTCCAACATTTGGCAGAAGTAAGGAGCCAAAGGAGTTTCTTGTCCAGTTTTGAGTTCTTTTTCTCCTTCATTTGTGTTCACTACGTAACTTTATTGCTAATTAATCATTTTTTCTTACCCCTTTTAAAAGGTGTTTATGTTTCTTAACCACTAAATAAGATTTAGCGATTTAACCAGAAATTTCTTGGCCATTGCTTTCAAATCCGTCTGCCAGTAATTTTTCTTCATTGGAGCACAATGGCTTTATGGTCTTGGCCGCTTTCTCACTACGTTGGTGTTTTATGTAACCTCCCCTCTGTAGACGTTTAATAATTACAATCCCCCTTTTCTTTCAACATCTGTTAACAGCTGCAAGAAAATTAATTTGAAGCCAAAGCTGGAGACAAAAAAAGAGATAAAACATGACTACAGAATCACAAGAAGCCTCTCGTGAGCAGCACAAGCCTGAAGGTTTATAGTTCTCACTCAGAAAATCTCTATAAGGTGAGATAAAGAATGTAACTGATCCTTATGCAGCTGCAGCTTTTAACAGTTACGAGTGTGTAAAAGGTGCTCTGTGGAGGCGTTCGAGTTAGTGTGGTGTTTTTCGTCAACGATAAAAGCATGAAGTAAGAATGACATAGCCGGGGTTGTCTTTCCTACACAAGCTGCGCACAAAAGCTCACATTTTGCAGGGGATAATGAGTGTCTGTTGGCTTGGACTGCCATCTAGTTATAACTCCTCTCAGGGACTGTGAAAAAGCTAAATTTCATGTTTAGTGGTTGCAATGGAACACAAGCTGGTTTATGATATGGCCCTGTTATGCTCACCCAATATCTAAACAACATGTTGAAGGTTGCACAGAGTTATAGAGAGAGCAGAAATTAAGGTTACACAAGGAACGAAGGATATCAGAAGCAATCTTTTGGCCGATGACATAAAAGCAGAGTCCATGACAATTTTAGTAAGCTGTTTCCAAAGACCAAGCCACTGCATGTGTACACAAAGGAAACCTGATACCTGATGTGATAAGTTGGAAATGTCAGACCACACTTTTCTTCTTGCAAGTGTCTACGTTTGTATTCACAGTGTACTGATGTGGCTACATCAAAAGACGTCTTTACTGCAAGTCTGAAGCCGAGGCTTAGTCTGTTGAATGCAGTTCATGTGTTTTGAATAAACTGGCTTTACTTAAACCTCTCTGCCAGAGAGGCAGAGAAAATGAGCTGCCAGGGTCAATGCATTCCACAGTGATTTTACAGTATGCAAATGTTTGGAATCCAAGGAAAAAAAAATCACATCCAGAGATTTATTTCACACTTGCAACAATAAACACTTGAGTCCAAACTGCCAAAATTCCAAAGATACATAATTTTGAGCTTAAATTTCATTTTCGATATAATTCCAAATAAAAAATTATATATTTGAGATAAAGAAACAAAGCAGAAAAACATAAGAAACTAGAAAGTGCATTTTCTGAAGAAACTGCAGTGTGAATGCTTGAATCTGAATGTATGCATTGAAATGAAATAATTACTGAATTTAAGTTAAAAATTTTGAATGAGATTAAAAAAAAAACCCCGAATTTAACCTGAAAACAAAAGTGCTGAACTGCTAAAAGCTGAAGGTTACACAGAAGAAGAAGTTGGAAAAAAGCTGAAAATGTTTTAATTGTAAATTAGAAAAACCTAAGAAATGAGAAAAGAACATTTAGAGTCAGAAAACATCTGAAAGAATATTAAAAGGTCATATTCTTTGAATCACTGAATGACTAAAATGTGATCCCTCCACTTGGATCCACACAGTTTAAAAAGTTTAAATGTCTGAGCTTTGAAAGACAAGATGTTGGAAAGAGAACAACGATGGCGACGTTTTGAGGGTAAAATGATGGCTTTAACACTGTGGACACAGCAGCAGTTGAAAGAGAAGTGCTTAAGATGAATTTTGGCAGAGTGGCAGGCAGAGCTCGTTAAGCAGGCAGGTGTGAGCCTGGTTGCTATAGTGACCGCACCCAATGGCTCCATACACACGACACAGACATGCACCTCACTTTTGCTGCTTAAAATGAACAGAAAAGTCAGGCCGAAACAAATCGCTCCCAAATGAAAAGTACATGTCGTACTGACAAAATTCTTTCACCGTGAGCGACAGCCATGTCTAGTCTACCTAATTCTCAGTTTTCATGCCTGTGGAGCTTATTATATGGACGTGGTGACAGTGTAAAGACACCATGCTCTTCTGATTTTCAAACGAACCTTCTGAGCCATTTTAACATTAGAGTCTATGGAAGAGTTGGAGGGAGGAGGCTGTGCATTGGTGACATTTATGAAAGAACCATAACACCTAGGACAATAGTAAACACATTGGATGAAAGAGGACAGCCATGGCTACGTTTTGAGGGTAAAATCATACCTGTAGAGCAAACGCTGCGGACACAGCAGCAGTTTTAAAAAATATTTTAAGATTAATTTTTTTGCTCCTCTCACTCTAGCAGTTGAGCTGCCTCACTCTAGCCCCAACATTCCGTCCCATACACACCCATTATAAACTCTGAAACGGGTGAAAAAACATCATGAAACTTAAACTGGAACTGAAGAAAAAGTATAATAGATATTGAAAAGATAAATACAAGTTGAATAGTTGAATGTCTTGTCTTCGTTTTAAAGTTTGAATGGTGGCTCTATGTGAACGTATGTTGAAGTAGTAAGAGTTTAAAAATGAGTAAGTTGAATGAGAATTTGAAGGGTCTCCCCATTGAAATACATGGGAAATTTTTGTTGAATAAAGTTGAATAAAATTAAAAATATAAATGTTAAAAATGAGAAAAATAGAAGCAATGTTGTCCAAAAGAATAGGAATCTAACGGTGTTTGAATGGTTTTTCTAAGTTGAACGGTTTTGAAGGAGTAGGCTTTCAAAAAACGTACGGAAAAATAAAATATAACTAGAAAGTGCATTTTCTGAAGAAACTGCAGTGTGAATGCTTGAATCTGAATGTATGCACTGAAATGAATTAATTGCTGAATTTTGAGTTAAAAATATTGAATGAGATAAAAAAAAAACAAAAAAAAAAAACGAATTTAACCTGAAAACAAAGGTGCTGAACTGCTAAAAGCTGAAGGTTACACAGAAGAAGAAGTTGGAAAAAAGCTGAAAATGTTTTAATTGTAAATTAGAAAAACCTAAGAAATGAGAAAAGAACATTTAGAGTCAGAAAACATCTGAAAGAATATTAAAAAGTCATATTCTTTGAATCACTGAATGACTAAAATGTGATCCCTCCACTTGGACCCACACAGTTTAAAAAGTTTACATCTCTGAGCTTTGAAAGACAAGATGTTGGAAAAAGAACAACGATGGCGACGTTTTGAGGGTAAAATGATGGCTTTAACACTGTGGACACAGCAGCAGTTGAAAGAGAAGTGCTTAAGATGAATCTTGGCAGAGTGGCAGGCAGAGCTCGTTAAGCAGGCAGGTGTGAGCCTGGTTGCTATAGTGACCGCACCCAATGGCTCCATACACACGCACACAGACATGCGCCTCACTTTTGCTGCTTAAAATGAACAGAAAAGTCAGGCCGAAACAAATCGCTCCCAAATGAAAAGTAAAAGTCGTATTGACAAAATTCTTTCACCGTGAGCGACAGCAATGTCTAGTCTACCTAATTCTCAGTTTTCATGCCTGTGGAGTTTATTATATGGACGTGGTGACAGTGGAAAGACACCATGCTCTTCTGATTTTCAAACGAACCTTCTGAGCCATTTTAACATTAGAGTCTATGGAAGAGTTGGAAGGAGGAGGCTGTGCATTGGTGACATTTATGAAAGAACCGTAACACCTAGGACAATAGTAAACACATTGGATGAAAGAGGACAGCCATGGCTACGTTTTGAGGGTAAAATCATACCTGTAGAGCAAACGCTGTGGACACAGCAGCAGTTTTAAAAAAGATTTTAAGATTAATTTTTTTGCTCCTCTCACTCTAGCAGTTGAGCTGCCTCACTCTAGCCCCAACATTCCGTCCCATACACACCCATTATAAACTCTGAAACGGGTGAAAAAACATCATGAAACTTAAACTGGAACTGAAGAAAAAGTATAATAGATATTGAAAAGATAAATACAAGTTCAATAGTTGAATGTCTTGTCTTCGTTTTAAAGTTTGAATGGTGGCTCTATGTCAATGTATGTGGAAGTAGTAAGAGTTTAAAAATGAGTAAGTTGAATGAGAATTTGAAGGGTCTCCCCATTGAAATACATTATAAATTTTTGTTGAATAAAGTTGAATAAAATTAAAAATATAAATGTTAAAAATAAGAAAAATAGAAGCAATGTTGTCCAAAAGAATAGGAATCTAACGATGTTTGAATGGTTTTTCTAAGTTGAACGGTTTTGAAGGAGTAGGCTTTCAAAAAACGTACGGAAAAATAATAAAATATAATAATAATAAAGATTAGAAGAACAATACTGTGAATGCTTTTCAAGCATTCACACTAACTAGAAAAATTTGCATTTCCTGCGAAAATGCAGTGTGGATGCTTAAAGCTGAAGCTGTATGCAAAAAGTAGCTGAAAAAGCTGAAAAGTTGCAGAAATTGTAAAAACTTTGCAGAAGCAAAAGAAGTTTGCTAAAATGGAATAACTTAGCAGAACTGCAATATCTTAGAGGAAACATAATACTTGGCAGAAATACAATACCATAGCAGAATTTAGCAGAAATATTGTAACTTACCAGAAACATGATAACTTCTCAAAAATACAAGAATTTAGGAGAAATAGTATAAGATAACAGAAAGAATATATTTAGCAAAAAATACTTAAACATTACAGAAACACTATGATTTAGAAAAATAGTACAACAGAGCAGAAATATTGTGATTTACCAGAGACACTGTGATGAACTATGAATATTGTAATTTTAAATTAAGACTATGTTTTAGCACAAATATTATAATTTGGCAGAAATACTATAATTTAGCAGAAATACTATATTAAGCACAAATCCTATAAAAAGCAGAAATGGTATGATTAAGCATAAATACTACATTTAGTAGAAATACTTTGTTTTAGCACAAATCCTATAAAAAGCAGAAATACTGTACTATGATTTAGTAGAAATCTTATAAAATAGCAGAAATAGTATATTAAGCACAAATCTTATAAAATAGCAGAAATAGTATGATTTAGCACAATAGTAATAAGTTAAACAGAAAAATTGGAAAAGCAAAATGGACAGCTGAAAAAATGCTGAACATGCTGAGGGTCCCTAAAATATACTTGTTAAATGAAAAAAATCAGCAAAAAAAATATATAACAGCCACACAATCAGAAATATGTACACATAAGGAAACACACATGCACTGAGGGACACAAAAACACAGGCTCTAATCCAGTCAACCAGTCTAACTATATTCAATTTAAATCCTACAATGACATGCTGCCAAATACGGGTAGGGTTCTCTTTCTCCCACTAAACAAACACACACACACACACACACACACACACACACACACACACACACACACACACACACAAGATCCAATTCAGTCAACCAGTCTAAATATATAAAATTTAAATCTTTCAATGGGATCATCCCATTAAAAGGCATTCTCCCTCTCTCTCTCCCTCTGTCACACACACACACACACACACACACACACACACACACAAACACACACAGAGAGAGAGAAACAGGATTTTTGCAGTCTTTTTACTGGTCTGTGACAGTGTATTAATTTGTAGGGAAAAAAAATGTTGACCAAGGTGGAATCGAACCGGCGACCTTTGGTTTGCAGACCCGTGTCATTACCAACTGCGCCACTGGGAAAGAGGGAGGGCGCCTAGAAAAACAGGTTGATGAGCAGTCAGAATTAGATCGCGGTGAGAGGCGAAAAACGCCGTTTTTTGGAGTTACAAAACGTTGTGTAACTCAAAAACGAGGTGGACTAGAAGCATAATTCTTCTACTGGCTGAATCAGCGGACTTTGGTGTACTTTGACTGCGATTTTCATTGCTCTATGTACAACCGTCGCTGAGATATGACGAGAGAGGAAACGGGAGACCTCAGATATGATTGATGCACAGAGAGACACACTACCAAGATCAAATTCAGTCACCCAGTCTAAATATATTAAATTAGAATCTTAGAATGAGATCATCCCATTAAAAGGCTTTCTCTCTCTCTCTCTCTCTCTCTCTCTCTCCCTCTCTCTCTCTGTCACACACACACACACACACACACACACACACACACACAGACACACAGGGAGAGAGAAGTAAGTTTCTAGGTCAGCCTGGGAGCTGCTGAATTTGAATCCACCAATCAGAGTGGCTGTTTACGTTTTCCCGCCAAAACAGGTGCACCTTTTTACACGCAGGCACAGAGAGGCACAGGATTATTGCAGCCTATTTCTCATAGTGACGACTCCCCTCAAACAAATGACCATAATTTCCTAACCGTAGGGGCTAGAGCGGTCATTCTTACACCGTTTTGTTCAGAAGAGATGGGGGAATCTTCCAGTGTTTACAATTTATCATTACAATATGAATTATTAAAGATATTTGACTTCTAATGCACCATAACTGAGTAGAGCGAAGCAAAAACTGTCTTGACTTCCCCTCAAACAACGCTTTGTAACTCGAAATCTATTTGGAGTATCGATATCATTCTTTCACCGTAAGAGACAGCAGGCTTTGGTGAACAGTCATGGAAATTTTCAGGTCTCTGTGGAAATCCAACAAAAAGTTATGACGAGAGAAAAAAGTGGTTCATTTCCACAGTTTGAAATCTGAAGAAATCTGAGCGACGGACGAATTTCCTACCCTCAAACAAGTCCAACTCATTTCAGAACGGTAATAGGTGAGAAAGAAATTCTTGAATTGTGAGCGTCAGGAGTGTCTGAAGATATTCGGGGACAAGCCTCATGTCTTAAAGTTGCTTCGTTAAGGAGATATGACGATTCGAATATGCCTCTCATTACAGAAATCCAGCGATGATTTTGAACGAGCTCTCCATTGACTTTATATGGAGAGTTTTCTGACCTTGTGTTAGTCTGAGGAGATTTGCGAAAGTTCTATAAATCCCACAACAATGATAGTGACATTTTCTGAAAGCCAGCAAAAATACCTACGTTTTGATGTATAATTTGTGGAAGTTGAGTGAAAATTGAGCAAGTAGCAAACAGTTGTTCGGACATGAAGAGAAGACTGCAAAAGCTTCAGTGGCACACTGGAAGGCAACAGCATAGCAACCATAACAACGCATGTATTTTGTGAAAAATCAAAATTTTGCAACTCAAAACTTTAAGAGGCATAAAAGTAAAACAGTAAAAGATTTGAAAAAGCTGAATCATACCTGAATAGCCAAATAATTTGTGAACATTTTAAAATTTGAATGGTTGTTCTAGGTGAAAATATGAGGAAGTAGTTAAGTTTCAAAAACAGGCAAAATTTAGCAGAATTGCAGAAGTTTCCCATTCATTTCAATGGGACAAATTAAAGGAAAAAAGCTTAATATTTTAAAAAGTATAATAGTTAAAAATAGCAAAAATCGTAGCAGGAATTAGCAAAAATAGCTGAATAGTTTAAAGTTTGAACGGTGAAAATAGCACAAAAATTGTGGAAGTAGTTAAACGGCGAAAAGTGTACGGAAACACCCGGAATAATAATAATAAAGAATAAAGAGAAACAGGAACTCAATAGTGTGGATGCTTAAAGCATCCACACAATAATAACTAGAAAGTGCATTTTCTGAAGAAACTGCAGTGTGAATGCTTGAATCTGAATGTATGCACTGAAATTAATTAATTGCTGAATTTTGAGTTAAAAATATTGAATGAGATAAAAAAAAAAACAAAAAAAAACAAACGAATTTAACCTGAAAACAAAGGTGCTGAACTGCTAAAAGCTGAAGGTTACACAGAAGGAGGAGTTGGAAAAAAACTGAAAATGTTTTAAATGTAAATTAGAAAACCCTAAGAAATGAGAAAAGAACATTTAGAGTCAGAAAACATCTGAATGAATATTAAAAGGTCATATTCTTTGAATCACTGAATGACTCAAATGTGATCCCTCCACTTTGATCCACACAGTTTAAAAAGTTTAAATGCCTGAGCTTTGAAAGATACAGTGTTGGAAAGAGAACAATAATGGCGACAATTTGAGGGTAAAATGATGGCTGTAACACTGTGGACACAGCAGCAGTTGAAAGAGAAGTGCTTAAGATGAATCTTGGTACAGTGGCAGGCAGAGCTCGTTAAGCAGGCAGGTGTGAGCCTGGTTGCTATAGTGACCGCACCCAATGGCTCCATACACACGTACACAGACATGCGCCTCACTTTTGCTGCTTAAAATGAACAGAAAAGTCAGGCCGAAACAAATCGTTCCCAAATGAAAAGTAAAAGTCGTATTGACAAAATTCTTTCACCGTGAGCGACAGCAGCTTCTAGTCTACTGAATTCTCAGTTTTCATGCCTGTGGAGTTTATTATATGGACGTGGTGACAGTGGAAAGACACCATGCTCTTCTGATTTTCAAACGAACCTTCTGAGCCATTTTAACATTAGAGTCTATGGAAGAGTTGGAGGGAGGAGGCTGTGCATTGGTGACATTTATGAAAGAACCATAACACCTAGTACAATAGTAAACACATTGGATGAAAGAGGACAGCCATGGCTACGTTTTGAGGGTAAAATCATACCTGTAGAGCAAACGCTGCGGACACAGCAGCAGTTTTAAAAAATATTTTAAGATTAATTTTTTTGCTCCTCTCACTCTAGCAGTTGAGCTGCCTCACTCTAGCCCCAACATTCCGTCCCATACACACCCATTATAAACTCTGAAACGGGTGAAAAAACATCATGAAACTTAAACTGGAACTGAAGAAAAAGTATAATAGATATTGAAAAGATAAATACAAGTTGAATAGTTGAATGTCTTGTCTTCGTTTTAAAGTTTGAATGGTGGCTCTATGTCAACGTATGTTGAAGTAGTAAGAGTTTAAAAATGAGTAAGTTGAATGAGAATTTGAAGGGTCTCCCCATTGAAATACATGGGAAATTTTTGTTGAATAAAGTTGAATAAAATTAAAAATATAAATGTTAAAAATGAGAAAAATAGAAGCAATGTTGTCCAAAATAATAGGAATCTAACGATGTTTGAATGGTTTTTCTAAGTTGAACGGTTTTGAAGGAGTAGGCTTTCAAAAAACGTACGGAATACAGAATAAAATATAATAATAAAGATTAGAAGAACAATACTGTGAATGCTTTTCAAGCATTCACACTAATAACTAGAAAGTGCATTTTCTGAAGAAACTGCAGTGTGAATGCTTGAATCTGAATGTATGCATTGAAATGAAATAATTACTGAATTTAAGTTAAAAATTTTGAATGAGATTAAAAAAAAACCCCGAATTTAACCTGAAAACAAAAGTGCTGAACTGCTAAAAGCTGAAGGTTACACAGAAGAAGAAGTTGGAAAAAAGCTGAAAATGTTTTAATTGTAAATTAGAAAAACCTAAGAAATGAGAAAAGAACATTTAGAGTCAGAAAACATCTGAAAGAATATTAAAAGGTCATATTCTTTGAATCACTGAATGACTAAAATGTGATCCCTCCACTTGGATCCACACAGTTTAAAAAGTTTAAATGTCTGAGCTTTGAAAGACAAGATGTTGGAAAGAGAACAACGATGGCGACGTTTTGAGGGTAAAATGATGGCTGTAACACTGTGGACACAGCAGCAGTTGAAAGAGAAGTGTTTAAGATGAATCTTGGCACAGTGGCAGGCAGAGCTCGTTAAGCAGGCAGGTGTGAGCTTGGTTGCTATAGTGACCGCACCCAAGGGCTCCATACACACGTACACAGACATGCACCTCACTTTTGCTGCTTAAAATGAACAGAAAAGTCAGGCCGAAACAAATCGCTCCCAAATGAAAAGTAAAAGTCGTATTGACAAAATTCTTTCACCGTGAGCGACAGCAATGTCTAGTCTACCAAATTCTCAGTTTTCATGCCTGTGGAGTTTATTATATGGACGTGGTGACAGTGGAAAGACACCATGCTCTTCTGATTTTCAAACGAACCTTCTGAGCCATTTTAACATTAGAGTCTATGGAAGAGTTGGAGGGAGGAGGCTGTGCATTGGTGACATTTATGAAAGAACCATAACACCTAGGACAATAGTAAACACATTGGATGAAAGAGGACAGCGATGGCTACGTTTTGAGGGTAAAATGGTGGCTGTAGAGCAAACGCTGTGGACACAGCAGCAGTTTTAAAAAATATTTTAAGATTAATTTTTTTGCTCCTCTCACTCTAGCAGTTGAGCTCTCTCACTCTAGCCCCAACATTCCGTCCCATACACACCCATTATAAACTCTGAAACGGGTGAAAAAACATCATGAAACTTAAACTGGAACTGAAGAAAAAGTATAATAGATATTGAAAAGATAAATACAAGTTGAATAGTTGAATGTCTTGTCTTCGTTTTAAAGTTTGAATGGTGGCTCTATGTCAATGTATGTGGAAGTAGTAAGAGTTTAAAAATGAGTAAGTTGAATGAGGATTTGAAGGGTCTCCCCATTGAAATACATTATAAATTTTTGTTGAAAAAAGTTGAATAAAATTAAAAATATAAATGTTAAAAATATGAAAAATAGAAGCAGTGTTGTCCAAAAGAATAGGAATCTAACGGTGTTTGAATGGTTTTTCTAAGTTGAACGGTTTTGAAGGAGTAGGCTTTCAAAAAACGTACGGAAAAATAATAAAATATAACTAGAAAGTGCATTTTCTGAAGAAACTGCAGTGTGAATGCTTGAATCTGAATGTATGCACTGAAATGAATTAATTGCTGAATTTTGAGTTAAAAATATTGAATGAGATAAAAAAAAACAAAAAAAAAAACGAATTTAACCTGAAAACAAAGGTGCTGAACTGCTAAAAGCTGAAGGTTACACAGAAGAAGGAGTTGGAAAAAAACTGAAAATGTTTTAAATGTAAATTAGAAAACCCTAAGAAATGAGAAAAGAACATTTAGAGTCAGAAAACATCTGAATGAATATTAAAAGGTCATATTCTTTGAATCACTGAATGACTAAAATGTGATCCCTCCACTTTGATCCACACAGTTTAAAAAGTTTAAATGCTTGAGCTTTGAAAGATACGGTGTTGGAAAGAGAACAATAATGGCGACAATTTGAGGGTAAAATGATGGCTGTAACACTGTGGACACAGCAGCAGTTGAAAGAGAAGTGCTTAAGATGAATCTTGGTACAGTGGCAGGCAGAGCTCGTTAAGCAGGCAGGTGTGAGCCTGGTTGCTATAGTGACCGCACCCAATGGCTCCATACACACGTACACAGACATGCGCCTCACTTTTGCTGCTTAAAATGAACAGAAAAGTCAGGCCGAAACAAATCGCTCCCAAATGAAAAGTAAAAGTCGTATTGACAAAATTCTTTCACCGTGAGCGACAGCAATGTCTAGTCTACCTAATTCTCAGTTTTCATGCCTGTGGAGCTTATTATATGGACGTGGTGACAGTGGAAAGACACCATGCTCTTCTGATTTTCAAACGAACCTTCTGAGCCATTTTAACATTAGAGTCTATGGAAGAGTTGGAGGGAGGAGGCTGTGCATTGGTGACATTTATGAAAGAACCATAACACCTAGTACAATAGTAAACACATTGGATGAAAGAGGACAGCGATGGCTACGTTTTGAGGGTAAAATCATACCTGTAGAGCAAACGCTGTGGACACAGCAGCAGTTTTAAAAAATATTTTAAGATTAATTTTTTTGCTCCTCTCACTCTAGCAGTTGAGCTGCCTCACTCTAGCCCCAACATTCCGTCCCATACACACCCATTATAAACTCTGAAACGGGTGAAAAAACATCATGAAACTTAAACTGGAACTGAAGAAAAAGTATAATAGATATTGAAAAGATAAATACAAGTTGAATAGTTGAATGTCTTGTCTTCGTTTTAAAGTTTGAATGGTGGCTCTATGTCAATGTATGTGGAAGTAGTAAGAGTTTAAAAATGAGTAAGTTGAATGAGGATTTGAAGGGTCTCCCCATTGAAATACATTATAAATTTTTGTTGAATAAAGTTGAATAAAATTAGAAATATAAATGTTAAAAATATGAAAAATAGAAGCAGTGTTGTCCAAAAGAATAGGAATCTAACGGTGTTTGAATGGTTTTTCTAAGTTGAACGGTTTTGAAGTTATAGGATTACAAAAAACGTACGGAATACAGAATAAAATATAACTAGAAAGTGCATTTTCTGAAGAAACTGCAGTGTGAATGCTTGAATCTGAATGTATGCACTGAAATGAATTAATTGCTGAATTTTGAGTTAAAAATATTGAATGAGATAAAAAAAAACAAAAAAAAAAAACGAATTTAACCTGAAAACAAAGGTGCTGAACTGCTAAAAGCTGAAGGTTACACAGAAGAAGGAGTTGGAAAAAAACTGAAAATGTTTTAAATGTAAATTAGAAAACCCTAAGAAATGAGAAAAGAACATTTAGAGTCAGAAAACATCTGAATGAATATTAAAAGGTCATATTCTTTGAATCACTGAATGACTCAAATGTGATCCCTCCACTTTGATCCACACAGTTTAAAAAGTTTAAATGCCTGAGCTTTGAAAGATACGGTGTTGGAAAGAGAACAATAATGGCGACAATTTGAGGGTAAAATGATGGCTGTAACACTGTGGACACAGCAGCAGTTGAAAGAGAAGTGCTTAAGATGAATCTTGGTACAGTGGCAGGCAGAGCTCGTTAAGCAGGCAGGTGTGAGCCTGGTTGCTATAGTGACCGCACCCAATGGCTCCATACACACGTACACAGACATGCGCCTCACTTTTGCTGCTTAAAATGAACAGAAAAGTCAGGCCGAAACAAATCGCTCCCAAATGAAAAGTAAAAGTCGTATTGACAAAATTCTTTCACCGTGAGCGACAGCAATGTCTAGTCTACCTAATTCTCAGTTTTCATGCCTGTGGAGCTTATTATATGGACGTGGTGACAGTGGAAAGACACCATGCTCTTCTGATTTTCAAACGAACCTTCTGAGCCATTTTAACATTACAGTCTATGGAAGAGTTGGAGGGAGGAGGCTGTGCATTGGTGACATTTATGAAAGAACCATAACACCTAGTACAATAGTAAACACATTGGATGAATGAGGACAGCCATGGCTACGTTTTGAGGGTAAAATCATACCTGTAGAGCAAACGCTGCGGACACAGCAGCAGTTTTAAAAAAGATTTTAAGATTAATTTTTTTGCTCCTCTCACTCTAGCAGTTGAGCTGTCTCACTCTAGCCCCAACATTCCGTCCCATACACACCCATTATAAACTCTGAAACGGGTGAAAAAACATCATGAAACTTAAACTGGAACTGAAGAAAAAGTATAATAGATATTGAAAAGATAAATACAAGTTGAATAGTTGAATGTCTTGTCTTCGTTTTAAAGTTTGAATGGTGGCTCTATGTCAATGTATGTGGAAGTAGATACAGTTTAAAGAGGAGGAAGTTGAATGAGAATTTGAAGGGTCTCCCCATTGAAATACATTATAAATTTTTGTTGAAAAAAGTTGAATAAAATTAAAAATATAAATGTTAAAAATGAGAAAAATAGAAGCAATGTTGTCCAAAAGAATAGGAATCTAACGGTGTTTGAATGGTTTTTCTAAGTTGAACGGTTTTGAAGGAGTAGGCTTTCAAAAAACGTACGGAATAGATAATAATAAAATAGAATAATAATAATAAAGATTAGAAGAACAATACTGTGAATGCTTTTCAAGCATTCACACTAATAATAACTAGAAAGTGCATTTTCTGAAGAAACTGCAGTGTGAATGCTTGAATCTGAATGTATGCACTGAAATGAATTAATTGCTGAATTTTGAGTTAAAAATATTGAATGAGATTAAAAAAAAACAACAAAAAAAAAAACGAATTTAACCTGAAAACAAAGGTGCTGAACTGCTAAAAGCTGAAGGTTACACAGAAGAAGGAGTTGGAAAAAAACTGAAAATGTTTTAAATGTAAATTAGAAAACCCTAAGAAATGAGAAAAGAACATTTAGAGTCAGAAAACATCTGAATGAATATTAAAAGGTCATATTCTTTGAATCACTGAATGACTCAAATGTGATCCCTCCACTTTGATCCACACAGTTTAAAAAGTTTAAATGCCTGAGCTTTGAAAGATACGGTGTTGGAAAGAGAACAATAATGGCGACAATTTGAGGGTAAAATGATGGCTGTAACACTGTGGACACAGCAGCAGTTGAAAGAGAAGTGCTAAAGATGAATCTTGGTACAGTGGCAGGCAGAGCTCGTTAAGCAGGCAGGTGTGAGCCTGGTTGCTATAGTGACTGCACCCAATGGCTCCATACACACGTACACAGACATGCGCCTCACTTTTGCTGCTTAAAATGAACAGAAAAGTCAGGCCGAAACAAATCGTTCCCAAATGAAAAGTAAAAGTCGTATTGACAAAATTCTTTCACCGTGAGCGACAGCAATGTCTAGTCTACCTAATTCTCAGTTTTCATGCCTGTGGAGCTTATTATATGGACGTGGTGACAGTGGAAAGACACCATGCTCTTCTGATTTTCAAACCAACCTTCTGAGACATTTTAACATTGGAGTCTATGGAAGAGTTGGAGGGAGGAGGCTGTGCATTGGTGACATTTATGAAAGAACCATAACACCTAGTACAATAGTAAACACATTGGATGAAAGAGGACAGCCATGGCTACGTTTTGAGGGTAAAATCATACCTGTAGAGCAAACGCTGTGGACACAGCAGCAGTTTTAAAAAAGATTTTAAGATTAATTTTTTTGCTCCTCTCACTCTAGCAGTTGAGCTGCCTCACTCTAGCCCCAACATTCCGTCCCATACACACCCATTATAAACTCTGAAACGGGTGAAAAAACATCATGAAACTTAAACTGGAACTGAAGAAAAAGTATAATAGATATTGAAAAGATAAATACAAGTTGAATAGTTGAATGTCTTGTCTTCGTTTTAAAGTTTGAATGGTGGCTCTATGTCAATGTATGTGGAAGTAGTAAGAGTTTAAAAATGAATAAGTTGAATGAGAATTTGAAGGGTCTCCCCATTGAAATACATGGGAAATTTTGGGAAATTTTTTTTGAATAAAGTTGAATAAAATTAAAAATATAAATGTTAAAAATATGAAAAATAGAAGCAGTCATGTCCAAAAGAAGAGGAATCTAATGGTGTTTGAATGGTTTTTCTAAGTTGAACGGTTTTGAAGGAGTAGGAGTACAAAAAACGTACGGAATACAGAATAAAATATAATAATAATAATAAAGATTCGAATAACAATACTGTGAATGCTTTTCAAGCATTCACACTAACTAGAAAGTGCATTTTCTGAAGAAACTGCAGTGTGAATGCTTGAATCTGAATGTATGCACTGAAATGAATTAATTGCTGAATTTTGAGTTAAAAATATTGAATGAAATTAAAAAAAAAATCAAAAAATCAAATTTAACCTGAAAACAAAGGTGCTGAACTGCTAAAAGCTGAAGGTTACACAGAAGAAGAAGTTGGAAAAAAGCTGAAAATGTTTTAAATGTAAATTAGAAAACCCTAAGAAATGAGAAAAGAACATTTAGAGTCAGAAAACATCTGAATGAATATTAAAAGGTCATATTCTTTGAATCACTGAATGAAGAAAATGTGATCCCTCCACTTTGATCCACACGGTTTAAAAAGTTTAAATGCCTGAGCTTTGAAAGACACGGTGTTGGAAAGAGAACAATAATGGCGACAATTTGAGGGTAAAATGATGGCTGTAACACTGTGGACACAGCAACAGTTGAAAGAGAAGTGCTTAAGATGAATCTTGGCACAGTGGCAGGCAGAGCTCGTTAAGCAGGCAGGTGTGAGCCTGGTTGCTATAGTGACCGCACCCAATGGCTCCATACACACGTACACAGACATGCGCCTCACTTTTGCTGCTTAAAATGAACAGAAAAGTCAGGCCGAAACAAATCGTTCCCAAATGAAAAGTAAAAGTCGTATTGACAAAATTCTTTCACCGTGAGCGACAGCAGCTTCTAGTCTACTGAATTCTCAGTTTTCATGCCTGTGGAGTTTATTATATGGACATGGTGACAGTGGAAAGACACCATGCTCTTCTGATTTTCAAACCAACCTTCTGAGCGATTTTAACATTAGAGTCTATGGAAGAGTTGGAGGGAGGAGGCTGTGCATTGGTGACATTTATGAAAGAACCATAACACCTAGTACAATAGTAAACACATTGGATGAAAGAGGACAGCGATGGCTACATTTTGAGGGTAAAATCATACCTGTAGAGCAAACGCTGTGGACACAGCAGCAGTTTTAAAAAAGATTTTAAGATTAATTTTTTTGCTCCTCTCACTCTAGCAGTTGAGCTGCCTCACTCTAGCCCCAACATTCCGTCCCATACACACCCATTATAAACTCTGAAACGGGTGAAAAAACATCATGAAACTTAAACTGGAACTGAAGAAAAAGTATAATAGATATTGAAAAGATAAATACAAGTTGAATAGTTGAATGTCTTGTCTTCGTTTTAAAGTTTGAATGGTGGCTCTATGTCAATGTATGTGGAAGTAGATACAGTTTAAAGAGGATGAAGTTGAATGAGAATTTGAAGGGTCTCCCCATTGAAATACATTATAAATTTTTGTTGAAAAAAGTTGAATAAAATTAAAAATATAAATGTTAAAAATGAGAAAAATAGAAGCAATGTTGTCCAAAAGAATAGGAATCTAACGGTGTTTGAATGGTTTTTCTAAGTTGAACGGTTTTGAAGGAGTTGGCTTTCAAAAAACGTACGGAATAGATAATAATAATAAAATATAACTAGAAAGTGCATTTTCTGAAGAAACTGCAGTGTGAATGCTTGAATCTGAATGTATGCACTGAAATGAATTAATTGCTGAATTTTGAGTTAAAAATATTGAATGAAATAAAAAAAAAACAAAAAAAAAAACAAATTTAACCTGAAAACAAAGGTGCTGAACTGCTAAAAGCTGAAGGTTACACAGAAGCAGAAGTTGGAAAAAAGCTGAAAATGTTTTAAATGTAAATTAGAAAACACTAAGAAATGAGAAAAGAACATTTAGAGTCAGAAAACATCTGAATGAATATTAAAAGGTCATATTCTTTGAATCACTGAATGAAGAAAATGTGATCCCTCCACTTTGATCCACACAGTTTAAAAAGTTGACATCTCTGAGCTTTGAAAGACACTGTGTTGGAAAGAGAACAATAATGGCGACATTTTGAGGGTAAAATGATGGCTGTAACACTGTGGACACAGCAGCAGTTGAAAGAGAAGTGCTTAAGATGAATCTTGGTACAGTGGCAGGCAGAGCTCGTTAAGCAGGCAGGTGTGAGCCTGGTTGCTATAGTGACTGCACCCAATGGCTCCATACACACGTACACAGACATGCGCCTCACTTTTGCTCCTTAAAATGAACAGAAAAGTCAGGGCGAAACAAATCGTTCCCAAATGAAAAGTATAGGTCGTATTGACGAAATTCTTTCACCGTGAGCGACAGCAGCTTCTAGTCTACTGAATTCTCAGTTTTCATGCCTGTGGAGTTTATTATATGGACGTGGTGACAGTGGAAAGACACCATGCTCTTCTGATTTTCAAACGAACCTTCTGAGCCAATTTAACATTAGAGTCTATGGAAGAGTTGGAGGGAGGAGGCTGTGCATTGGTGACATTTATGAAAGAACCATAACACCTAGTACAATAGTAAACACATTGGATGAAAGAGGACAGCGATGGCTACGTTTTGAGGGTAAAATCATACCTGTAGAGCAAACGCTGCGGACACAGCAGCAGTTTTAAAAAAGATTTTAAGATTAATTTTTTTGCTCCTCTCACTCTAGCAGTTGAGCTGTCTCACTCTAGCTCCAACATTCCGTCCCATACACACCCATTATAAACTCTGAAACGGGTGAAAAAACATCATGAAACTTAAACTGGAACTGAAGAAAAAGTATAATAGATATTGAAAAGATAAATACAAGTTCAATAGTTGAATGTCTTGTCTTCGTTTTAAAGTTTGAATGGTGGCTCTATGTCAATGTATGTGGAAGTAGATACAGTTTAAAGAGGAGGAATTTGAATGAGAATTTGAAGGGTCTCTCCATTGAAATACATTATAAATTTTTGTTAAATAAAGTTGAATAAAATAAAAAATATAAATGTTAAAAATGAGAAAAATAGAAGCAGTGTTGTCCAAAAGAATAGGAATCTAACGGTGTTTGAATGGTTTTTCTAAGTTGAACGGTTTTGAAGGAGATAGATTACAAAAAACGTACGGAATACAGAATAATAATAAATAAAATAGAATAAAGATTAGAAGAACAATACTGTGAATGCTTTTCAAGCATTCACACTAATAATAAAGATTAGAAGAACAATACTGTGAATGCTTTTCAAGCATTCACACTAACTAGAAAGTGCATTTTCTGAAGAAACTGCAGTGTGAATGCTTGAATCTGAATGTATGCACTGAAATGAATTAATTGCTGAATTTTGAGTTAAAAATTTTGAATGAGATAAAAAAAAATCCGAATTTAACGTGAAAACAAAAGTGCTGAACTGCTAAAAGCTGAAGGTTACACAGAAGAAGGAGTTGGAAAAAAACTGAAAATGTTTTAAATGTAAATTAGAAAACCCTAAGAAATGAGAAAAGAACATTTAGAGTCAGAAAACATCTGAATGAATATTAAAAGGTCATATTCTTTGAATCACTGAATGACTCAAATGTGATCCCTCCACTTTGATCCACACAGTTTAAAAAGTTTAAATGCCTGAGCTTTGAAAGATACAGTGTTGGAAAGAGAACAATAATGGCGACAATTTGAGGGTAAAATGATGGCTGTAACACTGTGGACACAGCAGCAGTTGAAAGAGAAGTGCTTAAGATGAATCTTGGTACAGTGGCAGGCAGAGCTCGTTAAGCAGGCAGGTGTGAGCCTGGTTGCTATAGTGACCGCACCCAATGGCTCCATACACACGCACACAGACATGCGCCTCACTTTTGCTGCTTAAAATGAACAGAAAAGTCAGGCCGAAACAAATCGTTCCCAAATGAAAAGTAAAAGTCGTATTGACAAAATTCTTTCACCGTGAGCGACAGCAGCTTCTAGTCTACTGAATTCTCAGTTTTCATGCCTGTGGAGTTTATTATATGGACGTGGTGACAGTGGAAAGACACCATGCTCTTCTGATTTTCAAACGAACCTTCTGAGCCATTTTAACATTAGAGTCTATGGAAGAGTTGGAGGGAGGAGGCTGTGCATTGGTGACATTTATGAAAGAACCATAACACCTAGTACAATAGTAAACACATTGGATGAAAGAGGACAGCCATGGCTACGTTTTGAGGGTAAAATCATACCTGTAGAGCAAACGCTGCGGACACAGCAGCAGTTTTAAAAAATATTTTAAGATTAATTTTTTTGCTCCTCTCACTCTAGCAGTTGAGCTGCCTCACTCTAGCCCCAACATTCCGTCCCATACACACCCATTATAAACTCTGAAACGGGTGAAAAAACATCATGAAACTTAAACTGGAACTGAAGAAAAAGTATAATAGATATTGAAAAGATAAATACAAGTTGAATAGTTGAATGTCTTGTCTTCGTTTTAAAGTTTGAATGGTGGCTCTATGTCAACGTATGTTGAAGTAGTAAGAGTTTAAAAATGAGTAAGTTGAATGAGAATTTGAAGGGTCTCCCCATTGAAATACATGGGAAATTTTTGTTGAATAAAGTTGAATAAAATTAAAAATATAAATGTTAAAAATGAGAAAAATAGAAGCAATGTTGTCCAAAATAATAGGAATCTAACGATGTTTGAATGGTTTTTCTAAGTTGAACGGTTTTGAAGGAGTAGGCTTTCAAAAAACGTACGGAATACAGAATAAAATATAATAACTAGAAAGTGCATTTTCTGAAGAAACTGCAGTGTGAATGCTTGAATCTGAATGTATGCACTGAAATGAATTAATTGCTGAATTTTGAGTTAAAAATATTGAATGAAATTAAAAAAAAAATCAAAAAATCAAATTTAACCTGAAAACAAAGGTGCTGAACTGCTAAAAGCTGAAGGTTACACAGAAGAAGAAGTTGGAAAAAAGCTGAAAATGTTTTAAATGTAAATTAGAAAACCCTAAGAAATGAGAAAAGAACATTTAGAGTCAGAAAACATCTGAATGAATATTAAAAGGTCATATTCTTTGAATCACTGAATGAAGAAAATGTGATCCCTCCACTTTGATCCACACGGTTTAAAAAGTTTAAATGCCTGAGCTTTGAAAGACACGGTGTTGGAAAGAGAACAATAATGGCGACAATTTGAGGGTAAAATGATGGCTGTAACACTGTGGACACAGCAACAGTTGAAAGAGAAGTGCTTAAGATGAATCTTGGCACAGTGGCAGGCAGAGCTCGTTAAGCAGGCAGGTGTGAGCCTGGTTGCTATAGTGACCGCACCCAATGGCTCCATACACACGTACACAGACATGCGCCTCACTTTTGCTGCTTAAAATGAACAGAAAAGTCAGGCCGAAACAAATCGTTCCCAAATGAAAAGTAAAAGTCGTATTGACAAAATTCTTTCACCGTGAGCGACAGCAGCTTCTAGTCTACTGAATTCTCAGTTTTCATGCCTGTGGAGCTTATTATATGGACATGGTGACAGTGGAAAGACACCATGCTCTTCTGATTTTCAAACCAACCTTCTGAGCGATTTTAACATTAGAGTCTATGGAAGAGTTGGAGGGAGGAGGCTGTGCATTGGTGACATTTATGAAAGAACCATAACACCTAGTACAATAGTAAACACATTGGATGAAAGAGGACAGCGATGGCTACATTTTGAGGGTAAAATCATACCTGTAGAGCAAACGCTGTGGACACAGCAGCAGTTTTAAAAAAGATTTTAAGATTAATTTTTTTGCTCCTCTCACTCTAGCAGTTGAGCTGCCTCACTCTAGCCCCAACATTCCGTCCCATACACACCCATTATAAACTCTGAAACGGGTGAAAAAACATCATGAAACTTAAACTGGAACTGAAGAAAAAGTATAATAGATATTGAAAAGATAAATACAAGTTGAATAGTTGAATGTCTTGTCTTCGTTTTAAAGTTTGAATGGTGGCTCTATGTCAATGTATGTGGAAGTAGATACAGTTTAAAGAGGATGAAGTTGAATGAGAATTTGAAGGGTCTCCCCATTGAAATACATTATAAATTTTTGTTGAAAAAAGTTGAATAAAATTAAAAATATAAATGTTAAAAATGAGAAAAATAGAAGCAATGTTGTCCAAAAGAATAGGAATCTAACGGTGTTTGAATGGTTTTTCTAAGTTGAACGGTTTTGAAGGAGTTGGCTTTCAAAAAACGTACGGAATAGATAATAATAATAAAATATAATAACTAGAAAGTGCATTTTCTGAAGAAACTGCAGTGTGAATGCTTGAATCTGAATGTATGCACTGAAATGAATTAATTGCTGAATTTTGAGTTAAAAATATTGAATGAGATAAAAAAAAAGTCCGAATTTAACCTGAAAACAAAAGTGCTGAACTGCTAAAAGCTGAAGGTTACACAGAAGAAGAAGTTGGAAAAAAACTGAAAATGTTTTAAATGTAAATTAGAAAACCCTAAGAAATGAGAAAAGAACATTTAGAGTCAGAAAACATCTGAATGAATATTAAAAGGTCATATTCTTTGAATCACTGAATGACTCAAATGTGATCCCTCCACTTTGATCCACACAGTTTAAAAAGTTTAAATGCCTGAGCTTTGAAGGATACGGTGTTGGAAAGAGAACAATAATGGCGACAATTTGAGGGTAAAATGATGGCTGTAACACTGTGGACACAGCAGCAGTTGAAAGAGAAGTGCTTAAGATGAATCTTGGTACAGTGGCAGGCAGAGCTCGTTAAGCAGGCAGGTGTGAGCCTGGTTGCTATAGTGACCGCACCCAATGGCTCCATACACACGTACACAGACATGCGCCTCACTTTTGCTGCTTAAAATGAACAGAAAAGTCAGGCCGAAACAAATCGCTCCCAAATGAAAAGTAAAAGTCGTATTGACAAAATTCTTTCACCGTGAGCGACAGCAATGTCTAGTCTACCTAATTCTCAGTTTTCATGCCTGTGGAGCTTATTATATGGACGTGGTGACAGTGGAAAGACACCATGCTCTTCTGATTTTCAAACGAACCTTCTGAGCCATTTTAACATTAGAGTCTATGGAAGAGTTGGAGGGAGGAGGCTGTGCATTGGTGACATTTATGAAAGAACCATAACACCTAGTACAATAGTAAACACATTGGATGAAAGAGGACAGCGATGGCTACGTTTTGAGGGTAAAATCATACCTGTAGAGCAAACGCTGCGGACACAGCAGCAGTTTTAAAAAAGATTTTAAGATTAATTTTTTTGCTCCTCTCACTCTAGCAGTTGAGCTGCCTCACTCTAGCCCCAACATTCCGTCCCATACACACCCATTATAAACTCTGAAACGGGTGAAAAAACATCATGAAACTTAAACTGGAACTGAAGAAAAAGTATAATAGATATTGAAAAGATAAATACAAGTTGAATAGTTGAATGTCTTGTCTTCGTTTTAAAGTTTGAATGGTGGCTCTATGTCAATGTATGTGGAAGTAGTAAGAGTTTAAAAATGAGTAAGTTGAATGAGGATTTGAAGGGTCTCCCCATTGAAATACATTATAAAATTTTGTTGAATAAAGTTGAATAAAATTAAAAATATAAATGTTAAAAATATGAAAAATAGAAGCAGTGTTGTCCAAAATAATAGGAATCTAACGGTGTTTGAATGGTTTTTCTAAGTTGAACGGTTTTGAAGGAGTAGGCTTTCAAAAAACGTACGGAATAGATAATAATAATAAAATATAATAATAAAGATTAGAAGAACAATACTGTGAATGCTTTTCAAGCATTCACACTAATAAAGATTAGAAGAACAATACTGTGAATGCTTTTCAAGCATTCACACTAATAAAGATTAGAATAACAATACTGTGAATGCTTTTCAAGCATTCACACTAATAATAATAAAGATTCGAATAACAATACTGTGAATGCTTTTCAAGCATTCACACTAATAAAGATTCGAATAACAATACTGTGAATGCTTTTCAAGCATTCACACTAAATATTGCCATTCCAGTGGTTTGACTTGGAAACGTCAGCTCTACTTTCATAGTTTCGAGATTGTGATGGTCCATTGATGGTTGGACTTTGTGGCTTTTCCCCCCACGCTTGAATTTACCAATAAATGGGGAAATAATTGTTGTATTATCTCGCTAACAATGACTTTAAGATAATGTGGGAGAAAGCAGCTATAAACAGCAACAGTCGGGAAAAAATTGTCATACAAAACAGGTCTGCATGTCTATTTAGCACAAAATTTGATATAATAGAATATATAAAAAAAACTCTGTAAACTGTACATGAAATCTGGAAAGTGCTGTTTAAATGTGAGGCTCATTCTGCTTAGACTGAACTTAAAGCTCAGCTAAATGTTATGGAGCTGGCAGTCTGGCTACAAATGTTATGCTTGCCCCTATAGATCTCTTGAGAAATTCTTACAGTTTAATATTCTCTATACGTGCATGTTTCGCACACTTTGTTATGACTTATTGTTTAGTAACCACTGATATTCTTGCAAAAGAGATTTTTAATGTATAACTAATAGGTTAAATAAACCAAAAATAATATGAAATGGCATCAGTGTTTGTTTCCACACTGTAATTACACAATGTGGCCATCAGAAAACAAATGGAGATGATTTTTGCATCATAATTAAGTGATTATTTTGAGATGAATTGGTTGAAATATTGCTGCGGTGACAACCTAATGATCACTTGCTTGCAAAAAGACAATACATTCTTCAAAACAGAGAGCACACACAGCCTCTTTTGTTCAGGACGTGAGATGCTGAAGCAGAATATTTCATGAATATTTACACTTAGAAGCTGTATCTAAAATTTGGAAAAGTTTTGCCATCCACAAACAAATCTCTGAGTACTTTTTGAGTCCTTACATAAGAAATTATGTTATAGTGGGGTTTGCATTTTAAGAGACACAACAAACACTGCTGCAGTGCAAGTCAAACAAAATACATTTCTGCATAACTACTACGTCACATCTGATTAATATTAAACATTTCACCAGTAGGCCAGCACACGCACAAATGTACACACACTCACAGTACACAGTACATGGCACAGCATCGCTGATGGTCCTGCTTTTTAGTAATCTGAAACGAAACCCAACCTCAAAGGGCAACAATGGGACGTGGTGGAGACTAATGTTTTGAAAAAGGGGTGAGTCACACTAAAATCCATCGGAACTGCTTTCCATGGCTAATTAAAATAAACCAGTGGCCTGCAATCATGGAGCCAGTTGGCATAGGCCGTATAAACACCCTGCTGCCTTAAAAAGGGAACCCGTGATTCTTAGGGCCAAAACAGTGGAAGACTTCCAAGACGGGTTAGACTGAAAGTGCTGGGCTGGACGATGACTCAAAAGCCACATCTGGGATCACTGTGTCGTGAAAAACACTGGAGATGTTAAGATATCCACACAAACAGGCGCCCTGTAATATTTCTCCAAACATGCATGTGAATATTCCATATTTGACTGGCTTCCTCTCAGTGAAGTGTTTACCTCTGGTAATGTCTCCTCACAAGTGGCATGAAGACGTGACAGCGGATCTTGGCGTCGCGCTTGATCCATCCCAAATGGGCGAGCCGTCAACGTGACAGTAGGTGAAAACAAATATGCTTCAAATCTCATGTGAAGTAAAGCTTTCCCACATGGAAAGAAAGAGATTCCAGGAAGGACTGGGATGGGGTGAACCATCAAACCTGAGATTCGGGTAGTGATACTGGCAGAGAACTGACTCCTCCTATCTTCTCATTTCACCACTGGATTGTGCATGTGTTGAGTGTGCCATGGACTTAATTGTGCAAAGTCTGGCTTTTATGGAAATGCACATAAATTACTGCTGACCATATGTCTGTTCACAGTTTATGCATTTGCAGTAAATCAGCATGCATACCTGCAAATATTCCTACAAAAACAGAATATACACTGACAGAAAAAAAAAAAAATCCAAGGACACTCCCAGACAGACACGGTATTGGCTTCGTCTCAATCTTTCCGGCTCAATTTGCTGATTTTGGTTATAGTTTTATTGAACTAACTCTGTATGCCTGGCTCGCACTCTCTTCATTCTTTGCAACAATAACACGACTGTGCCAGGAGGTTCCTGTACTCACTGTTCAGGCTTTTACCACTTTCAGCGGGAACAGTGCCAGGCCCTGAAGACTTTTCATGTACATTGATGCGATTTTTTGAGGTTTTCATTTATTTTGAAAAGGAAGAGTCCCACATCCACTTCATGTTTCATTCTTAAATGGTACTCTTTACTGAAAGCTCAAATGCAAGATGAGACGTTAGTTTTGAAGAAAAGTGTTTATCAGATTGGCCTTCCAGACATGCCATCACTTCCATATGGCTCCAACAGCAATAAAAATTATATATTTTTTAATTATTTCTTATCAGTCTTAATTTATTTTTACCATTACCCACCGACATCTCATCATCCATGTGGTTTGAGCACACAGGCAAAGAATAACACGTATCAAACCACACTGAGCAATATACAAGACCAGCGTGAAGGACAAGAATCACTTATCATTCCCATTCTGCTGTGTAAACAATCTGCTGTAGGTCAGTGGCTACAGCACTTGTGCTGTTACAGCACATATAAACACACCTTGGATGATGAAAAAGGTGCTAACAGGGCCCAGAGCATGAAAGGACAGCACAGTTTTCTTTTGCAGAGGGCAGATAATGATTTGTACCACAACACGAAGGAAGACTAAACAACAATCAATTGGTCTCGATCCATTCAAAAACAAGGATAAGCAATATGTTGCACACATGGAATAGACTGGCACTGGCATGGCATTTTTCTCATCTTACTGACCACTCAAAGTGCTTTAGACTACCAGCCACATTAAGCACTTTGCCTCACAGTTCAGAAACAACAATTAACCTGACATTGATGTCTTTGGATTGTAGGTAGAACCACCCGCAGACACAGAGAGAACACACAAATTCTACACAGAAAGCCCCCAGCTGGGGTTCAAACCAGAAGCATTCTTGCCATTAAGTGACTGCTCTACCACTGCACCACCTATAGAAGCATGTCATCATGTAATTCATATCCATCCATCTATTCCTTCATTTTTGTTGGGGTAGAAGTCTAAGCAAAGCTGCCTAGACGTCCTCACTGGCGTCTCCAGCTCTTCTTGGGGGGAGGATCTCCAAATCCCCCGAGAAACATAAACTTTCCAGCATGTCGCAGCTCTAGCCAGTCTGGTTGGACAAACCTGAAACATCTTACCGAGGAGTCATTCAGGAGGCAGATTTGACACATGCCTGAGCAACCTGGGTTAACTAGGCTCCTTTCAATGTGCATGAGCAGCGACTCTAGTGTGAGCCCCTCCTGAATAACTGAGCTGAGTTACACTTTCTGCATCAAAGAGTGCACAAGGATCTGCTTGGGTCATTACGTTATAACTGTGAAAGAGGACTCAAGGCAGTTTAAAAGGATACTAAACAGTATACCTTTTTTGTAAGTCCAAAAATACATATATAAGTTGGGCATTTACCCAAAGGACTGGATATATTGTAACACATGATAAAACCCAATCGGTAGAAAGTGGTAAATTGACAGTTACTGAAACTTTTGTTAAGTGTTTTTCTTTTATTTTTAACAAACAGTGAAATGTTAATTAATAATAGTTGCTAATTGGTTAATATAAAGCTGACTCTTCAAATGTATTTTAAATATTGTTTAGTGCAGATAATAAAATTATTTGAATGGCTTTTCTAAAGTTGTTTAAGAGAGCAGTTATAGTAGTTATATAGCATAAATATCATGGTGTCACTCCCCAGGTGTTGACCTGTCTGTGAGTATATCCGAGGGCGGCACTAACCACTCTCTTACAGGAGTCGCTGTGGTCCAGAGAGGACCCAGGCAGGGACACCAGTTTCTCATCTCCAGTCGATGGCAGGTTGTTTTTCTACTCATGTGATGGCATAAAATCTGCTTTCCTTTGTTTTGTGCTGTCTGCTTACTTATTTGTCTCCTTGCTCCTTGCGGCAATTCTGTGGGAACAACTCTGGTATTGTCTCAGTTGGAGACTTTTCTGTCTTCAAGCCTGTGAAAAGCTGGAAGATTGAACCAGTGTTGGAAAAAGGGAAATACTTACCTGAATTATAGTTAAGAGGGGGATTTACCTGAGTAAAATCATGCTGTTTGGAAAGCTCAACTTAAACCTAAACTTCTGTTGCACTTATTGGAAACATTCATTAAATCCCTTTAAACCATTTGATCTCTATCCTGCATTTGAATCTCTTTAGTGTTGACAACAAATCACAGTGAGCCATGAATCTGGAGATCACGGTGTGTCCTGCTTCATTCACGTAACTGCTAAAAAGATTGCAATTTAGGTCAAAATACATAGAGTTAGGAGTGAAATATGTCTCACTGGGATAATCGGTCTACACTCTGGAAACGGTTGGCAGTAACTATTTACAAAAAAAAAAAAAAAAAAAAGTACTAGTGATAATTAGTTAACATTATTAATAATAACCATTTTTATCTGTAGAACTTCAATGTACCTGTTTATTATAATTTTATACAAATTAGGGGGTATTACATATATTTTTTCTTTACAGATGTTTTGTAGAGTTTGGTCCATGGTTTTGACCAAATTAAAAGAATAAATAAATAAATAACTGAAAATAACAAACATAGGTCAACAGGTTCATATTTTTCAAAGGAAATCTGAATCTGCATACAATAAACCTCTTTTGCACAGTGATTTTTTTTAAAGTACCGACTTTCCAGCCTGCTCAGCTTCTTCAGAGATAGCCAGCGAGCAAACAAAATCACAATCACTTTCTGAGGCAACAACCCCTCTGGGTGAAGCTAACAGCAAAGCCAACCATAAAATCGACTGTATAAAAGGAAATTATATCTGCAGACCCACAAAGTGGAGAACGGCCACATGATAAAGCACCAAATGAAAAATCCAGATAGGTGCCATGGCAACATGGCCCTTTGAGCAACATGCAGTGGAAATTGAGAGGTTGAGAGTGAATGCTAATTAAATGATTTTCTAATGTACATCCTTACAATGACAATACAGATGACATGCTTCCTCTGCTGACTTTGTTAGCATCACTGTGAACAGTGAATTGACAAGTGCATGTCTCGGGAATAACAATGAAATGTAGGAGAAGGAATGACTGAATTGGAACAGAGATGGGAGACCCAGCTGTTCATCAGACTGAAGTGGGAGCAGCAGAAACTGAACCTGATGGTGTGTAGAGGAGAAAGAACTGGCATGTTTAATACCACATGTAAAACCAACACAGGTACGCAGTGTTGATCTGTTTGTCAATATGAGTCACAAGGCAATATTTACCTATCATCTTATATGCCAGGCTGCATAAATATGTTTTGTATGTAAATATTTAATTGAGCCTTTGAAGTGCAAACAGAACTTTGGAGAAAATCCATTAGAGAGATGTTGTCAATACTCTTTCATGTGTCAGAGTTTGATCTATCACTCACTTATCAGCAACCACCAGCTGACATGTAAAATTTAAAAGATCTCTTAAAATGGGAATTTTTCGGAAACTCACTCTTGTTTGGTAAACCCGAAAAAAATCAGTGTGATTTTTTTTATAAATATTTCTCCATTTTTGGGAAAAGGTAATGTTTTCACATCTGCCTCTTTGTTTGTAAAAGCGGAAATGTGAAATTGTGCGGGCTGAAAGTCCTTGGCTTAAAGCATCAGAGAGTTAGATTAAGCGATGTTCCAGATCCACTTTAATTATTTGGCTGCATTTGTGTCCCAGGGTAAAAATCAGACATCTTGGATTCCTAAACAACATGGCATAATGTAACAAAATCTGCCACGATGAAATATCAGAAAACACGCAAACCTTTGAATGGTCTAAAGCTGTAAAACTACTCCATGTTAGAACAGGGTTACACAATACAGCGTGCCAGTGAGGTTCTTGATTAATGGTTAACTAACCATCTAAATACAAACTGACAGATTTTGATCCGTTACACATCTGGCTTGCTTATTTAAATATTATATCTTCTGGAATTTCTGATAACTTTTATGACTCACTTTGACTCCACTGTGCCATGCAAAGAAATGTTTCAGCAACTAACCCCAGCTGCAAAGGAAGCTTATAGGGAAAAAGGGAATCTTGCTATAATTATATCACTTTTTGTTACAGCTGGAAGCAGATGAAAGCTTCCTTTTGTTTTCAGTCTTTGTGATAAAAAAACTTTGACATGCATGGAAACTGATCTCAGGTAACTCAGGAATTGAATAACTAAATGGCTTAAAAATCCATTTTGGTAATGCTTTCTATTAAGCCCCCTGTAATAAATGTTAGTTAGTAAGTAATTAGCCACTTATAAAGTTATTACCAAAGACTAATAAGCCTAAACAAGCATTTAACTAAATTAGTTATTTACATTTACCAATGTTGTTGTTTTTTGTTTATTTGCTTTTAAAAAAACTGGATTTGAATTGAAAAATGTAAAGATTTAATGTATTTTTAACAATGGATAGGTAAGTCAGAAAATAATATAATAACACAATTATACTAATAAGCATCTTATAATTGCTTATAAGTAATATATTGCGTATTACCTAATAATTATTACAGCAGTTTTACTGTGATTTTGTGAATGTTTTCATCAACCCTAGAAAATCTGGCCAAACTAACTAATACACAAGTGTAATCTTTTGAATGACATCCCAGCCTTGAGCCTGTGCGTTTGAAGGAAATTGTAACTCTTCTTTGGGTTCCTATGCCTGAAGGAGCCATTGAATGGGTCTGTGTGTACTCCTGAAGTCTTGAAACTGGATTCTTACCAACGGCTGAGGGTGTATTTGCTGTTGTGTACCCCCACAAAGGGTTTATCCCTCCACTTATCATTCCTCAGCCATCAGCAGCCCCACAGTGAAGTGACACTAGAGCCCTACGCCTAATACAGTACACACATGGTGATGACAACAACAGTCTGATGAATAGGTTTGCCGGTCATGGAGATTAATGGACAACATTAAGACAGAATTTCATATTGGGTATCTCTGCTTTGATTGCTTTCTGAGCTGCACTATAAATAACACAATATATTATACATGTATACATACAAGTCGGTGAACCAAAGCTAAACGCACAAAGAACTTTTAAGTGACATTCAAGAGGTCAGCATGCATTTCTTGGGGTATCTCTCGGTCGCTGTCTCACTCAGTAAAAGTCAATGAGTGTGGAGCCTTTCAGGCTTCTCACACAGTGGCAAAGATCCAGAAGAACTGCTGTGACCATAAACTACTTGGGCCCAACTAAAAAGATAGATAACCCTGTCTTTTTATAGCATGGAGAATATATACTATAGCATGGAGTTAGAGCCAAGTAGATGTGCAGAGTGCAGTGAAGGAATCTATCTTGTTTGTGTCACTCAGATCATTCAGAGACAAAGTGAGGACAAACAGGCTGGAGCAGGAGAGAGGACGAAAGTGTTTCAACAGGACTGTGCTTGTGCATGAGTGAAAGGTGCTGAGCAGGTTTTTAACACTTGTAATATTTCAATTTGTGACCATATGGGGCAACTTCCAGGTGTGCCTATAAAAGTGCCTGTAAAACACAAAATATGCTTTTGTGAAATTTGGCATGCCCAAAAGGAAAAGATCAAAAACTGCTTCATGAATAATGCTGAACAGATTTGCTTACTAGTTATTGCCAATGATACTCGTCATTGGGAATAAGCAAGGGAGGTTTTGAATTTGATTTATATGATTTTATGTTGAAAGTCGGGTCCATTTCACACATCTGAATTCGTGCCATCTCCTCATGGAACGGCACCAGCCAGCGCCACATGCCACATGGGTCTTCTAATGCAGCGTCACAGCGTATCCAGCCATTTCCAGCACTGTGGGCTTAAGGATTTTTAAAAATTTTTTATTTTTAAGATTGGTGAGCTGTTGTGACGCCGTCCCATATAAATTACACAAACGCGCAAGAACAAAAGGGTCACGCTGAGGTTGGTCTTCAGTCATTTTTTTCATATTTCAAAAGGTCACCATTAAGAAAACATAATTCATTATGAAAACTTAATGAGAAAGGCAATGACAAATTGAACTGTTTGCTCTGATTTATCTAGAGCTGAAACTGCTGAAGGGCAAACTGTCGGCACAGGGTGACCAACGTGGGGTGGGGTCATGGGGTGAAAGATCCTAGCACCATACACGACCTAATGACCTTTTACTAATGCCTCATAAGCAAGACATGCACACACACACACACACACACACACACACACACACACACACACACACACACACACACACACACACACACACACACACACACACACACACACACATACATCACAACTTACCATTGCAACTATATGCCCAACCATTACCCAATCATTAAAGGTTATAGTTAAATAGCTCAAAATCGAATAATGAAGTTTTGGGAGAGAAGACCAGGTAAGTCAACCAGGTACAAATTTTAAAGAAACTGTGGCAATGTGCTGGGTTTTTTAAGACGGTCCTTTTATTATTATTTTTTGTAATTCTCACCTTTCTTCCAAACCGAAATTCAAATTGACGATCGTCTTCGTGGGGGCAACATGCCAACTTTGGTTACAGTGGACAAGGAAGGCTGGCAGACATGATCACATTCATGCTTGATGAGTTTGTAAATGTGTAGCTTTTTCCTGTGGTTTGGTTTCTTTCACATAGAGAAAAATACAAGCCAACTCCAAATGAACCATAATGCATCACTACAAACCACGTGAGAATGTTTAGTCTGCTTATTGTATATTGTAAAGTATATACAGGAAGAAGGTGTAGTGTTCAGGACTATTGGAGAATTTGCATTTATTTCAGGGCTAGTTGCAAACTCATATTTTTTTTTCAAAATGCTCCCAGTTATCTAAGAGTCCAAATAAGCAAAAACTCTAATATTTAGCTGTAAGTCCAACTGAGTGGCTGTATAAAGACAAAGAAAGATTATTGTGAACTGTAAACCACTCAAAGCTAGTTTAGTAGTCCAAGAACACATGTATGATGCTGAAAATGAGCAATATAGCCTTTTAATTATATGATAAAACCAAAAGTAAAGTGACAAAGGATGTAGTAGATGAGTGTATCTAACTTTACATATCATTGACTCGCCTTAAAAAACATAGTATCCTGACAAATCTGCCCATAAGATTTTACAGCAGGTATACTGTATGCACAGTGTAAGCCAAACAACTCAGCGAGACAAAAGAATATGCTTGGCACTGAGACTTCTCCCATCACAGCACGACTCCCCTGATGTGCCAGTGACACATGAGATGAATGGCACTGCCGGCTGACCAGTGCCGAGTGTCAAATGACAAATGAGAGAAATGTCCACCAATCAGAAGGAAGACACCCCTATCATGCATGGGGCGTTGGGGGAGTGAGTAATTTGTTACAGGTTTGAATGTATCACAAGAACTGATGTGAATATAAGCGGAGTCAAAGCAGAGACATCGAGGTTTATAAGGACTTCAGTGAGCTTATTGTGTATGTTCAACATGTCATGAGAAGAAACTGAAACCATCCTCTCATATTACTGAAGCGAAACTGAAGAATTAGGTCTCTTTTCCAAAATGAAGAATTGCCACCAAAAAACAAGTGAAAACAGGTACGATGTTTACCAGGGTTTTCATGCCAAAGAGCATGCATAATCTGATACACAGAGATTAAAAGACCCATAACAGTGACTCAGCTTTACTTTCACAAACTTATACAAAATCCTCATAAAAGCTCAGCTTATGGGCACATAAATGTGGATGAGTCTTTGGAAGAGTATGACCACATCCCATCCTGCAAGTGTATATTCCTGAGGACATTTATGGCTCTCTATAATGGATTGTGGCCAGTTAAAGATTCCCTAACTGTTCCTCTTTACTGCCAAGCAGTTCTGAATTTGGCACAAATCTTTTCTCTTAAGAGCAGCACGTTTTCAATTAAGTGGTACCACTAGTTGCAAATATCTCCTAACTCCAGTATTTTTGCATTCTTTCTTATTTTTTTAAGGAATCACATTTGACTTTTGGAATAATGGACCTGCTATAAAATGATATTTATTTAGCACAAACTTATAAATAGAAGAACTCCCAAATCCACAACCTTGTACTCCAAAGTTTCTCAAACAAAGACCTACTCTTTTCACTCTTACTCACTCCCTCAAGGGCAAGCACCCTTTATGCTTTAATAAAGTCACCTGCTCTACTCTGTCAGGCAACCATGCGAATACTGTACATTTTAAGCACATATACATCACACAGAAAAGCACATATACACAGCCAGTGCAGAACCCATTCATCAGTGTGTTTATATCAATAATTTCACATAATTACAACTCTGTTTTGTCAGGCTCGGTGGAGTTGGAGTGTAAATGCTTGCTCTTGGCTCAGAGTTGTATTTTTCATTCCAGTAGGAGGGAAGTGAGAAATGGAAGGTTCATGAATAATGCCTCTTGCCGTTGGTGTAACAAGGACAAGATTAATCCCCTCGCACAAACACAGAGCCCTTTTTCTGATTAATTTCACATTTATAATTCAGTAATTGCACAGCTTGGACAGTTGGATATACAGCTAATGAGATTTACACATGCTCCTTGGACCCAGGTCTTGCTCAGCTGTAGATACTCTTTGCATTGTGCATAAGTGAATTAGCTGAACCCCTCCCCCCAACTCCTTTAAATCCCCAGGATTAGTCATTAGTAGTAGAGAGCAACTTCAGCAGATAAATTATAAAAACTTGAAAATATATTTTTGTATTTAGGCAATAAAGCTAAACATGTGATATTTTAAAATTATTTTTTATATGTGACATTGAGAACACCTTTATTTCTGAAAATAGTCTCTCAGCAAATACATAACTTCCTCCTGTTTGTGGTTGTTTTTTTGCTCCATGCTTGCCCATTTCTCCTTTGTTGGATTTTTCCCACTTGTGTCTCATCAGAAAATCAATCAATCAATCAGTCCCTGCTCATATTCACTATATATATATATATATATATATATATATGAAGACTCTAGAGCGGCTCTTCCTCAACCTCCTCCGACCACAGGTACAACATGCCCAGGACCCACTACAGTTTGCATACAAGGCGGGTGTCGGAGTGGAGGATGCCATCCTGTACCTCCTACACAGAGCCCACTCACACCTGGATGGGGGAAAAGGCACGGTCAGGATCCTGTTTCTTGACTTTTCCAGTGCCTTTAATACCATCCGGCCCTGTATGCTTCAAGAAAAACTGAACAGGATGGAGGTGGACCCCTGCCTGGTGGCTTGGATCTCCGACTACCTCACCAACAGACCACAGTACGTCAGGCTGAAGGACATCACGTCTGACACAGTGGTCAGCAGCACAGGAGCACCACAGGGAACTGTGCTGTCCCCTCTTCTCTTCACCCTGTACACCTCTGACTTCTGCTACAACTCTGAATTATGCCACATTCAGAAGTTTGCAGACGACACAGCCATCATGGGGTGTATCTGGGATGATCAGGAAGAGGAGTACAGAAGTCTGGTGAGGAACTTTGTCGCATGGAGTCACACAAACCACCTGCAACTCAACACCTCAAAGACTAAGGAACTGGTTGTGGACTTCGGGAGGTCTAGAGCAGGTCCACTGCCGGTTCAGATAGAGGGGGAGGAGGTGGAGGTGGTCAACAAGTACAAGTACCTCGGGCTGTGGGTGGACAATAAACTGGACTGGTCATGCAACACAGAGCACCTGTATAAAAAAGCCCAAAGCCGACTGTACTTCCTCAGGAGGCTGAGGTCTTTTAACATCTGCAGGAAGCTCCTGAGGATGTTTTACCAGTCGGTGGTTGCTGGAGTACTTTTCTATGCTGTGGTGTGCTGGGGGAGCAGCACAGCAAAGAAGGACTCATCCAGACTGGAGAAACTGATCAGGAGGGCTAGCTCTGTGGTCGGCATGAAGCTGGACACTCTGGTGACAGTGGCAGAGAAAAGGACATTAAAGAAACTGATGGACATTATGGACAATGCCAGGCATCCTCTGCACACGGCCATAAACAACCAGAAGAGTCTGTTCAGTGACAGGTTGCTTCTCCCAAGACAAGAACTAACAGACTTAAAAACTCCTTTGTCCCACACGCCATCAGACTGTTTAACTCCTCTCTGGAGGGGAGAGGGAGGGGAAACAGGAGGACAAAGGAGGGGGGAACAACTAAGCTGTAGTGCCTCTTCACCTCACTGTGCAATAGCTTTTGTGCAATACTTTTGTAAATAGTCAACGGTGCAATAGACTCAATACTTGAAATGTGCAATTCACTTGTATTTTTATTTTTATTCCTATTTATTCTATTTATCCCCTTCGTATATTTTATTTATATTGTCTCTGTATTTATATATATGTGTGTGTGTATAACTCTGTAACTTCTGTCGGTGCTGTGCTTTTTTGGAAATCGAATTTCCCAGAGGAACCCACCCGAGGGATTAATAAAGTTCTATCTTATCTTATCTTATCTTATCTTATATATATATATATATATATATATATATATATATATATATATATATATATATATATATATATATATATATATACCTGCCTTCCTATGACAGTTCATCTGTTTATTTCCTTGCTTAAGTTTTTGCCCCAGGATGCCTTTGGTTTTCACCTTGTATTATTTTTTCTGGTTGCCCTCACTTCAGCTTGTGTCCTGCATTTGACTCGACTTAAGAACTAATTCATGACAGTTCTACAGTTTTCCTGACTATATGCTTGCATGATATATAATGATTTCATACACTACTGTTGTTAACATAGTTGCAGTCAATTTAAGATTAATTACTTTGCACAAGGCATTCTGGCTGATGATGATTAAATTAACTCTCTACCATAAAACATTCACATGCAAAACAATCGCACAATATGACGTCTACAGTATTCATACATCCGAGCCATGGTAGCAGTAAGCGTATGAGCAGCAGCTCTTTTGGCACTGTTTAGTCCCACATTTTTGTCAAAGTAGACGTGGTGTTTTTATTTTCATGCTCCAGCAGAGGACAGGGAAGCCAGGGGTGAGGCAGTTAAAATGACCATGACCAGAACCATAGGCCGTAGCTGTGACTTTCATTGCCTCGCATATCATTTCAAAACCGTCCAAAAAGCACTTCTCTCTGGACACTTGAACCAGTCGAACAGGCTTTCATCTCCTGTTCTGGCTTGTTGGTTCTGTCCAATCTGGATTTCATTCCCGCCGCTCACACTGAATAATGCCTTTGTAGTCCCTCCCTTCCTACCACACACACCCTTCATGGACAACATTTAATGTGCACCAAGTGACAAGCCAAGGAATAACCAGGAATGTTACAGACTAGTTATTGGCCCTGAGAACCAATATACAGGTCAAAGGATTGGACACTTTTCCAAGCTTTGACCGAACCTATGAGAATTAATCATGTCTTTAAAAGAGCAAAATAATGTGAAGAATTTCATTGTCAAATTCACAAGACTGTTACAAGAAACTCAGTTTCAACTATTATCCCAGCGGGACGCTGTTAGTGCCAAATTGCATTTTTACCAGTGTGAAAGCCAAACCTACTGACTCACAAATAGGCTGTGAAACAGAAAATGTAAAATACATCACCTCATTGCTGAAGCCTCAGCACAGGCTTATGGGTGAGCAGCATTAATAGTGGCATGTTCCAATCTCACACATCTGGTTTGTGTGATCCAACAGGCCATCGGTTTTATTGCTTCCAAAAGAAGAAGTAAAATGTCTAAACTCACCTAGTGCTCGAAAGGTTAAAGGCATTTTTTTTAATATCTGATTATGACTAAAAGGGTTGGCCTGTCACTGAAATACAATCTAATCTAAAATTATGAACACGCAAATGAACTTGGAGGCCTTTGAAATCTAAATTATTATTTCCTGGTGATGTAAAATATGCGTTTAAATGTACACATCTCATAGCTCAGAATTCAAACAGACATGCATATATTTAAAATTTTCATAAAATAAACACAAACATCTCTCTTTTTTGTGTAATCTGTAATGATTTCCGAAGAGATTGACAGATTAGTTACAAATATAACTTGTTGGGTAATGACAGGATAATTTCTTTCAGCTGTACCCTTATTCACAATGGGTCACCATAGCAGAAGGATTTGCTAATTTGTTTTGGCATATTTTGTTGCTGGATGCCCTTCCTGGTGCAGCCCTCCCAGGGATTCCTGCTCCGCCTCCATCTCCTTGAACTGGGGATCTACATCTACACCTATTTTTTTTTTTAAATTCTGATTTATTATCTGTATGATCTAAAGAGTTGAGCACATGAACACAAAAATGCAAAGTTTCTTTGCAGGCATGCAAACACCAAAAGTTTAGAATCATTAAACAATTCCAATAATGAATAATATTGAATTTGTAATTATTACAGTTTAATTAGAACAATTTTACATTATAGTAATTTTCTATAACTGACCACAAAAACTAAAAAATCTCACACATTGTCCATGACTAGAACTCATTTATTATAATAAATTATGCAGGAAAAACATTTTTCAATCTTATGGATCTGTTACTAAAACAGAAAATCTGGGATTTAAATTATTGTTTTGAGCAAATAAAATGTTGGTCTTATTTTTGCACATTTGGTATCTTTTTTTCTTCATTTCACTCAGATGATGTAAATTAAGGGATCAAATTGTTAAACTGTTTGCTTTGCAGATAAAGACTTGTTATTTGGTGCAGCTCAGCAATCAGGACTCTGCTCTGGGATTCTTAATAACCCACATAAATATGAAAAATACTAAAACTTTAACACAAAACGCCATGCATGCAGGAAGGCATGTTTGTGGTGGATTGAGCTGTGGGAGTAAGCCAAAATTGTCATCATAACTGTGGTAAACATCAGGTGATAATATCTATGATGTGCATTTAAATGAATATAATTGGGAAAATACCAGCTACTCTGCTGTGGAGGAGGCTATCATTGTGAAGCCTATTGCAGTCAGCTGCATTTATGACTCCATTTCTCTAAATAGCATTGCATCCACTCCGAGACAGGAAACACAGTCAGCATTATAGAGAGATACTTAAATTACTTTATTTGATTATTTTAGATTGAAATTAGAGTAAAGAAAGTGGGAGCATTGCAAAATGACATTATTGCAAAGAGAAACTGCATAAATAAGTAATGAATAATAAGAAGTCATACCAAGATAATTGGTTACAGTAGGTAATTTAAGGCGGTGATTTATCTCCTTGAAGAAAGCATAAAATTGGTTTTCACATGGTGTTTTATCCATTTGCCTTCTTTTTAGTCATGTGTTCAGGTTTTAATTTACGCACGCATGGTGTTTATGATGTTTAAATATGTGTTCATGACTCAACTTGAGACAACAACAGTGGCTAACGAAAGGCAAAATGGCTAAAAACACAGATGAAATTGAACAAAATGAAAGAGTTTGGAGGGTTTCTGTTTGAATGCAACTAGTATTTCGGCCTAATTACGAGGAAATGAGATAGTAGATTTGTGTTAAAACCATGAAAATTATCAAGGATACAGAGAAGGATAGCAAAGGTAAAAGTGAAATTAGGATGTCAGAGGAAACCTAATTTGTAACTTGCTTATATCACTAAAAACATCTGTGGACATTAGGCTCATGCTGTGGACTGTGTGCACCACAGACGATCCCACATTTAATGGAGATGCAAAGTTTGGTCAGAGGCGGTAGTGGTTTAGAAGAAATAGCACGTCCTCATTGACTCCTTTTGTGACTCAGTCCCCTGCTGGATGACAGTGCGAGTAGACACATCATTAGCCTGAAGTGGAGATGGTAACACGCCACTGAATAGGATGAGAACACGTCAAGGCAATGATGGACCACACATGTTGCTCCTGACCCAGAGTGCACTGCATGTAGAGAAGCAACAACACTTTTGTCTGTACATTTTTACTTCCAAACGCCCGTCCCCAATGCCCTTTGCAACAGACAAAAACAAATGGGATTCAGAGGACAACTGCAGCAGCGGTGATAGACAGAGATTTATATAGAGGAATGAGCGGAGAGAGTGATGGAGTTGTCTACTGCAGATCCAGTCCCCACATCTGTCCGGTTCTACTTGGCAGCACTTCTGAGCAATTCAGTTGGGAGAGAGATATGCAGGTGCTTCTTTTTTTTTCTCCCTCCACAAACAGATGCATCAAGCTAAGCTGAGCCAAGCAGCAGACGGACGGCAGTGTGTCAGATGCACGAAAAGAAAAATGTTTTGTTCAGGCCTACGCGCACTCGGGAGAGACGTGCTTTCGGCAAAGTATTTAAATAAAGTCACTGTTTTTTTGGGAAAACAGTCTATCCGATTTGTTTTCCAATCCGTGGTGAAACTAAGTCAGCTGAACCTCCCAGGGATGAAGAAAAAAACTTTTCAGATTTTGGATAACTAAAACAAAAACATATGAAATAGAATTTTCCTTTTAAAAAAAAAAAAAAAATCAATTTTGTAGCCAAAATGAACAGATATATTTTATTATTATTATAATACCATGACATAATGCAATATATTATATGACTACTAAATCAATAATACAACATTTGTTTCTGTCATTTGTACACAAACTTCCTCTTATGCCCTCTGAATGTGTGTTCAGAGTAAAATATATTACATAAATGTAGAAACTGGCATGTTTGTGAACATGTTTGTGTTATTTTTGGAGTGCTAAGTGTTCGTGCACGAGCTTACATTTTTTCCTATTGACCTCTTTGCCGTCTGGCTTTTTCATTCAACTGGAGGAGTCTCCCCCTGCTGGTCATTAAAAGGAATGTGCACTCCTGCATCGGCTCCATCAGTTATAAATAATTAGGTCATGCTTCAAGCTGAACAAGAGACATTTTGAGTCATTTTACATTGGAATCGCAAACAGTGTTTTGACTCACCAGGATCTCCACTTCTGACTGTTATAGCTGGTCAAATTCTCGATTCCACAGGTTTTTGTAGGTCACGGTTCATTTGCCATCTCTGCAGCATAGCTACGTGTAACGCAGTTATTGCAATCTACGGTGACTCCTTGCTCTCCGTGATTTTCAGCTCGCTGTGTTCATTCTGAAGCAAGCCACATAGCATGATGCCGAAAGAGACTTCTTCTTATTTGTTTGCAGTACTGCAAATGTCAGGGGACAAAAAGCAAACAAACAAAAAAGGCCTTCTAATGTATGAAACAGTTCATGAAGTTCCCGTTCCATTTGTTCTCTCTGTTTTCCACCACAGTCTCTTCTTTCTTTTGTGCATGTATGCATGCCGTCACATCTTTGCCTCATTTTGCAACTCTGAGAACTTCACATCCACTCGCGTCTTTCCTTTGACTTTATCTCAAAAATTCACTTTGAGTTATGACTGAGCACCACAGCCATTATATGCTTGTCAAGAGCATGTGAAGATTACAAGCTTTCAATTTCATGTCAGCAGTCAGTGGAGAGGTAAATGTCTTTTTATTTCTTTATATCTCAATTTTAAATGTAAAACTCTCACATGTGCAAAAATTAAAACAGATCCGACATAATATAAGAGCGCTTCCCACCCTTTCAGCGCCGCGTAGCTTTGTTCTTTAACAATGCTTCCTGCCCACTAAATCAACCCCGCAAGATGCCAACCTCTGTTCTCTGCTTTCCAGCTGGGTTACAGTAGGAAGTCCTGTAATCACTTCATATGCGTACCTGGCCGTGCTGCGAGTTAGGAAGCAGGAAATGCTCACCATAGCTGCTTTGTACAGTGTGAGATGATGAGGATAATGAGCACAGCACGGTGAGGCAGGGATTTTCCAGAGGGCAAGTTCCACACCAGCACATCCACACCGTCTGGAAAGGAAGCAGCCTTTCCTGTCATCAGTCTCATCACTTTCTGCTCCTGGCCTTATAATGGTAGAAACACAGTCTCCGGACTCTGCATTTCTGTGTTAAATTCAAAACAAATAGATATAGTTCCCAACTTTGTTGCGAGAGAAGCCGGTGTGTGATGTGAAAAAGAACAAAATAATGTCATGCTAATGGGCAGGAGACGAACAGGACCATAATAAACCAATATAAGAGGTCACGGTCTGATTGTCTCCTGCCCCCGTCGCACACAAACACACAGATGTGTAATGAATCACAAATTCACTTTGTATTCCACAGGTTACAGCCTGACCTGATCCCCATTCTTGCAGAGAGAAACTCAACAGACTTGGTGCTGTCAGACGAGTGCAATCTGCACACTGATCTCATCAGCGTTACACCTACAACAAACAAATCCAATGAAGAAAACAGCTGCATCCCAGACAGCCCGTGCGTGTTGTGTTTTCAGCAAACTGATCTTCCTTTAGGGAGAAATTCCATTAGTGCAGAATGTAAACAAACACAGGTCATATCATTTAAAATTTTCATCAGAGCACAAGATCTGGACGACTTGAAATACATAATAATCGCTGTCTGACTGTCTGGTCTCGGCAGAGCATGTTTGTCAGACCCGTGATTATCTCTCGAAATCTTTACTGGGTAATTTTTTTTTTGTCGCTGCGGGTAATTTGATTTTTAAATTGCTGACAGTTTAATTCTGGAATGGCTTAATAAATCTAATGTCAGCCATATGCAGGTCTTGTCTAAACAAGGCTGTTGGGTAATTGCTCAGTTAATGCTTCTTTACAGCTCCGTGTTTTTCATGACCTAGAAGTTGGAGATGGAACAGATTAATAGCACATCCTTTTATCTCACACAGCAGTAAAGATTCAGCCTGGAGGCTTTTAACTACATGGCCACAACAGCTTTTAAATCAATGATGTCGTGAAAACGATTCTTTCACATAAACATCTTCTCTCTGTGTCTCCTCTGCCTGAGTCAGTGAGTGCATTTTCAGATTATCAAGTGAAGGTTTTCTCGAAGTTTTTTATTTTATTTTCCTGCAATCATTTTCTTTCTTTCTTTTTTCCCCCACATCAGAAGTAATGGAGCTAATTCCTGCTGCCCCATTACTGCAATGGGGAATAAGGAACTGGAAACAAAACTCTGCACAATAGTTGCTGATTTCATCCCAAATTGACCCAGTTTGTAATCACAGGTCATAAAAAAGAATGGTCAAAGCCACCTTGACGTCACCTATTGGTTTGTGAACCCTCGAGTTCAGCAATTTGGCAAAAGCCATCTTGAATTCTTGAGACCAGACTTCAACGGACGTGGATATTATGGAAACATGCTACATACTCATAGGATATCTCTAAACCATACCCCCCTTTATGGTCTATTAAACTGTAAATGGGATCCTAATTTACAAAATGAACAACACGCTGCATTAACTAAGGCTTGAATTTAGCAATTAAGACCATACACTCATTAGGAAAATGCTTATTGTCGTCATAAATCATGTGTGAATGCAGGCCATTTCTCATAGACATTTATATGATCTAGACTTCTTTTTGCACCTCGAGGAGTCGCCTCCTTCTGGTCTTTAGGGAGAACAGAGACTTAAGGTAGTACCATGTTTCCATCCATTCACTTGTGGCTACAGTACTCTGCAATAGTCTTGATTCACCCCTCATTTTATTCTATTTTGGTAGGAAAATGGAACAAAGGTGAATATACAGTATAAGGCTAATTTGGTAGGACTACCTTTAATGTTTCAGGCAAGTGTTCTTGTCATTTCTTGTAATCCCCAGGAATAGTTCTCCAGGTTTCTTAAAGAACTTTCTCCTCCTTTGTGTTTTACAGATGGCTGTTTACACTCACTTTTATATTTTTCTCCTGACCTTCTTCAATTGGAACCAAAGATCTCTAATTTGGATTTGTCACTCCATAAGATTTGTTGCCACTGATTTTCAGTCCAGCTGTGTTATTGTTGGCATTTCTAAATAGATTCATAAATAATGTGTTTTTGCAATAGTGTGCTAATAATGTGCCAAATTGGTTCTTAGTTGTCTGGTATGTGCAGACAAAGCAGTGGCTCACTCCATGACTTAGATGCCTTATTGCATTTAAATGATTCATAGCTCAGTGTTAAGTGTCTTGACAAACAAAGAAACACCAAAAAAACTTCATCTGAAATTTTTCAGATACAAAGACTGCACTGAAAATACTCAAATACTGATTTGTATTACTATATTCTTATTGGAGCATCAAAGGTAAAAGGCTAAAATTACTTCATTACTCTATTACAAGCTGGCAATATAAGCTTCCTGTGCTTAATTGTTTTTTAAATTCCATCTTTAACAGATGCTGTTAGGACAAGTTATCAAGTCCCTTGATGGCTCTAATTACTCCTTTTAAAGTAGACATACCGAATAAATAGCTTCATTATCGAAACTTGTGACATCACTCAAAACTCCATCTTTGACACCTTATTTGTGCACTCACAAAAAAAACACCTCCATGCACCAGATATCGCATCTTGCTAACAGAAAAAAAAGAAAAGAAAAAGCTATTGACAGCTTTTTGTTGACTAATGGAGAAAACACAGTCCCCATTCAAGAAGAGAAAGAGAGCAGAGATTCTGGTTTATAGGGGGGAAAAAAGGAGGTTGAAAGGACTTCTTTTTAATTAGCACCCCAGAGTCTCTGAGCTGTAATAAAACTCTCAGGATGGTGGAAAATGATATTCTGTCATTTACAGAGATAAGTACTTTTCCAGTCTGTGGCTGACACAAGAAGAGGTCATGTGTTAGAGCTCCAGTTAATGTTTACCTGGCCCACCGCCACTGCTTTACTATCCTGTGTTGTCTAGACGTAGACATTTCAACACAGATGTTTACAGTCTTCGACCTCTGCCTTCATTTTCTTGGGGTTAACCCGCGGAGTATAATGAATACCTTTGTTTTAAGGTTTTAGAGGCTGATTTCTGTTTAGACCCCTTGTTAAGCCAAATCTTTGTTGACATCATGGAGCATTTAAGAGGGCAGCGTCGGTGCACCTTGATGCCAACGTCGAGTATCCTCAAAGTGCGAGGTGGATGTGTTGAAAGTGCTTCGCCACGCCACAGAGGGACGTCCACAGTGATGTATTGCCCAAGCGTCGCATTGAAATTCTTCTGCCAGCATTCTGCTGCCACGCTCTGAGGAGGAACGTGATGAATGCCCCTTCATGTCACAGACATAAGTGCTCCCATAGATTACTGCAACATATCGTACACGGCCTGACACAAATGTGTTTCGATGACGGCTCATCTTTCTTCCAAGTCATCTTTCTCTTTTTTTCTTTCCTCAATATGCCAAGGACCTTTGGACAAACAGGTTAAAAATATCATCCAATCACAGTCTTGTTAGGAGGGAGACAAGATTGAGAGGGTGAAGCAGGAGTGAATGCTTCATCCGTAGCACTTAAGGACAGGCAAAAGTGTAAAGATCTTGCAGTAGTACATAAAACACACCTATTTCGTATTAACAAAGATGTTCCTTTGGGAATACCTGGCCCATGCTGCACCCTGTGGCATCAAAAGCACCGCTCTGATCTCCATGAAAGCTGACTCAGCAGGATTAGCCAATCACAGCTCTTCTTCACCACATCAAAACAGAAGGTGCATGCAGAGAATCTGCGATGCACGCCATCTATGCCGTGACCTGTCAGCACAGAATCATTAAGGAACATTTGTTCAGTTGAAAATAAATGGGCACACCCTTTAAGATCATTTGACAGGGATTTGTGAGGCTGGTAATTTTAAGTCTGATAAACATCTTGTGCATGTCTTGGCTACCGAGGCATGTCGCAACTCTTCTTAGCTCCTACCACAAATCCCCGATGCTTTGTCTTATATATCCTGGGGCAGCATCTAACTCTGTACACATGGAAGCTATTTAACTGCCATCAGACCTGTGATGGACTAATGAGGATACCGCAGGATCGTGACATCAGCTGACCCTATCTCACTCTGACCCCCCCAAGACCTGACCATAACCTTTAAGCAATGAGTAACTCGGACGGAGGGAGCAGACGCTTTCAATCAATGTCAGTGTCAAACATCTGTAAAGTCACTTCAGTATCAGTTAGTAAAGCCCAGAATGACAGTCTAAATATTTCATATATATGCCAATTTACTGCTTTTTAAACTTGTAACTACATGCTTTTTGACCATTTCCAAAGTTTTTTATTTATTTAAATTTAAAAATCTTATAACAAGTAATTTTCTTGCAATTTAAGTAAGTTATTGTAAAATGTAGTGTGACAGTAGTGAAGCTATAAATTCTTCCTTGACAGGAAAAAAGGCCTGTCTGGACTAGTTAAGTCAAAGAGATGTTGATTTAAGGACATGCTAATTAATGAGGCTGCAGTTTGCGGAGGTGTTGAACTTCAGTGCATCATAAAATAAAATGTTCCTAAAATTTTGCCAACCACATTCAAGAGCATGGCAGACAGCATACTACAAAACACTTCAGTTAAAATACCACCGGTGACTGAAAGTTCAGCAGAATCTGTGACTAATGTTACAAACTGTCTTTTGTTGTTGCTTTTGTTTTTTTAATTTCACAAGGGAATAATAACTGATGAGAGATTCATATTTTAATACATCAGCAGTATGAAATGTGGCCCACCCAGTATCAGCCCAGGTCCAGAAACATATCAGCATGACAAAGCAGGAGGCGGAACTGCAGCATACTTCCTATTGCTGTTAATTACAGTGGGAGGAGGAGGAGGTCTGTTCTAATTACAAAGAAGGGCTGACAAAGCCAACGCTGCCCAGAGAGAGAGAACAAGGCTTCCTCCTCCTCCTCCTCCTCTTCATGCTGTGGTTTGGTTTTAATGAAGACCCACTGACTTCTCCCCAACCTGCCAGAGTATGTGGTGACTGTTGGTGGTACAATTTTCCAGTAAGACAGGAACACAACTGTCCAATTTAAATTCCCATTATAACCCAGCTTTAGCACATGACAGCTGCTTTTCTAGCCTGTGGTCTACACTGTTGTGTGGCATGCTTCCTGATCACTGTGGACAATGAGATCTGAGTCATGTGCAACATTTTCATTATTTTATAAAAGAAAACTGGACAATCTGGATGTAATCCCATTTCTCTGCAATTGCAGTTTGTCAGATTTATCAATTTATCAGATTTTTATTATGGTATTATTTGATTTTATTCTTGCCCAGCCTTAGTCTACATTTACAGTTATGAGCTGCGGTGTGAAGTAATAAAGTAACTGATCTCAGCTGTTGAAATACTAGTGCTTGCTGAATGAGCCACTATATTCTATGTAGGCGAGTGCCCATCTTTCAGCATGCCTTCATATTTCTTCCTATAGTGACGTTTTTGTAGTTTTTGTTAGTAGTGACAATATCACGTAAGTTAAAGCAGTGGTACATTTTGTAAGGCACGTGTTGAGCTGCTCGTTAATGTGAATCTCTAATAAACATGCTGCACTAAGTGAACATCCTTTAAATGTCACTGCCTTCCTGAGCATTCTTGCTGACCGTGTCCATCCCTTTATGGCTGCAATGAATCCATCTTCCAGCAGAACAACGCATCATGTTACAAAGCTCAAATCACGTCGAGCAGGTTTCTTGAACATGACAATCTTGGCTGTTTGCAGCACTTTTCTGAATCTTTGCCATGAAGAATTAAATCACTTTTGAAGGAAAAAACCTTTTGAGTGTATTAGTACCTTTGATAAAGCAGAGGCACTCACTGTTGCTGCAGCAAACTGTGGGTTAAATCAGCTGGTTTATTTACTTGAGTGCGAAGGCTCATTCTTGACCTCAGGGAAGAGTATAATTAACAACATAATCCAAACTCTGATATTATCTTTCTGTCATCAGCATCTCAGTCTTCTTATTCTCTTGTAAGAAACCAGAGAATAACAACATTAAGAAATGTGGCCAAGGACAAGCGGTGGAGGAGAGCTTGGTTTTGTTTTCTGTCATGGTGGCAGTTTAATTCTTTACCCTTGTCTTCCCACTTATCACCTTTTCCCACATACATCCTCTGCTTTCCTGCTTTCCTTCTCTTCCCTCACAGCACCTTTTTCACCGCACCTCGCATCACTTACTTTTCTCCGTCTGTCTGTCTATCAGTGGGGCATCAGTGTATTCCATCTTCTGAGTGGGAGTCATGTGATAGGGGTTAATGGATTGGGCAGGATGAAGCATTGTGTCCTGCTGTCAGAGATTGCCATTTGTTTTGTGTGGGATCAATGAGGAGATCCAGAGTTGGTGCCTGCTGGAGATGATGGACTAATGTGTAACCACAAAACCATAAGAAACTGTCAGTGGGAAAACGCATCACAACACAGCATCGAGTCTGCCTTAATTTTACATTTTCCTGGGCAAAGAATTTACATCTTTTAGGTTTAAAGCAGACCCTTCAGGATTTTACGACCTTTTTATGTCACAAACAAACTAAAGTGAAGAATATCAGATGTTAATTTGACTCTTAGTGGATTTGATGATGGAATGAGTGGGATGAAATTCATATTCCTTAATGGTGTTTGCACCCCTGGGGACCTGGTGAAAGAATATTCCCCATTGCCTATAAGACGGCAGTATTCACTGATGTACTTGAAAGCTGATGCCATCATGAATGCCTGGAGGTTAGACTGCAGTATTACATGAGACATGCTAATTAATTGCTTTTATTCAAGTGTAATATGCAGTTGTTAATATTTCCTTTGAGGGTTTCTGCCGGAATATTCCACCTAGCTTTGAAAAGAAATTCTTTTGTTTCCCTATCTGAGGCTGCTGTTCTTGTATTTTTGTGACCATTATCACTAATGGTTGTCATGATTACATTTTACCCATCACTTCTGTTTCAAAACCACAGGCAACTCAGACTTAAATTGGTAGCAGATGTCAAACAATTAGCCATTAGACACAATTAGAGTGGAACATTGAGAGTGAACCTTGTCTTTCTGTTTGTGCTAATTAAAAAAAATGCTGAAATTCTTAAAATTAGCTTAGTTAGCTTCAGTTCAGAAGATGCAGCAACCTCAGAGCCTGAAAATTTAAGCCAGGAAAGTACAGCTTCCAAAAGTAAGCTAGGCCTTTGTTAAAATGCACAGTTTTTTTTGGCAGAAATAAACACGCTTACATATGTAAAATGGTTGTGTCAACAAAGATCATTCATTTAAATTTCATTAGCAACCACTGGAAGCTAAAGAAAATCTGTACTCTTTGACCACTTGGGCTTGGTTGTTGGAGGTTGCTGTCAGTCGCTGTGAAACTGATAAAGCTCCAGTGATGCAGACCTTTTTAACATGTTTGAATATTGTTTTATTTAATCTGAATAAACCCCTAAAAAAAAAGTTCAGTGATCACTGTCGGCCTCTCTTGGTTTTTATTACCACTACTCATCGGCAGCAGTTTTAAAGCTAATTTTTAAAACCGTACGATGTAACTACAGACCAGCACATGTAGCAGTATATTAATAACTAACCTTGCATTGTGGATGGATGATCCCAGTTGTTTGCTGACTGAAGTTTGGTCCGTTTACAGCATCATGCCATGCGACTGCATTTGTCCCTAACCATCGAGAACCCTCGCATTAACTTTTAACGAGTGGAAAAAAGTTAGCGTTCATCCTCTGTGTAGCTAGCCACCTTGTAGCACATCATTATATACGAGCTAGTTCAACTTGTCCAAACGGCTAATGATGTCAGACTTAAAGACCGGATTAGGCTGTGCTTCAGTTTAGTTGAATTCTAGTATTGTTTATTTTATTTTCATGTTACCACTAATTACCAGGGTTACCTGTGGTTGTGTGATGCATCCATACATGTACAATCTATGAATCGACCTTGCTAAACAAGTTTTTTTATGGTTAGTTGGTAAATTCTCTACCATTGCATCCAAATATTGGGTTGAAACCTCCTCCCCACAAAAACCCAAATCATGACAAGAGTATTACTACAATGGAGGCTTCAAAACAGGAATTCATTTGTTATAGTGGCTACATCATTCTTTTATATAAAGTGTGTGGCTCACAGCCATGATCTCGAGTGTAAATCAAATGACTAGCTTCTCAGCTGGTGCTTTGCCTTCTCAAATTCATGAGAACAATTCCTTCCAAGACTTCTAATGTGGAACCACAAACAAAGACACAGTAGCTACTGGTACCAAACCTCTTCTTCGGACTTGACCTCTTCCCATCTGTTGCCTTCTTGAGATGGCCTGAGCTTGGCCCAGCTGTCTGACAGACACTGCAAAGTTATATGGTCATGTGAGAACCGTGTCATACAAAACGAAAATCAAAGAAACTAGGGCCTCTGCTCGTCACTCCTCTGGGGTTCTCCTTGTGGGATTTGACAGTCATGGGACAGATGGATTTCCTAAAGCTGCCATGCAGAATCGTGGGCCACGGGGCTCCCTGCACTTGTTTACTTTATTTTGTCTTGCATCATTATTTCATGGATGGAAGATTCCTGAGTTAAATTTGACGTGGATGATCTGTAGTTTCTCATTTTATGTTGCACGCAATCAGCTGTTCAGGTTATCTAACACAAACATCAAATTTCAGTGCAAGAATGCTTCTCCTGATGAAATTTCAGTGTGTGCTCCTGAACTCCCTTTTCCCCTTCAAAACTTATAAGCCAGGCACAGTTTGTCATATTTATCAGTTCAGAACATTACTAGTTATGAAATTGGGCATCTTGCCATCACCTTGTAGAGCTCTGATTGAGCAAAAGTGTTCTCTCACCCCAGCCTGCCCCTTGTTAGGTCAGGTGAATTTTACTAATGCTTGGTGTGGGCTATTGCCTTCTTTTACAAGCCTAATAAGAATAATGGCTCGTCATAAATTTCGAGTCATCCTGATCTTATGAGACAGGCTGTAAATGAGTTATGAATTATATCTTTCTCTATGCACTTGCCTCATGATAGTGCAAGTGCACTTTGAAAGAAGGCTATGGCATCCAAAGGAATGTGTGTAATTGCTCAAGAGTACCAGCATACCAATCAGTGTAGTGGTATCATGTAAGATTCCTGTTCTGGTGGCCTTGGTTCAATTCCCAGATGGTACAGATGTTTGAAGTACCTGATGTAAAGCACATTGAACCCGGATCAGAAGTTTTGTTTTCTAGCTCTCCAATGTAGCATATATCCCCACATCAGTGTGTGTGGTAAAAGCTGTTTGAAAGGTCAATAAGAAATGAAAAGAACTGTAAATATGCCAGTTTGTCAACACGTGTGTACCCTCCCAGATATCATTGTGTTATAAAGTGGTTTATTTTAGCCAGCTTGTAACTGTTAAAATATGTGCTGTTTTCGGCACAGAGAAATGGAAGAATAACATGAATTGAGCCTGACTGCGGTTTGGTCAGCAGACCTAACCAAAGTCATTTAGGGGCTCAACAGAATAGCTGAATTATCTGATTCAACACAACACAGGGAAATCATCAATTTCTTTTCAATTAGCCGCTTGTTCTGATCTCGAAGGCAAATGGTTTTTGGCAAAAAAAAGGTAGTTCAGTTATATAAAGTATAAAAGAACATATGTAATTGACAATTAATCAGATCAATTTAAGCAAAATGTTGAAATAACCTGTTACTGCACAGGAAAGAATGCATTTTTTTGACATTTTCAGTAGCTGCTATTTCAGTGTGCCACATGGAAAGTGTAGTTTTATTTGTTTGACTTGGCTGTGGCTGTCACCTCAAAATGGCAATAGTCCTAGACATGGGATATTAGGGCTCAGCACCTACTATTTTATTCATTGCTTGGATGGATTGCTATGCCATCTGCGGCAGACCAGAGGTGGGATTTGTCAGTGCTGCTTAAAGGTCTTGGTCTCACCAACGGCACAACAATCCAATTCAAATACTGCAACCAGCCTGGATTTACCATTTTGTTGATGTCTGTCACCGATAATTTAACACTGGCCTGAGTGCTTAATTGTCAAGCATGTACATTTTATAATGAATGCAACATCCCAAAATAATTACAGGGTAATTGCTCCTCTCATCTCTCATTTTCCTGAGAAAACAGGTACATGAAGATGACTTGGAATGAAATGCTTGACATCTTCCAACAACAGGGGCAACAGCGGGCTTGAAACCAAGAAGAATGTTGTGCTTGGTGGGCAACAAGACATACTGGCAGTGCAGAGTGCTGATGATCGACTGTGGCACCACACTCTGGGCAACAGGAGGTGATAATGATTTCCTGGACATTCTACCCAATCTGACCTCATTTTTCAGCTAATTTTCCACTACAGTCTATTCATGGCCCTTATACTCTAAACAGCAAGTCCTCTCAGTTCACTTTAGAGGAAACTCAGTACCTTAAAATACTGGCTTATCTACATGTATATCACAAATAAGATGTTATAACAAATAACATGTTCCACAGTTCTCTGGCCATTTCAGGGGAATTCCTAAACAGGAAACAACAAAGGCCAACTCTTGACAGGCCTGCAATAAAATCAAGGACCTCTTGGGTCCATCTATCTCCAGTGTTACCCATCCCTGGGGGCCTCCATAATAGGCTAAGCTGCCCTTCCATCCGTCCTCACAGTTCAGAGGGTAAACTAGCAGGGAAATTGGACACTGGCTCACTATGTGTTTCCAGGCTCTTGAGAGGAGGAGAGACGAGGGTTAAATTCAGGCCACTCTTCCCTAATGTTGAAGAGTGGCCTTTGATTGTCCCCCATCCATGTGTAGCGTGCTGCTGTGGGGGAACCTGACACTGACGTTGCTATTGAAGTGCCGCAGGGGGGGCTGATAGCTGGTCTCATCGGCACAGATCCAGTGTACGAGCCCCCTATAAAGGACAGTGGCAGGTGTGTGACAGATCTGGGTGCTAAAGAACGTTTGGGACCCCCCAGAGATGACAGCCTCTTGGCCTGTCTCAAGAACTGATTAGAGGCCTAGCTGGGAGGGGGAAGCCCAACCATGTCTTCCTCCACAGTTTTTCCATATTGCACTGGTTCAGCAACAGTTCAATTACTCTGACTTTGAGAAAATAAGTAACTGCAGTTTTAGATTCCCGCAAAGGTTGCTACTTTGATGAAAGGGCCAAATGAAACCAAACTGAAAGGGAGTATTGAGCTGTGTTACTTAGTTTTTATAATTTTGTTATAAAATTAGCTTTATGCACCAAAAGGACAACATGTGATTATCAGTGGGATGCCAATGACTTTGACAAAACTGTTATATCTGAGAACGTATCGCAAATACGAAGCTAAAGCCAGCTGACATTTTGAAAAAATCTCACAAATTAACACATTTAACCAGTTTTCCCGTTGGTTGTTTGGCAACTGGTCGTGGTCCTGAGATTAATTTGGCGCACACCCTCACAAACATGAACTTGTTTCTGATTCAGTTTTTAAACTGCTGTTGCTCAGGTGGCAGAGCAGGTCAGCCACTAATCAGAAGGTCGGTGGTTCGATCCCAGGCTGCCTCCTGGCTGCATGCCAAATATCCTTGGGCAAGATACTAACCCCATGTTTGCATACTGGTGGTGGTCAGAGGGCCCGGTGGCGCCTGTGTCCGGCAGCCTCGCCTCTGTCAGTGCGCCCCAGGGCAGCTGTGGCTACAATGTAGCTTGCTATCGCCTGTGTGTGAATGGGTGAATGACTGAATGTAGTGTAAAGCTCTTTGGGGTCCTTAAGGACTAGAAAAGCGCTATATAAATGCAGACCATTTACCATAGAATGTGTTAATTGCAAAGTATTAACGGTGCTAATTAGAAAGTTTTATTAACTCTGAAAAGAGCCAGAGGAGCTTCCTCTCCCCTGTTTCCAGTCTCAGTGCTTAGCATTAATGTCAAATTTACTTTAATATATGAGCGTAGTTTTAATCTTCTCATTTAACCCTCCTCTGAAAAGCAACACATCAAATCCGTTAATTTACATTCAAGTTAGAACATCTGCAGTGTTTATTTTATTTACGGCAATATGGGGCTCTGCTTCTCATTATTATTACTATAACAAGCAAAACAGTGTCAAGAAATGCCAAGAGGAGGCTAAAGACGTCTGGTGGAGATTGGAGTGGGGATTGAAAAACAAGGGGAATGAATCCTTAAATCTCCAACTCGACCACAAGTGGCAGCATTGTCATCACCTTGTTCTGTTTCATTTCATCTCTCGGCGCCACCACTGCAGGCAATATCTGGGTATTGAGTTACATGAGGCCCACCTCTTATTATTTTCATGGGAACTCAAGGACAGCCAGTCTTGTGCAGAGATGAGAGGATATTTATATGAATGCATATAATGTTGTGTTCTCAGTACTCGGGGACATTTAGCGCCTATCTCCGAATAGCATCAGAAGCTTTCAGCTCGACAGAGTCATTAATATCAGAAGGGTTTATGTGTTTCATATTGCCACCACACCAGCTGGGACTGCATGCCTGATGAGCTGGCTAGTGTAGTAGAGGATGCACCATTCTTTTTCATAGCCTCATTCACAGCGTGAACTCAGCGCATACTGGTGTCCAGAGATGATCGCTTTGTCTCCATAAAGGTCAGGCCACTCGCCAAAGGAAGATTTAACTTGATAATGTGGTTTGATGTCGGGGCTCAAATCTTGAGTGAAATGGGATGGATATATTTTATGCTGTTAAGATGCCATGTTTACTAAAATTCAGTTTGACTCCATGTTTCTTTGTGATACGGCCTGAGATGTGTTTGGCTCGTTTGATAGCTGTGCTGTGGATTGCTATGTCTTGCCAAGGTGGATAAAGACAGGGCTTAGAAAAGAGAAGGAACATGGCTGGAGTTAAGTGGAAAAGCTGGCAGGTTAGCAGGATTCATAAGTAGTGAGCGTCGCTTATTTTGCTAGATGAGGCAAAAAAAACTTTACAACACCAAAAAGGTAAAAGAAACAAAAAACTGGCAGCCCTGGCGGTTAGATATACTAATCAACCTGTTAAATGTAAACCATCAACCTTATGAACAAATCAGCGCTGACACTGTGCTTCAAACAGGCTTCTCTCTATGTGTAACGCAACACCTTCCCATCATTCCCACACCATTCATAGAAGTGATTTCAGTGATTCTTGGGAAAGCCGGGAGAGAACGAGACATAAGATCTTGTTTGATCCAAATGTTTCTTCATACAGCAGGGTGAGTGATGTGACAAGCTCAGCATCTATAATCCTTGGTTGTTTTCATTTGAAAATCCACGCATAGCATGTCCATCACAGATGGGCTGAAATCCCCCAAGCTTGAGTCAAACTGAAATTTGAATTCTCCTCACTTTCACTCACATTTCTATCCACATCTGTTATACATATTTTAGGAGTTGAGAACACGGAGCCTTAAATGTTAGCGGTTCTACAGTCTGGTGCTATTACAGGTGAAGAATTAGGAGGTGCCAGACTGTAAACATGATGGAAATATGGAATTTACATCTGTTTTGACTTGAAAAAAAAAGTTAATAAACATAAATACCAACCTTTTACATTCACAGGGCAGGCGTGTGTCAGTCAAAAGCAGAGGTTTGGCTCCGTGTAGAAAATGATCCTGAGGAAAAACAACTACGGCCAAAAGACCTGAGATTTCTTTGTTTTGACTGATAATGAGGTGTAACTTGTACTGAAAGCACCACAGCAGCAGAAATATGGAAACATTTTTCAATTGCAGTGTGAGCATCAACTACTGCTGAAGTGGATCACAGGATTGTGAAAGTTACCAAGAGAAAATCTTAATTTTTGGGGACTCATAAGAGTCAATTAAGAAGCAAGCTTAGTTTTCTAAAACACAAACATAGTTATATTACTACTGTATATTTTTTAAATTCCATGTGTTTCCATGTCGCTGTAAAAATCTTACAGCAACAATAATCTGTTGGCAACATTCAGTCCATCTTATTTAAATCACAGCAGAACATTAAAGGAGACATCTCATGCTCATTTTGTATTGCATGGCAGCATGGCTTAACTTTGCAAAACTGTATCTTAATAAACCACAAGCTTTCTCAAACAATCTCCATCGGACAGACCAAAGTTATGTTATTTGGCTATAATGCACCAACCAAACACAGCATATCAGAACCAACACCAAATTTTCAAGTTATTTCAAGTTATTTCTACTAAAATTGAACGCATAAGCTACTGAATCCTGGGGTGTCATATGTAAAAAGTTATAAATGACATAGGGTGTACTTTCCTCTTACCATGACTCTATAATTTAGCCAGCAATAGTCCTCCATTTGAATACAGATGCAGAATTAAAATGCATGTGCTAAATGACTTCCTATGGGGGCCAGACCAGAACTAATACCTCATAGGCTGGTTGCCAGGCAGAGCTTATGCAGCTGCCAGCATACCCTAGCAACACGTACCATCAACTCTCAAGGGCTCCGAGCACCGGTGGGAGAATGACTCGCAGTCCATGTATCCCAGCATGCCTTGCCACTGTGGTGCCCTTCACCCTGTGACCTGCCGTAATGGCAGCATGGAGAGATGAAAAGAACCATGTGACACGAGCGGACATAGTCGCCCTGACCTCATGCTGCTCGCTGCCTTTTCAAACACAGCTCACACGGAGAGAGTGAAGACAAGGGGCAGCTTGGGCAACAAGAGTCAGCACAATCATCCAGAACAGAAGTCGTGTTCCTTTTTTCACCACTACAAAGAGTTTGTTCTCGCTGATGACATACCTGCATATTTTTTTTTAAAGCTGCTCAGTCATGTATTAGCTTTAATGGCTGTTTTCATTTTCCACTCCAATGGTGCAGAATATTGCAGCTTTACTTCTGTTTTTATAAATAACTCATCAACAACTTTCCGGATAAATTTACTGACCAGAAGGATCCAAATGAGAAAAGCAAAAACACCAATTTGTTTCCGCACACACTTTCACCTTTATTGTCCAACAGTCTCTGCACAGTTTACCCAGTAACATTTAATGTGTGGAAAAAGCACCATCTGTGCTTGGAGCCAGCAAACCGCCATACCTAAGTCATCATTCCTGCAGTCCCTTGGCACTGTGACGGTAATGGGACTTTAAATCAGTGCCTCGCACCCTCAGGGTTCATTATAAGGTGACAGCCCATTGTGACTGCTCTGTGACGACAACAAGTGGCAGTGCGACTGGGGCTCGAGAAAGAGGGGCAGATGGTACAGAGAGATGACAATGGTGCCATTTCACAGCGTATCCTCCACCTGTGGCGTGACGGAGGCTGCTGTCGGGGGCTTTTGATGCCTGCTGAGATTAATGCAATGGATGAACATATCTCTTACTGACAGCCTCCATATCATTGCTGATTGAGTTGTCTAGACACCTACAGCGGAGTGCTTTGAAAACAAACTTTGCAGAGGCATTTGTGTAAACTAGAAAAAGTTAAAGAGAAAGCGTTAATGAAAAACAGTCCTCAAAATATTTGAATGATTATGAAGCTAGCAAAAAAAATATGATTAAAGAAAATTGTTAAAGAAGTTTAAATGACTTTGTTAATGCAGCTTCAGTGCACGCTTGATTTTTCCATAAGGTAGCTCTTTTCTTAGTTCTGTTCTTACACAGAAAATACTTTGCGAACAGTTTCTAAGCTTTTGCAAACTTGGGAAAGCAAAAGAGAGACAATAGCTGCATTCCCTCCATGTTTCAGCTAAATGAAACACAGTTCCTCTGGAGTATCTCTTATGCACAGAAAATACGATAAGACATTTCACGTAACATCGACAGAATAAGGTACTTTAAAGTAAAGCTTCAACAGAGAGAATGTGATCACATAAAAAAGTCCTTTGAGGCACACATGAAGCATTTCTTCATGTGAGCATATGTTAGAGCAGTGAGGAGCACAATAATAAAAGGCCAGACAGTTGTTTTAAGAGCGAGCAGGTGGTTCCTAGTTCAAAGAGTGCAGGGATGAGGTTGTTTTCTTTTCTCCAGCAGTGCACTTTTTTTTCCTCAGCTTTTTTTCCAGGATCCTGAGAGCCTTCCTCCTCCTCAGTCTGCCAACTTGAGGGTTGCGTTATTATCGGCAAAGTGGCTTCAAATCCGCTCCTGCTCAACACCAGGATGTCTTCTGCATGCTAATCCTCAGGGATACGGATCCGTCACTCCTCCGTCATTCTCTCATGCTTGCTGTGCCTGAGACAGCTGGGAAAACAGTCTCTGCCCAAAGATCTGCACATACAATGGGGATCTCAGGCCACAATTGCTCATCCACAGAAAAGCCCATGCCCGTGCAAAAGTGTTGTGGCTAAATGTTGTTTAGACCACTGAAAAAAACGATCTCTGGAAGTTCTATTGGATCTAGCCATATCTTTTGAAATGACATCCCACCCAGCCTTTTTAATATGAAACGTGTTCCCACATTGGTGCTCTTGCTATCAGAATGTGAAGACAGCACTACAGAAACACTTCAGCTTTCACTGTATTGTATCCAACTTGTTATCATGAAGCTTGTTTCTTTCTTGCCCATGTTCTCCACAGCTCTTTACAAATGTAATCTCTCCAACCTTCCAGCTGTGACTGCTGTTGCAGAGTGTTTCTTGATGTTGTTACAACCATCTTTAACCGTATGACTGACTTTACCTTATTCTGAAGCTGGTAATGTTTCTGGAAAATTCTGCTTGGTTATAGGTTGACATTGCTGCAGATGATGCAGGGTGAAATCCACTGCTAAAATATGTAACTCACTAATTTACACTTGGTTTAATGTCTGCATATAATACTTTTTTTTTTTTTTTTGTAAAGTTGCAAGTTATTATGAATACTTATCAAACCCAGGATGTGCCGGACTGAAAACAGATGTAACGGCCTATTCTCATTCCAGGGCATCAAATGCTGTGGCCTTGTCAAAGCAGCTGCTGTCTCAAGATATGCTGAAGGTGTCTTTTAGCGTCAGTGCAGTGGGAGTGTTCTCACTGCAGTATGTTACCAAATGATTCATCGAAAAAAGTAATTTGTTACAACTAGTCTTATATTACTTAAATTATAGTATTATATTAAATGGCCTGCATTTGTATAGCGCTTTTCTAGTCCTTAAGGATCCCAAAGCGCTTTACACTACATTCAGTCACTCACCCATTCACACACACATTCACACACTGGCGATAGCAAGCTACATTGTAGCCACAGCTGCCCTGGGGCGCACTGACAGAGGCGAGGCTGCCGGACACAGGCGCCACCGGGCCCTCCCGGACTTTCCTATTGTTACCTAAAATGACTTGAAATGACCTGATTGTCTCATTATTACCATTTAACAATATAAACCTTTGTGTTGGTTCAACACACCAGCAGAAATATATGGCTTAATGATGGCACACACATATTAGTTTCTTTTAGCGTTACGTATGAACAGAAAGTCGACAACACAAAGAAAAGTTGAGGTCAGCATACACTCAGCTTTATTGTCACTCTGGGTTTTTGGCTAGCTTTGTGTTAGCATGCTATCTGTGCAGATGTTTGCAGAGAGTTGAAGTTGTATTAGCAATATAATATGGTTGTTTCTGTGCTGGACACAGTTTGCATTTTACTATAGTGTTCTGGCCCTTTTGTGCAATAAAAAAGTCTTGTCAGTCTATATCTTTTCTGTAGACTGCTCTACATAAACACTAATGTAGCACAAGTGCACTAATACACTTATTTTTTTCTTTCCATTCACCCTGTGTGCAGATAAATGAAAAACCTTTTAATGCAAGTAATGAAATAATTGTTACTGTGGTTCAATTACAGTACAGTTACTGAAAAATGTGTTACTTTCCATTATAGCATATGCTAAAAATTATATCACGATATCAATGCTATAGCAACACCATATATTTACTCTCCCTAGTATGTGCAACTATGAGACAAGCCCAGGAATGTTGTCATCCTCAGATTTAGAGCAGAGCTCCTGAAGAGTTACAAGGTTAAATTGTTTTAGTTATTGCTAAACTAAAGAGGTAAGCTGTTGTTTTATACTTCAGCTTAACATTTTCAGGGAAAGCACTGCCTCTACTTTTGTGCTTACATTTGAAATAATGCTGCATCACTGCGATTGCTCTATAAGGCTGCTGCTGGCACCTTACGTCTGTAGAGTCACATTTCAAATTAGGAGATGTCATCAGTGACAGTAGCTCAATGGAAAAATTGAAAAAGAAGGATAAAACATGACCTTCATTTAATTACACTGCCAGTATTTATCAATAAAATGTTGTTCAATCCTTTTTTGCATAGTGTTAGAAAAATTGTTATTGCAAAATTCTTGAAATTTTTTTTAATATAACTTCAAGGTAATATTGCCCGTCTCTAGTGCATATCTCTTTACCAGAGCAGCTTCTGATAAAAGAGCCATGTTTGGGAGGTATTGACCTATTATATTATATTGAGCAGGTTTATGTTTAAGTGATAGTTTCTCTTTGGGTGTCTTTAGTAGCTTGCACACAAGTTTCTTGCTCTTTGAAGCAAACTTTTGTGTCATCTGATGTACTTACCTCCAACAGTTAACAAAGTGGCGAAGTTTAAATGAAGCCACACAAGTTCAAAGTGCTAATCCCTTCAGGACTTTGGAGAACTGAAAAGCATCACTGAGACTGAGGCTTATTTCCTCGAGCACAGAAATGGGGGGGGGGGCAGACAGAGAGATGGAGAGAGAGGAACTACAAGCTGCAGAGAGGAAGAGAGTGGGGGGGATAAATATATAGAGAACAGTGATAAAGAGGTAATCATCTCCACTCAAAGCATATTTTATCCAGTGGGGTTATTAGGGGGATGGAGATGTCTCAAATCCACACACACACACACACACACACACACACACACACACACACACACACACACACACACACACACACACACACACACACACACACGCCTTTCCTCCTCCTCCTCTCTCTCTTTCTCTGTATTTACCCACTCTTGATCCTCTCTCCTCCTCATCTCCACATCCGACCTGCTTTTGGCACAGTGCCCGGCTCACTCATTCTCAACATTTTACGGTGTTTCACTGATTCACGCTAATAGCTGATGAATGGGCCAACGCAATGTGCAGCACATACAAATCGAAGCGATTGGTTTTAATTAAAAGTTTCACTAAAGCCTCCTCTTTCTTCTGTCATCTGTCACATTTGTTTAGTGAGAAGATTTCTGTGAGGCTTAAACAGACATATCGTTTTCAAAGATAGGGGGCAGTGTTCTCAAAGGAAAACTGCCACAAGAAACAGTCCTAAAAACATTAAAAGTTATTATTTAAATTGTGGGTGACTATTAAAATAAATGCTATTATGGTGACATTTATTTATGAAATATAATTCATATAACTCAGTGTGTTTAAATATGTAGTAGGGTTAGTACAAATTCTACAAGTGCTAATTTTGAAATCATCCATTTGTCTACAACATGATTATAAAATGAGAGCAACTGACATTTGTGAAGCTATTTAGGCAAAAATTCTGCAAAATATTATTTGAGGAGATAGAATCTTACACAGAGAGAGAAACGAGAATTCCCACAAAAGCCAGAAAAAGTTTAGATTAATCGACTTTTATCGTCCTCCTTTAATCCTGTTCATTCAGCGGACAGACCAGCGTCTCCCTCTTAATTCAGCGCCATCCTGAGGATGAATCTGTTTGCCTTCTGCATCAAGACAGAAATAGCTCTTAATAATGAAAGATTGATGCGAAGTAAGCTTGTCATTACATGCTGCAGTAGACAATTAGGTGCCTCCCAGCATTCAGGCCTCTCTGATTTTCTCCTCTCCTCTGCTGTGCTTTTTCCCCCTTCTTGTTCTCCCTAGCTTCTCTTCTGCTTACACAAGGACAAAGTTTCTTAAGTCATTTGTTAAAATTTATTTTGGTGAGACACAATGCAACAAGCCAGTGGTTCATTCAACGAGCTGATGGCAAACACTTGATTGCTCCCTGCAGCAGGTTTGAAACTTTTTTTTTTACTACTGGGACCAAAGCTCATTAAAATAAATTACATTTCTGGTCATGTGGTGACACACCAGATGGAAGACAGAGTTATAGTTTAACAATTTACTCAAGTTAAATTTTCGCAGTAGGGCTCAATAGACAGGATAAAGGAAAAGTTTAAAATTTAAGGGCACTGCACTTCCATTTTTCCTTTTCTAGTGAGAAAATTGACATCAGTCTGATTTTTGTGGAAGCAGAAGGAACAGTCTGGGTCTGTCTAAACCTTAAAAAACTCTCTGCAAGGACTTACAATGCTCATTACCTAACACGTTCTACCTTATTTGTTTAATCCACTTGTTCTCAAACTGCCGAGTGGGCCCCGCTAGTGGAGCATCGAGCCACTGCAGGTGGGGTGTCAATGACAGGGTTGGGAGGTTTGGGAGGATATGGAGTGAAACTAGCCATAATAAATATAATTCTTTGCAGGGAAATTAATAAATAATAGTACTCTGCTCTGTTTTTATCATGTTGACCTTGATTTCAGCTTGGAATTATTTTTGTTGTTTATGATTTATATATATATATTCCAGTGGAATGACTTCAGTCTGTATACAGCTGGTATTTTTGTGGTGACTTTTGACAACATTTTTAGCCTATTTTTTGTTATATGTAGCTGCTTTAGTGGTCTGTTTATGCAGAAAATAATTCACTTTTAACGTTCATCTAAGTGTGTTAATAGGAAATGGCAGCTGTATTTAGGCCATATTAACGGGAGGTTGTCAGTCTTTATTTCCTGTGCTTCTGGTGACTTGGCATCATATTTCACTGCTGATCAAACAGACTTGGTAAGATAAGCTGGCATTGCTTCAGTTTGGTTGATGGTAGACTTTTCTCAGCTTTAATCAGAGAAACAAAACACTTCTTAGACACAAATAATTATATTATTCTGTTAAATTAATGCTGTCTATTAACATTGCAGACAGACAGGACTGATGACGCTGGTGCGCAGCTCCCACATTAAGATTATTTTTTAATCTCACAATAGAAGAGATTTGCTTTAAACTAATGGCTGGTCACTTGTGCACATTTAAGACTCTGGTTGCTTTGATAACCCTCTAATGAAGCCAATATATGTCAATCACTCTCATTGGTAGTTGCATCAGTTACTTGCGTGGAAGTTCAGAAAAGTTTATTCCTGACTGGCCTACTATGGTGCCTGGTTGCAACATTGCTTCCAGTGTTAACACATCTTTAGCCACAGCCTTCAAAGACAGCTAATGTGGCTTAAGATGTTTATTGTGCTACTGTTCACCTATTCAACTTTGAGGGGAAGGGCTGTGCACTAATCTTTCTGTAGTAGTGTTGCAAGTCTATCATGTGGAAGATTACACTATTGCTATCTGTACCGATGCAAGTATCTTTTAGTAAGTAACTTTTAGTATAAGTTAGTATACTTATACTAAAAGTATGATATTGTTATTTTTTAACAGCCTTGCTCAGTACATATTCAATACATGTGTGTATGAGGACTAAAAAAATGAAAAACAAAAAAGCAAAAAACAAAACAAGAGTTCAGAATTTTGTAATCGAAGGGTACCATATAGCTTCTGGTGACGTCCCCATTTGAATATCTTGTTCATGGGGCTCTCTACTTTTACTTCGCCGTACTTGTGCTTTACACTGCACAATATGAATAGAATGTAGTTGTGTGGAGACCTGACATTGTAAAGCTAGTGTTCAGTGCTGCAGAACAAAGCACCAGTATGAATACCTCCTAGCCTGTGCTTACTAAGCTAGCTTTCCATTGCTAGGTCTCCACTAATACCACAAGTTTCAGCTTGTCTTTTCATCATCTAATCATAGATATACACCCTAGATGTTTCTTTATTTCACAACATAAATTATCAAAAATAAAGTCAAATAGGTGACTTTTCTGTGTGTTTTAAACAAAAATGGTGTGCAGTGGCCCTCTTACTGTCTCTTAGTGCCCCCTTCATCTTCCTGAATGTATCTCTGCTGTTAGTTGTCAGAAGGCCACCAGCTATTTGGAAAACATTTAAACATATTGCTCAACCCCATTCTGAAATCTACAGAACATGTTTTCTAACATATAACAGCTAAAACATTGTCCCCTTGCAACACATACCCACACTATCACACAATTACAAACCTTCCAGTGTTTAACCCAGTACACCTCTCCAGGTGTTCCTATTAAAATCACAGCTACGTCCCTGCAGTCTATCAATCCACATGCTATTGAGGCTACAGCCACGGCAGTGCCTGAATGCATTCATAAACACTGGGAGGACTGACATCTCAATAGGCTCCCTATCCCCTCCACTATCAGCTTACAGCCTATAATTATGGCCAATCATCTTGGATCAAGCATGTCTGCATGAACAGGCCAATGCGACATCTGCTGCCTTGGCCAGCCGGCCAAAAAGGACTCGTATACTGAAAGGTGAGCTAATTGCGGTTGAGGACGGGTTGGAGGGAGTGTAATGTTAACAGGTACGAAAAGCTATTCAGAAACTTACAAACAAGAGAGGTTTTTTTCCCCTGAGTGCAGGTGCCCTAAGGTATTTCTTATCTTCCTTATGCCAGAGAAGAATTCTTATCAGCACAAAGAAATGCTCAAGGGTATTGCGATAAATCTCCAAGGAGTTATATTTGAGTTGAGTAAAGGAAATACTAGAACTCTGCTGTTTTAAAAGCTCACTGAGATGGAGTGCCATAAAGATCACAATAAAAAGAAGTACTTAGAACATTGCAAGTAGTTTTGAAGCTGTTCAAGTGACTCTATTAATGTGTGCTATAACACTGAGCTACTCGGCCATACAAAACCCAGGGATACATACGTGATAGGTTCAGTGTAGCAAGATGTTTTGCCCTGTTCAGTGTTAGTCCAATGTTATAATTAGATTTGCAAATTGTCTATAAAATGAGAGAAGAACAATGGCGTCACACTGACAGAAAATGTGACTGGCAGCTTTGAAGCGTATTTTGCGGGCGGTGGTGCGAGCTTTGGTTTATGTCATCTGTAAACCTGAAAACCACAAGACAGTGCTTTGTATGAAGAACCTTATATTTGGCACACAAACAGCTTACAACAAAAGCTAGATATCATCATTAAGATTGGATGTTTTACATACAGCTGACCACAACAAAATATAGCTGTCCCTCTTATTGTTTGCATTGTTTGGCAGATTTTCCATGGGAACCATTAAAGCAAACACTATGGATGGCTTGAAAACCCTAGATGCTTCTTTCTAGAATAAAAAAATGTTCCTCTTTTTTTTTCCAAATGCGTTCTATTCCAAGGGATTGGAATCCATGCTAATAAAGACACTTTCTGTCAGTCTTATTCTCCATCCAAACTCCACGTCTCTCCATCCGCCTACACCCATTCCCGTTATGTCTGCGTAAACAACTTAATCAGACTCAGAAGCCTGTGGGCTGCAAAACAAGCCACGGCCCTATGCCCGGCCTTCACAGCCATTAATCATTTCATTGGGACTTTGGTGGAAAACCATCCAAACAAATACAAAAATCACACCCAACTGTGGGCTTAGTTTGCTCAAATCTCTGCTGAACTCAGCACCACAGAGCTGGAGAGGAGACAACCGGCAGCCATATATACCCGACCCAAAAGATAAATTGAAACAATTGGAGACTGAGTTCGACAGCAGCCAACCAAATGACTTCCCACCACAGGCAACAAGGCAGCAGGAGCAACTTGAGCAGTGATGTCAAGAATTTACAGGGATAATTATCTAGCTCCTAGGTGGTAAGACTAAATTTAGCTATATGTCACTGTCTATACACTTTGCTATGACCAGAAAAGACATTTTATTTATTTATTACATGTCATTACTGAGGCTTCATAAAGGTTGAAGGCTTGGATTTCCCCCTTTAGTTGTGTATTGTTTCTACTAGATTTATCTGTATGGCTCTTGCCCAGAATTCAAATAGTTGTCAGACAGTAGTTGAGCATAAATGATAACAATAGTTGAAAGATGTTTTCAAATTTGGTTATTTTTCTTAAATGGAAAAATGCTTGCTATTTACCGCAACTTTCTACAGAGAAATCAGTCCAATGCAGAACCTGTTTTACATGCCAAAAGTCCAATTCAAGTCTCCATCTCCACAAATAAGATCTCTTGTGATCATGGCAGAGGAATGTTTTATTTTGACTTGCGCTGTCAAACAGCAGTAGTACTGCCCTGATAATAGTTCTTACATTTTTATCCTGATGTTTTTTAAACTAAGTAATTTCAGTATGACAGTATGACTTTCTATTAAAAAGTTACCTGTGGAGCCACTGAGGTTACCATGACAATACTTTATGCTACTTTTAAGATCAAAAGTTCGAGGTAATTGACACATTATTCCCCAAAATTAACTTTCAGTATATTTGATGGCTAATGTACGGTGGCCCTGAGAGGCCAAATGGACCGCAACACAATGAAAATAGAAAAAAAAAACGAAAACAGAAATAGGAAAAAACTGATTTCCAAAAGCACAAGGGAAGTGTTTCTGGGGAGACAATAACCCAACGGACCAGTTGCAGGAACCAAAATATGCTAAGAATTGCGCTGGGAGACAGTTAAAAGAAGTGGAGGATCTATTGGTTTTGTGAGGAAAGAAAAGATGAGAGGTACGTGTGTTAGCCTAACTATTAGCCAAAAAATCCATCATCAGTATTATATGAATCATGATAGAACACACTAGCATGTTTTGGGTTCCTGCAACTGGTCCATTAGGTTATTGTCTCCCCAGAAACACTTCCCTTGTGCTTTTGGAAATCTGTTTTTTCTTATTTCTTATTTCTGTTTTCTGTTTTCCTGTTTCCGTTGTGTTTTGTGTGCTTTTCTTAAGTTGCAGTCCGTTTGGCCTCTTCAGAACCAGGACTGTGTGAAGTGTGGGATCATTTAGATAGAGAACAGAACAAAAGGCAAACAACCTCCAAAACAGAGCTTTGGAATATCCTTCAAGAAGCCCAGTGAACTATTCCTGAGGCCTACTTAAAGAAATTACATGAAAGCTTGTCTAAGAGAGTTCAGGCTGTACTAAAGAACAAACATGGTCTTACTAAATATTGACTTTCAAGTTTGAGAATCCATTTTTGCCTTACAAACTGTATTTCCTGGGATAATTGCACAGATTTAAGTAAATCCCTACACTTATTTCCAATTCTCCTAGCAAAATAAATGAATGACAATGGAGGACTAGTGGAGTGGTAGCAAGTATGAGTGAGTGTAAGTGGTACATGGAGTTCCTCATAAATGAGGACTTTAACTCATTTTAACAATTTTTTAACGGAGCTGTAAATCTGAACAATTTTCTGTATTATAATAAACTTATATCTCAGACATTTTTTAATATGTACGGTATTACCTCTTTTTTTAAGCAGGCAGAGACAAAGGTGACTATGAACAGAATCTGTTGTCACCTCTTCTCCTTTTTGTCCAGGCAACACCCTGTTTGACCTCGTGTTTAGTCTTCGAAGGGGGTCATTAAGAGCTTAAGTTGCTATGTAATGAAAATGTTGTGACAACAGCAAAGGGGTGAACTAAAAACAAGCTTCAGGAGACAGCTGAACCTCCACTCTGGAGACTAACAGGAGGGTTTAGATGGAGGAAAATGATGGTTATCTGCACACCCTTGAGACATTGATATTAGCCTTGAGACTGGTGGACTTGATGATATCCCCGAGTACTGCCGAAAGGCTTCATTTTGCCTGAGAAGTCAGAGGGGGCAGCCGTATAAAGGATAACTATTGTTAAGAATTTGACTAAAAAGCAAAAATAAAGTATGTGACTCTCAGGATCGCAAATGAGAAGAACAATGTGAGGTAATCTGGCAGGGTATTAGATTTACTTAGCAACAGCAGTAATTTCACATGAAATGCTTTTCTTCCTTGAATTAAACTAAATGTAAGGATTATATGTGAGCTGTTTGTTATGAGCTAGCTGCCGCTTCTGCCTTTCAACTGCATTCATCATAATTCTCTGCCTTGTTGTTTTTCCATCGTATGGATGCTGGCATGTTGGATGTGACAAAAATGAAGAGTAATGTGCTTTGTCCCGGCTCCTTTATCCTCGTGCAGAGGCCGCTTTTGCCACTGCCCATTTTTTTCCTTTCTTCTTCCTATTTTTTATTTTTTTGTTAACAGCTAGATCTCCTCCAAGCCAAAAGCACTTCCACATGCTGTACTAGAAAGCCAAAGCTTGGTGCCAGAGTGAGAGTTAGCCTCAACTTTGGACTCCAGCCTGCTCTAACCTCTGTGTTTTGGAGCAGCTGCACCACCCTGTACTTTTCAGTGAGAAGAAACACCGCAGGTATGCTGTTTGCTGGCTACTCTGCAGTTCTACTACACACCCAGTAAAAACTTGCGTCAGTTCTGAAGGATATGACAGAAACACACTGCTGTAAGTAACTTACATAAGTGACCCTGAATACGTAATAGTTGTGGTCCAAGTGTCTTTAATGACAAATTGATTGCCTGCTATTAAATTCAAATATAAAGATTATTATTCTGTCCCTCCTGTTATTTCTAAGGCATGTTTTTTATAAGTTTGTTATATGGCGGGTCATAATCATTCGTTCTGTAATTAACTGTTGCAACATGTCAGAAAATATGTTTATTCCTGATCTTGTCTGGGCAAAGCCTGCCATCTAGTGGGTTGACAGGGTAGCACCATGTTAGAGCGCAAGCAGTGGTTTTCTCCCAGCGCTCGACAGGGAAGGTCCATTTGGCTGTGTCTCTGTAAATTCCTGCGTCTGACGCCCTTGAAAAGGCATAATCTGTAAGTGTGGCAAAACGGTTTATTGTTCCCACTTATTAGTACCTTGTTCAGCAAAGTAATGAGCTTCTTGTGTGTTTAGCGAGTTTGTTACATTACTAGCACAAGCTAGCTGTTAGCCCTTTGTTTAGCCTGCTAACATGAAGCATACCAGCATGTGGTGTTAGCCGTATCTCTTACCATCTCTGTATCTCTTGATTGTGTAGTGACTGTTTACATAAGTCAACAATATTTAATGTAATCTTTGTGTATTTGTATGGAGAGTGAATACACTGTATTCTGTTTCTGTTATTACAGCCAAAAAAAAGGAAAATAAGGATCAGTAAAGCTCCGAAGAATGGCACGCGGTCTCCTGAGTGTTTACTGAAGCCATTTAATGTTTAGCTCACTGCATAAGCTGGATAGAGACATTCAGCTGAGGGCAGAAGAGTAAAAAGATTGTCCACGCATCAAGTGCACTGCCAGGATCCTGAGACACTCCAGCGACAGCAATCATGTCCAACCACGGGGACACCTCGCAGCTTTCACAGCTGGAAGTCAGGTCGGAATGCAGATCAACAGCTTCACGCCGGTCAAACAGCTCAGCAGCAAGCCTTGCTGCAGCACGAGCACGAGCTGAAGCCGAAGCTGCTCGAGCAAGAGCAGAATATGCCAAACGCCAAATAGACATGGAGGTCGAAAAGGCCCGGATGGAGGCAGCGCTAAATGCTCTGAAGCAGGAGGGAGAAGCAGAAGCAGCACTTGCAGCTGCAAGGGTCCTAGAGGCTGCAGTTCTGGACCAAGCAGAGTCTGTGAAGCCACCAGACATTCCTGCCACAATAGCTGCGGCTGTCAGCCGCACTCAAGAGTATGTAGATACCCACTTCCACAATAACACTAATATGGAAGGTGAGTCAAAACACAGTAGAGAGCAAAAATGTGACTTAGACAACACCCACACTACAGGGCCGGACATATCAGCAGCAGCTGCGCGTGGGTACCCCCCCAGTTCTCCACCTGTTTGGCAGCCCAAACTTCCACCTCCCCATTGGTCCAACTATGTTGGAGCAGCCAAACCACAACGACAAGCAGATGTATCAGACCTCGCTGCCCTCCTCTCGCGTCGTGACCTACTGACAGCAGGACTGACAGTGTTTGATAACAAGCCAGAGACTTATCTAGCATGGAGATCTACGTTTCACAATGCCACTGAAGATTTAAACCTAAAGTGCAGTGAAGAACTCGATCTGCTCACTAAGTGGCTTAGTGGGGAGTCTCTCCAGCATGCTCTGAGAATCAGGGCTGTCCATGTTAACAATCCAGAAACAGGTCTTCAGCGTTTATGGCAAAGGCTAGACAGGATTTATGGCTCATCAGAAGTTATTGAAGCTTCTCTGTTCAAACGCCTAGAGAGCTTTCCCAGAGTTACTCCGAGAGACAATCACCTTCTACAGGAACTTGCAGATCTCCTCCTGGAACTTGAAGCAGCAAAAAACGAAGGATATCTGCCAGGCCTCAGCTTTCTTGACACTCCAAGAGGCATAAACCCAATTGTGGAAAAACTCCCACATACCCTGCAAGAGTCATGGATCAAACAGGGGTCCAAGTATAAGAAAGAACACAGAGTGCACTATCCGCCTTTCTCCTACTTTGTCCAGTTCGTAAATAGCAATGCTGAAATGAAAACTGACCCCAGCTTTATCCTACAAAATTACAGCACTGGGCACATGAGGATAGAAAGGCCGCTGGTGAGACAATCACATTTTAGAGCCCCGCTAACAGCAAACAAAACACAGGTTGGCACACCCAGCAACAAATCTAACACTCACTCTCTTGATCCCGACAAACGGTGTCCAGTACACATGAAGCCCCATTCACTTGCAAAATGTAGAGGGTTTAGGATGAAAACACTGGATGAGCGGAAAAGTCTGCTCAAAGGGCTTTCGATCTGTTACAAGTGTCTCTCATCAACAGAACACAGGGCCAAAGACTGTAAAGCTGATATTCGTTGTCTGGAGTGCAAAAGCGATACCCACATCTCCGCCATGCATGCCGGGCCACCCCCTTGGAGAAGTGGGAGCTTTGATTCTACACCAGAGGCACACGGCGGGGAGCCAGACGTCCCGAGCTCCACAGTGACTACATCTAACTGCACTGAGGTATGTGGACAGGGACAACAAGGACGGTCTTGTTCTAAAATTTGCATGGTGAAAGTATATCACAGCACAGCCCCTCAAATGAAAACGAAAATGTACGCAATTTTAGACGACCAAAGTAATGTGTCACTGGCTCGTTCTCCCTTTTTTGACATGTTTAATGTACATGGTGAAGCCTTTCCATACACAATGAAAACATGCTCTGGCACAACGAACAAAACAGGCCGTAGAGCTCACGGCTTTGTCATTGAGGGTGTGGACGGAAAAGTGTCCATACCACTACCAACACTGACAGAGTGTAATCAGATTCCTGACAACAGGAGTGAGATACCCACCCCAGAAGCTGCAGCTGCTCATCATCACCTAGCTCACATAGCTGCACAAATACCCCCTCTTGATCCAGAGGCAGATATTCTCCTCCTCTTAGGCCGTGATGTAATTCAGGCTCACAAGGTTCGACGCCAGGCAAATGGGCCCAATGAAGCACCTTATGCCCAAAAGCTTGATCTTGGATGGGTAATTGTTGGGGATGTTTGCCTCTCGGGAGCTCACAGACCCACATTGAACTCCTACAAGACTAACATACTGGATAATGGCCGCCCCAGTTTTCTCTCTCCCTGTGGCAACAGAATCTACACAAAAGTGAAGATCACAGAAGAATGCCCCCTTTTTGAGAGCACACAGGTCAAAGATGAACTGGGCAAACACATCTTTCAACAAACTACTGATGATGACAAAATGGCACTCTCTGCAGAAGATAAGACGTTTCTGAACATTATGCACAAAGAGTTTGCTAAAGATGATGCAAATAACTGGGTCGCCCCCCTGCCCTTTCGTCATCCCCGACGTCGCTTACCCAACAACAGAGAGCAGGCTCTCAACCGCCTCATGTCCCTACGGAAGACATTAAAGAGAAAGACGGAGATGAAAGATCATTATATGGAGTTTATGAAAAGGATCTTCGACAAAGGTCATGCAGAAAGGGCACCCCCTCTCAAACCCCACCAAGAATGCTGGTATCTCCCACACTTTGGTGTTTACCACCCCCAAAAGCCAGCAAAAATCAGAATAGTCTTCGATTCAAGCGCCCAGTTCGAAAATGTGTCTCTGAATCAAGTACTGTGTAAAGGCCCAGATCTCAATAACAGCCTTGTGGGCGTGCTTCTCAGATTCCGAGGTGACCCACATGCTGTGATGGCTGACGTGGAGCAGATGTTTCACAACTTCACGGTCAGAGAGGACCATCGTGATTATCTGCGTTTCCTGTGGTTCCGCGATCACGACCTCGATGGAGAAGTGGACGAGTTTCACATGACAGTCCATGTTTTTGGGAATTGCCCGTCCCCCTCAGTTGCCATCTATGGACTCAAGAAGACTGCTGTGGAAGGAGAGAAAGAATATGGCAGTGATGTAAGGGAATTTATTGAGCGCCATTTTTATGTAGATGATGGGCTAAAGTCATTTCCCTCTGAGACCCAGGCGATTGACGTCCTTCACAGAACACAAAGGATGCTGGCTCAGTCTAACATCCGCCTTCACAAGATCTCATCCAACAGCCCTGTAGTCGTCAGTGCCTTCCCAAGTGAAGATCTAGCCACAGGCCCGCAGGAACTCCAACGTGGACAACACGCCCCACTCATGCAACGCAGCCTTGGGTTAGGCTGGGACCTGTCGACAGACCAATTGTCATTTCAAGTTGAAATCAATGACAGGCCTTTCACCAAACGTGGTGTATTGTCAGTCATCAACAGTTTGTATGACCCACTCGGCTTTGCTGTGCCAGTCAGCATCGAAGGCCGCTCCATTCTGAGAGAGATCTCTATGGACATTAGCGAATGGGATGCACCGCTGCCGAGGGAGAAACAGGACAAGTGGCAACAATGGAAAGATTCCCTAAAGCACTTACAACAGCTCAAGATCTCCCGCATGTATACATCCATCTCACTATCTGAATCTCAGAGAAAAGAAATGCATGTTTTTTGTGATGCATCCACAAAAGCTGTTGGAGCCGTCGCTTACCTGAAACTCACAGCAGGCAATGGGCTCAGTGAAGTTGGGTTTCTTCTTGGAAAGGCCAGGCTGGCTCCAAAACCAGACATCACAATTCCAAGACTGGAACTTTGTGCTGCTGTGCTGGCTGTAGAAGTGGCGGAAATGGTCCAGCAGGAGCTTCACACTACTATCGATGAGGTGAACTTCTACACCGACTCGAAGGTGGTCCTTGGATATATTTTCAATGAAAAAAGACGCTTTTATGTGTATGTGCATAACCGTGTGGAGCGCATTAGGCGTTCTACCCAGACCCACCAATGGCATTACGTACCCACACAGCTAAACCCAGCTGACCATGCCACACGAGCACTGCCCGCTGAGCATCTGTCTCACTCTACATGGCTTAGCGGACCTGCCTTCCTTACAGATTCAGGCCAACGACAAATACAGAAAGAACCTTTTGACCTTGTTTGCCCTGAAAACGACACTGAGCTGCGCCCAGATATCGTATCCTGTGCCACCTTTCTGTCAAAAAAAGAGCTCGGGACCACAAGGTTCGAGAGATTCTCAAATTGGAGTCGTCTGCTAAAAACTATTGCCAGACTGCTGCACATTGCCGAGTCGTTTAAAGGTGAAACAGAGAGCACATGTCGTGGATGGCACAAGTGCAACAACTATGCTACAGAAGAACAGCTCCAGCAGGCCAAGGTTACTATCATTCGTGCAGTTCAAAAAGAGGTGTATGCGGATGACATCAAGCGCATGGAGCAGAGTGAGTCCATTCGCACACAAAGTCCACTTAGCAAGCTGAGTCCTTACATAGACGCTGATGCAGTCCTTAGGGTCGGTGGCCGGCTCGCAAGAGCTCAACTGTCAACAGATGAGACACACCCCATGCTCATTCCCAGTAAACACCACATAACCCAGCTCATAATCAGACACTTTCACGCACAAGTATGTCATCAGGGCAGACACTTCACCGAAGGTGCAATCAGAGCTGCAGGTTTTTGGATTGTGGGTGGGAAAAGAGCTGTCAGTAGTGTCATCTTCAACTGTGTCATATGCCGCAGATTAAGGGGCAAGCAACAAGAGCAGATCATGTCAGATCTACCAGAAGACAGAATGTGTACAGACCCTCCTTTCACGTGTGTGGGCCTAGATGTTTTTGGTCCGTGGCCTGTTACAGTCAGAAAGACACGAGGAGGTCAAGCAGAGGCCAAGAGATGGGCAGTGATCTTTACGTGTATGAGCACTCGTGCCATACATATCGAAGTGATAGAAGCAATGGACACTTCATCTTTCATTAATGCTCTGCGCCGTTTCGTTGCCATGCGAGGTGCTGTTAAACTACTCAGATCCGACTGCGGCACAAACTTTGTGAGTGCTTGCAGAGAACTCCAAATCGACAAGAAGGGTTGTCATAATGACAAAATCAACAAGTATCTTGGAGACAGAAGCTGTGAGTGGCAATTTAACCCTCCACATGCATCGCACATGGCTGGATCTTGGGAGCGCATGATTGGCGTCAGTCGGCGGATCCTTGACGTAATGCTGCTGCAGCACGGAAATGCAAAGCTCACACATGAGGTGTTAGTGACATTCATGTCGGAGGTCACTGCAATAGTCAACTCAAGGCCACTTACCACAGTTTCTGCTGACTCAGAGCATCCTGAGATTCTCACTCCTGCCATGCTACTCACACAAAAGGTTGGTGCGCCCCCAGTACCACCAGGTCAGTTCCACGATCAGGACCTGTTTAGAGCGCAATGGAGACGTGTACAGTACCTAGCCAACATCTTCTGGGGACGATGGAGGAGAGAGTACCTCAGCGGACTACAGGGTCGTCGCAAGTGGAGGGCATCAAAGCCCAATCTACAAATTGGAGATGTGGTCCTGCTCAAAGAGGGACAAGAAAACAGGATTGACTGGCCACTAGGGCTAGTCACAAAGACCTTCCCCAGTCAAGATGGCAGAGTAAGGAAGATTGAAGTCAAGATCATCCGCAGTGGCGAATGTAGAGTGTACCTGAGACCCATCAGTGAAGTCGTCTTGTTGGTACCTAAGAGCTAAGTCTGAAAGACTCTTAATATCCTTTGTAATAGTGGGATTCAGCTTTAGTTGGTGTGACGTCCTGCAGACGTCAGGCGGGGAGTATTCTGTCCCTCCTGTTATTTCTAAGGCATGTTTTTTATAAGTTTGTTATATGGCGGGTCATAATCATTCGTTCTGTAATTAACTGTTGCAACATGTCAGAAAATATGTTTATTCCTGATCTTGTCTGGGCAAAGCCTGCCATCTAGTGGGTTGACAGGGTAGCACCATGTTAGAGCGCAAGCAGTGGTTTTCTCCCAGCGCTCGACAGGGAAGGTCCATTTGGCTGTGTCTCTGTAAATTCCTGCGTCTGACGCCCTTGAAAAGGCATAATCTGTAAGTGTGGCAAAACGGTTTATTGTTCCCACTTATTAGTACCTTGTTCAGCAAAGTAATGAGCTTCTTGTGTGTTTAGCGAGTTTGTTACATTACTAGCACAAGCTAGCTGTTAGCCCTTTGTTTAGCCTGCTAACATGAAGCATACCAGCATGTGGTGTTAGCCGTATCTCTTACCATCTCTGTATCTCTTGATTGTGTAGTGACTGTTTACATAAGTCAACAATATTTAATGTAATCTTTGTGTATTTGTATGGAGAGTGAATACACTGTATTCTGTTTCTGTTATTACAGCCAAAAAAAAGGAAAATAAGGATCAGTAAAGCTCCGAAGAATGGCACGCGGTCTCCTGAGTGTTTACTGAAGCCATTTAATGTTTAGCTCACTGCATAAGCTGGATAGAGACATTCAGCTGAGGGCAGAAGAATTATTACATCTTACTTTTAATCAAGTAAAAAGGCAGTTGAGCTTTTCTTTCAACAATTTGTTTTTTTATTAATAACCAATCAAACCATTTGCCACTTTTGATAGTTTTCCCCAGACAGACCTAACCGCTGTGATGTCATCTATTAGTTTGTAAAGTTTTGATGCCTCAGTTTGAGTATTTTGGCCACTGCCATGATACTTTTTTGAATCTGAACTGAACAGATAATTAACTTCATAAGTTTTTAACCCTCTCAAGGCAGGCGTTGCAGATTTGCAACAGTTGAAAGCTAACAACCTGATTATCCCACATACATATTTTATAAGTTTTTGTTACTCAGAAGTACCACTGCAGGTATTCTTTTGTGCATTAGCAACAAAAACTTAATCTGAGCCTGAGAGGGTTAATTAGACCATATGTGTTTATACACCACTTTGCATAGAATCATTAGTTATTATTCATCTTTGCCCCTCTTCCACAGGGTGTCTTTTGTCCTGTTTCCCTCCCCTCACCCACAACCAGTTGCAGGAGATTTTTCCCCCTCCCTGACCCTGGTTCTGCAGGACGATTATCCCCATTAAAAAAGAAGTTTTCCCTTCCCACTCTCACCAAGTGATTGCTACGGAAGAGGATTAGGGCCACTGGAAAAAAAAGTGGGCACTTCTCTTTTTTCAGAATTCTGACTTTTTTCTCAGAATTCCAACTTTAATCTCTAATCTGACTTCTGAGATTAAAGTCAGAATTCTGAGATTAAGGTTGTAATTCTAAAATTAAAGTTTGAATTCTGATTTTTCTCTGAGAATTCCAACTTCAATCTCGGAATTCTGACTTTAATCTCTAATCTGCTTGTGAGATTAAATTTGGAATTCTGAAGAAAAAGTCAGAATTCTGATGTTTTTCTCAGAATTACGACTTTTTCCCTCAGAATTCCAACTTTAATCTCAGAAGTCAGATTAGAGATTAAAGTTGGAATTCTGAGGGAAAAAGTCAGAATTCTGAGATTAAAGTTGGAATTCTGACTTTTTTCTGAGAATTCTGACTTTGATCTCAGAAGACAGGAAAAGAAAAAAAAGACATGCCCACTTTTTCCCCCTTTTTCCAGTGGCCCCAATCCTCTTTCGCAGATTGCTCATAGGGAGTCAATTAAAATAAAAAAATAGAAAACCATTTTCATACACATGGTCCATTTTCACTGGTTGAAAAGTAACTGTTAATGAACTTCAAAATAGTCATCAAAGACATAAAGTAATAGATACTTTAATAAATGTTATAGATATAGTAATAAAAGCTCAAGAGCAGAAAAAACCAGCGTGTCTGATCATCTTTATTTTTTTCTGCCTACCGTGTAGATAATCAGATAAGTCATGTAATACAAGTAAATGCTGTACATAATTGTTTTATTATAAGTAGTAATAATTAAATTTAGTATAGTAATGAATTATATTACTGTATTACAGAAAAGTGTATTGTGATTGCAGTAACTTTGGAATGTATTACACACAACAGTGGTAATGTCCTAATAAATTCACTTTTGTTCACCAAAATTGGAGTCTAAACTTCTTGGACCATCTATTGGTCCAAGTAACCATATCAAATTTCCCTTAATTTGATTAAAAATATCACAAAAGACAGAAACGTCTTGCTGCATGCTCAATCATCCACCTGTCTGTGAATGCGAGAGTGAATGAATAGTTGCATTGTAAAGCGCTTTGGTTGCCTTGAAAAGCGCTATATAAATCCAATCCATTATTATTATTATTATCCAGGTAAGTAAATCTCCAAAAGTTGATTCTGTTCATCTGGATGTAGCGTTTTGTGGGAGAAACGTTTCGTCACTCATCCAAGTGACTTCTTCAGTCTCAGCTGACTGCAGGTTTCCACAATCTTAGAAACAGTTCATTTGCATAATGACTGAAACCAGCCCAGTGAAGGAACAGAAACATATTCAGGCGATCCAGTTTAGTGTCTGCAAATGCCCAAGACGAAACTATTGTCCTGGGCCAAGTGCCCAAAAATGTCCTTCATGCATGGATTTAAAAGGGTGAGATATTAGAAAAAAGTCTTATATCCTGTACAGCTACTATAGCATACTAAATAACACATACTAGTTTTTGTTCCAAACTGCACTGGCTTCATTTTTCAGCCCCACAGGTTGCAGCTTGGTTTTGGCCTCCTAAACTGCTGTTTCTGCTTCTCATAGTCTGTCTTCATCAAACGCCTCTAATTATCCCAGTGCTGCTCTTGCAAGTCACTTTGGTCCACGTTTCCCACGCTGAACCACATTAAATCAAATTCTGCTGGCCTTGTTTGTTATTTTTACTGCTGACGTGCAACCACAAGCACCTGAGACTGACAAGCAATAGGTGAGCTATGATGAGACAGACATGTTGGTTTATAATTGCTTCACCCTATAGTAACCTAGACTGAGTTGGCACACACACGATCAACCTAAACAGGTTTATGCAACATTTCTGCTACCTCCACCACAAAAAAGGCACGAAATACTGCCTCCTGACTGCCAGCATATGAATCAAGGCAGTATGACATTGTTCATTGCCTAAGGCCAGAATTTCAGCATCCCCCTTTACAATCTTTTCATCCATCCCTCCATCCCGTCAGTCCCCCCTTCTGTCTCATAAATGGGCAAGTCTGCTTTACCAGAGGCAGACGGACCCTGGAGGAGGGACAAACCTATTATCTCTCTCACAGCAGCAGCTCATGCAGGAGCTTCAACAGAAGATAGGGATTCTCAAACAAGCTGCTGTACACTCAGATTGTTACCCAGTACCTAGTTGCTGCTTTTGCTACTGTCAAACATTTCCACTATAGTGGTTTTTAGAGTTTTTCCTTGTGGGCATTTTAACTCAAACTGTTTTTCTAGGGTACTGCATCAGCATGTCTTGCAAGACATATCCTGCTTTAGCCAGACAAAGTTTTTGTTTTCTTCAAAAGAAATTACAGAACAAGGTAGCTTGAAGTGCTTCTGAATTGAAGGAATTTGTCCAGACATGAGGCCTTATTTGACCTGCAGTTGCAGCCAATGCCCATATGGTCGATGTTTAGAACAAGTTTGCCTACAGTTTAAAATTCACTTTACTCTGCAGTGTGATGTCCCAACATAATGGCAGTGTATTTGTACATCTGTTTCATAGAGGTGAATTGTCCTGTTGTTGCTACAGACAAAAAACTTTGAAACTAATGTTTCCAATAGTTCCAAAACCATTGGAAACAAGTTACCTGTCTACATCAAGTATGTTCTCAAGATACCTCTGAGGGAACTGGTCACCCTGAAAACCAGGAAAACAGCTTTGCAAATGTGTCTACTGTTGCATTTTGACCCAAGCCATGAGCAGCTTTTGTTGCCTATGAAACAAGTCATGAAAATGCAACATACGTGTGAGCGAAATGCAGTCTTTGGTGTGAGATCCTTGAACTTTCAAATGCAGGTTTCTTTTTGAACTTTAAAGCTGGAAAAACTTTGCTTACAAGGACACTAATCAATAGATACGAGACCATGCTGATGAAAAACGTTGTTCATTTAAATGAAAAAAGAGAAAAAAAATTGTGTCCAGGAAGAGAAATCAATAGAATAAATTTTGTGAGTATTTCACAAATTGCAGTTAGACTGTGTCGAAGTTTTCACTAAGACAACAAAATGATATGAAAGTTCAGCTCAGGTGGCTTCCAGCAGCAATGCCAGGAAGACATCTGAGGACTGTGCGGGAGAAGCCATTTAATTTCACAGTGATGAGACGATGCCTCCTTTAAACGATCTGTTATTCTAATGAACATACTGATCTGAAAAAGGCATAATACCGGATATCTGGTCAATACTGTCATATTTAAAAGCAGTTGCATACAACAGCTTTTACCAAAAGTTCTAAAATATGTTATGAAATATTTAAACAACCCCAGCAGCAGCAAAGGCTTATACTTTACTGTCAGCCTCAGGCAGAATGGTTTCCAGAATTCAAGTTGTTTCTGCCAAATTGTGACCCTGCCATCAGCAAACTGCAATGCAAACTGATGTTCTGTAGGACTCCGTCTTTTCCACTCCACTTATCCAGTTTTGGTCAACATGTGCCCAATGCAGTCTCATCCTCTTATTGTTAGCTGACAGATGGCAAGGTTACATGCACTTTGAGATGCACACCTGCATATCACAACATACTGAGTTGTAATTTGCATATATTTGTGGGAATAAATGTTGGTACTCTAATGTGATCTCACTCATCAACAAGGTCATCTAGAAAAACTGCTGCTTACTGGATCATTTATTTATTTGTTGATCTACTAACGCACAATTTTTTGGGAGAAATTAAAAAAAAAAGCTGAAACATAATGTGTTCAGTGAAAGTCCTTAAAGTTAAAGGGATCAATAGTTAAAGGGATAAAAAAAAGCTCCACTTTATCTCGAAAAACGAACAATCAAACCCACATTCTCAAGCAATTAACTGGCTGTGCAGCATTACAGCAATGCATTCTTCATGTTTTTATACTGTAAAAAGCTCTACAGAAGTAACTTTAACATTAATCTTCATATTCTTTGGTAGGTTAGCCATTACCTCACCAGACTTTATGAAGGCCTTTCATTTTTCTTTGGTCACTGGATTTTTTTTTACTCACTTTGAGTCCAATCCTTATACCTGACCAACTTCAGAGAAATATATTCTTTCAACGGCAAAATCCACTTTACATTTTAGTCAACTGAATCAGCTTTAGATTTGGTTTACAGCATCTGATTGGGAACAGGTTCATTTTTCAGCAGGACAATGATCCCAAACACACTGACGCTGTAGTAAAAGCATAGAAACGGAGATTGAAAAAACACACAGTGAATACTATCAGTCATGGATTGACCTTGGCAGACCCCAGACCTCAACATTACTCAAGCAGTATGGCATTATCCTGGCAGAGATTGAAACAAAGCTGGTAAATCCAAATAAGAGCCATTCTTCAGATGCTCCTCAGTAAGCATGGAGAACTATTCCTGAAGATTACTAAAAGAAATTACAAGTGAGCTTGTAAAAGAGATTTCAGGCAGTTGAAGAGCAAAGGTGGTCATACCAAATATTAACTTTCAAACTCATTTTATAGTGTATTTCTATTTGTATTTGCATGTTTCAAAAAACCATTACACTCATTTCCCACTTCTCAGCAAAATGTAAAGAAATGACGGGTGAATGGAGACTTTTGATCAGTACTCTATTATATTTGGATTTTTTTGTAGCACAATTGAGAGACTTTGATGTGTCTTGGTGTCAGGGGTTCAGAAAATGCAACCTTACTCTTTGCGTTGTGGTTTCATTTCCTGACTTTGTTTCTTTCCTGCAAGGTGGGATAAGTTTCACCATCATCCTTAAATTTAACTCTGTTCGACAGGTTTTGTCTTTCGACAATCTTGTTTTTTTCTTTGTGTTCTGTCAGTCTCCTTTCCATTTATTGGAACTTTATCTGACTTTGAGCCTTCATTTTTGCCTGTTTTTATAGAGACTTGGGTGTGAGCTGATGAATTTATATTAATTTTAACCTCCTGATGAACTTGGCCTTGCAAGTTCTTGCAGTCTAGTCCAGGTTTGCTCATAAAATCACGTTTGCTTTTTAGATTTATTCTGATATTTAACATAAACTAAATGTTTAAAGCATACTCAACCTTTGCGAGTCATCTGCACAGCTGTGTCTTTCCCTTTACCTACCAGGCAGTCTCTCAGTTTCTGCCTCATTACCCCCAAATCCCCCAAAAGGAGGGGCGCTGGTGCATGAGGTTGACCCAAGCCTTCTGGGGTCTTGTACAGGATGTCAAACTGGAAGTACATCCAAAACTGGAAAGAAAATGCCAGGGAACCTAACTGTGTATGTCTTAATCTGAAACACTTCATTGTTGTTGTGTTTGTGGATGCACAGGTGAATGTGCAACACATCCATCATTTTTCATCTCTCAAGCCTAGTATCTGCCAATGAGTAAAAGTTCTCAGCAAAATGCTATCGCATTAATAGGATGTCTTTTCCGGCAAGCTCCTAAGAATTGTAAACTACATGTCTGGATTGTAATTTTCTTTTCACCAGAGAATCAATAGTTTTTGCAGCATTCTTGACTGAACCTGCTGAAGCATGCTTCTCAGCCTAATGGACCCACAAGTTCCCATCTGTTAGTGAAAGAGATCTCAGCAGGTTCTCTCCTTCTCTGTCCAAACACAGGATACTGAGAACAGACAAAAATCTGATGACTTTTATTGGAATTCCAAGACTTGTCTGGAAAACAAGTGGAGGACAAGCATGTGGCCGTTAACCTCTCACTATAAGGAGCAGAAAAACAGTTTTACAAGCAGAATGTTGCAAGTGTTTGCCTTTTTTCTCAGTCACAACCTTATTGTGACTTATTCAGATACCTCATCTGCTTTAAGTTTATGCTTCCATTACTGTCTTTTGTCACCCTTCCCTCTTTCTGGGGGATCACAAGACGTGCAACTCCATATCACAAAGCTCAGTCAGTGGGTTAGCAGGCTATTTGTAGATCATTCAGTGGGAAACCTTCCTTCAGGGGAAAAATTGAATCATCATGTCAACAGGATTATGTCATGGAAAAGTAGTGAATGAAGTGACAAATACTGAAGAGATTTCCAAAAAGAATTTCACATTTTGATTCATCACATGACAGGATCCTGCTTAGCTAGATGGTGACTTAAATAAGTTCTGCAACTGGAATTTGTTTATGATTTTTCTTTTGCATGACAGAATTTTATCTATATTTTTATGCACTGAACAGTGTTGACTGTGCCTCGAGCACACTGGAGAGTTTTGAGTTTTAACATGGTGTAGGCCTGCAATTTTTCTAGATTCTCTAAATGAGCTTTTTAGCAATTTTACCTAGAGCTGAAAGTCTCTTTTATTAAATACCCAGGTGTGTTACTAACCAAACATCGGGTGGTTTATTCGCTTCCATAACACAATTTTCCAGTCTTTTCTTGCCCCTATCCCAACATGATGCTGACATTAAAGTTAAAAGTATGTACAGCATTTTAACAGTTAATGTGTACCATGTGCTATCTTCTTTATATAGGCTTTTATTTTTTATTCAACAAAGTTAGCACTTCTTTGCACAGTTTTGCAACTTTTCGGAAGTTGTGCTTTGACCTCCTAACCCGTGATGCTGCTGTAGCATAATATTTATTTCAAGTGGGTTTCCTCCATGCAATATGCATCCTATCCATGAAATTATTATTCTGAAAAGCTTTGTAAGTCTGAGCCAATGTGGGGATTTCTTTGAAAGTCTGCAGTGTTTATTTCCTTCTCACCTTTATCCATCACAAACCGCCCACCTCCTGAAATACACAAACCATTCCCAATACATTTTCCTCTGAGCTCTGTTAAAACATTCCACCATGGCGCATTATGAAACACTGCTTCTCAACAAGATGGAATAGCCCACTGTGATCAGACTAATGTGTTGTTGTCTGCTGCGCCCTCTCCCCTCTATTCTCCTCCCAAGTCTCTTCTCTTGTGTAAATAATGAATGCCTTGTCCCTGAGTGCACCTACTTTAACCAGAGTATGAGTATTTAACTGAACATTTAAAACATTAGCCAGACACTTGGAGCGTTATGCCTTCAGTGACAGAGGAGGATGTATTCAAGAAGGAAAACAGGAAAAAGGAGGCAGGGAGGAATGACAAAAAGAGGGATTAGATATGGGAAATACATTGCCGTCGCTCATAAAATGGTGAATCCAGGAAAGAAAACATGTTCCCTCTGACCGCACAACGCTTTGATAGGACTTGATGAACTTTGCTGTGTGGGCGTGGGACTGAAACAGAGACAGAGAGGCAGCGAGAAGTAGGCACCACAAGGACTTTGGCCAAATTCATCACCCACATGGTTTAATCTGATGTGTTGCTTGGCGGCAGTTTTCCTTCATCATTCAACTCTTAGCTGCGCTCACTACACACCCCATCAACAGCAGCCGACAACAGCGAAACAGTCTCTGCAATACTTGATTTAAAGTTTCTTTTTATTCATTCCAGATTCTGATTAGCGTTCATTCAGTTAGAGCAGTCTTATATTAACAGTCCTTTTCAACGGCTGCAAATAGCAGAAGTCAGGAAGAAATTGCAGCTGAGATGTCATTACTCTCTATAATGTGACATGTTTCCAGATAGATTAAGTTTGATCAAAAGTGGTCACAACTTCTAAGTAGGTTTATTTCAGTAGGTTCGAGCAGTGGGAATTCAACACATCAACACACCTGCATTGTTAGAACAGCTCAGCTAAAGTCACAGAAATGAGCAAACAAAGTATTACGATGCCAACACTTTGTCTCCCAGGAATTTCTTTTTAAATCCATCAGTAATTTAAAATTTCAGCAACAAAAGTTGTTCCAACTTGCTTACATTCTGGCATACTTCCTCCCAAATTTAGTAGACAAACTGACAACTGAAGATCTGTAGCCGAGCACGGCTGCATTTAGTGGGACATTTGGTCCTTTAAGGCTCTTAGTCTTTTGAAGTTGGACATAGTGAATGATTTTTCAGTGGCAACATAAAATATGTCTTGTCCGTTAGACCATAAGCTTCTTTCCTCACTTAGTGCAAATTATTACACACAACCTGTCAACCTTTTTAACAGCTCCATAATTATTTTACCCAAAGCCATTTGCACTGACAGACATCCGTGCAAGTGTTGGTGCTAGACAATATTTAATATACTCTAACTACTCATCAGTGTAAATTTGGGTTTATTTTCCCCATCTATTTTCCTAACCACCTATCCTACTCCATGTTAAGTGTGTGTGTGTGTGTGTGTGTGTGTGTGTGTGTGTGTGTGTGTGTGAGTGAGAGAGAGAGAGAGAGAGAGAGAGAGAGAGAGAGAGAGAGAGAGAGAGAGAGAGAGAGAGAGAGAACATGCACGCTCTACATGGACGGGCCAACTGGTGGATTTTAATCCAGGATCACTACCCCACCATGCTGTACCATCTATTTCCCCCTGTTAGGTTTATTGCATTAGTGTTGTTCCGGCTCTGTGGTACAGGAATAAATCCTAATTCAGTCTCGTTTGCACCAATCTCATATCCTGAGTGCCGGAGAAAGTAATTATCCTGAAACATATATAAATAATGACATGGACTCCAAGAAAAGCTCGGTTTATACTGTGGCATCACTTTTTCAAGTTTATTTTCTGTGAACATGTAAACTGAAAAACATAAAGACATTCATGTTTCTTTGTTTCAGTGCAGCAGTGAAATCACTAAAGTTAATTCCAAGCATGTGTAAAGTGTAGAAGTAAATTTAAATGTAATTTGATACACAAAGAGGTGTTTACAAGGGTTATAGAGCTAGTTATGTACCCATTTGGTGGTTATGTGTTTACACATGCATGTTGAAAGCAGTAATAAGTATGTGTTATATCTACCTAGTTGGTTTCCCTACATTGATCTGAGTACAAGATTCCCTGGCTTCTGAGAGGCCAGTGGATTATTCATGAGGGCAGTACAAGGAAGTGTTTGGTTGTTGTTGCTGTGTGCTGAGAGTACAGAGGCTGCTAAGAAAGCTATCCGTCTCAATCTTGCTGTTTCTAGTCCTTCAGAGAGATTCCAAGCTACCTTGAGAACCCTCACGTTACACATGTTATATTGGCAAAATAAGCATTGTTCTGTGACCCACCACACTGTCAGAAGTATGTTCCCATTTTCAGCTGCAGTGGCACAAAGACAAAATAACATAACGGCACTGAGGCTGAACAAGCCACTAAAATCCATCTATTCATCCATCCTAGGCAGGCTAACAGTCAGTGGCAAGGCTAACACATGGAAGCAAGCTCACACTCACACCTTTGGAATTATGACTCGAACTTACATACATGTGATTGGACTGTGGAAGAAAGCCTGAATGCCCAGACAACTCATAACAGCACAGGGAGAAAATGCAAATTCCACAGAGAAAGGCCCCAGCACATTTTTGCTGGGATACCAAGGAGCAGTATTATTTGGTTTGAGTCATATATTTCTAATAGACTCCAGTTTGTCTATATAAATGAGAGATCTTCCTCACACATTAATGGTTAATTTTGTTCCACAGGGTTTTGTGCCGAGACCAATTATATTTACATTAAACCTGATTCCCTTAGGAAGAATAATTAGAAGACACAGCATGCATTTTCATTGCGATGCAGATGATCCCCAGCTTTATCTACCTATAAGGTCAGATATCACTAATTAGTCAAACAGCAGGAATCTCTTATAAGAGTAAAGGAGAGGATGACCTCTAATTTCCTGCTTCTAAATTCACATAAAACTGAGGTTATTGTACCTGACATTAAAAATCATGAAACATTGTGTCTAACCATATACTTACCTTGGTTTACAGGAACACTGTGAGGAATCTTGGAGTAATATTTGATCAGGATATGCCCTTTTATGCCATATTAAACAAATATGTAGGACTGCTTTCTTGCTTTTGCACAAAATCTCTAAAACTAGAAACATCCTGTGACAGAGTGATGCTGAAAAAATTAGTTTATGAATTAATTACCTCCAGGCTGGATTAGTGTAATTCATTATTATCAGGTTGTTCTAAAAGCTCCCCGAAAGCCTTCAGTTGATCAAAAAATACTGCAGCAACACTACTGAAAGGTCCTGAAGACCTCACAGTATTATTAGTAGAAATATCAGTAGAAATATATAAGTTGTATTTCAGTAGAAGGCCACCCACAGAGACCTCATCCTCACCCCATTACAACCCATTCTCCTTTACGTTTAATGAGTTGTAAGTCCAGTGCTGTCTTTTAGCTTTGTTTTTTTTTCCTTATACCTCAAAATTGCTTTTGATGTTCGCCACATGGTAACTAAATGTCTGCTGTTTCATAGTGGGCAGGGCAGGTTGTGTACAGTTTGTTCAGTCATGGATTTCCAGCTGAAAACATCTACCTGCAGCTGCTGCTTGATGAGAGCAGTGAGGGAGAACCAAAACAGTTACGTTCTGGGCCATGAAACCAAAACAAGAATTACTGTCTTATAACACACAATCAAATAAATCTTTGTTATTGTAGAAAAAAAAGATAGTTTGTGCAGCTTTAACATAGATACAGTAAATTAAGGATGACAAAAAAAAGCCACTTCACTAACTTTAAACTGCTTAAACTTGCCTCGAGCATGACAGTTCCCTCACCTCTGCTCTGTACTGTAATTGGACACAAAACCGAGTTTATTTGAAGAGAGCTCTGCAAACAGGATGAACCATGAATCAGGAAATAAGATAACTTGTCACAGATGTGCTGGTGGGTAGGTTTGATGGTCAGTTAATTAGAGACTATAAAAAGCAAGTTCCTGAAGGCTTCAGAGAGGATGGGTCAGTGTTGTAATGAGATCAACCTCTCCACAGGGTTTGTTAAATTACTTAAATTTGGCTTGTAAATCTGATTTGGGTGTGTCTGACCTTAACATGAGTCTCCCAAACAACTGCTGCATGTATAACTAATATAAAGACCCTGCATAACTTTTTATTTTGTCTGAATGTCCAGTATCTACGGTAGGTATCCCATTATTCCCCCTTGACCTTTAAATTTGGGACTACTCCTCAAGTAAACACAATAATCAGGTTTCCTGGCCTTCAGCTGAGCCTAATTGAAGATACTCAACTGCGAACTCAATTGTCTAAGTGTGATTTAGTTAGTGCCTGGCCTAATTAAAGTCCTGGAAATGACCTCCAAAGTTCTGTGTGGCATTAATCAGCTAGGACACCTCATCAGCCACCAGAGGAAAGTCAGCAAGAGCCTGCACTCTCACAGCATTAAGTCAGTGTGCGTGTGTGTGTGTGCTTTCTGAGAGTGATTTCCTGGTCTTTAACCCCAGCCACAGCTCTGACAGGATCAGCCACACTGTGGTCTATTGACAGCCCTAATCCTACCTCCGTGTTCAAACCTCCATTGCCCGACACCATTCTGATACTGCACACGCTCCTCATTTCCCCCCTCGACATGTTAGACAGAGTTACACCCCTTCATCCACTAGTTTAAGAGGCCAAACTGGAATTTGCTCACCTCCTGCCCCTCTGCAAATGTTTGCTGAGATTCTGCGAGGTAATGTATGCGAGTTTTGATTAAAGCGCTCCCTTATGGTTTTTGGCTCAGACCTGCTCAACCATTAAGGCCTGTGCCATGAACAAATGGATTGTGTGCTGGTGCCAGGGCCCTGCCTCTCAGCCTGCTCCGACTCTCCTCCTTCCCCGTACACATTCAAAACTGCACCTTTTAATGCCTATTAATGTTCATGCTTCCCCTTGACCTCTACATCCATATGTTCACTTTGACAACTTTTGAGCAGTTTAGCTGTTCTCTGGCCATTAGCTGATATGCAGGTAGTGTCCTGTTCTGTAACAAGTCCTTCCTTTAAAGTTCATGTTCAGCTTTAGTCAAATGCAGGCCTGACATGCAGCAATATACCAGTGAAAACCTGCTGAGTATTCTGCTAGTATAAACAGTAGCATCAGCTTTTTAAGCATTGCCCAAAATGACAGGCTGATAAGAGGCAATAAGGAGGCTGAGATGTAGGAAATTGTCAACACAACACTGGATTTTTTCTCTCTCAAGTGACAAATACCTGCTTCTTCTTTTTCTTCTTCTTCTTTCAGCTGGTCCCTTTAGGGAGTTGCCACAGCAGATTATCTGACTAGCTTATCTCATCCAGTCCCTAACATTCTCCTCTGTCACACCAATCCTCTGCATGTTCTACTTCACTACATTCATGAATCTTCTCTTTGGTCTTCCTCTTTTTTCTCCTGCATAACAGCAGCAACATCCTTTGTCCAGCATATTTTGCTATCCCTTTTTTGCACATGTCCAAACCCTCTCAGCCTTGCCTCTCTAACCCTGCCTCTAAATCACTCAACCCAAGGTGTCCCTCTGATAAATTCATTTCTAATGATGTCAATTCTGGTCACACTCAATGAAAATTTTAACATCTTCAGCCCCACCATCACTACCATCTCCTAAACCTTTCCTTTCACTCTTGCTGCTATCGTTCTTCTCGCAGTTTTAGCTGTATGCCTGGGATGCACATAGCTCAGGTGGCATGATTTTGCAGTGGTTAACAGTGTCACCTCACATTAAGAACGTTTCCCCTTTCAAATTCCAGCAGTGGACTTTCTGTGTGAAGTTTGCACGTGCATTTTGGCTTTCACTCATATTTCATATACAGTGGCTTGCAAAAGTATTCTGCCCCCTTGAACTTTCCCACATTTTGTCACATTACAGCCACAAACATTGAAGGAAATTGCCTTCCCGGGTTTCCTCCGTGGCGTGAGCGATAAGCAGAGTTTGTCCTTTCCTTATAAGACTCCTAATTATTCAAAGTAACACTCAGGTATGCCGTTCAGCGGGGTTAGTTACGATATCGGGAGCAGCTAGGAGAACAAAGTGATACAGAAACTGTTCAGATTGCTTTCCCAGAATCAACTCAAAGGTTTATTTGATACACAGCAGTTTATATAGAGAAAAAAAGGTTCGTGTGTCAGCTTTCCCAGTTCAAACCGGTACAGACTAAATAAGGAAACGTCTTCCTGCCTTCTGAGCAAAGTATCCCTTGTGTAGTTTATCAGTTCAGCTATAATTTATGATCATCCCAGCAAAATACACTCCTAGACATAGAATACAGAGTTCTTTCATCAGTGAATTCTGAAACAAACCACCTAGCCTTTAACGAGCCTTTTCCAGGAGATAAAAAAAAAGGGAGGATGGGAGTAAGGAAGTGGTCTCATCTCTGTGGTGTTTTTGACCTTGAGGTACCAGCTTGTGAGTCCTACACATTAATTCTTGGGTCACAGAGAAAGAGAAAAACAACTAGTAGATCGGCCTTATTGAGTAAAAGTTTTCCTGTATAAAACAATATCCTGTAAATGCTTACCGTGGTATCAAAATATCATAACAAACATGAATCAATTTTATTGGAATTCCACGTGAAAGACCAACACAAAGTGGTGTACACGTGAGAAGTGGAATGAAAATCATGCATGATTCCAAACATTTTTTACAAATAAATAACTGCAAAGTGGGGTGTGTGTAATTATTCAGCCCCCTGAATCAAAACCACCTTTTGCTGCAATTACAGCTGCCAGTCTTTTAGGGTATGTCTCTGCAGTGCAGTCAGTTGCCCATAGACATTGCCTGATGAGTGCTAATGACTAAATAGAGTGCACCTGTGTGTAATCTAATGTCAGTACAAATACAGCTGCTCTGCGATGACCTTAGATGTTGTCTAAGAGAATATTGGGAGCAATAACACAATGAAGTCCAAAGAACACACCAGACAGGTCAGGGATAAAGTTATTCAGAAATTTAAAGCAGGCTTAGGCTACAAAAAGATTCCCCAAGCCTTGAAATCCCACGGAGCACTGTTCAAGCGATCATTCAGAAATGGAAAGAGTATGGCACAACTGTAAACCTACCAAGACAAGGCCGTCCACCTAAACTCACAGGCCGAACAAGGAGAGCGCTGATCAGAAATGCAGCCAAGAGGCCCATGGTGACTCTGAGCGAGCTGCAGAGATCTACAGCTCAGGTGGGGGAATCTGTCCATAGGACAACTATTAGTCGTGCACTGCACAAAGTTGGCCTTTACGGAAGAGTGGCAAGAAGAAAGCCATTGTTAACAGAAAACCATAAGAAGTCCCGTTTGCAGTTTGCCACAAGCCATGTGGGGGCACAGCGCTATGTTTTTTTTCATTGGTTGTCTCCTTTATGGCAAGATCACAGAGCTAATGCAAAAAGTGAAGTGAAAATACTTTATTTAAAAAAAGCAATAACTTATTGTCTCAAATTAATAAAAAAAATTATGTTTGATTTGCAGTAAAGTGCAAAATCAAAGGCCAGACTTCCCTCAACGCCCAACAATTTTATACATCTCCAAAATTGTAGGGATTGGTTAAAGGACTCTGTTTTGTTAAACTTCTAAATTGCATCCTGCCCTCAGTATTTCTGTCCAGTTTATTTCCTGACATCACTCGCAAACAAAATCTGTCAGGACTCAAACACAGAGAGGTCTGTCTTTATACCTTCCAGAATCTCCTTTGTGCCCTGGTGCTTAGTGCAGTTGTTTTGTCTTATCACATTTTCACACAGTCCCCTCTGCAGCTTTGACAATTTTGAAATACTGCTTCTTTTTTTATTCTGTAGCGCTTAAAACAAGAGAATGAGTGGAACGAGTCCTCAGAGAGTCACTCTACCATCAGCGTTAATGCAGGCGGTCTCCATCTGTTGTTGAACACTGACACATGCCAAGGAGGCACTGGCACTGCACAACTAACCTTCTACACCACAAGTTGCATATATCTGAGTATGTGTATGTGTGCATGTGTGTGTGTGTGTGCATACACCCATGTAGGTACATTTTATGCTTGATAAGAGCTAACACCACTGTGCTGCTTAGTGCAATCATGTCCAGCTCCAGGAACAACAGACTAAATCACAGGCTTCAGGTCATTAGCTTAGAGCAGCAGTAAGTGACGGCTGCAAAGCACCGTTTCCAACCAACCGGGGTGAGCTGCAGTGGACTTGAGACATTGCGCACCTTCCTGCATGTCCTGTTTTCAACATTTTACACTTGTCATTGAGCTTACTACCCATTAATGATGCCATTAGCCCCTGTGGTGTTTGAGATTAAGGAACGGTAAGAGCAGCTAGATTAATAGGTTTGTCATTTTATTGGCAATATTCTGTCAGCAAGGCAGCAGGGGGATGGAAGCTGAGGATGAAAACAGAAAGAGAAATTGTGCACGAGTGGCGAGGATGAACAAAGAAAAGGAACATTTATTACTCTGTTAATATACTATCAATTTTTCTTAGATTTAATTCTCTTGCATAACATAAATTCATAAAGAGGGTATCGGTGATATTTCAGGTCACAGTAGTGTTTCCACAGCTGGCCTCAAGCAAGCTGGTTTGTAGCTGCACCAGTAAGTCCAAGGTCCAGGGTGGCTGTAACTCCACATAGATTCGACTTCCTCCTAGATGCCATAAGCAGTTTTTATCTCTTGCACCCATTTCTGCTTCTATTTTCCACAAAGCTTCAAGTATCCCCCTGTTTTCCACATGTGTGATCTTACCAAATATTAAACAAAAGGCTTCACAAGATAAACAGCGTAATCAAAGCATTATTTAGCATTACTACTAATATACTTTAATCACCTCAACACTTTTGTAAGGCAGCACACAATTTGTAACTCTTATTATATTCAACAGTGATTTATGAAGTCTCTCTTACCCGGTTCACAGATCCCCGTTGTGCTTGTGCCAGGAATGGCATCCAGTGTAAAACTGCCAAATCAAACATGTGGCGCTAACGCTTTCTGCGACCCCTTGTGACAAGAGAGCAACTGAAAGTAGCTAACTTTGTTGGTGCATAAACTGAGGTATTTATTCATGAACAGTCTAATATTTTGTTGGACCACCTTAAGATCTCAAGCTTTCTGAACCACTTCTTCACAACTATAAGCTGATGAATTCTGGCATTACATTGGAATACGCCATTAGGAAAGGAAACATCGAATCCATCCATGGATAAACCTGGTTATTCAGAGTGTTAAGGTAGTCAGCTGACTTAATTCTTCTGGGCACATAATTTTTCTGAACCTATACCTGATCAACTGAAGACACCCCAGATTATAACATTGCCCTGCATAGGCGTGTGCGGTAGGCACAAGGTATGGTGGATGCATTCATCTGCCTCTCTTCTAACTGTAATACATCAATCTCTCTCGTAAATCTGGACTCATTAGACCACATGACCTTTTTCCATTGCCCTAGTGTCCGATCTTTATTACTATCACTAGCAAACCTAAGCTTTTTGTTGTTGTTGTTTCAGTTAGCCTCAATAACTGAGTTTCTTAAGCCTGCACAACATGTAAAAATGCTCTTATTTTCCCTATTGAATTTATGATTTTTGATTTCACCAACTGGAGATTAAGCATCTGAATTTCAGGAGTGGGACCACGCCTCCAAACACGCTCCTTCCGGTTCTCATCTATATATGTTCCCCCAGTTCTACAAGTTGTTCGTTCTCATTTACGTGCCCCACCCTCTCTCCCCTTTTTAATCAGTTTCCTTAGATGTTTTCTTTACTTGATACAGGCCAACAAGTTCACCGTTCTGAGATGGAGTAATATTGTTTCAGATATGTTTTCTGGCATGGTTGTTTAAGAAATGAGCATCAGTTGGGGTTAAATAACATGCTGCCAGCTGAAGCACACTACTGATATCATCCAGTGGAAGGATTTTATCAATGTGGTTTGATTAAATCCAGACAGTTTTTTTTCTTTTCTTTTTTTTAGCAATATCATTTGAAATATTGATTATTGATAATTTGAAGTTTGTGTTTTGCCCCGTTTAACATTTGGAGTCTCTTTGCGCTTCCTCCTCCTCCCAGCTGCTTATAACAGATATTTGCTCCTCCCTGATCTTGGTTTTGTTGACGTCTCTTCCTGTTAAAATAGAGTTCTTCCTTCTCACTGTTGCCCATCATTGGATTCATGGCCTTTTCTCTAGTCCTGTATAAAACATGTTAACTGGTGGTGCATAAATAAAAATGAATTAATTATATCACTTACAAGTGATTCACAGAACAAATGCACCAAATTTGTGATATATTGTTAGAAATAAATAAAGGCACTGTAATTTTTTATGCTGTTTATAATGATAACTGATAAATACTTTGATGTAAACAAACCAACAGGCGGTGTTTTGCTGCAGTGTTTTAAAGTATCGCCACCTTGGGTATGACTTTTATACTACAGTACCTTAAAGCTAAATTCCTGCTGCCATGGAAACATTAAAATACAAATACAAAAGTAAAAGTATACAAATCAGTGCTTAAAGCTTTTTAAAACGAGTGTGTGCTGATGCAATGTGTACAAAAAAAGCAGGTATGTGCATAAAAAAGTGTCATGGTTTAGTGCTTTAGAGTCTTTTTCTCATTTAAGTAAAGTTCTCTTATTGATTGTGAGGAAAAACAATCTCTGTTGGCTGGAACAGGCAGGTCATAGTGTCTGGTTCAGACTTGGAAGGTCACTGTTGACAAATTAGTTTGTTGATGGGTCAGTGAGAGGGGTCATGAGCCCGCTGGAAGAGGTCAAAGTTCAAGTTTGTGCAAACACAAACTCACTCTGCTGCAACTACTGTCAAGAGCTTTGCAGACTTCAGTTCTTCGGTCAGCATAACTGAGAAGTATTAGCCTTGCATTTTAACAGTCTGCTAAGATTATATGGGACAAGAAGATGGATGGCTGGATTGTTGATGGATGGTTCACATAACATTTCATCTTTTATATGAACTTCAGTCAGTCCTACTGATTTTCTTGTTTTCTTTTTAATGAAACATAATCTGTCTCTGCTTTATTATTTGTGAATAAAATAATAAATTCAAGCTTTGTCTTATTTTGTCAAACTGGCCTACAGTGTGTCTATGGGATTGTGCAAAAGAGACTGCTCGTGCGAGGGCAGCCAGTGCACAGACGTTTTCTATCGCTCCATTAACTCCCAGCTGATTGAAAGGCTGGATCTGATGTGTTAATCTGTTCTCCCTGGTGAAAGATTCCTGTCTTTAGAGACACTAAACTCACACATACTCTCCATCTCTAGTGCTGACTGAAAAAAAAAAAACCAACGTAATCAACTGAGATTTCTACAAGGTTCCTCATTCACCTCACAGTCTTCTGAAAACCTTTGATCAAGAAGTGCTTGGGTTTCACATAAACGGCTGGATACCTTTCAGAGACCACGCTAAGCACACAGCTACTTGGGGGATTTAGGCTACTTTAATGCCTGTTTTCAGAGCTTCGCTGCGGTATTTGAACCAACACGTTAGCTGAGGTGCACGGGGACTTAAGAACTGCCACACACGTAGATATCGCTGAGGACAACGAATGTGTGATTGTCATGAAATATTGGCTCTGCTTAAAGGCTCTTCTTTGTTGGCTGGCAACAAAAAAGCGTGCCTTCAAGTTTTGGGAGATGCCATACCTTCTTATGTCAGCTTTTTTTTTTTTTTTAAGTTCTTGGCTCTTGGTATTAAACAGAATTAATTCAGTTATAGCTAAGAATCGCAAATGGGATCAATAAATTCCATTTACCAAACAGCAAAATGTAATAGGAAGTCAAGTCCCTTGCATATATTCTGCAAACATAACAGCATCATCAGTTGTATTTATTCATAGATATGTAGTGCCCATATTAATTCCTTCATATCCTTTTTTAGCTTCTTCATCTGCCTTTATTTTCTTGTGCAGTTTACACTCTCAACCAAATCCTATGACAAATACACTTCATTTCCAATGACTGTGTCCCAATTTCCTGACTGACTGATGAGACATCTTTGTTTGGAAACAAACCTGCGCTCTCTCTCAAGTCCTGACTGAAATGAATCATTCAGGATTCTTATCAAATAAACATGTTTGTCAGGAGGCAGTTTTCTTCATATATCTGTGTGTGTCTCTCTCATTTTATTACAGCATTGCTCTTTAATGTTAGAATGTTAGTCTCTTTGTCTCCTCTTTGACTACATGCCAGCCATTGACTTGCAAGTTTCTCCAATGTAAAAACGTAGCTCTGTGATGACACTCCAAACTGAGACTATCAACCATATTTTGCAGCATGAGATCTGCTTCATTAAAGCCTTTTTTCCCTTTAAATAAGCTGAAAGCCGATCAGTGCTGTTCGTGTCTGTTTGTCAGCAGGATTAAGTGGGCCTTCCTGATTCCCTTCTCCTTCTTTTCTCTGGACACCGGGAATCCCTCGACTCATAGACAAGACAGAGTCAGACTTACTTTGTGGCCAAAAACCACTGGCTCCACATTTTCCAGTGGCCAGTGCACTACTGACAAAAACACTCACAGAGAGCACCACCGCCCCCATGAATCAAAGCGCAGAGCAGCGAAAGGTTAAAAGCTCCTGGGGCCTGCACACACATTTTTCAGGGGGGCGGGTAATAGGATCAGGGCCTCCATAACTCCCCAGAACAGCCAATCCTCCCTCGTTTCTGCCCGTTTAGCCTTCAAAGAGAAAGTTTGTGTGTCTGTGACGGTTGGTCAGGGGGTTAAGAGGAAAGTGCATTTTTTCGGTCACAAACTCAATTTCCTTGGTGAGCTGAAGAGGCCATGCTTTAAAACCCAGAGTATAAAGCCTGTTTAATTTGTCCCACATACAGCATCCTCCTGAACCTCTCCCTTTGGTATGGATAGACCTGACTGCATGAGCTGAGGAACTCGTGGCAGCCAGCTCTTTTTAAAGCTTTGACTTATGTCATTATTATAATAACACACTCTGCATTCTTCCATGCTTCTGTGTCATCCTGTCTTTATGTTGTTATCTTAATGTGGACAAATTGTCAGCAAAGGAAATGAGGCTGAACAAATTAACCCTGTTTCACATTAAGAACTCCAGTATGCTCCCTACACATATCCCCCCTTTTTAGGGTACATGCCCTAGTCTACGAGGTTGAAGAAGTTAGTTAGATGATCCAAAAATGATCAAAGACACAAAGGATTTGCCAGAAATGGATAAAGCCCCACTGACACCCAGATATATCTGTATTCATTTGCAATATTCCCACTGTATGAGGCTTTGACAGCGTGGTAATCAGGGCTAAAAGTAACACTAAGGACCTGCATGGCCTTTGTATTGCGTACACAGTTCTACAACGTGATCAGTTATCACCATGCCTCTGAAGCTACATGCCTGAACTGCTCGTCTCATGACTGGGCCGTACATTTTAGCTGTCATCACTTGAGCGAGGGCACTGTCCGTGATAATTAAAGGAGCTCTATTGTCGTGCAGGAAAGCTGCTGTTCCCATGCATGCAGAAATGAGATCAGATGACTATGACAGGGTGAATGTGGAGAGGGAGTAGGTGACGAGGGGGCAGGGTCCCCGAGGGTGACCTCGGCCAGGCTTCGCTCACCAGCTGCTGCCTGAAACAGGACACCCGAGCCCCTCTGCTGCCATCCACCTGGATAACTTACCTGACGCACACAAACACTCAGTCAGTGTTGCACACGTGTGTAGATACAGATGCAAATGCCAACAGTATCCTATTCGGACTCATACTACAGTCTACTCATGCACACAGGGCTCTCTGTCGGAGACCATACATTGCTGTAGAAACTGAATGCAGTCTCAGTTGTGTGGCAGCGCTATGGGGCTTTAGATTAGGCTGTGTTCAAGGTGGTTTTAGGGTTGAACTGTCTTTGTGTGCGAGTTCTCTCAGTGTGATCTGGCCAGTTTTCTATTCACCGCAACCTGTTTCATTCTGCTGCTGGCCTAGGGGTGGTTGCCTGGGCCATTTTCTAGCTGCACATGGTATTGGCAGGTGTTTCTTTTCACCTGCCAGTGCTCAGTTTCACCAAAAGTCATAAGGCAATAGAGGTCCATGTTACCCACCTGCTTGGCAATGTTTGCATTTTAAATGGGCAGCAGCAGAGTGCAAGTATTGTGCTGCAAGTAGCTGGTGCCTTGAACCATACATTATATTAATTTGCTATGTACCTTTTGTAATCTCATTATGTAGCTGCATAAAACAGGCTGTATCTTGCAATAAATGAACTGGACAAACATACAATTACAGCATCTTGACGTTGGTTTTGAAGGTAATGTTGCTTCACCAGGGTTTATCTTCAATTGTCTGTTTCTTCTCTGTTTCCAAAGAGGTGTGTAGCTCATGACAGTAAATGTATTTTATACCTTTAGCTCTCTTTAATGTGGTTTCATTGGTAAAATTGAACTGGTGGTCACTTTACTAATAGACAATTTTATGAGGTTTCTCTTGTAAATGAGACATTGAGTCTCAGTGGTACTTCCTGTATACATAAAGGTTGAATGAAAAATAAAAATAAACCTCTCTTATTTTGAAAGATCAGGCCTAGTCCTTACCTTCTGGCTTGCTAGCTTGCTACAACTGTCTGCAACTCACCCAGTTCCTTCTTTGGGGTTCTGTTCCACAGTTGCATGGATACTAACTCCACCATCTTGGACCATACCAGTGCACATTAGTGTCTTTTTTTTCTCTCTAGACCTTCTGCAAACTGGAGGTGTTTCTACACTTGTGTGCTTCTGCACTGAATTGACTGAAGCTGCGGAGCAGTCCGAAAAAGTGGAGAAAGAGCCTTTTCAGAGAATTAGAGATTCATTGGAGAAGCAGCTGACAGTATAGCGCCATCATTTGTCATAATGTATTTGGCAACTAAGATTTTTTATCAGGCTGAAATTACAAACATTTATAAACCAGCAGCTGCCTATAGATTGCAGTGACTTGGCATCTGATTGCCACCCCATTATTCAAATGAAGGGCGGGAAATAAAGCTATAGAGACAAAAACTGCTTCATAGCACGCAGTGCGCATATTTATTTCAGCTGTAAAGTTATGCACTTTCTCATGGGAGCCTTTGAGGATTGATTTTAAAGTGGCCATTAGAGAAACTTCTGTCTTTGGCACTGTTGTGCTCTCTTCACTTTTAGCTTCTTCTTTTTTTTTTTTTTTTGCAGAAGGTAATACCACTATTAGGTTTGAACCCCATGACTTTGAAATGTGGACACAAGTTGGTTTAACTTCTGAAATTTTATAAGATGCTAATTCTTCTTTGGCCGGTACTTGCAAAATACCTTCACTCTGTGACCAGGAGAGTCTTTAAACAATATTATTTATCATCTCATTGAGGTTTCCCCAAGTTAAATAAAGGTTACACACCATGTATCAGCGTGACCACAAAGCGTGCTAAGAAAAAAAAGCACCATGTGAAGGAATGTCAACACGGTTTATGACTGTTTTTTAAGGGCCAGGCGGCATTATGTGTAGCAATACATCACACTTAAATGCACCTTAAAACGGTCAGTGTTTGGGGAAATATTTGACAGCATGTGTAAATGATCCTCTATGCAACCTCGCTGATTACTATGGCATCCCCAGAAACAGATTCATCACCTGTGCACACCTAAACCTCAATGGCAACACAGTTCTTTAGAAAAGGGTAACAAACTGCCATACCTGTCATATTTGTGAGTCCAAGGGCCTCTGCTCGTAGCAGAGCTGGTGCGTACTTCATGCACTGACCCCTTTGGCACTCCCATTTGTCAGAACAAAACAGACCTTAAAATAAAAGGTTGAATAAACGGGTGGAGAAATCAGTGGGTTCAGTGACAGAACAGGGAGTGGTCCGGCAAAAACACACAAAGTTTTATATGCCGCAGATTGCATGCTATCACTAATCTAACACAAAAAAAAGTCAATGGGCTAAACTTAATTTAGTTGTTCATGGAGACAAATGAGCCTCTTTCATGGCGGTGGAGGACCAACTGTTCAAATTTCCCATTGCTTGTTCTTTATCTTGACATCAACCCTAAGTATGACCTTCTCCACCAAAATATACAGTCTGAAAGGTAATATTGAATCTGTCTGTAACACCTCATAAGGGTCTCCTGTAGGATAGTTCATCATGTTGGCACTCTCCAGTAACACTTTGTCTCCACAGCTATAGCCTTGGGTGATAAATAATTACTTAGTGGAACCTTGACTTTTCTTCTGTGGTGTTTGCATGCTGTCCCTTCACTCAGCACTGTGGCACTCTGACAACTTCAATTATTAACAAGCTCCTTTTGCTTTGGTGTGTACTCTCGGTGTGTTTCGATTTTTTCTGTGTTGAAAAAACAAAAGGCAGAAAAGACGAACTTTAGACTGCAAGGGTAAGCACTGGCTGACTGATTGTTAGTTTGTTGTGTGTATGAAGTAGACAAGGGGACAATTTTGGGAGCTTTCTTTTTTTTGAACGAGAACAATAAGGAGCTCAAAGAGCCTCAGAGGACGTGTTTTTCGGCAATAATACAGCCCGTATGTGTGTTTGTGTAAGGGCCTCCAAGTGTGATGGGCCAGTGTCTGTAATGAGTGGGAGGTAAACAGGACCGAGTTCTTATTTATTCATAAGGCAAACAGAGGATGTGCACTGAATGGGAATAAGTGTGTGATGATTTATTTAGAGCTATTTGTTTCAGGCCACACAGGCTAATTTCCTTCTAAAACAACTAGTGGTCTTTATCCAACTCTGCCCCCACTGTCTCTGGGTATGTACCTCCTTTTTACTATCTCAAAAGAACAAACAGAACAATTTGTACTTTTGTGCAATTGCTTTTACAGTTTAACACAAGCATAAACAGGAATAACTTGTGCAAAAAGGGTCAAGAAGTCACGAAAGAGGTCCAAAAAGAAAATATAAATGAAGAGGAAAAGTGTCTGTTGAGAACAACATAAGTTGTATAAAAGATGGACATAGCCACTGTTATACTCGCTTTATCATAGCAAGTGAGCTTCAAGGAGCAGATTATAGGAGCATTTTTAAACTTTGCATAGACCCAACTTCCAGTATTTATAATAAGAAGAAAGCAGTGTGTCCCAGCTTCCAAGAACCAACCCAGTTAAGCTATAAAATGCATAAAAATCACGAACCCCTCAAGTTCTCAGAGCTTTTACTAAAGCGTGTGTTTGCATGAAAAAGAGAATGAGACGTTGATAAAAGCTTACACAGGCCTAAATTGAGTTCATGTGGGTGTGAGAGTGGGGAAATCCTAAACCTTGGAATCACTGACTATCATCTGATGACAAGCTTTTTTGTTTCTTCCACACATATGCAATATTTACCACCTGCAACATGAAGGTATCTGTTGGCTACATCACAAGTCCCAAAAAATAACCCCAGAGGTTTTCAGATGCTGCCCCCTTTGTTCCCTGATTAACCCACCGAGTCTATTTGGCTTTTAGAAACTGCTTCCACATTTACATTTGCAAAACACTCAAAAGGATTATCCCAAAACTACAGAACTCTGACCTTAATGTAGCATTCATGCAAATGCACTTCATGCTTCTATAAGAAAAAGGTTCCAGTGCGGTGGCACGGCTCACAGAACAACATTTTGGCTTTACCCCTAAGACAATCTGGTCATCTTGTTTAGAGTTCTGTCACCCTGCTTTTCTTTCAAAGGAAGGAAAATTTGAGCTTAACATGAGCACATCTTTAACCACGTGTCAAGATCAATTATCACCCTTTGAAAAGCAGCAACCCTTTTGAAGGAGGTTCTCTTAAGGAGGGATGCGTGAAAACTTCGAAGTCAAAACACACATGTCTGGAAAGAGTCCTGCTCCCAGACAATCTTAATTGCTAATTTTGTGAGTTGTCTGCTGTACTGTGGGCACAGAAGTGACAGTTCAAAGAGCAGTGCCTTGCTTTATTACTAGCATGCAAACCATTGGTAAAAATGCCTTTTCATCACGAACAAACAATTGGTCATTTTCATGAGAATGTCTTTAAACATAAAGCCAGCAATTTTGCTGCAGCATAGCTAAACATTTCTTTCTGTATGTCTTTTGCAGGCCACAGTCTCTCTGTTCTGTCACAATGAAAAACTTCAGTGAGGGTCAAAATAAAATAAAGTAATGACAGCTTGGAGGATATGAAAAAGAAAGTCGTGAAGCACTTTCATCTCCAGAGAAAATATTGATGGTTATTATCCGTCATAACTATAAATCACATGATCACCTGCACTCCTGGGAAGTTAGTATAAAACACAGGTATATTCGTTCAATCTGAGAGTAATAGACCACGTGAGAAAGTCCTTTTTTGAAATTTGGATATCCTTTTCAGTCTATGATAGATAAAGCAAACTTGAAACTGAAAAGACAACTCTATTGCCCCCCGGCTGTTTTGATTAAGACTGTGTGTGGAGCGTGCCTGGTGGATATATTTGCCCAGACTAGGCCAGGGATTAAGGGCTTCTCTTCTGGGAACCAAAGAAAACAGATCTGATCCCCTCCATGTCTCACCGCAGGGCAGAAGTGGGTGGTGACTGTGCTCAAGTGTGGAAATCAATAGGTCAGTGTGTATGTATGCGTGAGTGATTTCATACGTTTACGGCACAGAGTGAAGCCACATCTGCATATATGTGCATGTGATTGACGGGAAGTTGTAGAAACGATCCTGGGTGTGTGCAAATTCTCCCACTGCTGCCTTCCTCTTCAAAGTAATCTCTCTGATCCCTTTACTTCAACATTTTACATGGCCTATATGATGCTTAGGGCACTTAACATGCAAGCACACAAGCACACTCAGTCCAGCCATCTTTAGCTGTGCTTCTGTACCGTCTGTTGTGTGCAAAAACAGGCTCAGATTTGCGTGTGTGGACAGAGGGATCTGGATGAAAGAAGGTTTAGGTGGCTTACTTTAAGTCGAGTGGGCTGCGAGCTAATTGTGCGCAGGTGACTCCACGCAGGTGCTCCTGCGTGTGTTTGTGAGGCACGTAATGCTATTATGATGGAATGAGGATAATAACCATAAAGGATGAAATATAAGAAGAAAGAAAAAGACGATCAAAGAGATTTGCAACGCTACCAGAAATGCCTGTCTTTCTGCAGCAGCCTGCCGCACCCTCAAAAAAACAAAAAAAATCTCACCGCATGCGGTCAGCTGTTTTTCAAAAGACAGACTTAAAGTTCCCTCCAGAATCGTGCCATTGATATCGAGCTGAATACACTCTGGCAAGGGTGGTCTGTATGTTGTCCCACAGCAGATGTCGGCGTCTTTCATACTAAGCTTTGGAGAATTGAGCTGATGGATGAAAACTGTCTCTGTTTATTACTGTGAGGAACCGTCACTAAGGAGGACCTGCTGACCCACTCAGGAAGGAATAACAAGCAAATTGAACGAGTCAACAAATGGACATCAGCCTCCGCTTCCCCCTTGCTCCCGTGACACTGCGCAGGTCGTCGAAGTCACAACATCATTTTCAGCACACTGACAATCTCCTTCAGAGATTTTCAGAGACTTTCAACAGGTTTCCTCCTCTCATCACGGTTCATAAATGCTTGAGAGTGCAATTTCTCCAAATCAATCAGCAGACTGTGGGAGGAAAAGGCCAAGAGCAAAGAAAAACATGCAGGTGCAGTAGAAGAGGAAAGAAAAGACAGAGGTGTGGAAGAAAAAGGGAGACTGTCCCTTCAGGCACGGGCTCTGACTGATACACTGTTTATACATTCAGTCTACTGTTACTCTGTAGCTAGACAGAAGCATGTTGGCCATTTCAAGCCTTCAGTTTTACCTTAAAACCATCACAAAGAACAGCAGAAACCAGTCCCTATTGCTGTCAGAGGCCAAAAGGGGTTATTTGTCAGGCTGAAAATAGGCTTGACATGTGTTTCCCAAAAGTTAGCACTACAGTGAATTCAATTCTTTATTCTTTAGAAGCTTTTCATTCACCTCTGTCTTTTTTCAAAAAGAGGTGTTAGTCATGTGACAGATAGGTGCACCCTGCCTCTCTGACTGGATAAATGGATGCTTTATGGATGTTTGTTATGGCTTTTATTAAAGCCGTGCAGTCAATGTACAGATAGAACACTTTTTTGGGGTTCATTTGCACAAAATAATCACACTCCATAACGTGATGGACATGTATCTGGAACAGATGAAGCACATTTTTATTGGATGGTCCACTTTGAAATATGACATTGTTTCAGTAGAAACAGCAGTGATTTTTTGTTTCTCTTTTCTTTACAGAAATGGGTAAAAACTGAAGAAAACCTCAAGTCTAAGAAAAGGAATAAAAAATGGCTAAACATGAAACATATACTATGAAAGTCTAACTTTAAAATGAAAAACTAAAATTAAAGATGACAACGAAGAAAACAACTCCGCAGTGGGCTGCAACACATTACTCTCCCACTGGCAGTACAGATGCTGATTCCTCTTCTCCACTTTCGCAATATGAAAGAATAATTACTTACACAGTTAAGTTATAATGTTGCTTAAACTGTCACTCATTAGATACATTTTAACAAGTCAACTCTGGAAAAGCATTAATTAAAACATTAAACATGACGCTCAGAATCAGCATATTCTCCAACATATACCACACATCTCTTTCTGCCTTACCACACTTGGCACTTTCCCCAAGTTAAAAGCAGTCCAAATGGTTGGGTACTGGCTTGGAAGTTCTTGGGTTTAAACCAGGGGAAGGCTTGTTACAGAAGCTTTTTAAAACTCAGCATTCTGTTTATTGTCACTCTGTTATTTGTGCATTGGTGCCACAGTCATGAGATCTTAGAGAAAGTCTGACATCCTTTAATCTGTACTAGCTGTCAAACAATGCATGCCAGCAAAATGCAAAAGAACAAGAGTCGACAAGCACTGTGTGCTCCTGTAATTTAGAGGTTATAAGGGTACTGTACTTGTTTCAGACTCCTATAAGATGAAAGCTCACCTGTTTTGCAGAACATCGAAACAAGGGTTAAAGCAATGTTTCGCACAGCAGACTTCTTTGAAACAGTAGGCACAGTAGATCGAAGAACCTTTGCTTTTATTTGTTGGGTGTGTCACAAGTTTAACCGGCCATCAGTGATGTGTGTATTAACCCAGATGCCTAAAAAGTTGGCATGCACAATGGATAAGCTTCGGGAGGTGCAAGCTTAGGTTACAATAGCGTGTTAAATGCATTTATCAGATTTTGAACATGGTTCACAATCTCCACATTCAGCATTTTCTTCTTCATGTATCCTGGTGAAAGCAGACTTGATCCAAGTAATGATGTCTTTCTCTTTTCTGGCCAACTTTAGTGTTTCTGTGCAAGCACCAGAGCCGAGAACCTTACCTGCGATATTTCTGACATGCAGAACGGACGAACAAAGTTTGTTGTGGATTAACAAAATTGCAACACATTTAGCCTTATTCATCAAATGCAAGCAAATGCAGTTTCCAACCCAAAGAGCCCCCCAAAATTACTTCAACTTCCTGGACTTTATTCTACAATAAGCCTTTTCTTGAGTCTTCAAGATGCTGCCAACACACTAGAATATAAAAGAGGAAGAACTCACCAAGGAGCTGCTCAAAATGCATACTTACTGTTCGTGTACTTCTCGAATAAATACATGTGAAAAATATCTTTTTATATTACTTTTGCTAGAAAAATGCAAAAAAAAAAAGTAAAGCAGTTATGTTTATGGCATTAGCGTTTTTTCAAAACCCCCTGGACACTATGTGATTTCACCAAACCACTTTAAGAAGCATAGCACACAATATTTGTTTTACAGTTATGGATGTGCAAACTAAAAGAAAAAATAAGTGTCCAGGTAGTGCAGGTGTTTATTTGCTCTGTTTTTCATATGCAAACTAAATGCATTTTCCAACCCAAGGACCCCACAGGTACTACTTCAACTTCCTGGACTTTATTCCAAAAAAAAAGCTTGTACCTAAGTTTTCAAAATGCTCCCCACACCAAAAAGGATGTCAGACTTTAACCATCTTGTAAAATCCCCAATAATTCCTTTTGACACTCTTCCATGGAGGCTGGGCAGAGATAAGCTGAGACAATATGGGAAGGTGTAACAGAGGAGATGGGAAAGCAGGAACCAATGGGTGTTATCAATCCGTAGAAGGCTGAGCTTTAGTGGCTCATCCTTATGAGTGTGGATATACACCTTATGGATTTTTGCAATGAAGTTACAGCCATGACACCCCCCCCCCAAAAAAAGAGAGAGAGGTTCAGATACACAAAATATTTACATATAACATCTTTTATTCAACGGGTGCGAAAAAAAACCTCAACACTTTAAGAAAGAAACAGTCGCAACAATAAAGTTAGATTTGTTACATAATCTCCCCAAAGTCTATATAAGGTTCTTCTCTGAAGCTCTCTTGCACAACCACGCACAAACACACAGAAAATAACATTGTTAACATTGTTGATTGCGTTATCTTTTGAGGCACATCTGCTTTCAGAAAGTAGCTCACAATACAAGTGGACAAAGAAGGAACACAACTCAGTCATTGTTCTCATGCTCCCTGGGTTTAGCACAGTGTCCACACACACACACACACACACACACACACACACACACACACACACACACACACACACACACACACACACTGCCTCAAGGCAAGGAAGGCCAGTGACATTAAGTGTATTCAATACACAAGGAGGCATGTTGAGGAAATCTGAGTCACAGTTTGGGAAGGCCCTTTTCCTCCATCGGAGTCTATGTCTCTTGAATAACAGTGAGTGCTATCTTTGCTTGCAGCTTCATTAACTGAAGGTGGGTAAACGACCCTTGAAATAACAAACTCACAACTCTGGAACTGAAAGTGTTCCAACACCACATTCATCCATGTATAGTAAATACATAATGAAATGAACGACCTGAAATTAAAACGAGGATAACAATTTTTTAGCGCACACAGTATAAAACAAACAAAACTCTAAAAGCATGGAAAACATAATAATAAATGAGGACACACTCACCGAGGAGTTGCTCAAAATGCATACTTGCTTCTCGTGTACCTCTCGAATAAATACATTTCAAAAAATAACTATGTTTTATCTTTTCATATTACTTTTGCTAGAAAAAATGTGAACATTTTAAAGCAGTCATGTTTAATATATGGCATTAGTTTTTATCAGAAGCTCCTGGACACTATGGGATTTTACCCATCCTCTTGCGGAAGCACAGCACACAATAATTTCCATTTCACAGCCGAGGACTTGCAACGTGAAAGAAAAAAAGTTTCCCCAGATAATGCAGGCAGATATGATGCAAATCCTCCAACAACTCACTCTTTTTTTTTTCTTTTTTTTTTGAAGAAAACATCTCCATGAGCGTGGATCACAACGAGTTCTGAGGATGGAAAATGTAGCAGAGAAATATTGCATATCAAAACTGCCACTGAGGTGAGATAGGGCATCTTGATCTTTTTTAACAGCCCTGTATTGCTGCTAGTGTATTAATGCTGAGGATGGAGTGGTGGAAACACTGTTTGGAAAAAAAAAATACAAGACTTTGAGAACAGATTTGGGAATCTAAGAGAACGGTAAGCAAACGAGTGAATAAAAGTACTGGTTCTTTGAAAAAGTGTAAATATTCTTCAAACCTATTAGGAAAAAATGTCATATCTCGGCAAAAAAACAAAATTAGGCATTAAAAGTGGCAATACTAATATTGATAATATAATAATTATTATTATAATAATTTTACGTATATAGTTTTATTAATTTTGAATATTAATTTGCACTAATTTGAGAAAAATACAAAATTAGCATAAAGCTATGCCATTTATAAGGGGTTAAAAACCACTAGGGAAATAATATTTAGAGAAAGTGTAAGGAATCTCCATGGTTTTTGAACAAAAGTAGCAGAAAAAAAATTTTTTTTTTCTTATACCATTTTGTATCACCCTCAGTAAGGTACTCGTAAAAAACAAATACCAGATGATGCATATGCAAGTTAACTAATAAAAGCTATCACTTCTTTTAAATCAGTATATTGTTTCCTTCTAACCAGGCTCAGTTCACAGCCATGTGTTGCAACTGCTTAGGTCGCTAGCGAGTGGCAGCCATCTCATGCAGTTTGTAATGAAGATGCTTTGAAGCAGAATGTTTTCTTCTCAGTAAATGTTTGGTGAGTGTTTAGAGATAAGCTGGGGTCTTCCACAGGCAACGCTGCAATCTGTTAGCCTCTGAAACAATCAAGAAGGTTTTTGGTACACCCTCACATCTGTGGCCAGATTTTACTTGGTAACATCCAGCAACCTCCGGCAACCACTCACCAACCGGTTGCAGAACACACATTTTTCCCTAGTGACCTGTTTTTGGCAGGGGGTTGACTACTATAAATAAAAGTACTATCAATCAAATATATCTCAAATAATTAAGTATTATTAAAAATTAATTAATCGTTTTTATGTCATAAAATATTTTTTAAAATATAAATATTTCTATATAATTTTTTTAATAAACTAAATTTAATATGATAATTATATATGTTTGGAATTATCCATGACTTTTTTTTTTTTTTTTTTGCCAAAGTAGCCTTTTTTCCCCAATAACTATGTTATTGTAATTAAAACTTTATTCTCATAACAACAAAACTTTATTCTCAGAATCTTATATTGATTTTCTGTCAGTTGTGATCCTTTGCAGTCTGATAGTTCTCAACTTCACGAGAAAAAACCAAAACTAAACTAAACATTCAGTCATCCCAACCAAAAAATCTTCCTGTCATCTGGTAGAACTTCATGTTGAAGGGCCTGTAGAAGTCTCGTAGTCTCTGCACCACCTCAGGGTCAATGTTTGGATGGGTTCGCCCTTTGGTTTTGCCAAGGCAGTGGGGCTTGCTGCTGCCTTCTGCTTTCTTCAGGCACGGGAATCCCTTGGTCTGGTTGAAATAAAAATGTTTGTCTGTGATGATCCTCTTGAGCCCGAGAAAGTCTTGCACACGGCCCAGCTCTCCAGCTGGGTCGCTGATCAAACGCTCGCCGCTCACAAACAGGATCTGCTCCATGGGGAAGTACTGCAGCCAGTTGTCCAGGTGCTTGGCGTAGATGCCAATCTGGATGGCGCTCCATGATGTGTCAATGAGCCCTGTAGTCCTGTTTTTAAAGGTGAGGCTCTCAAACGAGGGAATGTCAGGCTTCTTAGACAGTGTCTGTGTGTAGTCGGAGATAGCTCTAGTGACAGGATCCCTCACTACGACGATCAGCTTGGTGTTCCGGGACATGGCGGAGATTCGGGCAGGAGCTTCCCTGGTCACAAAGTAGCTAGGAGTTTTCTCCATTGTGATTTGACCCTCCAGGGTCTTGGGCATCAGCTCTCTGAGAAGAGAAAATAGTGAGAGAGAAAAAAGGAAGTGAAATATTTATTTGACCTGCACTCTTCACCGAAACCTACTAAGCAACTGTCGCAGTTACACAACCGCTCTTACAACAATAAACATTAAAACTGGACGAACTCCAGCTAAGTCATCAAAAACATTGAATCCAATCAATCAAGAATAACACTAGTAACAGTTTGGTTGCAGAAGTTTATTTATTGGATTTCTCTCATGCGTGACCAAATGTTGATTGGCAGGTTTGCCGCAGCTCCGCTTTCAGGAACGCCTCTGGATGTAAAGAGATGTGGTGTGGTTATAAAAGAGGGGGCTCTCCCTTGGGTGCATTTGAAAGGGGGTATTCCTCACTCTTGTCCAGAGCAAAAAAGAGAGAATGTCAATCTCTATACCTCTACTATGGTAATGCCAGTTATAAAATATTAATACTCAATGCCCTCGCAGTATGATCACCTTCTTGCCATTCTTTTTCAACAAATGGAAAAAAAAAAGTATCCAAAAAATCCATTCAAGTGGATAGGGAGACTTTTTTTCCTCCTCACAAGGTTCACATATGGTTCAACATTATGTTTATTTCAAGCATAATTTGGAAAATTTCTCATATAAATGGTTCCACTTGAGCAATCTGAACACAATGCATAGCCACATACTGATCCTAAATGAAATGAAATCCTGGTGATAAAGTTCAGCTAGAGCAATCCCTGAAATTATAATATTTGGTCGTAGTTATAAATGGCATCTTTTCACCATTTTCTTTCACATCTCTCTACCTCCACTCTCCTTCTGTCCAGCCGCCTTCAGGACAGCGACCTTAAGCAAAAGTGGGTAAAAGCAGCCCATGAATGATTAACGCACCCTCCCTCTACCATTTAGAGTCTCTGCAGAATACAGCTTTAAAATTCACCAAAGTACAGAATGCAAGTGTCAATTATTCATCTGCTTGGCTGCTGCGTAAAGCAAGGACTGGCACCGACTAAGTGGCCCGGCCTGTTCCCAAGGTAGATGAAGTTTCCCACCTGTGACAGAAGACCATCAAAGAGGGTGGTCCTCATAAATTTCTGGAGAGTGCTCGACAACTGAATCTGTTGCGTGTAATACCATGTAGTAAAATACATAGTAACATATACAATCACAGTGCAGCTTCTGCCTGACAGTAGGCACGTTTTAATTTCTGATGTGACAGGCACCGTTTTTCATCCTTGCTAAGACACTGGTATACAATCATGCTCCGTTTAGCATGCACAGTATGAAATAAGACAGAGGGCATGTTTGCCGAGACGGAGTGCTAAACAAACAGAGTGCATTTCTAAAAGACACTAGCCGAGATGAACGTGATGGCTGTTTTTGCTCGGGGCTGTTTGCAATTACTCTTTATAATGACAAATACAAGCTCTTTCTGATCAAATGCTCTAACTGGTGGGTTGACAACGAACAGATAACAGGTGCAGACATTAAAGATCTGTCGGATCTGTCGCTGTTACGGCCTGAAGATTTAGATTTAGATTAATCTGCCATCTGCACAGGTACAGGAAAGTGCATGGAAATTGGAATAAATGTGTGCACGCTCAAACTTTTCGAATAGATTTTTTATAATATGCAGCAATAGTTGTAAAAGAAAACATACTATAAGCATAATGAAAACAGTAAACTAGGTAAAGCTGCTGAATGTACTGTTTTTGTGAGTAAAGCTGCTGCAGGTTGGATCACCGAAATGACAGAACAAGAATGGCATTGTCAGTTTTCTTTATGGTTGTCTCAGGTTTTAAAACAGCTGCTGGCTGATCTCAGTGTGTGAGGTGAAATGGATCTAAGAGCTACAAGTCAATACCTTCAGGCCAATGTCAAAACACATCCAGTATCCTGAGTGAATCCCCTCTTTGAGGGACGATTCACGAGGTCAGCACAGTGGGGACAAGCAGGATGTGGTCGATAAGAGCAACAGCGTCAACACAGGTGCACCGATGTCTCGACATCTTCCTGCAACACTGACCGTCAGCTGACCTCCGGAGTCCTCTCAGTAACTGCGACCTCTCCTACAGCTGTGTAAAGAGGATCCCGGACAAGGCTCCTTTCCTCTCGCATTAGCTCTGCCCCATCGCACCGAGAGTCCAGAGCGAGGCAGTATAATAGTACTTTGAAACAAAATCAATGCCATCAGGGATTACAAAGGCTGCAGAGCTGACAAGTCACTGATGGAGAACATTGAGACTATTTATTGATAAAAGAGGACTTCCAGACGCTGGCATGCAGGCAGACACTCAGAATGTCTTCCTGCCTACATCGGGAACATGCTGATTTGGGAACCACCAACCTTCCAAAGCAGTCCTCACAGGTTTCCGACGCAAAAGAGAACATTACTGCGTTATGAAAAAGAAATGAGTCTGTACTAAAGGAAGCATCCATATTTCATGGTGTGCGTTGAGCTGGTCCTGTGGTCGACGCGCTAACAGCAGTGGTGTGGTGCTGCGAGGCCACTCGAAACAGTGGGGGGAATTTTCGGAGACAGGGAGGGATGTGGCATGGTGTAATGTAGATTACATGAAGACAGCCATGTTTGGAAGTTAAAATAGAGACGTCATAAAGTAGTAGTCAGAGTGATATAAATTTTATAGTCACCTGAAAAATGCAATACTGATTAAACAGCATATTTGTTTCTGTTTGAAAAATGAAATTTGAACACTTATTCCAGGTTTTCCCAAATTTAGCTTTGGCTAACTTACACAGCTACACCATTTACTCTAAGCAAAGGATTTTACTTATCATGGGTTCTTGTTTATGTGCCTCTCAGAGCTCTGAGTACCGACCAACTGAATGCAACTGTGGTTACAAGTGGCTAAAATTAATTACTTTTAAAGAGTCAAGTAAAGGTAACAAGTCTAAATATGCAGAGGCAGTTTGAAACCAAGCCATCGCTTGTTACCTTTTTGCAACTTCTCCTGGGAGTCTAGAGGGCACAATTAGTAGGTCAGACGCCCAGGCTAAACCCAGAACTCAGTTAAATGTTTATCCATCTCATGGCTTTGTGGGCATTACTGAGGAGAAGGACTGTTGCCACTGTGACCCAACTCTGGATAAGCAGTAGGCTGCAGCCAGATTTGCATCTATATGAAATGATGCAGCAGAGCCAGTTTCTGTTACTTTAATTCCAACCAATTCTCTTTTTGTCTATATTACCCACAATGCAACTCGAGTAGATCAGGCATGTTTTTGTGCTTGCAGAGATCATTAAGAAAATCCATGCTCATCTGGTGTATCTTGGAGTGGTGTCACAGATTTTGTACTTGTGATGACCTCCAAAACAAATCCTCAAAGCTGTCAAAGGTCTAACCAATAATGTGACTAATACACAGTAAAGTTACATAAAGAGAAGAACTTTAATTCTCAACATTAAAGTTTTACTTGGGGAAATAATTTTTTTTTACAGTAGGGGAACTGTAGTAGGACATTTCTTTCCATTCTAGAGAAGAAGCATGCAGCGCTTTCTAATGAAACTTTACTGGCAGTGGTAGGTGATGTAACAGATGACAAACCGTCCAAGTGCTCGAGATTTACTGCAGTTCCAGATTCTGCTTTGATGTCTTCATCACACTGCTAAAAAACGACTCCCTAAGCATACTGACGCATGAAACGCAGGCAGTGGGATCGACTTGTGAAACAAGATGCAGACCCAAAATGAAATACGAAACGGAGCACGCAAACCCAGGCTTCCCTTTAAATCAAATTCAATGCTTTGGCATACGTTTGAGTACAGAAGACAAAACAAGAAAAAATACAAAGGCTGACTACAATGTTTAGAAGATGACAAACAAACAGTTTGTAGACATGACAGAACATGATACAAGTTGTAAATGTACGTCATTCCTCTCATATGGAACTAACTAGCTGGAAAGAGAGGCCAGGATTCTTTCAGGAAACTCTATTCCCTATTAAAAAACCAAATCCAATGTACACAGTAACAGGCAGTAGATCACTAAATGTGCCCTTTGTAAGCTTGTCTATAAAGCAACCACTTTGGAATAAAGGGCCTGATGCATCAATGCTTTCCCTTCCCTGCTGAACAAATTACACTTGCAAACCGACTCAGCTCTGCCCTCATATCCAGGCTGTGACTCATGTCTCTTAAATAAATGGTGAAAAAAAGTCTGAATGTGTCATAGGTCATATTTACTGTAAATCAGGTGCACACACAATATGACAGCACGGCATATGAATTAGCCAGGTGAAAATACTAACAAACTATCAGCTCCAAAAGGGCCATTTCCTGGTGTTATCTTTGACCTTTTAGAAAGGGGCTTGGATGGGAGCCAAAGTCTGTTAATAAACGGGAGTTGTAAAGAAATAAAGGCAAGTGGGAATGAGTACTGTCCACTTCTCTCCCAAAAGCCTCTGATTCATTTTTCCTCTTTCAGCAGGGAGCACTGGCAGGCATAAATACACTCCCACTGTGTTCCCCTGCCACTACCACCAGATAATAATCTTGTAATTGGCTCAATATTTCTGCTGTTTGCAGGCGACGCTAGGGCCAGTGCCGCTCTTGGTGGCTTGGACTCACCAGATATTTTCCAGGTCAGTGAATTCTAACGGAGGTCAGGGATAAAGAAGGAGGAGGAGGAAAAAGGGGGGTGATTTAGAGTAATGGCTGCTGTGCGGTGAGGGGAAGGCCCATTCCTTTGAGCCCAGAGCTTTTCTTCTCTGTCAACCTTCTGCAACAACACAGCCCTTTACCTGCCCTGCGGGCTGTAATCGCTGGCAAGGCTGACAACATAAAGGCATCCGAGAGGAAACTCGTGAGGCGGGATGTTGTTGTGCAAATTTCTCTAAGATCCCATAGGAAAAACAATGAATGGCAAAATAATGTTTTCTTTAAACTCCGGATCACCTCCCTTAGTATTAATGAAATGTTTAATGGTAGTAGTGTGAAGTAAAATGTTTCAGACTTTACTAAGTGGAGGCTAATCAAGAACTGTATATAAAGGATGGGAGTACCCACATGATATCATATCTTAAATTAATTAATTTTATTCATATAGCACCAGTTCTGTACAGAGTTAAAGAACAAGTGTTTTACGGAGCCATAAGCAAACACTTTTGTTCAAGAGGATGAAGTTTAAGTCAAGTTTAGCTAGCTTTAATTTGATATTAACTAGCTCAGTTGATACCTGCTAGCATACACATGAAACAATATTAGAATGTCATTCACTTAAAAAAGGTGCAGACTTGTTCATGCCAAGGCATTAATATGTTTACTACTATTCTAAATTTGAGAATTTTAAACTGAAGCTCTATCATATCTGGTAGTAAACCTGGTTCTGAAGCCAGTCTCTAGTGGCTGTTTGAGGAAATACAGTTTTAGAATTTCTGCATTTGCCCTAATTTTCAGCTCCAGAAGGTTTGGTGTAAGAAATACAACTACTTATCATGGAGAGATTACAGGTGTTATCCTCCCAGCAAGTCCCAGTCAGAATTATTGTCCTTTTAAATCCCAGGTCCTGAAGGATCTACCTGATCCTTTTTCCCCCCTCTATTGGATTTAGAATAATCCCATATAATGTCACTTTTGCCTGGCTCCCTGCACTTACAGTTTTAAGACCTCACTTTGTTTCACCATGGCAACAGAGGGCGAGTGTGAGTAGGGGGTCAGGTGTTAACTTTTGTGTATGTGTGTATTTCTGGTTTTGTGTTTCTCATAGACCAGGAGTGTCCAACTCCAGGCCTCAAGGGCCGGTGTCCTGCAGGTTTTAGATGTGACCTTGATCCAACACAGCTGATTTAAATGGCTAAATTGCCTCCTCAACATGTCTTGAAGTTCTCCAGAGGCCTGGTAATGAACTAATCATTTGATTCAGGTGTGTTGACCCAGGGTGATGTCTAAAAGCTGCAGCACACCACTCATGAGGCCTGGAGTTACCCACCCCTGTCATAGACAGGGGATTCATGCTATAGTGTGCATCCCCTCAACATAAAGACAGTTTCCTAATTTAAATAAAAAGTTATTTTTCATCATTTCTAACCTTTTGTGTTTTTTTTTCTTTACTGCAGTCACAAATATCCTTGAGTAAATCTCTTGACCAAAATACGTTCATATAATGAAGCTGGTTACACTGATTTCAACTAAAAAAAAAGAGGGAAAAAACACAATTGGGATTATGATTTGTAAAAGCACAGACTACATCAAAATTATCCACCTGTCTAATAAATAAAGAGCTACACCAAAGTGATCCATGGGAATCGTAAGACGCAGGAAGTAATTCTGAGAGACATACAATTTCCAGATAACAGCATAGTCTATTCTTGGAAAAACAAATGGGAGGACATAGTCAACTATTCTCTGCTGGGAAATGACAAGGTTTTGATAAAGAGTAAGTCGGAAAGGAAAGAAACTCTGCAGGACACTGGGGACGCACAAGATAACAGCGTCATGGTGGAAAGAAGAAAAGTTTAAATGAATTAAGTAAAATGGCAACTTTTAAAAAATAGGAAATGTACTGTCTGCTTGAAAATTAGTAGATGAAAGGGATATGAACAGTCATGTAGTGGCTCTGTTGGGGAGAAGAAAGCAGGAAATTAGGTTGAAATATTAAAATATAAAAATATTGGTTAATATCAAAGAGGTCTATAAAAATATTTGTTGTTAATAACTTCTCACTGACAAAACTGAAGAATAAAACTTTCAGCCGCTCCTTAACGGAGATGGTGAGTGAAACAATAAAGCAAAAAAACTTAAGATCCAGTCACGCTGGCTATAAATAGACTGGTTAAAGCACTTGAACACGTTTTTTTTCTACTCTCATACATAAAATCTGAAAAAATATATGCTGGCCTATTTCCATTGCAATTCATATAATGTCAGGCTGAACTTGGAAAATGTTATACACATTTAAATATTAGAGACCTCATAAATAATGCCTGTAAAGAAAAAAAATCAGACCACTGCAAGTTGTTACTGAGTGAACCTGATTATAAATAGACTACAAGAATAATATTGTATCATGCACTGTAGTAAAAACTTTTCTTTTTTCATATAATCTTGTGTAAATAAATCTCTCTGCTGGACACTCGCCCTACTACTGAGCCGTGAGGTTTTCCTCCTTTTTTTTTTCTTTCCATACAACAACCACCATACGATTTAGTAAAAAATTTATAGGCTCAGCTTTGCAATATGTTCTTATAAATTTGTCAGCAGTATTTTTAACAGAACCCTTCTCTCTTTTTTTCACTGGTGCTGAGTGTCCTCCAGTTTATTGCATATGGGGGGAAAAAATAAGCTTTATCCTTATGGCAACTAGCTTGTGAATTATTGAACCTTTCTAACGGCGTTTGGAAGAGTTACTGAGGGAGGCAAAGAGGTTGCAGGAGGCATTCAAGCCTCTGCTGATGTCTGAAACATTTCAGACATCAGCAGAGGCTTCAACATCCAGATTGCACATGAGCAGAGAGGAGGTGAGGTAAGGAAATGAATGAGCGTCAGGGTGATGAAGGACAGAAGATCACTCACTTTTGCTTTATTGCCATATAAACTCATTTAGGTAGGATGGCTTATCCACATGCTGACTTATAATCTGTCTGCTAGTGTTTTATTCTTCTATACAGTAAGGTGAAAAACAAAGGTTTGACAGGACTATGTGCAGACCTCTAAAAAAAACTACATAAACTGTTGCAGCGTCTATAGAGATTAAGAGAATAAATTGCAGCCAGGTGCTCGTAATCAAATGCACTTGATTAACTGATCCTCAGCATGTGTGAGCACCTATAAAAGCAGAGGTTTGGGCAGTTTACTTATTCAGAGAACTCAGGTGTGTATGTTAAAACAATGCCAAAATCTTAACAGGGCTGAACACCCTAGCAAAGTCAACTCAAGCAATGCTTAGAAAAATCGCAATAAGACCAAGAGCTACATCTCAGACTCCACAGGCCGCAGTTAGCATGACAATGTAATTAGAGAAAGAGTTAACAGGTACGGCTTTTTTTAGAACTGCTGACAGGAGAAAAGCCTCTTGAGCAAGGAGCAAAAGAGCAAGGTAGCACAGCTTTGGTTTGCATCTGACCAAACCAGAAGACTTTTGTCTGTCTTTTGGACAGATGAGACCAATGTAGCGATATCTAAACATAATGCACAGCACTATGTTTTGCAAAAACCAAACACAGCATATCAAAACACACTTCACAAATATAATACCAAATGTCAATCACAGTGGTCGAGGAATGATTATTTGTTCTTGTTTTGCAGTCACACTCACACGCCTACATGAACTCCTGTATACCAAAGTACTTTAGAGTTAAACGTGAGGCAATCTAAGAGGCCGCTAAAGCTGGGCTGAAACAGGGTAAAAGGCAGGACAATGATCTCAAGTACACTGATAACTCTACAACAGAATGGCTAAAAAAAGAGAAGAATCAACGTGTGGAAATGGCCCAGACCTCAAACCTGCTGCGGCCGGACCTTAAAAGAGATCTGCATAAAAATTCCTGGAAACTCGAAACATAAATGATTTCTTCGAGTTATTGTTGCCAATGTTTTCTTTAAGCTTTTGAATCATGAGATATACTTGATTTTCCTTTTTCAAATGCTTGTATATCTTTATATGCATATTCTAATTGTTGAGCTATTACAATCTGAATCAAAGACAAGGTTGAATTAACTTGTCAAAAAATTTATTTCTGTTGTGCTGCTAGTCCAGGTTAAGCAAAAAGGTTGAACATTGTGATGAAATGAAAATAAAATAAAAACAAAGGTTAATGCACGTAAAGATTTCTCACTCTTTAATTAGTTTACACTTTATATACAAATAGTGTAATTTCTCTTTATAATTTTATAACATTAAGACAAAACTTTAATGTCTCCTCATGGTTCTAGCCAGTCATTCTACTTCTCCTGGCAGATGCGCATGTGCCCTGTGGTGATGTCATGTACTGGATAAAGGCCATTCTGAAATGGGTCTCATTTCCAATCATCACATAGAAGTTTATAAAAAGACCCCCCAATGTCACAATTAAACACACTGGGTAAGTTAATGATCAATGCTATGAAGGGGTATATTTTAATCCAAACCACAACCTTTTTCCTATAACAAGAAATTTTTGGTTTGTAAAATTAAAGTTTGCGTCCGAAGCAGCTGGGTGATGTGGAACCAATTCTGATTATTGCTTTGAGAGCCTGAAAAACCAACACAAACTGAGAGCAGCCAACAGACATGGGGCTTAATTTTGCATTTAGTGATTCATGTTCAATTAAACCAAATTGCTGGAGAACCTAACCATTAAATATAACCTAAGATGTATCTCTATATTGTACATAATGTCATCACATTGTATGTAGCTCTGAGTCGATTCCCCCACAGCACTTTTTTTCATATTTCTCTGACCTACTTATTTGAAGTTACATGGAGTTTAAAACAGAGCGTGTGGAAATGACACTTCAGTGGGATCGGCTTTGGCAAAAGCTCGCAGTTATTCTTCATTCTGCTAAGTCAGCTTTTAGAGACTCAGCAGCTAGTGGGAGATAAGACACCTAAACTTGGGTTTAATACCAAAGCTCATTTTCAAGGTATTGTGTTTTCGAATGTTCACTTATATGGGGAAGGTGGCTTCGTTAGGAAATTTCAAGTGGCCTTTCTATAGCCCTTCTTATCCCTTCTCCATGGTTCCAAATATCGAAATAATCTGGAGAAAGAAAAAGCAGAAAGAACTACTTGCGTCAAACAGAACTCATTTCAGTCAATATTTAAATTCTACATCTAAGCCTGATTTGAATACAAAAAAGCCCTGTGTCAAATGCATGAGAGCAAAATTAAATGTGAATTTGTTCAGAGCCAAATGGAAGGCTTTAAGGGGCCTACTCTGTGATAATTACCCATGACAAAAGGCTAGGGCTTTTGTCTTTGGAACCATTGCCATGGTGATTTTCAAGCTTCTGAAACATTCAATATAAACATTTGAGGATGCTGAATATGCCATAGACTGTCACTAAAAAGAGAGCTGTTACAAGCCACATCTTTGCTGGCAGAGATCCCGCCTGCATGCCTCCATGCTGCTCTTGCAGAAAAAATTAGTTCAGATATTACGACACAGAAAACAGACAAAGGCTTGTGATTTGAACATATAAAGGCTAAACTCTGATAACTACAGACCCTTCTATGAACACAACGACAAATACATTGGATTGGCAAAAAGACAATCCTTTCTGTTTGCGAAGGCATAGATACAACAATGCTAAATTTCCTGAACATTTCTGGAGCTCACTCAAAAATTTACATTTGTAAAAGGTTTTTAATTTGCGGCCTACAATCGAGAAACGGCTCTATAAATTCATTTTCTCTTATTCTCTTCTCTATATACCTTACTCCTTTTGGGCATGGCCCTTTCTTTATCATCAAAAAACAGCCTTGTAACGAGAGATGACAGTTTCATTATAGTTACCATTGTAAGGAAACGTGACATTAAGATGTTTCGCGTACAGGAACACCACTTGGTCATCAAACTCTGATCATTGTGTAGTGTTTCCCAAAGAACTAGATTCAAGTTGTGGCAGATGTAAAGGTGTGTTCATGCGTCTGAGAAGACACACTGATGCTTTCTTAGATGAATTATTAATGAATACTATATAAGGAAGTTTTGTGCCAACATTTCAATGCTGAGCATTTTGTGACAAATTAAAAAATCTGAGTAAAATATTCAGGCGCTTCCCCAGTGAGTCCTACAGACAGACCCCACCGCCATCCTTCTGGACTGCAGCTGGCAACAGTCATCCTTGTTCTGCTCTGCAGTCTTGGTGAGCTTGCATATAAATTTGCTGCAAGCACTAGTTGGACTGAGACTCCAGATTACAGTGAACAAACTGCATCCCAAAACAGACAGCAGGGCTTGAGACTGTCTTAAAATCTGAATTGATGCTGTAACTGGTCAGCCTTCTGGGAGGACCCCCATGCTAGATAAAGATAAGCAGAACATCAATGACACAGTTGGGATTTAGCGATTGTTGACCACAATTTGGGTATAGACCCATTAGGTGATCCCTGCAAGTTTCACCAATACTCTTCCAATACTCTGAGCAGTATTACTTCTCGATCGACAGACCGACTTTTTACGATGGCATGAGGTCACTGGCCCTTTAGCTAGATGTGCTTAAAAAAATACAATTAAAATAAAAAAAATTCTAAAATCAGTCACCAAATATGTTTTGGCAGCTGTTTATAGACCTGTGTAGTAGAGCCGAAATGGGATAAGACTAATATAGATACTGATATTTCTAAAATAAAAGGGGGAAAAAAATAGGCTGACCAAGTTCTGAGTCTTAACAGAGATATGACAATCTTGTGTTATGCCTTCTCGTTGGCAGGAGGGGGTAACACAACTTCAATAGGTCAGTACAACTGTTGTAGCAAAAGAGTTTTAATGGTTAATTTCTCAACAAAAAAAAGTCTCAAAGCCATACAACAATGTGGGGGAGAAAGGGAGCGTTTGGTTGTGCCGAAGAAAAACACCAAAAAGACAAACCCAGAAAGCTGAGCTTTACTTTAAGAGAGAAACAAAAGAAACAAAGCCCTAATCCTCAACTCACAAAATAAGCTCAAACACAGGGACGTGCAGAGGGGGGGGCTAGAGGGGCTTGAGCACCCGCCCCTTTCCTGATGAGTGCCCAAAGTGCCCTTTTGTTGAGGCAACTTTTTAAAATTTTTTTTTTTTTTTTTATGTGTGTGTGCGTGCGGAGTCCTGTCTGTGCCCCTCAACAATAATATTTAACTATTAATCACAGTTTTGCTAAATAAAAGGATCTGGCTTGCATCAGTCACATGATCACTATTAACCAATGATCGCCCTCGACGGCAGAACACGCTGGTTACGAGCCGGGAACGAGCTCACAAAGAGCACGCGCATTTTTTGCGGTCCGGAGCTGTAGGAGAAACACAAGTTAACTCAGAGACACAGACTGATGCGACACAACCAGTAAGTAGGTGTACAGCGTACACTGTAGTGTGTAGCACACAGGAGTATTAGCTTATTACGTACACGTTGGTAAGCTGTCTTGTTGCAACTGACGAACTGAAACAAACGAGCGTGCTGTGTGTGCAACAGCGCGACAAACATTACCTGTCCTTTTATTAACTGCACAAGTAGTGCTGGTCATAGCTGCTGGCTACCTGTGTAAGGCTGTCATGGGTCTGTAGCTCTGTCACCGTTTTAGGGAACATATTTAGTTTTAAAGTATTTAGAACATATTTAGTTTTAAAGTAAGTTTCTGGGCATTTCCTGCCTTTCTGGAGGGATTATATTTCACTAAAAAACGATCTAATATGCATGTCCACATAATAATTATTATAATTATAATATATTAAAAAACACAAGCTGTATTTTAAAAAACATACATTAAGAAGCAGATTATATTAGATTTATATTTTAAATAAGACAAAAGTTGGATTTTACAGCAGTAAAATGATTGTATCTCTACAGTTTAAACATGTAATAAGCTTTGCCCTGCACAGAGTGGATAGTGAAACAAATGGAATCATCATAAATACATTATTTCATATTTATTACTTCCCCCTCCTCATTGCTTTATTATTGTAGCTCTAGTAATGAATAATAATGTAAGGATTCTGGATCAGCACCATGATGCCCATAGTATATACAGTATTCTGAAGAAGGTCTAAAATGTCACTGTGTGTGCATGTGTGTGTTTTATTTAGCTGGATTTAAAAAAATATTACTCATGATATAACATTGTGCAGACATGGCTGGTAAGGACATGAGGAGGAAACAGTAGGCGCTGTATGAGGCTACTAAAGGCAGTGCTATAACATTTTTCTGTCATCATTTTATTATAGATTAAGTGCAAGAGTTGTTAGGTGTGGATAATTAGATTATAGTTTATTGCAATAGCAAGTTGTGCCTTGTTCTCAGATGGACAGCAAGTGGAGAGTGATATATGAAATGATGGGAAGGAAGGAAGAAGAGAAGCAAAGAGTGATTCACAGGCAGAGCCGAGTTTATGTCACAGTTTTTTGTTGCCTTATGGTTCCAAGCGCTGTCACCAATCTTTGCATTTTGTTATTATCTCATGACACTTGTTTAATCAGCTACCATCTCTCCTGTGGACTTTTTAATGTCTACAGTCTCAGATCAACACAGCCCCGCCCTTCCCATATTAGATTCTTGATGAATGTGTGTTGTTGTTATTCAGCCTGGTTCAATGTGCCCCTTTTTTAACTTTGAGCACCCGCCCCTTTAAACCTCTCTGCACGTCCCTGCTCAAACATTACATGGGTGGCACCAACCTACTTACCTAGTGTGTTTAACAGAAAACATCCTACGTGAGGAAATGTACAGGGTCCCCCAGACTTACCTAGTCCTCTAACTCCCACCACAAACTTTACACAAACAAATGAAATGCTCCGGGGTAGCTCAACACATGTGGCAAATGATCTTTAGCAAGGAGGAGGAGGAGAGAACTGCCTCTAGCCACAGGTGAATTCCCTTTTATAAGGGTGTCCTCAATTTCAGCTTGATGGCCTTGTTATTTCATTTTGTCTTCTCAGACTGCTGACTGGTAACCAAACTTTCGAAATCTTTGATTGTGATGTGAAGCTGCTTGACTTCCTTCTCCAGCTTCTATCTCCAACTGGCAAATCTGGAGTTTGAGATCAAACTCTGCTTTACGCACTGGCTGCCCTTCCCGTGCTTCCAGCCGGAGGCGAGCTAGATGAACCTTAAGTCTGGCATTACCACTAGGTTCACTGAAGTCTCGCGACACGGGTTAAAAACAAGCTAAAGTAGGAGGATCCTGAGGTTCCACCAAGACTTTTGGGGGAGTTGCCATAACAGCAACCCTTTCCTTTCTCAAATGTGAGTACCGAATGGCAGTCAGGCTACCGCAGGCGAGCACATGGAGGGCTGTGCAGCCCCTCCGAAGAAATGCCACCCCACACCATTACTGACTCACTGCCAAACAGGTCATGCTGGAGGACGTTGCAGGCAGCAGAACGTTCTCCACGGCGTCTCCAGACTGTCACGTCTGTCATATGTGCTCAGTGTGAACCTGCTTTCATCTGTGAAGAGCAGAGGGTGCCAGTGGCGAAGTTGCCAGTCTTGGTGTTCTCTGGCAAATGCCAAACGTCCTGCACGGTGTTGGGCCGTAAGCACAACTCCCACCTGTGGACCTCGGGCCCTCATGCCACCCCTCTGGCAGTGCTCCTCCGGTTCCTCCTTGCACAAAGGCGGAGGTAGCGGTCATGCTAGGGGGTTGTTGCCCTCCTACGGCCTCCTCCACATCTCCTGATGTACTGGCCTGTCTTCTGGTAGTGCCTCCATCCTCTGGACACAACGTTGAGAGACACAGCAAACCTTCTTGCCACAGTTTGCATTGATGTGCCATCCTGGATGAGCTGCACTACCTGAGCCACTTGTGTGGGTTGTAGACTCCATCTCATACTAGAGTGAAATCGCCACCAGCACTCAAAAGTGACCAAAACATCAGTCAGAAAGCATAGGTCCTGTGGTCACCACCTGCAGAAACACTCCTTTATTGGGGATGTCTTGCATGCCTGTTGTCTATTCCATTTGCACAACAGCATGTGAAATTGATTGTCAATCAGTGTTGCTTCTTAGGTGGACAGTTTGATTTCACAAAAGTTTGACTTGAAGTTACATTGTGTTGTTTAAGTGTTCCCTTTATTTTTATGAGCAGTGTATATCAGTCCACCTACCGGGTAGTCCCCCTAAACACTGAGGAACTTAAAAGCTTATTTGGCCTACACTAGAAAATGCTTCTTCTGCACTGATACTGTCTTTTCATTGCTAATACTATTTTTTTGTATGTGTACTGTATGTCTATTCTCATATTAATTATCATAACTTTTGTCAGTGTGTATTGTAACCCTTACCTAACACTTTTTCTAGCATAAATGTCTAGGGACAGTTGGGGCTTGATAAACTGGAGCTTATTTCAAACTCTGGCAGTTGAACAATTAAAACTTCTGAGCTACTTTTAATCCTTTTAAGTTTTGCCCCACATCTGTTTCCCATTATACTGTAATACACATGGTAGTATGTCTTGATTTGGCTTATGTTTCACCAGAACAGTCCACTAACACCCAGCGGGGATCTTGCATATGAATGATTAGTGTCATGGTTGCCTATAGAGCATTTAAGAAGGCTGTGTGGCTGTTTATCATTCAAATTTGAGGATACATCTGCCAATGTAACAATGCTTTTATCTCTCATCAGTTACCAGCTTTCCGACTCTGTGGCTCTCAGCCCAAAGTCCTTTAATATCTAAGTAAAGTAGCTCTGCACTCTCTTTTTTTTTTTCCTTGCAAAATGCATTAGTTAGGCACTACCTTCAGCCACAGATGAATACACAATTAGTATATGAGGGTTTGATTTAAAAAAAAAAAAAAAGGCATGTACCTCATCATGGAAGAATATGTGAGTTAGTGCTGATCAGTTCTTTTGATCAGTTTTTAGAAAACTATAGAGGGATAAAATTAGGTTTTAGTTGTACAGACAAGACTTGAACTTTAGGGGAAAAAGAGATTTAATCAAGGGGCAAGAGAAAGGGAAGAAATGAGGAAGAGCTGGGTGTGGCCAGGACTGTGGTTAAGTGTGCATGTGTGTTGTTGGTTCTGCATTAGACAGTTTGCTCACTTTAACCACTCAAGATGAAAAGCTTGTGAAGATGTCTCATGCATCCTGAAAACTCTTAAGCGAGTCTGCTTTAATCTTTAACAGCATTTTCATCTCATGCCCACTGCACAGGTAAGCACATCGATGCACAGACGATAATACAGTGGGATAACTGAACTCAACATCATACTGTACCACATCCACAATTAAAGTAAGAACTTGACAGGTTGAAAACCCAAGTCTGAGTCTTGTTGGCATACTTCTGAGAACTCTGACTGTAAACCGCCTGGGATTTTCTAAAATAGAACAACTTCTGAAAAGGAGTCATTGTTCTGTTCAAATGCAAGCATATAGAGAAGCCAAAATTAGTCAGGTAGAATCTCAGCCAACAGAGCTGGAGTAGACAGGCTAGCAGATTGTTTCGCTGTGAACTCAGAACATCATTGTATTTTTCTCTCAGACATTTAGGACTACCTCACAGCAGAGAGCCGGTGTTGGTTTCAGATGCCATCGTACAGAACCGCATTCATTTTCTTACACTGCTTTGTCTCAGGACCTATACGCAGGAGGGGGCAAAAGGCAGTAAAACATAATTTCCATATGAAATTTGATAGTTTGAACATAATGAAACCCAAATATTTGAGTTCACTTTAAAAAGCTCTGGAAGCACATGGAAACTAAGCTTACCTAAATTAACAAAAAAAGTTACAAGATAGCAAAACAGACCTGGACAAAAGCAATACTTCCAAAACGTGTGAGCTCAAGTTTCTGTTTAGACTGAGTAAAAAGGGAAAGGCACACAGACAGTGTGAGATATTGTAGAGGGGAGTGCAGAAAAGGCTTGGGGTAAGAGTCAAGTGTCAGGCGGACAGCAGTATCGGGGGGTGTAAAAGTGATTACACTGTCTCTGTGCTCTCTTCCTCCCTGTCTCCTCTTCCTATTTCATTTTCTCCCTCCTCCCCCCCTTCTTCCTGCCTCCATCCCTCTACTCCCAGGCTTAGAATACAAAGCGCCTGGCACATCACATTGCTCTCCTCATCGCTGTGCCAAACCACAAGGAGAGCACACCAGCACAGCTTGCACCCTCTGCGTTGCACTGCCACCACAGAAGAAGCAGAGAGGGGCAGGGATTAGCATATATGAATGCTCTCCCTTATCACTTCTTTTGACATGTACATGCTCACACAATCTTTTCGTTTTTTTCCTCTTAATTTTAGTGCCAGACCGACACAGACAGCAGCAGATGAAGGTTATGTTCCCTTCCTCACATCTAGGAGCTTTAAATATTTTATATATTTTTTTATTCTTCCCCTTAAACATCCAGGAGAATAAATAATGAGCTTGGTAATAGCAAGTTACCAAAATGATTTATGTTCATCTGGTGTGAGAATGAATGCAGTTCAGGAAGGCAGGCAGGGAGGAGCCAGTGTTAAAGCCATGGTCGAATGCGTGATTTCCATTTTACGTCCCTTGCATTATCCATTAAATAAATAGCCTGGAGAAAATGGAACTTTGCGCCACTCCTTTCTGTTGAGGCAGCAGTGCCGTGCATAACGAACAGGTGATGCTGAGATGTGCGAGGCTGGTATGCTATCAGCAACAGTTGCACACGCTGATGGTGATTGTAAGCGGTGCTAGTGAGGTGGGGCGGGATGGAGAACAGGTTGTCGCTGAAAGAAAAGGTGAAAAATGACCCATTGTGGAATGTCACAGGAGCTAAAACGACACAGAATGGCTAAAGTGGAGCCAGTGGTTGCCTGAGGCTGGGCTGTGACCCAGAATTCCACAGACCCCCAGTGAGAAAACGGGAGGCTCCATTGTGGCTAAGTTAAACTGACTGCGTAACATGAAAACACCTCCTTTTTTCCCCCCCAGACTGCCGAGAGGTAACTCCATCTGGGAAGCTGAGTTGAGGGTACAAGATAATATGAAGTGTAACAGAGAACTGAGGAGACGCCGACAACGTGCTAATGTTTTAGCCTGTCAGCTCTCTGTGAGCAAAGACGGATGGTTTTAGAAATAGAATGTAATTACAGGGCAGAACCTCGTTGTCGGGGTTAGAACAATGCCTATGCTGTAGTGGAGGTTTATTTTTTCTCACTGCTAACAAGGCCAATCGGTTGAAAGTGATTTTGAGTAAAGAGACAAAAGTGACACAAAGCAACCTGAATGATGTACCTTTTTTAAAATTAAGTAAGAGGTCTATATTTAATTTTTTCCCTGTTTTATTTCCCTATTTCCAAAAAAGTCTTTTACTTATGCATTTTTCATACCAGAAAGTAAAAGGTGAATATTTTATTGCCAAGAGGCCTAATGAGAGAGTTTGTTTTGATCCCCTCCATATTTAATATAGGTGTGCAGACGAACCAATGAACTGCTGGTGCAGGATAATGTGATCTCTCAGTGAAGCAAATTGTTTTCCCAGAGCAGTTACAAACAAAGTTTATGCAACAATGCGAAGGAATACAAATGCAAAACAGTTACTTTTGCTAGACACTGTGTCGTGAAACTTTGAACTCTCCTGACACCACTGACGATCAGAAATGGGGAGTTGGGGGGGCATAATTCAAATTTGCTTTTATATATATATAGACAGGGGGAAAATTTGGAGAAAAGTAAGCAAATTTTTAGGGCTTTGAAAATTTCTGAACACATATTTCTGTCCCAGCTACTGGTTACTCTTGGAATGGTATAACGGTAAATGTACAGATTCTTATATAGTGCTTTTCTACACTCCTGGAATATTCAAAGCGCTCTATACAACACTCCGCATTCAGCCATACACATCCATTCACACAAGCACTGTTATCTATGCTTTCAGTGCTTCCTGAAAGCATAGATAACAGTCGGGGTTAGTATCTTGCCTAAGGATGTTTGACATGCAAACTGGGGGAGCCAGGGATCAAACCGCCAACCTTCCAATAAGCAGCTGACCTGCTCTACCTCCTAAGCTACAGCCACTCCAAGAAGCAGGTATTTCATTGACGAATATTTAGGGTTGGCACACTTCAGTGACTGCATTTGCACAAGGTTACACTCCGCATTGCGTTTTGTCTAGACATATTTTTTGAAATTCATGACAACAAGATACCAAAGGTACTTGTTACGTTCCCCTGGGGGGTCTAGGCGGGGAGGGGGAAGTAACAAAAGTGACCGGGTCAGAAAAAGGAGTCAAGAGGCGAAACAGTTAAATAAAACAGTTTTATTGAAGTAATTAAACTAAAAGACGGACAAGCCGCTATCACCATAAAAGTAACACAAACAAAACTCAGGCGTTGGTCAATAAAGCATAAAGTCAAAAGGAAAACGCCACTCACTAGCTGGAAACACCACAAAAACACTCAGCTCACTAGCTGTAAACCACACAAATGGCACTCTGGCCCAGAGCTCACCCTGCTCTGGGCTTAAATACCCTTAATTGCTGATGGGAGTCAGCTGTACAGGAGGGAAAGGTGGCACCTCAGGCAGGAGGTAGTGGGACACGCCCACACAGGCACCCTCAGGAGAGAGAGAGAGGCCCTGCTAGGGCCGTAACACCCCCTCCCATAAATGCAAACCCATGGTTTGTCAAATTACCATAACCAAAAATGAGTCCATAACCGTTTCATGACGAATTTTGCAGGCTTTCCACCTACCAAACCCCATAGCACCGGTTAGGCATTGCCTGCGGAAACTGCCAATCCCATCTCAGTGGGTTCACAACATTCCCAGAGAGTGGCCCCAAACCCTCGAAACAGTGTCCCATGGGATAGCCAGGGCTTCGAACTATCACGTGTGGAGAACCCAGCAGGCAGCTAGCGGGCTTCGCTGAAACACAGACATACTTGTTAGCAAGGGGTGCAGATCTGAAGGGTGGTTTTGAACATGAACCGGAGAAAGGATCAACCAGCGGCAGCTCAGGGTTAGTTGGCCTCGTACACTGATTACGGGGTGCTACCGAGCAATTGTGCTCCAGGTTTAGCCTTTCCGTAGGCCTGGCAAGCTTGTCAGTTTGAGAGCCACGACTGACTTTTCTCAAAACAGGTCCCTTTTGTGTTGAGTGGGCTTTCTGTTTGAGTGCCAGTTTGACACAATTGGCAACCACATGGCCAGGCTTGTGACAGAAAACACAGTTTGGGCCTAGGTCTTAACACCATAACTGCGTTTTCCTTCTTAGCTGGCCCACTCTCACCTGTCCAGGATGCGCTATAGTGCAGAGGGATATCCTGTCCTACAGCACTTGCTTTGTGAGTCAGCCTAAACCCATCTGCCAGGGTGGCAGCTTGCTGTAGACCCTTACTTTTCCTACCCTAGTCTTCAGTGGTGTACCAGGCTCGAGGCAACTTTAAACGCGAACTCGAGAGCAGGCAGCAGACCAGATATATAGTCTCCTACCAAACTCTGAAGCGTACCCCCACCCAGGATAGCCACCAAACACAATAAACTAAAACAATAAAGCAAAACAACAAACAAGTGCTTCGATGGAAGGGCAGCACAGCCACCCAGCTGAAACACACTTACTAAAGGGAGTTTGCTCAATTACAGTGAACACCATCACTCACCCACTTAAAAGCAAAACAAAAGACTGATATTCAGTCTCCACTAAAATGTCCAAAGATCCCGGACGTGCCACCACTTATGTTACGACCCGGCTCAAAAGCCGCAACATTAAAAAAAAGGAGACGAACAACAGAGTGTGGGTGAGAAGAGGTTTCATCCTAAAATGGAAAACCAGGTTGGCTAAAATGGCTGGTGCCACCAAGGCAAAGACTAGTGCACTGCCGGAAAGCTTGCTTCAGGTATGCTTTTATCCACACCTGACTAGGTGTGGCCAATTAGCACCAGCTGAAAACACTGAGACGATTAGAAGCTGCAGAGGGACGTAACAGTACTTTACAAAGCAATGCCACACTTGGTATTTCTTTCTGAGAATGATCCTGCTAATGTGGCGAATTGGTCTGTGAACTAGTTCATTAAAATGACCTATTACTTTAGTAGTCACTTGAATATTAGGTTAACTGAATTAATAATGATGATGACGATGATTTATTATTATTATTAGTATTATTATTATTAAATAATAATAAAAATGTTTGAAGTCTAGATTATATTATCTAGCATCAGGGATATTGCACTGCTAAGAGACTCCCCATACAGTTTAATGGTTTGGTCAAATCTTTAAGTAAATAAGTGCAATTATAGTGGCAGGGATGAAGCGTGAACCCAGAATATAGTGCTTGACAAATTTATTAGATTAGACCACCTGTCATAAAAACACAAATATTTTATAAAACATTTAAAACTTGTTAAAGACTAAAAGCAATGTTGGCAAAAAATTAATTCATGTTTTTATAGCTACGTCTGAATTAAATTCAAAATCCTGCTCTTCACATACAAGGTCTTGAATAATCAGGCCCCAATTTATCTTAATGACCTTATGGTACCATATCACTTCATTAGAGCACTTCACTCTCACACAGAAAGCTTACTTGTTATTCCTAGAGTTTTTAAAAGTAGACTGGGAGGGAGAGCCTTCAGTTTTCAGGCCCTTTTCTATGGAACCAGCTTCCAGTTTGGATTCGGGAAATGGACACGCTACTTTTAAGATTAGGCTTAAAACTTTCCTTTTCGATAAAGCATATAGTTAGGGCTGGATCAGGTGACCCTGAATCCTCCCTTAGTTATGCTGTAATAGGCATAGGCTGCTGGGAGATTCCCATGATGCATTGAGTATTTCTTCTTCAGTCACCTTTCTCACTCACTATGTCTTAATGGACCTCTCTGCATTTAATCACTACTTGTTGTTAATCTCTGGTTCTCTTCCACAGCATTTCATTTGCCCTGTCTTCCTTCTCTCACCCCAACCAGTTGCGGAAGATGGCCGCCCCTCCGTGAGCAGAGTTCTCCTTAAAGTTTCTGCCTATTAAAAGGGAGTTTTTCCTTCCCACTGTCACCAAACTTGCTCCTAGGGGGTCATATGATTGTTGGGTTTTTTTTCTCTGTATGCATTATTGCAGGGATAGCTCAATAGGTAGAGTGGTGGCCCCATGATTGGAAGGTCGGGGGTTCGATTCCCCTGAACAGCTATCCTGAGGTACCCCTGAGCAAGGTACCGTCCTTACACACTGCTCCCCGGGCGCCTAATGACTGCTTCACTGAGTGAATGGGTTAAATGCAGAGAGGAATTTCCCCACAGGGATCAATAAAGTACACTTTCTTTAATATAATATAAAGCGCCTTCAGGTGATTGTTGTGATTTGGTGCTGTATAAATAAAATTGAACTGACCTTGAAGTGACACACTGTACTTCTCTGAGAAGTCAGAAATGAATCAATCATAACAACTGAATTCTTTTAATACACATCTGTAAGTAACTGTAATTTGGCATCGTCATTTAAAAAATAATAATGTGCTTTACTGTTGTTTTTTTTCTGTTTTTAATTCTGTTTTAGCATTAAAAATAAAATGATTTGCCAATTATCAATACTTTTAAATTAGGGCAGTTGTGACATAAACCTTGCATTGGGTAGTGGTCTAATACATTTGTTAAGCACTGCATATCTCCTGTTTAAATACATGAGTCTTGAAGCTGACCTGGAAGCCTGAGGCTCATACACTTGAGCAGCTATAGATTAACAGTTAACTCCATGAGGGATGTTGCAATGCCCATGTAGGCAATTACCGGCATGTTGCCATGGAGATGCTAAATGAGGTGTTTAAGGGGGCGGAGACACAGGCTTGATGATTCATGTTATCAATCTGGTTATTTTTCAATATTTCACATTGATGTAATCGTCCTAAAAACACATTAACATTGAGGGAGTACTCCGCAGAGAGATAATGGCTGGATATTTGCACTGTTATTGAGTCAAACTCTTCCAGCCTTGAATGACTGATGCGCCTCACATGCAGATAGAGGCTGCGCCACGAATAAATATAGCCTGTCCGCAGCGCAATAAGAAAATAAATAAATTGGGTGTAAGACAATAACGAGGAGGGGCTGGGCGTGTACGATCGTTCAAGAGTCCACATTCACATACAAAAAGAAGCAAACCAAAACTAAATGCACATTAATGCAATTCATATTCATGACAGTTGAAATGGGAGTTATTATGAACCCCTTTCAATCACATTTGCATTTACATTACAGGCCTGTAGTTCAGTTGTATACCCATAGAATAAATTGTGGCATAAATAAAATGTGGTGCAAACAACAGGACTTCAATAAAAGACTTAATGACAGTGAATGCTTCCTTTAAAAAAACCTGTGTAACTGTATCTAAACACTGCATCAAATCCACTATAAGATTATTGACAGCTAGCATTAAACTGCTATTTTACAGTGGACCTGCTATAAATTACAACAGGAGTTCTTTGCAATAAAAAAAATGTTACATTAGGGTGATGTAAGGAATACAAGCTTTAATACTGTTAGTTGTTTAGTTGCAATTATGCTGTTATTTTAGTGTTCTTACTATAATCACCACAAACACATTTGGCTATATTTCTTGCCACGTACCACAAAATCATTTTCTTGTCTTTCTTAAACTAAACTTTTAAATCAGCTTAGTAGCAATTCCATTATTCTCTGCATTGTTCCGAGGCAGGAATGCTGCTATTGTTGTAGTTTAACAACTGAATAACACTGGCAGATGAGATTAATTGTTATAAAAGTCACAGACATGGAGGCGCAATCCTTGCTAAACATAAATTCAAGTTTTCAGGAACACAAAGGCTTAAACCACATCACACATTCAAAACAACTTAACCATCACAGCATCTTTAAAGTAACGATTTAAAACAAAAAAGAAATTAGCATTTCCGTGAGACTTCATGCTCTGCAGAAATATAAGTTTTAGATTGTAGCTCGCAGTATTTAACCATATTTGTTAAAGTGTAAATTTTAAGTTTATCTGCTCATGTGTGTCTTGAATGCGAACCTATTACATTTAAAGCAACCGTCTGCAAGTGCATGTTTTACACATTCACCTAGAGACTCAAAAAATCTCTTCCAAAAACCCACTTTTGCTACAATGTGCATTCAGGAGTTCATTGGGGAGAGCTAGAATCACTCGACTGCCTGAAGTAAAAGCTTTATGGGCGAGGGGGAAAACCCTTTAGCTGGATTTACGCCTTGCCAGAGCCGACCCTGTTTTAAAGCTAGTTGGATACAAGAAAGAGGAGGGGGAAAAAAAAAACCCATACGAGCAAAAACAGGGTGGTGAAAAAGAATATCCACTGCTGCTGGGCTGAGTGGAAAATAATATGATGTAATAAATGGGATGTCAGAAACAGACCTGCCCACGACAGCCGCTGAGTCTGTGCATATATATGCGCAGTGTACGTGTGTTTAGGTCTCTCCATTAGTGCTTGTGTAACACTTGGTGGGGCTAAAAAAAAAAAAAAAGCACAGGCCTATCAATGAGGCAATAGTGGGGCGAACCCTTCACAATATAGGCCTAATCACGCTGTTGTCTCAGAAGAGCCCTAAATCAATAGCTGTGGTGAATCCCGAACAAGAAAATCAATGCAGTTGTGTCTCAATGAGAAGCTTGTTGAAGATTTTGAAGCAGCCACATATGGGCTCCTTTGAGTGAACTAAATCTCAGCTGGGTGCGAAACATATGTAAAATTACAGCATGGCGACACACATTCTCACCATATAAACGTGTGGCTCCAGCAAGAGGATTTAAAGTGGCACAGCGACATTTCATCGTGAGTGCAGATTTATTTTGTTCCTCCTGTTTATTGTGATAAGGAGTTGTTATTTATAACTCAAGTATGCGGGCCGAGCCAGACGGAGTCAGTGTGAAGAAAAGCATGTGTAGGGTAACATGGAAACCGGCAGTGCCCCTGAACTCTCATTTGTGTTAATCAAACTTCTCTAAATTGTTTGTATAATGAAATTATGACTGTCAGGGAGGCCTGGGGGACATCAATTAAGCAGATAAGCAAAATGAAAATAAATCACTTTTTTATCAAATGTGCAGCCGCCTGCTTGTGTGTCCGGTAAACACAGGAAAAACGGGAAGTGATTTTGTTCTGCGATTTGAGGGTCCATAAATCCCAGTGACAAGCAGTGTTGCCTCTTTGTTTATAGAGCTCAGGGAAATAGCGGACGGACATGAAAATGCATGACTTCCTTTTCAGAAGAAAATACAAATGGAGTTGGATAGGAGTTATGTGTTTTTGTTTTCTTTTTGTGACAGCGGGTATTAATTTTTGCCCCTGATTTACTTTATTCGTCTTGTTTTAATCAGCAAAAATTAATTGGTGAGCTTTGCATACTTTTGCTTTATTCTCATTAAAGGTCCAGCTGTCACCAACTCTGCTTTTTACATGACAGGGACATTGCACTATGCATTATGGGAAATCTATGGTAGAATTCCATAACAGCAAAGATAGTGATTGTCACACTACTAGCTCTTAGGAGTCTTATTATTATTATTATTATCATTATTATCATCATTAATGAATAATCTATAAACTCAAGATTATATTATCTATCTATAAGAATAAAAGAGACCTACATTTTTTTAAAGGTTTTACTTATACATAATAAAGTAAGGCTCACTTACTTACTTGATGCACTACTATATACTATACTATACTTTACCACACAGTAGAACTGTTTTCACTTGCAGTCAGTATGGGACATTGGTAAAACGTCCATGTAATGTTGGACTGTGCTGATGTGAGAGTAGCGCAGGCATTTGCTACTAGTGTGTGTGCATCGTGCATGCTACATTCATGCACATTCTACCCAGGCAGCTCCCTTGCCTAAATTTCCTGTAGTGCGAATGCCTCTGAAGTGAACCCCTGCTGCATGCTACATGTGAGAAAGCAAAGATATTCTGAACTGATCCTCTTGTGTGAACAGTTGAAAGTCTGTGCAAAAAAAACATCATGTTAACTTTACATTCTGTGCTAATGATGCACACAGTTTAGTCAGACGTATCGATTGTCTATAAATTTTTATCAGTTACGTGTATATTGTAATAACACTTTAATGAATTGTAATATGTTTATTCATCCTACATTTCCAATATCTTTCCTTTTTTATTTGTGAATTTAGCACAGTAATACCACTACAAATAAGTCTTTACCAAGGCTTAGAACGCCTTAAAAGGAAGCATTAAAAGGGTGTTTCTTTATTTGATTGGCCCAACAAAACAAAAGTTACACTACTTTGGGATTACTGAGTATGTGCAGAGTGTGACGTGTAATAAGAAGAGGTGAAGAAAGTAATACAGCATAAATACAAATACACTACAGTACGTCAGCTGGGTAGGAGGAACTGTGGAATGTGTGACTGCCATTTGGGAGAGCCACAATAGGGGAGACAGTGAAGTTAATGGATGTGATCACAGGTTCCTGGTGAATAATGCAGACTTGCTAATTGGCTGGATTAATAATTGATGGTAGCCTGTTTGAGGAGCAGCAGTACGAACTGCAGTGGATATAGAACAGCTACCATCTTATTAGAGAAGACACTGCATGGTATATCTTGTACATCTGTCTATGTTGGTGGCTTGCTCCGCCTATTGATGATACGACTGTATGGTAGGATGTGTCTATGTGAGACGAAGATGTCAGGATAAACAATCACCCTGACAACATAATGATATAATGAGCCCCAGCCCAACCACATGTTTGACGGTTAAAATGACTTGGGCTCATGACAAGTCCCACAGGCTCTACAATGTTGTTACACCCTTAGTCCAAACTGACCGTGGTTGACCCAGCTCTAGCCAGCTGCGTAAATAAAAATGACTGCAATAACGCAGAAATGAAACATAAGCTATTGATTTAACACGGTCAGTTTTTACAAATGCTTAGCATTGTATCTGGAGCTCGGTGACCCCCTCGCTTCGAATTAAGTGACGAGGACTAATGCTCTTCAGAGGCGTACTGAACAAAAGAAATAGGTCTGGCAAAGGAATGGGACATAGGAGGGTAAGAAAAATAGATTTTACTGTTAACTTGATTTATCTTGCTGTTCGCGAGCTATCCAGTTTCCAGAGAATTCATAAAACCAGCCCATAAAGAAGTCTTGTCTTTCTGTCTTTATGGATCAACACCTTCAAAGTACTGCTCTGCTCCTACAGGAAATAATAGGGTCAATATCTCAGGGTGCATCTCAAAAGATTTCTGACAATCCAAAAACCTTTGGTGTAGAGCTCAATAGGGGGTAGTCACAAGAGAAAAGAAAAACAATACACTGATTTGATCACAAAAGAATATAAAACACTACACTTTTTGTTTATCTGATGACGAGCAGAAAGGCACAACATGAAGCCGAGGATTTGAAAATGGGGCCTTCTGCTGTGGTTTGTCGGTGTTTCAGCAGAGAAAATCAATACGGCTGTCACGCTTGTCTGTTAAGTTGTGTGTTAGCCAAAACAGGAAGACGCAGGTAACCTGGCTCTGTGGAAAAGTCACTTCATTAAATCTCAATACATGTATTTAATGGATATAAGACATTAGGAGAAAAAAAATGCTTTTAATTGAAATAGCCAGAACTTAAAACACTGATGTCCTCAAGGAACTTCACAATATTACAGAAGCACCTCAACTGCCTAATTTCGATGTGGAGCAGAAGTTTAAATGTGTGATGATTAATCTCTGGATGTCTTTTACAGTGTCTTTTGCCCTGTCTTCCTCCCATCAGTCCCAACAGGGCGGCAGATGGCTGCCCCTCCCTGAGCCTGGTTCTGCCAGAGGTTTCTTCCTGTTGAAAGGGAGTTGTTCTTTCCCACTGTCGCCAAGTGCTTGCTTGCTCATAGGGGGTCATTTAATTGTTGGGGTTTATTATTATAGGTTACTTACCTTACAATATAAAGCAGCTTGAGGTGACAAATGCTGTACTTTATCTCACAACAGCAGAAATACAACAGTGATTTGCATTTCCGTATAAATAAAACTGAGTTGAATTGAAACTGAATTGACAGCTTCTCAAAAGGACATTTTCTTTATAGGTAACTGATGTAATGTAAAGCTTCTACTAAAATTTGAATCCTCATTTTCCCTGCCACGTTTCATCTCTTACTTATTGTCCACAACTAGGGCTGCCACGATTAGTCGACTAGTCACGATTACGTCGACTATTCGTCGACGACTAATTTAATAGTCGACGCGTCATTTGAAGCTTTGTTAGATCCCAAAAGACGCAGGAATAAGTAGTAGGATTTAAGAGTGTAATAATGGACTGAAACAGGAGATGGCAGCACTGCATGTACAAGGATGCCAGCTGCCGTTAAACCCCGAAGAAGAAGAAGCTTTGTCCCAGAATTCATAGCGCGGCCCAGCTCAGTTTCCAACAATGGCGGCAGCTAGTTAGTGTTAATATTACTCTTATCATCCTTTCTGGGTCACAAAATAAATGTTTAACATATTTTCAGGCGAGAATGTAGCTGTGTAAACCTCAAATATCTGCTCAGTTTATCAAGACACCACATATTTTCAAAAGCGCTCCGACGTTTTCAGAGACGTCTATTACCCACTAGCTCAATAGTTAGCCGGGGAAAAGGCTCACTAGAGCCGGTGAGAACACCGGACTCCCGGCAAATTGTTTTCAAACCCACTGCAGTCTTTCGCTACTCAGGTTAAACATATATAAGTCACTTAGATAACTTCAAAATGTTATTATTTGGCTTTTTTTTTAGTATTTTATTTGTTCCTGAGTGAATCGGTTTGGCTGAGATTAAAGTTACAGTTTTTACACAGCTGAATAAACGTCAAGCAGACAACTTATTATCAGAAGTGTGAGATGCTCGAGAATATACTCCGGTGTCCTGTTATATTTAAGATAGCAAGGAGCAGACAGCTGAGTTTATTAAACTCCACTCCATTTTTTTTAAAAAAGCTCTTTTTTAAAGCAATGGGAGCAATGGGAATGTTCCTTCCTACTTCTATTAGCTAAACATGTTTCTTTGACAGCAATCTTCCTCCTGTCTAATGTACAGTCAGACCTAGTTACAGTAGCAATTACTAGTGTTCAGGTTAAGATTAATTGAATTACTGTGTGGCTTCTCTGCACTCCCCTGTGGGCACATCAATCACGGGCTCTGCGCTACACAGACCCTTTATCACCCTCTTCCATCTTTATGTAAAAAGACGCAGGTTGTGCTGTTGCACTCCATCTATCAATAAACGGGTCTTGGCTGGCAAACTCATTTTCTAACACATTCCTCTCCTTAATCAAGCTGCCAGACATCGGGCCGATAGTTAGCAAAAGCCTGTGTGCCATCTTTTCTCTAAATGAGCAAATTTAAAAACGGTATACCTGTGATTATAATGACTCTTGTTTGACTTGAGAGTTGAAGCCTAGGCTCTGTATGAGGTCATAGAAAATTTGTGATACATTTTATTCGATGATTTGTAAAGACAAATCCCGCTGCATTATATAATGAATGGCTCTTTTGTGACATGCAACCTTTTAAAATTGAAATACAAAAGACTTCACGTAAAGCGTTTGTTTGAACAGCTGGATTTCTCCTTGAGAAACCAGGTAGATTTCTCAAAACCGCACATGCAATGGATCTGGGGTGCTTCTGTCTGAATAAAGTAGCTCTCAAGTCAGATTATATGCCAGGCTGCCATTCTCTCTCCATTCAGCACCTCCATTATTAGCTATTTTAAAAATTGTGCAGGATTTCTGGTCCTGGTCTATAGTACTGCCAAACCCTAATCTTCTGCATGTTTTATTTCACTCATCACTACCATACACTTCTTTGTTCAATATCTAGCAGGAATATACCAAATACACTGGATACAGAAGTGCTGAAAGCCTGAAAATAACATCTGAAGTAAATGATGTGTTGGCCTCTTAACTGGCTATGCCAAAAAAATGCCAATCCCTCATTTTAGACGGCTCAAACACCCAGACAAGCACACATGTGCGCATTAAGTATACTGACAGTGTAATTCAATGTTCTGCATGGAGGCAGAGGTTGGGCAGTCAAACTAAAGTTGTGCCGGAGGTGCCGTCTGGCATTGCCCCTGCATGTCTGCAAGGCAAACTCTGCCAAAGCGACTGGCACTGGCCAAGCCCCCGATGGAGAGGGGGAAAAGGTTGTTTGGTGCCATCCTATCACCACACAAGCAGCTGCAGATAGCACACATGGCAAGTGTGACAAAGTCAATGCCTTTAAGCACAGAGGCAGAAAGGGAAACGATTCCAAGTGAGCCAGCAAGCTTAAAATAAGACACTTGAAAATACAAAAAGGCTTTCCTGCTAAGCGAACACAAGCAAAAGGGTGGAAAGATGAACATCCAACGTCCTTGAATGCAAGCACTATAAACACTTAGAATTTGTAGGGATTTCTTTTAATTTACATGGACTTCAAATACCAGTCTGAGATTTTTGCCAGAAAATGGCAGAAAAAACGCTACAGTTGGAACGTAAAATGGAGGACCCAGGAGGAGAGGGCTTCCTTCTTTTTATTGGTTCCCAGGCTTTCCATAGCGGTGGTTCCCCCTCTCTTTCTGTCTGTCTGTCTTGTTCTCTCTAGCGGACAATATAGAAGGCTCCCTGTCCTGTGATAAATCTGTAGCCTGCGAGATGGGAAAGAGAGATCCATCACAGAGGCGTTGGTTTACCCTGCCAATCCGCACTACTGAGGGCTGTAACACGTACATGCTCAATCCATGCATCATTTCCCAAGCCCTTCTGTGCCCAAATAACACGGTTTTGGCTGCACGTTTCTAAAATCCTAAAGCACTCTGGCAAATCCTCTAAAATCTTAATATGCATGAATTCTGGAGGTTGTTTTGTGGTTTGTTTACCTCGTTTCTATGAAGAGAGCTGACGGTCTAGTCTAAAACCCCTTGACTCTTCAGCGCCAAATGATAGGGTTACAGTCTTTCTTTGTTCAAGGAAGGATAACTCTTAACTTCCATCAACCTTGAAGTGCCATGAAGAAGGAAAAAGAAAAAAACACAAATGTAGTACAGAAAGAAAATTGCAAACATGACTTTTTCCCCCATCCTTTCAGTCATACTGCTCAGCAGAGTGCCTGGAGGCAAAACTGCTGCGATGTTAGAAAACATTACCTGGCAGGTTTCCATGGAGTTGAAGGAAAATAAACATCACTGACATTCATGGGCATTGCTGTTAAAGCATTAAACCGGCAAAGGGCTTCAGGTATATTAGCTGAAAATAGAACAGCGGCCTTCAGAGTTAAAACAAAATGCTTTGAAAAGGTCAACCATCTCAACTGTACAATACAGCGATAGAAGTGATTACAGAGCTTCACAGGTTTACAGTGCAACGTATATTAGTACAGTCAAGCACGATAAAAAAAAAACGACACAAGTATTCCTTTTGAAATCTGAATCCCAGAATAATTGTCTAATGTACGGTTGAATACCTCATAAAAAGGCCAACAGCTGCTAAGCTGAACAGGCCTGAGATACAACAGGGTCAAACAGGTTGCTGACTTGTGTACACATAAACCCAAATGTGAATAAACAACAGAATCCTAGAAACAATGTAATCTGACTCCAGTGTTACATTACCATCTGTTGGCTTTATGAACTCTGAGGGTGGCACATTCTGAGGCTGACCTTCCTGACTGCGATCAATCACCCTCCCTTTCCGCACATGCTCATTAAAGCTCTAAGAGGTCTGTGACACCTGAAATATTTAAAACAAAGAAACTTCCAAGCTTCCTTCATCTTTGCTAGCTTTCAAGAAGACGGCAAACGCAACTTATTTTAGGTGCGTCAGGTGAATACATCAGGTGCGAGTGCCTAGTGGAGCTCCAGGTGGTGTCTGCTGAGCACCCTGCACCTGCTGCCTGTCCTCACCCACCCATTGGAGGGCAGATTCCCAGGATGCCACAGGGCAGCTGCTGACAGGCACTACTTTGGATATTTCCCTTGCTTCTATCTACCTCCCCTTCACGGGGCCCCATAGGGTCAGCTGCTAAGGCCAAGTAAAGATGTTAGAGGGGGTGGCGGAGGTCAAGAAGTTGGCGAGAGGGGGATGAGGGGGGGACTGTCAATGTGCGCTGCATGCCTTCGGGAGGAGGTGACCGTCCCAGTTTTACAATTATACCACACGATAATCACTTTCACAATCCAAAGGCAGCTCAGAGCTCATACTCAGGTCTCTGGTGATCATGTTACATCCACTATGTGGGAGTGTGTGCCCTCTACAACCTCAGCCATGACCCCTCCACCTCTGTGCGTCCCCTCCACTCCACCTGCCTCTGGCAAACCTGCCTTTATGTTGCAAATGTACTTCTGCTCTAGGAAAAACAAACCCTTAAAACACGCTTTTGTGAAGATTTATGCTGAAATTACAATCATTCAGTCCTTAAAATATAATATAAAATAATAAAAATAATATAAAATAAAATATTTAAATTTAAACTCACAAGCTAAACCAACTGTAAAGCAGTTTTATGTATAATTTTTCTATGTTGGGCAGGAAAAAAACGTTCCCTACCAAACTAAGTTCCACTCTTACGTCTAATTATGTCTAATTATGACGAAAAATGTCTAACCACATCAGAAAATCAGTAATTTCCACAGCCCTTTAACAAGGTAACTTATAACTGCTTAGTATTTTCCAATGTGGCGTCAAAACAAGATAAATCAAACAGGAATTCCATTTGAGGAAATGGTTGAAATCTGTTTTTAAAATCTTCACAGTGCCTTGGAGAATAGATACAACAAATTGCTCCTTTCAAAGCATCTATAAAGAGACCATATTGATATATTTTTAAATGTCGCACACAGAGACTAATAAGGCCAGACAAACGGTCTAGGACATTTCAAATCCGATCATATTGCAAAATTCCAGATAGGCAAGTGAAGTAGAATCGGTATACACAGAGGTGCAAAGCTAGTGGGTGGCATGAACCGAATTATTTTCAAGTGAGCAGATTTATTTACGACTTGGACGAACATGTCATTCCTGACCGGGATACACTTAAAAGTATTTAAAGTTGCACATAAATATAAATGTATACACGCTCTCACACATGTTTTTCCTCATCTTCCAGCTGATCCAGGCACAAAACAAAATGTTTGCAAGTTTTATGTTTTGTTTTTTTTTTATCCAATTTCCATTTTTTATACTTGCTAAATTGTATGAATTTGTGACAGGCTAAAGATGCTGACAGACAGTTTTTTTTTATTATTAACAGCTAACCTCTCCCTTTTTGAGCCGTGTCATTCTTTCCACTAGTTCCCCCAAGCTGCTTCACTCTCAGAGGGAAAGAGGGAATATCAGGCAGCAGCAAACAGGACTGTAGTTTAAACTCTGCCACACAACTCACTGAAACCCATTGTAAACACACTGGAAAGAACAAAGTTGGAAGTTGGCCTCATTTCAATTCCTGGGAATTTACTAGCTTTTCACCATCAGACTTCACTTTTTAAATTTTATTTTAACAAATGGAGTTTCAAGATGAGTAACCTAATACAGAAAATTGTAATCAATTTTAAAAACTAATAAAGTCCATTGCATTCAGGGGATTAAAATGTAGAACGGACGCATGTTATCACGACACACATTTACATCTGGACCTTTAAGTGTATTCAAAACAGAACGAGAATATTTTACTTGTTCCATGTTCATTCCCGTCTCTACTGTGACCGCCGTACGGCAAAGAAACACATATCAGGCTACAAAACACGGCTCGTTTCTAACAGAAGTCCCCGCTGGGTCACTGCTTTTATGATTAAAACCTGTTTTATAGCCATTACAGAACTTCCTTTCAAATATGGCCAGTTTTATGAACGGGGAAACCCCCTAATTTAATGTGTTTCTTTTTAGCTTTGCTTTTTTTTTTTAAATCCGAGCATAATGTTTTCATTTGCTTTCTCGTGGCTTTAAGTATTACACGTATGAGAAAAATCATAGACGGAGACTTCAAAAATTTGCTGATACATAAGCTGCCAGTTTTTGGCCCTGTGTGTCCGTGTTAGTGCTTTAAAGACGAAATCCGGCATTTCTCCACTGAATACCTTTGTAATATGAATATATGTGCAGCAGAGCTGGCGGCACATTGCCCTTGTGTTTACCCATGCCCTTGTGGTCACACATGTTTGTAGGAAGGGTAATTAACCCATTAAGGGATCAGGTGAAGCCTAATCCAACCGGTCTGTGGACATCAAACAAAAAACTGCAATGGCAGGGTCTAGACAGGTGAAAGCTTGGGTGTTCAGTAACCTAAGTAGGGCAAAAACATAATAGTGACTACTCTGTAGCGCGGACCTCTGCTTTACTTCAGAGTACTTGTGCTTGACCTCCTTGTTCACTCTGAGTGTCCATTTCCACAACAAAAGCCTAATAGGTTGTGTGTGGTTATTCAGAGTAATGTGTAGTGAAATGTAACACTGACTGGCTGTGCAATTGGGCTGGGTGTTAGTTTCTTGTACAACAAAAGACCCAAATCTACCACGAGGACACAGCTGAGACATCTGAAATGCTCCTGTGGACGAGCGGTGCATGAAAAACCAGATATTTTATTTATTAAAAAAGCTAAAGAAAATATGTTTTTGCTTTAAATCTATTATTAAAATCTATTCCATTTCATTTTAACTGAGGTAAGGTCAACAAGTTGGATATGCTAGCTGGGAACACCCAAAAACACCCAACCAGAATCTAAACAAGTGGAGATGGTGAGTCATAATTTTGCAAAAATACTCAGTTTTTTGGAAATGCGGTGAAGTTACAAGTTTAACCCCCCCCCCATGTTTCATGCTCGTACAGCTGTGGTGTCAATACTAAAACTTTTATCTTTCCTGGTAGACAGATTTTTGCATCATATCTTTTGGTGCGGAACCAACTTTTTAGGGCAGTAGAAGGAAATTCCAAGAACAAGCCAGACAAGTATAATTCTGGGAAAGCTGGAAAAGGATGCCAGAGATGTTGCCATGTCACATTAAGAGCTTAGAGGTGTTAAAATACGTTCCACGCATTCCCTTAGGAGACAGAGACGAGGGATTCACACTGAAGACACATGGCGTCCTTGACAATAAACAAAGTCTTCTAAAATGGAAGCCCCAGTGTTTTAAGTATTCACTGTTGCTAATGAAAAGAATCACATAATTCAAGAAATTGGACACAGTGATTAGTCACACAAATCAAGTCCTGTTTTCTACAAACACCAACAGTTTTTGGGGTGTGTGTGTGTGTGTGTGTGGGGGGGGTTGTCCACCAAGCAGTGTAGTCCTGGCACAAAGATTTCAGCCTATCGCATGTCAGACATGTTTTAAACATTCCCACAGCGTTGAAATCTTATAACCATTAGTAAAATGACAGTAGCTCCGAGGCACAGAGGCTGCACCGATTTTCAAGAGGGGATGGCAGACTTTAGCAATCAAATCGATTCCCCTGTTTCAACAAGTGCTTCCGAAGTGCACAAAAACACCTTCAGATGACCTCGGGCCAGCAACTTCAAATGGATTCAGCTCAATCAAACGCTTCCAAAAACCCACAAAACAGGAAGATTCTCAGACTGTAGAGGAGAGCTGACAAGATGAACTCCCGTAGAGTGGGCCATGCTGTTGTAACAGTTATTTATGCCTCTTTCATTTCAAGGGTCTTTCTGTTTTAAATGGGCAGCATTAAGGCGAACCGGCACTAAGGTCTGTCCTTGGAGGCACGGTCCAAATTCCAGAGAATCTTGGCAACTCCTCGGGATAGATGGGACCCTTATGGATATAAAACCTCACAATGGATGAATAGGTAAACAGAAGGGTGTGAAAGAGTGATGGCAAAAAGAGAATGTTCACTCTCAGAGAGGCACAAAGAGGGAGGTGTGTGAGTGGGAGATGGGAGAAAGCCAGAGTGTTTGGGGGAGGAAGGGTGGGAGGGTGAAAAGGAGAAGGGTCTGGAGGGAGTTGTTGGTGAGAGTTAAAGTTTTGTCTCCAGGCTTTTAGAGGGTGCTGCGTGTAGTGCTAACTCAATCAAAAGGTGAATTATACCTCCTGAGACACTCAGGTAACCTTTCATTATGGCCCTAATCCTTCTTAATAACAGAGCCGCAATGTCGGCAATGCCCCATTACACAGAGAACCACTGAGAGGAAGAGCCATTATTCCCCACAGGCCTGTGGAAATGTGAACACAAAACACTCACTCACACACACTCGCACTGACAGATGAAATCAATCACAAATTTGACTTGAGTGAGAAAAACGCATCGCACTCCGTAACTGGGAAATTGAGACATTGAAGGAGGGTAGTGTGTTTATGCGGGATCGGTGTTTAGACTTCCACTTTTGCCAGACAAAATTTAAAGTGATCAGAATTAACACTCAAGTAATGCTGCGTGTTGAGAAAAAGAAAGAAAACGTCGGCAAGGCAAGGAAGTTGTGGGTTTTTATTTGTTTATTTTTTGTCTTTGTTTTTTTTTAACATTCAAAGTTATTTATTTTTTATTACACACACGGACAAACTTTGTCCTGATGCCACAAAAACACAGTCAAAAACCTTCACTGCTGTAATTTTTCTTCAGTAAATTGTTTTTGTTTCAGCTTTTGTTGATGAAGAGTTTTTCACTTTCTCTGGGTTTTTATAAAAGCACATGAGACTGACAATCTTGGATAAAGCCTCATGTCTGAGTTTTTTGTTTTTTAAATCCCCTTGATAAATAATTAACTTTAAGGTGTTCGCTGAACTTACCACATACATTAAAGTATTCACTACTAAATTATTAAAGGTGAAAGAAATTGATTTTAAGCGCTAAGAGAAAATTACTCCTCAACACTCTGATTTTTTTTAAATACTTTGATTTACCCTTGTCTTATTTCCCAGCCTAATGAAGCCTTAAACTCTGACTCCACTATGGCTCGAACCAAAGCAACTTAAAAGGCAGTCAACCCCAAAATGTGAAACAAAATGAGCAGCCTGATAACATCTAATGAAAACAGGCCTAATGTAGCTTTCATAAATCAACAGACTGTCCTCAGTGCTTATTCCAGCTGCAATTAGGCTACCTCTATAAAAGCTGAGATGTTAAATAAAGATTTCTGGGTTATGAGGAACAGCCTTTATCAGTGATGTGGTTGTGGGGGGAAATAAAATGCTGGAAAAACACAATCTATCATCGTGGCAATTTAATGACCGAAAACATTGCACAGATTTCAATGAGACTGATAATAAAGTTGGGGAATGTTCAGGCGTAATATTAACTGAAGTGTTTAAATTGTGTGTGTGAGTGTGTGTTTTCTCTCTCTCTTTATAAAAAAAATTTACTTTATTAAATATTCACCTGTACCACTCCAGCCCGTTGTGGTAGTTTCGGTCGAAGAAGTGCGGCTCGGCTCCCACGGCTCTGATGTCAGGATGAACCCGAAGAAACTCAAGCAGAGCCCGGGTCCCTCCTTTCTTTACCCCGATGATGAGAGCCTGAGGTAGCTTCTTGCTCCCCTCCCCGAGCGGACTGACTTTACCTGCGAACCTGGGCGACACTCTCCTGGAAACTACTAAATCCGGAGGTGGCAGCGCGAGAGCCTCTTCGGGCAGCTCCGAATCCTGCGTCGCGCGCTCATCCGCGAGGACCTGTGAGGTGCGCGCGGCGGTCCCGTAGCGGTTCAACTCCGATCCGCCAGTCCATTCATATACCAGTCTCTTGGTCCTCAGCGAACTCAGGTCCTCGAAAAGACCAGCAGTCCGACTAGAGGAGCCTCTGGGCGGTGAGTTGCCGGTGGTGGTGGTGCAGCTTTCGGTGAGGAGGTGCAGGAGGAAAAAAGAGGCGAGGAGGGAGCACAGCATGACCACCGCTTTCCTGAAGATGCCTCGGGACGGGGGGTCCAGTTTAGTGATGCGGCTAAAAGCCATACCGGTCCCTTGGTGGTCGGTGCAGGAGCCACAGCCATGCTAGGCGCACATCACTGAGTCTTCTTGCCATGAAGGAACTAAAGTGTCTACATCCACAGTAAGCTGTGGATAACACCTCAATCTCCTCCAAAAGTGCCAAATGATGGATGCCTGCTGTGAACAGGTGTTAAGAACTTGCCCCAATAACTGTTCCACAGTATCCCCTGAAAGGTGAGCGTACAGCGAATCATACACACAGGTAATAAAGTCTGTGCTATCCTTGCTCTGTAAAGGATGCTACCACATCTCTCCCTGACATACCAGCAGCACGTGTATAGAGTTGTAAACTTGTCTCGCACGTCAAGTTTCTTGAGAGGCACCTCTCTGGCCAATAATATCAAGAGAGAAGCAGATAGGAGCCAATGATATTCCAGGTGGGGGCGGGGACACTGTTGCGCAGCCACTCTGCGAAATTAGATGGCATCTGCATGTGCAAATTAAAGTTAAAATTATCCGACAGGGGGAATGCTACACACTAAAATACACGGTAGAAAAAAGTACAAAGAGATTCGCGAAAGGACCTTAAGGAGGTTAGGCTTAAATAAGCCTAACCTCCTTAAGGTCATTTTCTGAGTTTTAAAAGAATGATCATATACACTATAACTAGTAAAATACAGTCAAATTCTCAAAACATTATAATGCATAATAATAAACTCTTGAAGGTTTGAAACACACATTAAGCTAAACACACACTACTTCGTCTGTCATGCTTGCAGGAGCAATTTTGCAAATGTTAAGTGCACCATTCCCTCTAAAATTACTGTGGCAGCATCTACCCAGATGACAAAATCACTCCTCAAATCCCCAAGACACTCACTTTTTTCTGCCAGTGAGAGGGAGACATGCAACCTAAGTGGGGCCACCAAAGAAGATGGCCTCCGCCATGAACTCCTTTTTATAACACATAGAAGAACAAAAAAAGTGAAATAATGATAACGGGACACATTATTTCTTTACAAGTGAACAAGAACAGAACCAAATGTTTCACATCTGCTCCTGCCTTTTGGGTATTAGCATGAGAATGTGCAGGCAGTGCTTCAATGCTGCACAGCTCACTGCTTGAGAAAGCCGATGGAGACCTCAACACTGGGCAGTATTGCCAGTGCCAGATGTCCCCCCATGTTGTTGAAACAGTACAAAGGGGGTGTCTCGCATTTAACCAACCACACCCCGTGTCTTTTCTCTGTCTCTCTGACATTGGAGGGATGTCCAACCCCTTCAAACCAACCATTATGACTCCCAGCATTCCCTAGCAGGGGTCAAATGGCTTCACATTTCTGTTTATCATAGACGGACACTGTTAAAATAATGATGCTCAAATAGAGAATGGTCTCAGGACAATCAAAATGCTCAAAGTTTTTAGATTTATTTATTTACACACCTCCCCAAAATTGCTCCAAGACCAGAGGTCACAAGATAAATCCGAGGGGTCACACATGATTAATGGGAAAATAGATAATCCAAAATACATGTCCACACAAAGCAGTGCTTGTAAAATCTGTAGTCTCACACTTTTAGTCCAGCAGTTTTATGCAGCAGTTAGACGATCCATAATCGTAGTAAAAAAATAATCATATGTTAGAAAACATTGTTATAACTAAAATCTTACATTCAAAACATTACTTAGTGTTTGAGTGAAACACAAAGTGTAAAAGTACTACTAGCAAAGTAATAATTTGCTTTCTCAAAATACAGCAGAATGTCCCCTTGGAATAATTTTATATATATATATATATATATATATATATATATATATATATATATATAATAGCAGCTTCGCACTGATTCATTAATGTGTAAAAAATATATATTTTAGTGTTATTTTTTAAAAAATATTTTCATCTAATATTGGGCAGTTAATCCTTAAACAATCAAATGGTTTAATATTTGTATTTTTTTTCTTTTCTTTTTTTTTTTTTGGATCATTGTGAAATCAATAGAGTAAAGTCTATACTTCCTGCTGAAATGTGGCAAAAATAATGGCATAAAACAGAAAAACTCATGTAACTAATGTATGTGAATGTGTCCCTTAAAGGTACCATAGATACAATTTGAACACATTTACTTAAGTAATAATTAACTATTTTTTGGAATAATAATTTATTTATGGAATACGATAGAATTGAATTGACACGATAATTTTGATTATTTGGTTTTAATGGGCTCTTAAAAGATGACTATTTGATGTTCTCTTATATCAGCTTTAATGGAGGTAGACAAGGGAGAAGAATAAAAGGAACAAAAACAGTCAAGGCAGTTCTTAAAAATGTCTTTTTCCAAGGTTTTATGTGTTTTAAGTTACTACACAGTTTGAGGAAGGGAGCTCATATTAGCTCAATACATCACACATATTAAACTTGTGACAAGGGGAAATACATTTCATAAGGCATATCATGTTTCATTAAACCAACTAAGCTAGGAATCACTAATTCAAAGTCGTTGATTATTCTGATACTGCTGTTGTCATCAGCAGCTCCTGAGCAAGAGCTCTTTCATGGGCGTATCCTGTGCCTACTTTGAGTCGGGACTAATGTTTGTGTGCCGACACATACTTCCATTAAAAAAAACAAAAAGCCAAAAAAAACCCCCAAAAAACAGCATTTGGTGTGTAATTACACACCCAGACATTGGTGCTTTTAGAAAAATGTGCAAGCAGTCTGGAAGGCATGTAAAAACGTAATTCTGCTTTCATCTTCACCATTTATCCAAATTGCACCACTATGGTTGCACTGACGCAGCCTTTGTGGAATCTTGGATGTAGATTTTAGGGTTTCAAGTTTAAAAAGGGAGCACAAACACAAACTGTTTGTTATGCTTTGAATATATTCTTGCATTTTTACTTTGCATAATGGATAAACTCCCAAGAAATGCTGTGAGAAAGCTAGCATGCGCCAGGGGACAAACCAAATAAGGAATGGCGGGGCTATGTGTTTCTGATTGTTGTTTCATAGAAATGTATTAACCATACCGAGGCTAGTGCATTAGCTCTCTCAAATGCACCATCAACGGTGAGAATATACTCATGCAGGAACTGTTTCCATTGCTTAGCTGGCCAAGTAGTTAGACTGTGTGTCTCAACCATACACATAATCTCAAGACAGGTTTATGAATTGAGGTTTGGGGGCTGCCAGTTTAGAGGAGACATCTTTACTGCCAGTATTACAGCTTTACATTTTTTTGACCTGAAACCTGTGGTGATAAAATTCTTTTTTTTTAAATTAATTTTGAATTCACAGTGCAATATTTCTTTTTAGACTGGAATTAGAAGTCTTCTTTTAATGGATAAGAGAGTGAGATAGATATTGAAATATTGTCACAAAAGTATAATGTTTCACCAGGCAAACACGGCTACAAGCAGATGCAGTGAGTAAAAATGTTTTACAAGTGGAAATTGTATGGAGATAATTTATGACATGCTCCGTGCTTGAACTGCAACCGGTGTTAAAAAGTTTCCACACAAGCAAAGCGCCTTGGCACCAAATGTTTGTCCCCTAAAACCATCTCATTTTGAGAGAAACTGAAGTGGCATTACCCACTTAGGGGCTCAATTAGATAAATTAGTAGAAACATAAAACATACAGACTGTAAATATAATGACAACCTATTGTATATATTCAAATATAGCGACATTCACCAATTCTCATAAGCAACACATTTTTAATATTACATAATGCATGCAAATTTAAAATGCTGTCCTTGCACATATGTGTATGCTGTGTGAGCTCTGACTCAGTGTTTACCTGAAACAGGGTGTTTTATTTCCTCAGCGCGAGGGGAAATGTGCTCCCTCTATATACACAGCTGTTGGCCATTCATAGTGGTTGGGCTCTTCTGGTCTATTGGCAGGCCGTGAGCAGCGCAGGAAGGGTTTCTATTGAGCACGGAAACCCAAATAAATTGTGCTCTTAATCAGATTAATGCTCATCTGAAGTGGGTTATTTCTCTGAACAGACTCAAAATGTCAACATACATCCAATTTGAATAAAGCACACGAGTAATTACTCTCCACTCATCAAAGCATTATTGTCAGAGCTTTGTTTGATAATGTTTGGAGCAGCAGCAGCAGAAAAGGAGGACATCACACGTACAGTAAAAATGCATTTTGATTTATAGATGTTAGCATTATTTTAAAGGGAATATTGTAAAACTCGGGTTTTTAAATATCCTACAAAACTATCGTCATTTATATTTTAAAACAAAGCCAAACAAACATTTGGGCAATGGGAGGTGATAAATTCAAACTTAACGACGTGCACTCTAACTGAAATAACTCATCCTGGAGTTTGTGTATGGAGCGCTTCATTCTGTGTCACATTCCTTCCTCGAAGAGGCAGCAGGATGCAACTGATTATGAGAGAGGCAGGCAGGATGGGGAGGGGAGGGGACTGACAGGGTCAGACAGTTGCGTGGCTGCGTGTCCAGATCTCTTGACTTTCGGTAATCAGGCTGGTGTGGTTAAAACAAGGTTAATTGTCCAGAACAACTGTCCAGAATAATCTTTGCTCAGTTGGAAAATAAAATCATGGTCAAGGCATGTCAGTGCACTGAGTATGAAATATAACCTAGAAATGCTCCACATGGGAAATTTGTAGCAGGGATTAAACTCTCCACTGTTTCAACATGAGGTGTATTCTCAGTACTTAAAGCCCCTGAAGACTTGGTTTGTAATCTCCAGTATTTATCTATAACACTGAATACTGAGCAACAATCAAAAACTGAAGCATGCTGGGGTCAGATGAAGGTTCTGCAGATGTGGCAGTCGGCCTGCAACTAAGTAAATAACTCCAACAAATCACATCAAATTCAGTTTACTATACATAAAGAAGTATGCAGTCTTATAGTTTATTAACTGAGTAGATTTCACTTGAAACCAGCCAGACAAGCAAGAATCTAAACACAAATAAAGGAATTAACCTGGAATGACCAAAGCTGTTCTAAGTGACAGAGATGAGTGTATTTAGCATGATCTCGGATCGTATTTGCACATCACTTCATACATTTAGCTGCACTGGCTCTCCATTAACTTCAGAGTCTACTTAACTTAAGATTTTGGTTTTGACTTACAAGCACCAGCACATTCGGTGAACTTTTACATCCATACAACCCCAGCAGGTCCCTGAGGTCATGTGATCAGGGCCTGCTTGCTGTGCATCATGGAAGGCTGTGAACTAAAGAAGACAGAGCTTTTGCAACAATGGCCCCGAGACTCTAGAACTCGCTCGCTATGAGCCCGAGATCTTTGGACTCTTTGATCTCTTTTAAAAAGCAGCTAAAATGACATCTTTTGAAACTTGCTTACTTTTTACTAACTCTTTCTTTTGTTTTTTGGAGTATTTCTGTTCTGAAGCACTTTGTGATATTTATTTCTTAAAGTGTTCCCTGACACTTTAGGTGTCTTTTATTCTTTTTCATTCCTCAGCATTACCATTTACAACCATTCTGGTGGACAACATCGATATAGAAAAGACTCACAAAGTCTTACTCTGTTGATGTCCTGACACTGCTTAGTTCCTGGGATGAGGCCAAAATGTGGAGATGGTGCTGGGTAATATGGGATTGATATTGGTGTCCAAATGACCAGCACTGATGATGCATCACATGAGCCCATTAGAGCATCATTGGACAACATGCTGTGTTCATTAAAAAGCAATATGTGAAAGTCTGATCTGCCATTTCCTGCAGATTAGTATCTGCTCATACATTCAAAGACGACAGCTAAGCTGTGGGTTGTTTTAGCCTCCACAGGGCAGTGTAATCACAAAGCATAGCTCTACCAACTGTGAGTACGAATTAACCATGTTGCTAACTGAGCTTGAAATTGTGTGGAATATGAGGTTAGGGCCTACAATCTGGCCAAAATATCTTCATGCTGTTTTCTGTCTTAACGCCATGATGGAACCCAAGCAAAATCAATTAAAGAAACCATTTGTTGAATCAGGTGTTTTTCTGCATGGGTGCAACAATGGTATGACTTTTCTATTTTTTTTTTTCGTGTCCCACCGAATATCTCTGACCTGATGTATTTGCAATATATGCAGAGCAGAATCTGTCTTTTTGTTGGCACTCAACCATGATTCATGTCAAGTAATTGACAAAATACAGTATCACGGAACATATGGAAATTATATTAGCACCAGGAGTGAATATGCAATGTTGTGGTTTTAAGGCATGTTGTGCAACCACAACTGGGACTTAATTCATGTTTTTGATGATGTCATAGCAATCACACCCATTTTAAGCAATTCTCAGAGTTGCACAGTAGATACAAATCACTAGCAATATCATCTTGTGCCTGTTCTTGTTCCCTCTCACCTGTTTTTCCTTGGAAGTGATATCAATCAGTCTTGACACTTCTGTTTATGAATCAGCTCGGTTTTGTGTGGTCCTCAACCCACATGATATGTGAGTGTAACCCAGCCTTTCCCCCAATGGACATCCGAGAGTCAGAACAACATCCAAAACAAACAAGACGTCAGGTTGTGTGATTATTGTGCATAGTTAAATTAATTCTTTGTGAAAGCAAAGCAGAGGGTGACAGGCTGCTGTCATGGCAGAAAACCTGAAGGTGTGCAGCTTGATGTATGGAAAAAGACTGGTTTGGAGATCGTAGCCCACCCGCCGTCCCATTAATGAGCACTCTAAAGAGTTTATGAATGGAGATGCATCAACAGACAAGCCTGCAGTACTGGATATGGTGGATATTGCCTTACCTCTAGAGAGAGCTCAGTTGCTAATGACAAATGGACGGCTGAAGTAACTGGAAAGATATTTATCTCTTAACATTTTACTCCACAAATATTCCATCTTTTCCTAAGCCATCTGTGAGATGTGCTCATATATTAAAGTAAACGTTTTAAAGCTGTTATATAGAAGACATTTTTTTTTCTTCATCTGAGCAGCAGCCCGGCTGGAAACCACACACTCTGAAAACACCTGAGTTTGGTACTCCTCGTCAGCGAGGTCATGAGAACTGGGATGACTGGCAGTGAGAGCGTGTCCGTGAGTATGTTTTGGGGTGACGTTTAAAGAGATCAGCTTACTTCTGATGTCGCCACCAGATGTCCTGGGTGGGCCTGTTGAAGACTTATACAGAACATCTTAAATTTATTAAAAAGTTTATTGGCAATGATTAAAACGGTATCTGCGAGGCAGCTATCAGATTATATGTCACATTAGATAAAGTCAAAGGAGGTAAGTATGACTAAATATTTCATATAACCACAAACTCCCATTTTAAATTAAATTACTTAGGAGGGTTGATGAGGAGGAAATCTGTTCCGAGGTGATTTTTCTTTGTCAGTTGAACAATAAACTTCCCACTGCTCATAGGGCTGTGCTTTTTTTTTTTTCATACTTCATGCGTAGGTGAAGAGGTAACCTCTAACCCAACACTGGCAATATATACATCAAAGAAGATCTTGGAATGAAATCTACTTTGTTAGTGTCAGTAGCTGGCCTGGTGGTGCCTCCTAAGATGATCTCAGGCTTTTGCTATTAAATGACGTCTTTTTTTCCCCCAGGTACCTCAAAAGTCTAATTAAATTTCTGCCTTGAATGACTCGTTAATAAGAGTTGCAGCATGAAAAACACCCTGTTAGCTTTGTGCATAATCATTTTTTATTATCTATTTAGCGTCACCGCTTGAAAATGATACTTTTGGATTAAAAATTATTGCTTTTTTATTGAGTGTCACATCCTATTAGAGTTGCTGCTTACAATAGCCACTAAAATATCAGACCTCCAGTTATGTTGTATGTAAAAACTAAATAATTGATGACTAACCTAAAAACTGGTTTGAAATAAAGTCTTTGGTGAGTCTGTGTGATTTGTAGTCTCAGTTTCTGTTTCTTAACTGCCACGAGTGGGAGCCGGTGTGCTCTTCTGCTGCTTCTGTAGCCCCTCTGCTTTAAGGTATGATGTGTTCAAAGATGCTCTTCTGTATCTATGGTTATAACAAGTAGTTATTAGAGTTACTGTTGCCTTTCTATCAGCTCATAGCAGTCTGGTCATTCTCGTCTGACCTCTGTCAACAACAAGGCATTTCAGACAGGGAACTGTTTGCTGTTTTTTTTTTCTTTTTTGGAACATTCACTGGAAACCTTGGACATGGTTGTGTGGGAAAATCCCAAAAGATCGGAAGTTTCAGAAATGCTCAAAAGTAGCCCAACTGGCGCCAACAACCGTGCCACATTCAAAATAATTTAAATCCCCTTTTCTTCCCCCCGACATAAACATACATATCACTTAAATCAGAGTGACATCACTTCAACAATGCTGTAAGTGGCAAAATTAATCACTCCACCACTGATCCCTCCAGCTTCCAAATATGGACCTTTTTGTGTTTTCAATGTGGAGCATAATTTTATATGGACATGAGTCAGTATATATGAGACAGATGGAAAATCTTATTTAAGGGGATGAAATTAATCTTGGGAAACACAGGGAAATCCATGTCAAGAAACACAAATTGATAGAGGTCATGATTATGTTACAAACTACTGTGTTGCTTAAATTCCGTCTCAAGTTTAAATCCCAGCATCCTCTCCTTTCCTATCACTTCATCTTGTTGTGAGTTATTTGTTACTGGGTTTAGTAGTTATATTTGGGGTTGTTTCCTGTTTTATTTTGAAAGTTAGCTGTTCTTTGTGAGCTGCTTTGAGTTTTACATGCCACTTCTGATTGTCTTGATTTTCTGCACCTGTGTGTCGTTCTTCCAGCTGTCCCCACATCCACAATCTGCCCCTTCTGTGTAAGTAGTCCTGTCTTCATGAGGTCATATGTTGTTCTCTTTATTGTGTCCCTGAGCAAGTTCCTGGGTTCTGTTAGTTTGTTTGCAGTCTTGTACTGCTGGATTGTTTCTCTTTGCTTTACTTTGAGTATTAAGTCTGCTTTTGGGTCCACATTTTTACATTTTGGGATGTTTTTAAGATAAGAGTTTATATTACAGCAGGTTTAGGGCTTGCAGGGCAGAGATACAAACAGTGAATCAACAAGAAAAGGGAAGAACTGCAGATTTGGCACATGGCGTAATGCACATCACAACCATTTGAAGCATTTTTACATTGTCTACATAGACTGAACTATTTTTCTTTTTGTGGGTTTTTTTGTTTGTTTGTTTTTTGTCTTTGGTACTCATGTGCACCACCTTGCTAGTTATAAATGCAATGGGAAGAGAGTGGGGAGACGCAGTGCTTATGCTTCAGCATTTCATCCAGTGGTTCAGAAAGCGGAATAGCGTCTTTAAATGCCTACCTTTACAACAAAGTCAGTTAAAGTTAATCACTGCTGAGTAAGTAAATGCATTAAAGCATTAAATATTGCTCAGCCGAACTGTAATCACCCCTCTAAAGGCTAGACACTTAAAGTGGTGAAACTGCTAAGGCTATTAACAGATGAGTCCCTTTGCTGCTAAACATTAACTGAGATCCATCAGCAGCAATGAGACTGGGGACAAATAGTATACTCTCAGACAAACATATAGACAGCCACATATGTTGGGAAACTAACACAGAGACATATTTATACAAAGTTAGACACATTTAAACACCCACACATCAAGACAGATGTGATCACTCTGACAACTCGAGCACATCTGGGCTAAAAGTTAGGTATGTGGAGGTTTCCCAGTGGCATTCACCTCAACAACCCAAATGTCCACTCACACAGACTACAATGGTACAACAATGCGTTGTGTATATCTGTGCATTTGGGTACTGGGGGAATCTCAGTTTTCTTCCATTTCTCAATCTGGCAAAACTGTTACATTCCACACATACACAGTATCTTAGATCCATTCTAACCTTGATGAGTTGCCAAAGGGGTGAAATGAGAATAAAATATAGTCTTGTAACACAGCCTTTCCGATCATTATTACTGCTGGTAAGATGACAGGGAGAGATAAAATCAAAGTCTGGCCAAGGTTGTGTCAGCTACCCATCATTTGTAATGAGCATGGGGGAATCCAGATGGGTGAAAGGAATCAGTCGCATTGCTAATTAGTGGGATAATTTAGATGCTTGTGATGCCCAGGAAAGAATAAGCAAAACTGGATGTTTTAGTGTTTGAAATGTACCTTACCTATCTTTCCTATTAGCCTTAGCATATCAGCAAGCACTCAGAGGAAGCTAACAAGTACATGCTCTTTTTTTTTTTTTTTTTAATTGATACCCAAAAATTGTAAGGAGTGAAAGACTACTTTACATAGAAACGGGTAGGGCGGGGGGCTATCATTTAATGGGAAAGAAATCCAGGATAGCTGAATCTCCCGCTCCTGAACTGCATCGAACATCACCTCTGCCCCCCACCACAATGTCAGCACAACCTCATTTCGAAGTACAGATGGGAGAGATAGGGCCAACACCTCTGCCGCCACAATTTGACACAACTAATTTAAAGCTGGTCTTTTATGGAAGTCTGGAATACATTACCTTGCCAGAACATAATAATAATGGAGAAGCATCAATCAAACGGGCCCTGTGCATACATTGTGTAATAAAGCTTATCTCTGGTTGACACAGTCTGTCTGACTCAGCCTGCCCGCCAGAACGAAACTATATGTGAGCTCTGCCATCAGGCGCTGGTTAACACTGCATAAATTTGCAGTTTAAGAGTCAATGACATTTTAATAAGGTAAAGCTGACAGCTTATGGCTCGCACACAAACACCCGGTTGTTTCCAGAGACTCGGAATCAAAAAATAGACAAGGCCAGAAGTCCGTGTCTACACAGAGTCACGTTGTGAGAAAGAATGTTGTTTCTTTGAATATGTATACCCCCCTCAGCTGTCAGCACACACACACACACACACACACACACACACACACACACACACACACACACACACACACACACACACACACACCTCTCCAAATTGTCAGACACTGGTGCCCCCTCCTCTCCCGTCAAATGTTTCTATAATTTTTTCCAGGCGTTAACTGGATTCAGCTGCTTGTGAACTGCTTTGGCTCTCATCTCCACTTTCCATACTATTTAGAAGGGACCTTTTTTTTTCTCCTTTCTTTATTTCTGATGTATGGTTCGGAGCTTGTTTTGCTGACGGTTCTCACCCACCGGCACCTCTGAAAGTCCTCATTGTGTTCAGGCAATGTGATGTCATTCTGCACAGGCACCTGGGACTTTATGTCAGTGTGTGTTTGGATGTGGCTTTTCATGGGTGTCTTACATGTCCAGTGCATTTAGGACAGCTTAGAGTTTGTTAGCTATGATTCATGAGGATGATGGGTGGCCATGTGGAATTTAAAGGGTAACAAGGCTGTCTGATTTGTCAGCTATGGTCATTAATAACAGCAAAGGTTGAACAAATATAATTTTGCATTTACATAAACTGAGCAAATTTGAGTATTTGTGCAAAACTAACATTAGTCTTAACATATACCAGAAGTATTTCATATCTGTCTGACCCTTGTGGAAAATTACTGGAATATTTGAGAATCTATTCCATAAACCCTGAGCAATCTCAAACCAAAATCTAACCGCTGTTATTCTATTCTACAGCTACCAGTCCCCCTTGTCAGTCAAACATCTGCTGTCTCCTGGCATTGCATCAATTTTGCAGGCAGTCACTTGCTTCACGACAGAGGTCACAGACAGGACTATGACGGCTCCACATGGGCTGGAAAAACATCAGCTTTACAAACACACACATGCATTTTTCCATTCTTCAAACAAAGCCTTTAGCTCTCTTCACTCTTTAGGGCCTTTTGCATCAACTGGGATCTCGCAGCAGTTGTCAGCATCCTTCTTTTAGTTGCTTATTCTTTGGAAAGAATGTCCTTCCACAGTAATCCACCAACTCCAGCATGCCTAGCTTTTATTCTTTACTTGGATCCCCCATTAAATCCTGCTGCAGTGAGCCCTAATAACATTTTGGAGAGCCTATGCTTACCTGCTGGCACCTAATACATCACATTTCACATAGGCTTGACACCCAGCCTACAGAGGAATGGAGTATACAGGCAGAGTGAGGGTTAATGGGGATGAGCCTCTGAATGTGGACTGTCACCCGCTGTCACTGTGGCTTGGGCATTCTTTGCTATTAGAAAGATCATTGGACTACATGGCTCATTGAACTACAACCATTTGTTGTCCTGCTTCTTCCCTTTGTAATGACAAAAGTCAGAGTGAGCTCAGAGGAACCTCAGCATGATGGATCTCAAATTCATCCTGCAAACAGTGAAAATAAAAACATGTCTTAAGCAAGTAAGGCAGAACAGAATAGAATAGCCCATCTGTTTTTTCCTTTACTCGGTACAGCTGCGAATCAGCAGCGGAACAATGTTAGACAGTCTCGACTAAAACATTGTTAACTGAGACACTTTGAACTTGTCTAAACACATCACTGGTTAGTCCACAGTCAGTTTGTGTATGCATGTATTTTCTGTCCTCCACATTTTAAATGCTGGGTTGCTGATATCTCATTAAGTGACAGCCAATCCGGTGATAAGCTGCAGTCAGACAGGATGAATCCCCGTCTCGTCTGCAGGTCTTAGACGCCACGCCAAGTTCAAACACACACAAGCAAATATGGACCTTTGAGCACATGTGTACAGTGCATAAATGTACACACATAAAGAGACGCACACAACATCCTCAGCTGTCACAGTCTTCACAGCTGATTTACCATCTTGCCTTTGAAAATGTGGACAGCCATATACTTACCGAGCAAGGCAAAGGAAGGATAAGACTTTTATTTTAGGATGGTCGTGTATCACCTCAGACAGTAAAAATAACTTTTAACAGTGCTGGTTGATTCACTCTAACATCTAATTACTTCATGATGTATTCACCTGGAAGTGTACAGTATCTGTCCTGTGCTGTTTACTACACTGTTGTTCAATACAGAGAAGCATATATTAATTTGAAATTCGATGCCAGACTTCTAGTCTGTGATGGCACCACTTTGGCGATGCTTTGATTATAACAAGCTGTGACAATATATTCACCGACACTATTGTGGGGTTGCAGGGCCTCATATTATTTTTCTTGTCAGTCATTTGATTGGTGGTGTTTGTATGAATTCAAAACTACCATGAAATGTTTTGTTGATATCAATCGCACCCAAAGCATGAACCCTAATGACTTTGGTATAAACAGTCACATATCCAGTGTAATATCTTAGCAACTGGCTTCCCGCTGCTGCATTTCAACATTCACTTCATGTACAGAAGTCTTGGGGCACACCTCACATATGTTCAGTTCCCTTGCCGTGCAATCTGCCTTTGCAAACATTTGTGAAGGTTTCTAAGAGCTCACTGAATTCGAGCATTTGTTCGGTAATTAGATGCCACCGCTACAATAAGTCACTTTGTTAAATTTCTTCCCGCCTAGCTATTCCATGAGCAACTGTAAGTCACATTATTGCAACATGGAAGCGTTTAGGAAACACTAAGTGGCAGACTATGTAAAGTTACAGACCAGGGATGCAGAGTGCCGAGGCACATGATGCATAAAAGTCTCCAACACTCAATAACTACAGAGTTCCAAACCACAACATCAGCAGAAGAACTGTGCACCGGGAGCTTCATGTGATGGGTTTCCATGGCTGATAATCTCTGGTATGCGTGATGTGTATGTGGCCCAGTATTTTTGTCCATATAGTGTGTTTTGTGATCTGATGTCCTTTCCTAAAAGCACCTAAACATTGTGAGATTTAATCAAGTTTGATATAAATAGAATCCAAGATCATGATTCAATCTTAACTGTATGCCCTAGTACATGGTTACAATTAACTGTTGTTTTGTTACATCTTGAGGAAAGCTGCCTCCAGGGAAGTCGTGATATCCAGTGTTGGTATTTAACATAACCATGAACGATATCATCATTAATTATGCATATAAGGATGTCATAAATTGTCCAGTATGAGTACTATTATGGCTTTCTAAGACTTTAGACTTTCAGCTACTATGTTGCAGTCTAAGCTTTTCTACACACTTCATGGCTAACGGGGCACACTTTCCTGCTGCTGTGGGAATAATACCAGGAGACTCTCACTTGCCAATTAGACTGAGTGACATACACAGGATCAGTTAAAGTGGTTTTCTCGTCCACAAGTGGAAGTGGAAACTATAAAACCCAACCATCTCTTGGGTTTACAGAGAATGGTCTGAAAATATCCAGTGTGCGGCAGTTTTCTGTACAAAAATGCCTTGTTGATGCCGGAGGTCAGAGGAGAATGCCCAGACTGCTTCAAGCTGATAGGAAGGCAACAGCAACAGGAAGCAGAGAACGGAAAACAGAGGCTACAATTTGCACGAACTAACAAAAATCGAACAATAGAAGACTGGAAAAACATTACCTGGTCCGAGTCTCATTTGCTGTTATGACAGTTGGATGGTAGGTTCAGAATTTGGTGTATAAAATGAAAAAAGTGTGGAGTCTTCCTGCCCTGTATCAACAGTTCCATCCCTTTATGACTGTGTACCCATCTTTCCACGTCTGTTCACAGATTAAGAATTAAGGCAGTTTTGAAGGCAAAAGGAAGTCCATCCCAGAACTAATAAAATGTAAGTGTCTGATGAGTGCACACTATATGCTTAGTCCAGAGTATGGTACATTTATGCAAGTAACTAAAAGTTACTAAATTTCTCTGGATTAGTTTTGTTGCAAATATGCAGACAAACATATGTGGAAGGACATAATGCAACACAAAAGTTCAAAAAGAATTTAGTAGGTACAAACCACTGCTGACCAAAGAACTCAAAGGCTCATGTTTGCCAAAAAAAGATCAACAAGACTTTTGGGGAAATAATGTGTGGACTAATGAAACAAAAGTAAACATTTTTGGAAGGCTTGCATCCTGTTATGTCTGTTGTGAAAGTAACAAAGCATTTCATAATAAGAACATCATAGCAACAGTGAAACACGGTGGTGGTAGTGTGATGATCTTGGGTTGTTTGCTGTTTCAATTCCATTGTATTGCATTGTAAGCAGGTAAAGACTGCATGTACTGAATTAATGAAGTTAATGTGAATGGATGGTTCTGACTGATAGTAATTATTTTTGAGGGTTTTTTTTAGGTTTCTAGTAAACATAACAATCCTATTATCATAAATGTTTTTGTAGTTTGTAATAGTTGTGCAGTAGAAATCTAATATAGTGACATCACTGCCACCACTGTTTAGCACTGAATAAAAGAAGCAATGTCTTCACCCTGTTCTGTGCCGTTGAGCCTTTATTTTCTCCTGAGATTTCATACCTTTTGGCATGCAGAACTCCATAGTGAATGCAAGGTTTATAGTCAGTCAATCTCACATGGTGTGATAATTCTATAACAAACACATTGACTTATTTTTAAGATGTGAAAGCTGATTGCACAAAGGAAAAGCATGCCTTTTTTTCTTTTTAGCGCTTACATATGATAAAAAGTGAGGCTCTTTTATGATGCGTCTTGCCTCTATTTTATTAAAAGCGTGTAGGGGGATCGACATCTGTGAAAGCCAAGGTTATGTTTTAGTGCACATTTGTGTGCTATTACGGATGTGCTATGTACACTGTGTATTAGCTCATGTTTACATTGTGCCCTCTCCTTATAACAGTCTTTATAGTAGGCTCAGATCCTTATTACTAAATGAGTGCGCTTTGGTGGAGGCAGATGGAACGTCTCCAACTGCTGCAAAATGGCAACTTCTAGAGATGTCAGTTCTCCCTAAACAAACCTGAAGGCTTTCGACTGGGGCTGCCTTGGGTCATGCACAGCTCTAACTCATCAATGTCAAGCCAAAATGCCTCTCTGCTCCTCTTCTCTCCTATCAAGAACCTAATTACAAGTCACATATTAGGACATTACTTTGATCCAGACACTTTCCCTGACAAACCAGACAAACTAGCTAATCCCCGACATGCTAAATGACTACCTGCTTTGCTAACCTTTGATCTGTTGAGGTTAGTACACGCACTGGTCCAATTACACTCAAGCTTTTATGAGAGGGCAACAACGTGCTCTTTCAAAACCAACAGGATTTAAGCCCTTTTATTACAATGTGAGGCTTGTTTCTCAGACAGCACCCTAAAGTATTAAGGATTAGACTTTAAGGGGGAAAATTGAGTTGGCCACTTTTTTATTAATGTACAGCCACATTTTGGCTTGTTACATGCTTTAACCCCTGGCCCCAGTGGACCCTAAAAACCCACCACAGCCACTGGTAGGATTTCAGCCATGCTGTTTGAGGTTAATGATGTCTTGGCAAAAGAGAACAGCTCAGACTGTGAAATTAAGTTGTTAGATGCATCCTGCATAACGGAATTATGCTTTGTGTTGTACTATAACTGAGATTATACGTTGGTTAGCTCGAAAATCAGCTCGAGGTTTTGAGGTTTCGAATTTTTGGCGGCAAGGGCAGCTTAGCTTTTTAAAGTTAGCTTTTTAGCATATTAGTATATGCATAAAATATTAAACACTATATCTGCTACCTATATATATGATGCTTAAATTGTTTCAGCAGACCATGAGATCTGTGCCAAACACACCTTAATGTGTTTGTGTTTTTCTGCAGAAGCAAGCAGCAACAGTTTCAGACCTCTGGTTAGGAGCCCCATGGGAACACTGAGCTGTAATGGACAGAAAACTGATGAAACCGCCATTCCCTGACAGCCCAGTGTTTAGGCATTGTGTTGTGTAAAGGAGGGGGCGAGTGTGTGTGTGTGCCTGTAGCAAGTGTATGGATAACTGCTCACTAGGGTCTTATAGTCAGGCTGGGGAGGACCGATTCTAATAAGAAACCTCTCCATCTGCTCTGTTCACCATTTCAAGCTTCCCCTGCTTAACTGGTCACATTGGAAGAGATTAAAAAAAAAGCCGGGAAGATCCAAAGGACCAATTTCATTTCAAAACTCAATCCGCCAGTGCACGGGATTTGCATAGCTAATTAGATGCTGTCTTACCCTTTTTTTTCTCTCTCTCTCTCTCTCTTCCCCTCTTCTCCTCCTTCTCCTCCTCCTCCTCCTCCTCCTCCACTGAGCCTGGCTTTGTACTGACAGCAAAGGGAGGCTGAGCCCCATGCAAAGACCTCTGAACTGAGCTTATCTGGCTAAATGAAACACGATGTTTCTAATGTAAACTATTTTGCAGCTCATCACCAAACCTCAGTGTCAGCTCAGGCTTCCTCTGGTGGGTTTTTTCCTTGTAACTGTGAGTTTGGAGAACTTACGCCTGGCCTACTTTTACAGTAAAGAGTCCCTTATAGGTTTATTTGGCTATGTTTGTGCTGAATTAAGTGGGGATTAGTAGTGTACAGTAGATTAGGCCATTTTACTCTCCATCTAGCTACAAAGGGTGATTACGAGCCCTCACAGACAGATTTCTGCAGCTTTATTCAGCCTTCAGAGAGAAACATTTGCTCTTTTTAAAACTTGCAGTGGCAATTTTTATTTCTCCCCCATTTCCTCCATGTCTTTTGTTTCAGCCCCTCATCCTGTTTCCTCCTCCTCGTCCTCACTCATATCTCAGAGCCCGCATATACTAGAGAGGGGTATTAAAACAAACTCCCCGGTGGTTGGTTAAATCAGCACACACGATGAAACACATTGTTGTTTCTCGATGACTGAGAAAGAAGAAGGGAAGTGCGAGACACGGCGGAGAGACAGACACAGAAAACGATGAGGACAGGCGGGGAGAAAACCGCACTAATATGCAACCACGTGTAATCCTGAGTCAAATGGGAATCACTCCATATATGGCATTAATTTCTGCAAAGCTTTACACCTAATCACCCCTAAGTGCTCTTTGGATCAGATGTGAGGCAAGGGTCTCGTAATCATAATGGGAATAATAACAGTCTGATGCTTATGTAAATGATCAAGGGAAGAACGATATTGTGGAGTGAGTGGAAATGGCTAATGAGGGTTCAGGAGTTCAGCGGGGGCATTAGAAAATAAAAATGTCTGTGTGTTTATACTGCAACTGCCATTCCACATGAACAATGTCTTCACTATTGATTTTCAATATTGTATTCTTGTCTAATGACATTTTAATGATTCCAGGATTGGATGAAGACAAATATTTTTCCTAATCTGTTTATCCCCATTAACAGAAATCAGACACAAATGTCAAAGATTTGCAGAGTGTCTGTCAGTGTCTCCATCACTCTAATGAATGTAAATAACAGCTGCGCTGAGGCGCTCCGGTCTTCTCGGTGCAGTTTTGCTGTCTCCATGTCTGCCCGAGTTCTCCTTCCCCCATTCATTTTCACTGTCAGCCTCTCCCACATATGGACTCCCCTCTGAATCTCTCGCATCGCTGAGAGACTTTACACTGTGTGTTTTCTTAATCATCTGCAAATTAGCCCCTTGTCGCCGATAAAATCCTCAAATCCCCTTGGCTTCGATTGCCCCGTCCAGCCTCGAACAAGGCTCGAGTGAGCGCTGCTGGAAAACTCTGCCTCACCGTCGTCATTTATTTTCACTGCGCTGGAGGAAAATATGCAGTGTTTGTGTTTGTGGATGTGTTAAAGGCCCACAACGTTTGGGTTGTAAACTCTCCTCTCTATGCTGTTAATTCCAAGTTCAACATCGGCTCTTGTAGCCGACTGTGTGTATGCTGTGCTACATGTGTGCACATCCTGCAGCAGGGTTTGGACCCTGGCTGCATGCTGCCTTGCTGGTTTCTACGCAGGCCTCATACATCAGAACTGCTGATTTTGTTCATGGTAAGGCGCATCAGATGAAATAAATCACAGTTGCTTTTAATCAGAGTGAAGCAGCACAGGGAAAGCCTATAAATGATGGGCAAAAGTTAGCTCCTTTTCCTCCCATCTGTCTCCATTTTTTTTGCTCTGCTCTCTTCTAACAAGCCCTTTATCTTCCCTGCTTTCCCACTATCGCTTTTCCTCCTCCTCCCTTAACTTTTCCTGTGCTCACTACTATCTCTCAGTGTCCTTGACTGCTGGGCTCCTCCTGTAAACAAACTGGGGAATCACATTTTGGCATTCCTGAAACAACTCTGGATTTGATTTTACAACCCAATTAAAGTTGAGCAATAAATCAACGGGACCAGGGAACTTTCTTTCTTCTTCTTTTTCTTTTTTCTGCCTCTCAGTGGGCACCTCTTACAAAATTTAGGACTCCCTTGAGCCACAAACCATTATGGGAACAGGTCCACTTTAGCAGAAATAAAGCAGAGAGCAAGGGACCTCTACAGAGTGTTTACTGAGCAGAGACGGCACTGTGGGTGTCCTATCTTTGTGTGGAATGCCAACACACATGCACGGACACCCACAGGCACACTCGCTCACCAAGTCGTGTAATCACTCATTCGCACTGTAGCTTCCATCTCTTCCTCTTTAAATATGTCGCTTTCTCACACACAAACACACACACATACACAAAGTGGCATACCTGACTAGATATATACTAAACCTGTCACTAAAATGGAGCGATTTGATTCATCAGAAAAAGAAAAAAAAATCAATAGTGGAATATTCTCCACTCTACTAGTGTCCCATTAATCTGCTGCTAGATTAAAATGTCACACAGAGTAGTGGATGTGAGCCGCCACAGAGCTGTTTTTCATGCAGCTCTGTGCCCCAGACAGTAATTGCACGTGCTAATCAATCAAAGGGATGTGCACAGTTGTCATTTTTCATTACAAAGACAACAAACCACAACAGCCTGCCAACTTTGTGAGAGAAATATGTGTTAATGACTTATCAATAACTGCCTGCAGCTGCGTTGATGCGTTGAGGCAACGGTATGGAAGATAAAAATGGAAGGTAGTGTGGGAAGAAAATGAACCTGTGAATTGCAATTGTAGACTTATTTACCTTTTACTGGAATGCAGAAGAAAAGAAGATAAAATGATATAGATAAGAGTCACACTCTCTGCTGATTAACTTATCGTTGGACTCGTGGTTAAACATCTGGCAAAACGAGACACTTGTTGAACAAATTTGTAAACTGTTTGTATCGACTGGAAAGCTCAGCAGAGAGGGAAAACATCAGGGGGATTCTCAGTGTGGTTTTAGATGAGCTGAATAAATGAATGTGATTCTACTCTCTTTACATCAGCTGGTCTGCCTCTGAAGAAGAAAACAGACTGTCATACCATGCAGCAACCTCTGGGACTGAAGAAGTACATCAGAGCCAGAGTCAAAAGCTGCAATTTCTCTGGTGGCCACTAGAGACTGGTTCAACCTTTTTTGCGCCACAGACCGGTTTATGTCCGACAATATTTTCACAAACCGGCCTTTAAGGCGTCGCAGATAAATACAACAAAATAAAATCAGTACCAGTATTAAAAAAAGAAGATTTATTCATAACACATGGGAAAAAAACACCCAGGGAAACTGAGTTAAAACCATTAAAAAAAAACAAAAAAATGTCACACCCGAGCCTCAACTCTCGCGGCCCGGTATCAAACAAATTGTCCGTGGCCCGGGGGTTAGGGACTGTTGGCTTAGAGTTTAAAAGATGACCTTAAGAGAGCTGTGCATAAACATACCGGCAAACCTTAACGACCTAAAGCTAAGCTGTAAATGAAGGGAGGCAATGATAAAGCCAAACAGAAAACAATTACTTTTTCCAGAGGACGGAATAAAGTGTAAAAATGTTTTTTCACCAAGCTGAAATTATAATAACAACCTATCCAAAATGTATTTGCTCCAGTTTTGGTGAATGAAATTCTCAAATTTTATTCATATGTTACCTTCAAAACACAAGATGGTGTTAGGCATATAAAGATGAGGTTTCAAAAAGTGAGTCCCCAAACTAATGAATAAATATTGAATATTGTCACAAGGGTTATACTGTCTCTGAGTCATGCAAACAATAAAAATATCATTCCTGAAACACCAATATCCATCCAGCAATTCTGGCATACATACTTGATACTGCTAAGTGAAAAATGTTGTGAGCACCTTTCAAAGACTGGATGTCAGAGTTAATTTGGCCCCAGCAGACACGTCAGAACGATGAAGTTCCATATTACTGCCGCAGCCTCACAAAGGAACCATTATACTGCGGTGAGAGGTTGTTCATCCACAGAGCTGCTTTACATGAATGCTCCCAGCTCCTTTATTAACTCTGTGCAGCTCACGCTGTAAAGTTGGAGGCGTTACAGGGGGAAGGTATGAGACTAATCAGACTTCAGCTCAACTCCCAGTGCCAAACAACTGCCAAAACTCTTTAACAAAAAAGGACACAGCCTTGAAATGTCCACATGAGAAATTTTTGCTGTATCTCTGTGCAGGACAGCAGAAAGAAAAATTAGAAATGGTAGTTACTTATATATAACGGCCTGCCACGCATCATAGTTTTGTACTCCTGCTGAAAATGACCTCACATACTAAATGATGTGTCTTTCTAGTGCAGGTTTTGCGTGTTAAGAAAGGAATTCCCTGCTAAGGTCAGTTTTAAATGGTCATTATGTCATGCTTCTCAGTTAGCTACAGTGTTCACCAGATCAGCCTGACAGTTCTTCTAAGGCTACCCTTAGGATTAAACAAAGGAGCGGAGTTGATGATATAACCAGGGTCAAAAGGCATCAAAGACTCATGATTACACAGGTATCTCAACAATGTGCTACTTTGTCTCCAGTGAAGGAGACCGATATGGATACAGAGTGAAAATAAGGTCACTCTTTAGGTAAGAATTAAATGATGGATCTCTCTCAAAGAGAACTGATTCTCCAAGACTGTCAGGCACCGAATTCACACCATTGAATACGTATGATAAACCACCCTGAAGATATTTTGTATGCTTTGCAACTCTGGTGTTGTCTAACACCTGTAAGGCACTCAATTTATCAGACAGGATTTGTTTTTTCAGCTGCCACTTTGGAATATTTTTCCACAAAGTAAACCCAGGAATCCTACCTTAGAGAGCGAGAGTGTGACCATTAACAATGAATGCTTGGCTTTTAAAAGGCAAATACTGTGTGAATAACTCCACTGCAGCTGTGCAGAGACGTGAGCATCAACAATGATCTTTATGGAGGAGCTGACTAAAATTTTTATATTTATGCTGAGCATTTCTAAAGCTTGCATCATTTTTGGGGATTCTGAAAACAAAGGTATTTTTAATCAAAATATTTATATTTCATTCTACCTTTGATGAATAACTTACCACTGGAAGGCACTCGTCAGATTTGAGCTTTGTATTGCTAAAACTGGTTCAAATAAACACAAAGAACAGACGATTGAGGCCACATGAATACAGGAATGTGTAATCACAACCAAAGTATATTGAGGAAATTTATATTAAAATATAGCATAGACAGCATAGACATGCTTTACTGTGTCTATGTTGTCATAATATCTGATTTTGTCTTTCTAAATAAAAAAATGGTGTATTTTCAAGTAAAGACGCAATAGCACAAGTAGACAAAATAGAATTAATTTACTATATCACTCAGTGAGTGCACTGAACAAATGTTCATCTTCTTGCATACTAGCTTACTTAGATTGTTAATATACCACCTCAACCTTCTCAGCTTTTACACAAGGATTTTAAGGTGGATTTTGCACAATTCTCAGTATAATTAATGTTTTTTGGCCATATAGTATGTGTTGCTATGTATAATCTCAGGTAATGTTAATACAACCGCCACAGTGTTTTTCTGAAAAGATTTATTTATTTATTGTTTAGCACTTTAAAAGGAACAAGCTTCCAGGGGATGTAGTCCAGGCAAGTAAACGCAAGGCAGGACACTGAGGTCATTGAGGGATGGACATGGTCAGCAGCAATATTCGAGTAGGCTGTACCGTTGTAGGATCTAAAGAATGCACAAGAAGCACTAAGGGCAGCCCAGATTGTGCCAAGAAGATGTCCTCCACACCAGCGGTCCTCAACCTTTTTTTGCGCCACGGACAAAATAAATCAGTACCAATACCGAAAAAAGGAAGATTTATTCATTACACATGGAAAAAGACCCAGGGAAACAGAGTTAATGATAAAAATGATTAAAAAATAATGATAAAATCCCTGAAAACCATAAATTTCACACCCGAGCCTCAACTCTTACGGCCCGGCACAAAACTACTCACGGGCTGGTACCGGTCCATGGCCCGGGGGGTCTGCGCCACACCATTATATCAACAGCAGCCAGAAGCAAAGCAAAATGAATCTTTTCCCTCATGTTGTTTGCTTCAAATTCTGACCCCAGTGGAACACACTTACCTAATGATAATGCAACATAATTTATAGCAAGCTAGCTAGCTAGGTATCGCTACACAATTAGGAAATTTCAGTTTTAACCCCCCCCCCCAAAAAAAAAACCCACAAAGAAATCAACAAATCACATACCGAAGACTGCAGAACTGTAGTCCTCTATTCAGTGGGTGACGATACAGTCATCTTTCTACAAGTCCATCTTTTATATACAGCCTGTGTATTCCCGGATTAGGTGTAATTACTTTAATTGGTGAAAGCTGACATATCATTATAAATTTTTTCAATAATTTGGTTTAAAAACAAACACTTGTAAAATGAATCCAATTACTGCACAGATAGTAAATATTGTGTGTATACTTTCTCATTTAAATTCACAATGAAATGACATTGTCTAATCAGTTTGGTGTGATAGAACAGATCTTATTAAGTCTTCAGAAATAAAAATGAAACGGTGACTATGTCAAAGCATGGACAGGAAAGGTGGTTTGAATTTAAACCTTAGAAAATCCAATGCTATGTGAGAAAGAGAGAACAAACCGGCATAAATAACTCAAAGTACTCCATAACTGAATTCTAATGTAAGCATATGGTGACTCCATTCTCCTAACGCCCCATTGATGTCATGTCCAGCTGTACCTGCCCAGTGGTGGTGGAACCCTCCATGCTACAGTATATAATGCAGTGGAGGCTGTGACTCATCAGTGTGTGGCCCATCCCACTGCCATAATTATTACGAGTAGTAACCCACATGTTTGAGCCACTGGTGGCACTAAAATCTCATTGCAATGGCCGTGTGAAATGAAATCACCGGGGACAGCTGGGTTTAGCGGCACGGTCGGGGATCCACTTAGGCTGTAAAATAACAGGGAAAAAAAGAATTTGTGACTCTGTGAAGGGTTTGATGGTTGGATAGGAGGCGTAAAGGGGCTTCCTGAGGCTCATCACATGCAAACTGCTTTCACTAGAAGTTGTTTAAAACCCAGCCACACACACGCAGTTTCAACCATTATATATACTTTAATTTTAAACTTTTAATTTTCAAGAAGAGAGACCAGGAATTGCCTAAGTATAGGCCAAAAAATGTATGTTTTAAGGAGATATTTAAAATCTAATACCAGTATAGCTAATCGGATATCCACTGGGCCAGATGGGTATGCTCAATCATCTTCTAGAAAGAGCATTTAGTGCTTGGTGTGTTTTGTGAAAGGAAATGAAAAGGACCCATGGGAGGCATTTCTTGGAGTGAGAAAAAGACAAACTGAAGCATTTACACTATCTAGACTGAAGGGCACTTCCGTAGAAGGATGTCAGTGACATCATTGCACACTTAGGCAGATATTGTACCTAAATGCAGTTTTTAAGGTTGAATACACAACTTAAAAAAATCTAAACCTACAAATCTAATCTACATTAACAGTGTTTAAATCCTTCTCATTCTCTGCTCTAATCCTTGCTTAGTTTGTGCTTTTGGAGCGTCAGGAGAACAAGTTCTTTGTTAGCATAACATGGGATTAAAGTGAGCGTGTAGCTGCTGAACCCACGGGATTACAAAGTTTACTTATGCTTTAAGTAATAATGATAAGCAATGCTGGACATTACCTTTTTTTTTCCTTTCCTTTTCTCACTCAGATCCGTTGTCTAAAATAAACAGCATACTTTTTCTATTTTTGTCCAGCTTTTTTCTTCTGAAAACGCTGACATGGCAGTGGCTTTGTTCTGAGGAAGAAGCTGTTTTTAATCTTCAGCAATTTATTCATTTCTTTTCTTTCTTTATTTATTGACTGTTACGGAAGACTGCAATGTCGATTGTTTTGAAAATACAGGGAATTAGAAAAATGCTCAGCTCAAACTCTTGCAAAATTACTTCCAAAACAACACTGAGAATGGAAGGAATGTGAAAGAACTGGCAAAAATATATATATGCAGTTTGGTGTAAAATGCCATCTTAAATTCTACTGTGTGTAGTGGATTATGGGAAACCACAGTTTAAATATTATGCTAAAGCAATTCTGCCTTGGCATTCAGTCAGAAATTCCAGCAAAATGGTGTTATCACAACGGAGTTCTCACGGGATTATGCCCACTCATTATTAATACCCCACAGACAGGCGGGACAGGGAAAACCGTTGAACATTATTAAGTCTTTAAACATGTCACTAGCATGTTTGCAAAATGCCTCAGTCAGTTGGTCCTAACAAGTGCCCTAAAGCCTGAAACTAGTGCATAAGTGCTGAAAACCTTTTTATTAATAGCTATCTCGCCTGTATCTCAGTTTTACATGCCTGCTTAGAGTAACAGACTTGTGCTGACACAACCCCTGTCTGCTAGGCATCGCCTCAGCTAATTTGAGTCACTGAACTGACAAACAACATGGCTTGCTGTGTGGTTTATTATGCTAACAACACATCCAAGAAGTCTATGCTCCATTGTTGGGTAGTGTAATTCCAGGACTTCATTAGTATCTTATCAGCAGGTATTTGTGTCTGGGTGATGCACCCATAGTCTACGAATGCTGGTAAGCAAACTGGTAATCCTTAACTGATAGCTTAGCACTCCACTCTTGCATCCAGATATCTTCCAGCTCCAAAGAAATCAAAGATGGTGACAGCAAATAAGGCTGAACTTTAGGAGTTAACAAACCAGTGGGTGAAATCATGAAGGCAGTCATGTTGATGATCAGGTCATTAAAACATACATGAATCTTCTCTGTGGTACAACACAGATCAATTAAACTACAGCATTGTCTTAAAGACACAAAGACCTGGTTGATCTCTAATTTCTTGCTTCTAAATTCAGATAAAACTAAAGTTATTGTACTCGGCCCTAAAAATCTTAAAAACATGCTGTCTAACCAGATGCTTACTCTGGATGGCATCATCTTGGCCTCCAGTTACACTGTGAGGAATCTTGGAGTCATTTTTGACCAGGATGTGTCCTTAAGGTGAGCATACTAAACCAAAATGTAGGTCTGCTTTTTTGCATGTGCACTAAATCTCTAAAATTAGAAACATCCTGTCTCAGAGTGATACTGAAAAACTAGCTCATGCCTTCATTACTTCTAGGGTGGACTACTGTAATTCATTATTATCAGGATATCCTAAAAGCTCCCTGAAAATCCTTGTGTTGAACTAAAATGCTGCAATGAGGGATCCAGAAAGACCAGACTAGAAAGAGAGCGCATACTGGCTTCTCTTTATTGGCTCCCTGTTAAATTCAGAATCCAATGTAAAATCCTTCTCCTCACATACAAGGTCTTCAATAATCAGGTCCCATCTTATCTTTAATCATCAGAATCAGAATCAGAATCAGAATACTTTATTGATCCCTGGGGGAAATTATTTTTTGTTACAGTGCTCCATTTTAAACCAACATTAAGACAAGACAGACAATACATACATATATATACATACATACATACATAAGTCACTTATAAATAAATAGTTGGAAAAGAAACATGTGTAGCTGTAGCAGCAAACAGTGTGTTAAGTGGATGCGTTGTACAGGGAGATGGCCACAGGCAGGAATGATTTCCTGTGTCGTTCAGTGGTGCTTTTCGGTAATCTCAGTCTCTCACTGAACGAGCTCCTGTGACTGACCAACATGTCATGGAGTGGGTGGGAGGTGTTATCCAACATTGTCTTTATCTTGGACACCATCCGCCTCTCCGACACCACCTTGAGGGAGTCCAGCTCCATCCCCACAACATTGCTGGCCTTACGGATCAGTTTATTAAGTCTGTTGGCATCTGCGACCCTCAGCCTGCTCCCCCAGCATGCAACAGCATAGAGGATCGCACTGGCCACAACAGACTCATAGAAAATCCTCAGCATTTTCTGGCAGATGTTGAAGGACCTCAGTCGCCTCAAAAAATAGAGACGACTCTGGCCCTTCCTGTAAAGTGCTGTGGTGTTTTTAGCCCATTCCAGTTTATTGTCAATGTGTACTCCAAGGTATTTATAGTCCTCCACAATGTCAACACTGACCCCCTGGATTGAAACAGGGGTCAAGTGTTTCCTGGTCTTCCTGAAGTCCACGATCAGTTCCTTGGTCTTTGCCACGTTGAGCTGCAGATGATTCTGCTCACACCACGTGACAAAGGAGTCGACCACAGCCCGGTACTCTGTCTCATCATCCCATCCTCATAGTACCATATCACTCCAATAGAGCACTCTGAGACTACGGGCTAACTTGTGGTTCCTAGGATAACTAAAAGTACAACAGGAGGCAGAGCCTTCAGCTTTGAGGCGCCTCTTCTTTGGTACCTGTTCCCAGTTTGGATTCGGGAGAAAGACACTCTCTACTTTTAAGATTAGCTTTGAAACTTTCCGTATTGGGTTTTCCTTGTATTATTGTAGGGTCTTTACCATTGTTGTGATTTAGCACTATATAAACAAAACTGAATTTCATTTAATTAGTCTTCCTGTTTTCCTCCTGCCTGAAAGTTCCATATTCAACATCCTTTGTCCAGTATATCCCTACTCTGCACGTGTTCAAATCATCTCAGCCTTGCTTACCTTTGTCTCCAAAATGCTCAACCTTCTGTCATTTGTCTCTATCCCCTCCAAGCTACCTGCACTCTCTTCTTCATCTCTTTTGTGCACTGTTGGAGTTGGATGGTTGGTCCCATGCATTTCAACTCATCTACCATCACTACTTCTGCTTCTTGCACCTTCACTGTTACAGCAGTCTCCCCCTTATTCACACACGTATCACACACTTCTCTACCAGTTCCTTTCTCGGCACCCTATCATATACTGAACATGCTAAATCCACCTAGTGCAACTCCATCTGCCCTTGTCTGAAGTTATCCATCAACATTCTGTTGTGTTCTTTCACCTTTTCTTTGTTATAGTGCTTATCCCCAATTATCCCAATTATCTGAATATTAATACCTTTGTTATCAGTATGCTAACATGCTAATTTCACAACACCCAAACACACTGTTCGAACTTTCTTCTACTTGGCTGGGAGATGTAAAATATTAGCACACCTTCAGTTGTTTATGCCACACTGCACCTATAGGAGGGTCTAATTACATCCAGTTCCTCCTAAAACGCCTACAAATAGAAGAAACTGGCAACACGCCAACTCCCTTGGGTGTTTTGCGCCTTGACCACGAAACCCACAATTGACGCTTCACCCCTGCTAAGCACACCCACTACACAATCTCAACAAAGACAAAGAACAACTGATCTGCCCTTTCCCTGGCCACTGTGCTCATATCTGTTTATCGCCATGCTCTACCAGACCCTCCTTCTCCTGTCTGCTGTTGAAAAAGACCAAAATGATGATTAATGTCTTTACTCTAATTAATATACAGCTGCGGACTGAAAAGAACAGACTCATGCCTCCAAAGGGATTTGGAAGGTAGAACGTGTGCACATAAGTGTGTATTTGTGTGTCGAAGGGGGGATTTTGGTGTCGGTGTGTGAGGCAGACAGGTGGTGCTGATGGGCTACGTGATTCACTTTGCTCCTTATTTGCATACATATGACAACCATCTGTGCTAATAGGCCTCCGCGATGTCTCTATTAGGCTCGATGCCACACTGTTTTGCCTGAGGACCGCGGCGTTGTACCAACATTGTGCTCATGTCCATTGGCTTTATGCAACTCACCAGCTGATGCCACCCAGTGAATGGAAATTGACAGAGATGCTCTGATTTGGTGGGACAAAAACATCAGCAAAACATATGGGCTCTAAACTCAAATCAAATTGCATTTTTAGACGTTGTTTACGACAACTTGTAATACCAGATAAATTGTGTTTTTCTTCATGGGAAAATACAGGCCACAAAAAGGTTAAAAAGTCAGGCATTTCTTACCTTAAAACTCATCTCAGCATAATAATAAAAAATAATAATTCATGCAGAAATAATGAAAACATTCCCAGCATTTATAAAAATGTTTACTACAAAAAGCTGAGGGCCTTTTCAAATACTGTATATTATGGTGCACATGCAATGTCAGCTGTTACATTAAAACACACACACACACACACACACACACACACACACACAATCGCCTTGCATTTACCAGTGGGGAAAAAAAATCCATAGCGAAGGTAAAAATAAACTGAGGGCAATGGTGGCTGCCCCACACAAACCCGTGTAATAAGGCATTAGTCTGAGGAAAATGATGCGGAATTGTTCATGGCGGTGCTTTAGGAACTCCGGGGCGCTTAACTGTATTTCAGCTGAATGTGTCAGAATTGTTTTGCTATTTCAAGGTTTTCCCATAAAGTCCTTTATTACACACTGTCTGTGAACATTATGGCACTGACTGGGGAATACACACATCAGCAGTGTGCCGGTGTTAGTTAGTTAACACTCAGAAGAATCGGCATCTGTTATCACTTGAGTTACAGGTAATTGACGATCATTCTAGTTTAGAAAGCTGATGATAATCGAAGACATCGTGCTGAGTTTTTAACCGCTACTGGGGTCGTGAAGAATATATTTGGTTTTCCTGTACATTCAAGTGCATGATGCAAATTTGAGTTGTAAATTCGATTGCTTTTTTAGTACGACCTAATCTGGCTGAAAACATCTCATCAGTTACTAGACTCTTTTTATTAAAGGGGTTGTTACCAAAGACCATATTAAATATGGATATAGGCATGTGATATCACCCACTGAATTGGCTCTACATTTAAAAGACTGATGCAACTCACTAAAACTGATGCAGCTAGTCTCTATCACACTATAAGCTATTATATTCATTAGATAGTAATTCCATTAAAACTGCTTCAGAAGGTTCCAACAGCACAAACACAGTGGATAAGTCACTTTTAATGATTTGAATAGTAGAGGTGAGGCCTAGCAGGCTAGCAGGCAGCTAGCTGCCTGTGTCAGGATCCCTGTCAATTAAAGCAGTCACACCCCTAACTCCAGTACCCAGATGGATGGGTTATATTTAAAAAAAACAAAAACAAAATTCCCTTCCTGAGAGTTTTTATTTAGGAGGCAGCAATCCATAAAGTCCAAAAAGGGTTCTTGGTCCCAGGCTACAAATATGTTTTTTAATACTGTAAAGGCTAGGCAGCGCCTGTACCACCTACAACAACTGAGGAAGTTCAGGGTCTCTCCAGTGATCCTCAGGACTTTCTATACAGGCACTGTGGAGAGCATCCTCACACAGAACATCACATCCTGGTATGGAAACAGCTGTGTCAAGGATACAAAAGGTCTTCAGAGAGTGATCCGTATGGCAGAATGCTGCTGCAGGACTGCTCTCACTTCCCTACAGGACATTTACATGAGGAGGTGCTGGACTAGAGCAACTCAGATTTTGAAGGACTCGTCACATCCCAGTAGCGAACTGTTCCAGCTTCTGAAATCAGGCAGAAGGTTCCGCACCATCTGAACAAAAACAGAGAGGCTCAAGAGGAGTTTTTATCCTCAGGCCATTCGTGTGTTGAATTAGCACCTGCTACCACAAGTTGTTGTAGATTTAGAATTTGTTTCTGAATCCATTACTTTTTAACAATTAAAATGACTTATTTTTTCCTTCTTTCTTGGTCTTCTAGGAAAATATCATATTCAAAAGTCAAAAATAAAGAAATAATGTTCTTGAGTGATGGACTGACACACACACACACACACACACACAATCCGAGCTTCTGGATCTTGCCCGAGGACATTTTGCCAGGCAAACTGGAGGAGTCGGGATTAAACTGCCAATATTCTGATTAATGGGCTCACCCACTCTACCTCATGAGCCCCAGCAACCTCAGGTATCAAATGAAACGAGGACTGAGTGACGAACCTCAAAATGATGCTTGGTTAGCTGACAGTTATTGGTAGTAATGGGACAGGTGAAACTAGTTGTGTGTGTTCACAAAGTTAAACAATGCAAGTTCGGTTTTGTAACTGTAAAGAAAATACATTTTAGCACATTTGTCAGGCCTCCAGGACATAACAAGGTGTTTTATATATGAACACATTTTGTTAATAAGCAACACCACAAGGAAATGGTCCTTAAAGACGCCAGAAAGGTGAGGAAATAAATGTTGCTAGTCTGCTGTGGATGAGTAGTCAGACCAGTGAAACAACGGGCCAACTTATCGTCTTACAGTGAAACCTAATCTGGAAGATGGAGAACTTATTGCACACTGAACAAGATTAGTGGGGAAAGGGAAACGGCAGACAGAAAGGGAAAGAGAGACAAAGTACCACATAAGTGAACACTGCCAACATCAACACTCTATTTTATAGTAGAATCCAAGCTATTTTTCTTAGATTTTCCTCCAGCGTGTAGAGAGGAAACAACTCAGAAGTGTATGTCTTGGAAATACATGAAAGTTGCTGAACTTGTTGAGATGCTGTGGCGCCTGCAAGATTCCAGGCGCTGCACTTTGAACAACTGTCCTCAGCTTTTCCATAAATTTACCAATAGGAGCAGAGTAAAAAGAAGGGAATAATGAAATTGTGCCTGGTTTATTTAGGTTTTTGGGTTTTTTTTGCCACAATCTACTGTCCAAGCAGAGAGAATTAATACCAGCAGATTCATAAATCTGTGATATCAGCTGCTTCTGATAAACTGCATGGCGCTCTGTGAGAGTGCCATTCTTTGAGTGCTTAAAAAGGTCATGTAAATCACATAATTTCTCCCTTTTCTAACTTAATTACTTCCTCTGCCTGCCTCCTTGTATAGTCCAACCCAACAACATTATGACATTCTGACATTTTCATTATGAAGACAAATGAACGGGGCCGACTTTGACAGCCCTGTACAGTTCGTGCGAGGCATTTGTGTCACGAATACTAGAAGATTTTCATCACAGTGTTTTGGTTTCATTTGCATTCGAGAGAGCATTTTGAAGCTCTTGGTTTTCTTTCATCTTGTAGTCATGCTGTCAACGGCAAGCTGGACAGTCACAAGGATCAAGTGACTATAAAAACAAGGACCACTGAGCTAAACACAACAGTACCACAGACAATTTGCCCTCCTCAGCCTTCTTTCTCCACCTTTAATTTGCTCTTCTCTCCCCCACTCTGCTCCAGCAGCTCTTCCTCTCGCTGATTACTAAAAGCTTGCGTAGGTGTGTTCAGTGCAAACACAATGGAGCCATCCCCTCATGTAATTTTCTTCCTCGCAGGTCCTCGTTCTCACTTTCCCTCTCGTAGTTTCTCTTTCCTCACTGCTAAGTTTTGACTCTTTAATTTTACCGCCCTCCTCCTTGTCCTCCCATTTATGTTAGCGCCGACAGCTTATGTAGGTGTGATTGGTTAACCCATTCTCTTTTACACTTTCCCCCTTCATTTCCTGGGATTTTTTTCTTCTCCCCTTTGAAAATCCTCTTCTTCGTCTTGCCGTTGCGAAGTGACAGCTTGCAGAAGTGGGATGAGCTTTGTGTGCAGCTGCTCCACTGGCCCCCTCAATCAGCGGCGTGATCCAGACAGCAGACTCCCAAGGCGGTAATGACCACAGAAGAGATGATGATGGTAGTAGCGAGACTACAGACACCACATAGCTCATCCTCTTCTCAATTTCACATTCTTCTTTAAACACTTGACGTGTTTTGCGTGTCAGTAGGATGCACCAATTGCTCCGGAAGATTTGCCTCTTGTAAAAGCAGTGTAGTTGAATAAGCTTAGACGAGGAAGGGGAGTAAACCTGCAAAGACATAAACTCTTCTAACATCCTCCTGAGTGCACCAGTGACGCATATGAAAGGCAGAATATTATTAACACTGGCCGCCAAACTCCATTTTGCTGAGGAGAGATTTAATTGGAGGTCTCCCCACCTACAACCGCAAGTGCCCCCAGGCCTCTCGTTGGCCCTAATCCTGTTGCGTAATGTTTCCTTAACGTTGTGCCTGGCTGAAAATCAATTAGTAAGTGCTGCAATCGCACAGTGCAGGAAGACTCCTGAATGCCATCCAAGCCTCTTAATTTGTTTCTAAACAGACAAGAATTATACTCTGCTTGTACTTTTGGGCATTGTATGCTTTTCCGTGTTATGGTTCAAAATGTACCAAGATATTTTCACAGACCCTCCCACCCCAATCCGACAATCAGTGTTGATTTTCCCCATCCAGCCATTTTCACTTGACACGTTCAATCACTCAAATGCCTCATCTCCTCTGTCTTCTGTCACCTCTCCAATCCAATATGCACCGCTTTTTCCTTCGCCCAGGAGAACTGGTACTGAACCGAGGGACTCAAAAAGAAGGTCGTGCGAGGAAAGAAGGGCTGCTTAAATCCTACCCTCAGTCCAATGGGTTGTTCACTTACTGTAGAGTGAAGGACGGACAGGAGATAAATCATATCACCCAACGGATTAATATGGGTCTCGATGAGAGCAACAGACAAGGACACGCACAATGCCTTAGGTTTACTCACTGATGTTCATCTGTTGGGAAAAAGCTTGTGCTGCTTTTTAATGGGTAAATGACAAATGAGAGTGTTGCGTGAAAATTAGCAATTAAATAAGCGAAGCAAAGTGTTGTGTAACACACCGTAATATATAACAGCTTAACATAACAGAGAGACAAACAGGCTAACGTAGCCACACGTTGTCGCTGATGAGCTGAATGACCTCGCTGACACCAGGGATGCTTATCTTGGAAGTGTCATTTTTATGAGAGAAGGGATGCTGCCATTAATAAAGGCAAGTGCCAGTGTCTCATTAGACTCAGAGTACCACTGCCAGCTCAGTTGGCAGCCTTGCAAAAGAACTAACAGGGTCATCAAACTGCAGGAGGACTCGGGCCTGACACGGCATGCTAACGGCCGTAATGACGTCTCCACTCAGGCAGAAGCCCAGCTGCCTCCTTGACTCAGTCTCTTCTGCGACAACATTTGTCTTTGATGACAGTCGGAAAGTAACCAAAACTGCACTACCCATAATGCAGCACTATCAAGTTTCAGTTTACAGACATTTCGCCCTCATAGATGTATGTTTTTTATTTTAACCCATAAACACGAGAGAAGAAAATTGTTGTTCTGACTGTATGTTAAAACTCATTCTCTGTGTCTTTGCTTGTTATAATAGTAAATCTATAGGTACGTGTACCAGTAAAGTTTTTCGTGGCTAATTGTATCCATAGCAAAATAGCGCTTAGCATTTGTTCAAGTCCTCTGTTGAGACTGAATATGAGTTGCTGATGAAGCCATAGCATTGTGTAAATGGTAAATGGCCTGCATTTGTATAGCGCTTTTCTAGTCCATAGGACCCCAAAGCGCTTTACACTACATTCAGTCATTCACCCATTCACACACACATTCACACACTGGCGATAGCAAGCTACATTGTAGCCACAGCTGCCCTAGGGCGCACTGACAGAGGCGAGGCTGCCGGACACTGGCGCCACCGGGCCCTCTGACCACCACCAGTAGGCAAACACGGAGTTAGTATCTTGCCCAAGGATATTTGGCATGCAGCCAGGAGGCAGCCTGGGATCGAACCACCGACCTTCTGATTAGTGGCTGACCTGGGGCCTGTTCTTCGTACGTCGCTTACTACATCCAAGATCAAATGACACATCCAAGACCAAACCATCGCGCTAACCGTGAGCTCGCTAATCCGGTTCCCCGAACACGCCTGCTGTTGACGATTAGTACAGCTGGACGCAGTAATGTGACATCACTGGGTGTCGTAAAAGGGGCTACGCATCGATAGTAGAAACATTGATCGGCAACCCGCTGATTGGTCGGCGAAAATGTCGAAGGGGCGTGCTCGGTATTTTCCGGCAGCAGAGCAAGAACTCATGAGTGAGGGATTTCAGGAGTTTCAGAGTTTAATTAAAACGCAAGAGAAAACTGCAAAGGCTGCAGAAGCAAGGAGAGAGGGCTGGCAGAAAGTTGCTGACAAATCAAACTCGTAGGTAATTTAATAATAATACTAATAATAATGGATTGGGTTCATATAGCGCTTTCCAAGGCACCCAAAGCGCTTTACGATACCACTATTCATTCACTCTCACATTCACACACTGGTGGAGGCAGCTACGGTTGTAGCCAGGCTGCCATATCGCGCCATCGGCCCCTCTGGCCAACACCAGTAGGCGGTAGGGTAGATCTATCATATGACACTATATTGTCCAATATCATATGGCATTATATTATATTATAATATGTTATATTATATCCCCTTTCACATTAGAGCCACAACAGGACCCACAAGAACATGGGAACAAGTAAAAGTGGAATACAGGAGTATTCTACAGAATGGTAATATTTATCTCTTAGATTGCTTTTCGTCTCTTGGCAAGGTAATACTGGCCTGTAATACTCTGTTAGTTTGTTCATAACAGCAACCAAGAAAAGGGCAGAGGAAAAAAAGACAGGTGGTGGTCCTGCACCCCCTCGTCAACAAGTTGGTTAAGTAAATAATACCCTCACGGGAATATCGATATCTCTCAATGAGCACACTGTCGCGCTGAGCTAAAGGATCCTGTCTATCCCGCAATATACGTTGAATTCTGAGGACTCTCCTTATCAATCTTGCACCTTCCGCAATGGGTGGCTCGCGTATACGGACAGGACATGGCTGCGACAGGCTTCCCAAATCCACCTTCGCTTTTATAGCCGTGGTCTCTCATCTTGATTACACGAAGTAATTTACAATTACTACTCTGAAATATGAATTACATCTGTAATAATCACATACATGTAATAGAATGTTAATAGTACATTTCCCTTTTTTAGGAAATGACCTGTATGTATCTGTGTGACATCAATAAAAGGATCAAGTGCTGCATTATCTTTAGTTACATTGATGTTATTTATTTATGGTACAACAGTGGTAAAATATCGCGCGAAATCGTCAACAATCTAATCCAGCTAACTTACTTAGCGAGGTACGAAGAACAGGCCCCAGCTCTGTAGCTTTGAGCAAGCTAGTAGAAGTATGACTAAGTATGCAAGGCACACTTATTTGCCTGGTTATTTTTTCTATAAATGTAATTTTTATGCCCCAGTCTGTTTAAGTTGAGGCTTCTTTCATTTTAATTTAGATACGGGCTTCAACATAACTGCCCAGAGGTTATTCAGGATGACAGCCGGATGGCGAGAAGCACGGCACAACTGCAACCCTAAAAATGCAGTCATTTATTTGACTCTCCATTGGTGAGATGAAAAATTTTAAAAAGGCCATTTAGTCTGGATCTACTGACGTCACAGTGAAAGAAAAACTTTACTATTAACTTTTCTATTTGTGTGCTTGGATTACAGACCAACCAAAATGCAGTGTGCCAGTTAGTCGTCATTAGAAAGCATTTTTGAGCTTTAGAGATGATGAAGCCCTGTTTACATGTGATTAGCATTACCAGGGGATGATGATATATTTTTGTTTCATGTTGTACAGTTACATGGGAGAAATAGAGTCTGTTATTAACTTGAAGTTATCCACATTATCCTCAGATGTGATGAAAAATATTGAGCGTGCAGTTGCTATCTATAAACCTAACCTGAGCCTACTATAAATACACAAATGATAAAAGACAGCAGAATGTTCCTTGATGCATGTTTCCATAAATATAATCCAGATGGTCATCTTCTGATATTCTGTTCTTTAGAGTTTATTTTTTCCATAAATATGTTTACATGCTACTTAGCAACCTGAATGTTCTGAATTATCAATGAGAGTGCTCTAAACTCTTAGGATAATTGCCACTGAGTTTGGTGAAACATGGTAGAAAATCTGCTTTACAAATGATAAATCAGATAAAGAATACAGATGAACTTTGCAATTTTTAGAAATTTCTAAGAGTTCCGAGCTAATACAAGTCCCATGTGACTTCAAACTGATTAATTAAGATCTGAGTTTTGAATCTTTGTTTGTGAACTGGATGATTTAGTTCAAAAGAATCTTTATTTAGCTGTTCTTTGACTGGACCTTGGTACAGTCCCTCAGTTCATCCACTGTATGTAACGAGGTATTTAGCACCATTCCTTTTAAGCAAAGCTTCTTTTTTTTTTTCAAACTGGCTGTCTCTCCCAAAGAGAAGCATTGAGAAGTCAGTGTTTGGATCTGAATTATTTTCCCAGCATGACGTGTTAGAGATATCCCCTCTCTTTCATCATACAGAAAAAACTGAGAAAAAACTGTTGTCAACCAAGTGTTTAGAACAGTCTGAAACCTGAGCTTTCAGCTCATATATATTACCTGAACTTTGATTTGAAAACCTGTCGATACTGCATATACCCAGAGACCAATGGCCAGTTTAAATATTCCCTTTTTACAACAAAATCAGTAAAGTCAGAACTTGGTAGTTGGTGAACTTCTCTGGTGAACAGATAAGTGTTTCCAGAAGTGGGACTGGAAATGTTAAGGGGACTGCCAGACAGGAAAAGACAGGTTAATGACATGCAGGAAGAGTAGTCAGAATATTTTTCTTATGCAGATATTTTGAATTCCTACTTGTATTTCCTTTGCAGCTGGCACAGGTGGAATTTGACAGGCTGAGAGAATCCAACGAGCAAGAGGAGCGGAGAGTGAACAGGCAGGTGAGAAGCAGCAGAGTCGTGAATTTTTTCATTTAATTTGCAGGAGATGTGACCGACTTGAGAGCAAGAGGTGAGACCTTCGTCCACAGATGGAAGGATTTTCTTAGTCATGTCCCAAATGGGCAGTTTCACTCAGGAGACAAATGAGGGGAAAATGGAGTGAAGAGGAAAAGTGAAGGAGGCTGATTACCACCACTGGGGCAGCCATAACATATATTTAATGTAAGCCTTTAAAAAACCGTAGGTCAGCTCTGTCTTGGTACACTAATCACTTCAGCCTGATGCTGAGTAGAACGTTTAGATGTTAAGAAGAGAAATTAAACCACTTTATCAGTAAAATCAGAGTTTAAGTCACTTCTCATTTACTTAACATTGCTCTTTCTGCACTGAAGTCAAGTTAACTTTGAAAATATATCACAGTGTGTTGTATTCTGCTGATAAGTAGAGCAGTTCCATGCAATACTGAGAGTGTCTTGCATGTGGAAAGCCTCCGCTTACCTAATGTTTGGATTAATTAGGGAATCTCATCCCTTGGCGTCCTTTAGGACACACTTTATCACTCCAGTCTGTGTCTGTTTACCAAAGGAGAATAAGCAATCCAAGCTGGAGGGGGGGAAAAAAGTCCTGTCCTTCCTTAGTTTTTCACCAGAGTAATTGAGCAATTAGCAGTGATTGATTGATTGGGGAGAGCGAGAAGAAGGAAAGCTGCCCGAGGACATTGAAGGAATCCATACAGTAGCTTTAAATTAGTGAGAGAAATAGCAGTAAGCGACTGAGGCTGCCACACATCTGACTGCAAGTGTGGCTGGGGAGGTGCAGTCCCTTCAGCTTAGAAGGCAGATAAGAAAAATAAGACTGTGTGCGTGTGTGTGTGTGTGTGTGTGTGTGTGTGTGTGTGTGGACTCATGCATTTAACCGCCCGTGGGAGAGATAGATGTGCGTTTAGAAAAAAGAAATCTGTGAGGAGGAGGAGAGGTGGAAGGGGAATCGACAGTGTAATTAGTCTCTGAGTGATAGCGAAGTAGCGTCCAACCCGGGAACACTGCAAGTCCAGCATGCATTTTGGGAAGATATTGCTGTTACATGCTGTTAAATTCATTCGTTATCTGGTCAAGAGACAACTGACACAAGGGGATCTCCTTTCTGCATAGTCGACCTGAGGCTTTAATCCCAACCTCCAGTGGACATTTTGAGGTCATTATTGATGAAAAGCTAAGAAATTCATACATTTGGTTTGTGGGCTGTTTTGTTTTTAATACCTGCCACTGAATCATGTCTAAATATGTCAGCCTTTTAAAAGAACTTCGTCTTGAATATAATCTTTGCAGAAGAATAATAAACAGTTACACTGACTTAATGTCTAAAGAATTACACCAGCGCCGTGTGATACTGATTAATATTGGTTATTTTATTAGTTGCCCAAAGAGAATGAACTAAGAGATAGAAAAAGGACTTAAATGTGCAGACAATTATCTCTAGGGATCTGTCTGAGCCTGTTCTGCATGTATGACTCCTGCCTGTTCTTTTCCAGCCAAGTATTAATATATGGGCATATTAAATATGACACCTGTGCCAGAAACAAATCTCCCACACTGGGGTTCAACCATCGCTAGTTTATCTGCTGCTGGTGGCAGCTGCGTGACAGAGATTACCTTGCAGTCCTTGGCCCACCCAGGCAGAACAATATCTATACATTAGCTGGGTCTTCACGGCTGCAGCTTCACACATGCATACACTCATGCAGTCAAATGTTAACAGTGTTAACACGGTAAACAGGAAAATGCCTGGATTTTACAAGGACTTGTGTCTGTAATTATGGAAAATGTGAAAACAGACCTGAAAGCTACTTTACATATGTTTAACATAACGTGATTCCAATCAGCAAGCAGGGGCAGAAATTACAGGCACTAATTCTCATTGCTGACAAAGCTCTTTGTTAATGGTCCCACTTTGAACATGCAGCGAAACTTGAAGCAAAAACAAAGTGTGTCTTAAATGGGTGATAAAGGGGTAATAAAAGTAACAGACAGTTGGCATAAAGTGTGGGTCAACAACTTTTCGGAGATTGAATTAAACATGAGAAGACTGGCTGAGTTATTCATGAACCAGGGGGGAACAACCAGAAGGCTGAAGACTCACCGTCATGAGGATGTGCTGAGCGTTTAGCATGCAAGTGCTGCTCTTAGAGCATAATCGATATCTGGCCCAGTGAGCACTAGTGCAGATGTGCAAATATTGAATACATAGAAGGAACTCTTGTGAAATTACAAATGTTGCTCTTATTTGTCTGTAAAAAAATTTATTTGAGTTTCTTACTATATATGTACATATATTTTTAAAAACTGGAACCCTTTCTAAACAGAGTGTAGCATCAAGTCAATTAAACGTCTAAGATATTGATCTGGTCAGTTAAACAGCAGAGGGGCTGTTGCAACTCAGTTTCAGCTGCTTTGGTGTTAAGGAAGGTAAACAGGTGCACCAATGAGACAGCCCCTAAAACAGGAAAGATTTAAAAGGTGGAGGCCACTAACGCTTTTTCCTTCTTTACTTTTTCTGACTGTTTGTTCACTAGTTTTGCATTTGGCTAGTGTTAGCGTCACTACTGGAATGGTGAGGCGATCCCTGGACCCTGCTGAGGTTGTACATGTAGCCCAACTCTTCCAGGATGGCACATCAATACATGCCACTGCCAGAAGGAATTGCTGTGTCTGCCAGCACAGTCTCAAGAGCATGGAGGAGATTCCAGGAGGCAGGCAGTTACTCTAATACAGTTGGACAGGGCTGTAGAAGGTCCTTAACCCATCACAAGGACCTGTATCTGTAACCTTGTGCAAAGAGGAACAGGGTGAGCACTGCCAGAGCTACAAAATGACCTCTAGCGGGCCACTACTGATGCTGATACTTTTTCACAGATGAGAGAGATGATTTAAGTTTTCGCTTAGTTTTGCCATTTACTGATTGACAATTGGTAGCACCATGTCCTGATCTTAGATACACACACAATATTTTGACATATGGACTTGGTCATGGCCTCTTGGAACCATGGTTTTTAAGCAAGCTATAAACTTTTTTCTGAACCCTACTTTTGGTGTCTAAACTTAATACTAACTGAAAAAAAAAGTGAAAAAGAAAAATTGTGCAAAACAAACAGCTCAAAAACGTAACATTAACTCTACTCTACTGTTAGACAGTCTTGTGATTTACTCTGACAGTAACAGTTGTATTTAATGCCCTGAGATGAGAAGAGTAATAATTTAGTAATTGTTGCTGTTTTGTCTTTTAATTTTGGAGGCAGCAAATCAAGCAACAAATACAATATTAAAATATGGATACAATAATGTAAAGATTTCATGACTTACTAGAAATAACACAGCCCATTTACCTATGTAGCTCACAGAAACATCAATGCTCACACACATTTCTGGCCACTGGATGAATTTAAGTCCAAAATTCTGTCCACTTGCAGCTCTGTTTGTTCTCCATCACCTCCTTATTTCTTTAAACTCCTGAGGAAAGTGTTCAACAGTTAATCTCTGACTTTATGTCTGTTGTTATGTAATAATACTTGTACAGCTGCTGTTATTGTGTATATAATATTTATATTTCTTCATACATTCTTATATATTTCTATACTGTGTATTGTGTATTTTGTTGTACAGTTATTTTATTTTCAACTTTAATTTATATATTTTATCTTATTCTTTCCCAGTTAAATTTACCCTTCAGTCTAATTTGCGTTGTACAGTTATTTCATTTTTAACTTTAATTTTTATATTTTATTTTATTCCTTCCTAGTTAAATTTACCCTTTTTAATTTTCATATTTATTTCCTATCTTATTCATAGCCTTTTCTTTTTTCTTTTTTTTTAGGTCACGAGCAGTTGTCTAAGCATTTCACTGCATATCGTACTGTGTACGTGACAAATAAAATTTCAATTTCAATTTGAATTTAAGCAGATAGCATACAGTGGATTTATCATTGGATTTTGGATAAAAAAAAAAATGCCTCATGCACATTTGTGGTCAAAAATTTAAATTCGCAATTCTCAATTCTTACATCATGTCTGAGTTCTGGACTATCCCACTGATCTGAGTATTCATCAGTCCAGTGAGTGCTGTCAAACAAATCCTTTTCAGGCAAAGGGAATGAACAAGCTGTAGTCAATCATAATTACTAATGAAACGTTAATAGACCCAGGCTGTGTCAAGGTAAAAGTAAAAAAAAACCTTCTGCACCAATTATTAAAAGATTTAAGTGAGTGTATGTACATATTTGAACCTGTGTGTATACTTTTGACCCTTTATGGATCGGAAAAAATCCAAAATAAATTCAAAGTTGTGCACCCAATTGTTGTTTTCTTAAGTAATTAAAGACGTATGCTGTACATTCATACCGCCATGGAACAATTGAAAGAAATCATTAAAAGCCCAAAATTACCGTGACAATTAAGAATTAAACAGAAATGTGGGGCAGAAAACCAACACAAGAACCTCAAAGAGGCTAAAATGCACCACAAACGTTTTCATGAAAGTATTTTTCATATCAAAAATTAAACGAATGTATATTTAGGGAATAAAAATTAATCAAAATTAAAGAATTCTGTTTGAAGACATACTGGAAATATTGGAGGTGGTGTAGTATGTTGCAATTATTATTATTATTATTAATAATGTTGCTTATCCGAAGGTATGACCGTAGCTCCCAAAAGCAGTTTTGGTGTTGCCAGTTTTAACCCCAACTTTCTAGCAAAACTTTACACAAGCCAGGTGTCAGCATGGGAGGAAGGTTATATAGCAGACAGCTCTTTACCACTCTGTTGTTTCTACTTTAAACATAACCATCAACTAAAATCTTCATTTCCTTGTCCAGACCTCTGTAGTCCTCCCTTTTGAAAGTGATACAAACCACTGGCAGAGATTCATCCAGCACCTAATGACGGGCGAGTCCATAACAAGCTGGAATTCCAGCTGCAGTATTGCCCAATTAAACAGGTTAAACTGATCCAGTAATACCCATTTACAAACAAGCTTGCCCTTGGTTGAACCTTGTCTTTTTCATTTCTCTCCATCCAAAAACCCTGTAGAAACTGTATGTATTTACTTATTTTAATTTTGCATCTGTGAAGATGCCGCATGTAATCACACCCTGCTTTGTTCTCCAGCCTGAGGTGTGACCTTGGGATGTTTTTTCTTTTCTTTTACACTTGAAATTCTTCCAATAAATAGTTTTGGTTATGGAAATACTCTTAGATGAGTGTAGCAATGAGAACCACTTAGTGAGTAAATGTTTATACAGTAAAACTGTTGAAAAATAAAGTATGGTTTTGGACTTCGATATGACTAGCTACAAATAGCACAAAAGTTTTTTATTAGGTATACAAATGTTCCAGAGATAATGCAAGATAATAAAAGCATCATCTTGTCTTTCCAATTTCAGAGAAAAACATGACTCATGGGAAAAGGAAATCAATGTGTTCCCATACATCTGTGGCTGAGAAACAGCGATGGTCTGCGTGTGATTAGCAACACTTGTCACCGAGGGAATGACTGACATTACTCTCGCTTAGCAGCAAGGTCAAAACAAATCTTAACAAAATATGAATGATTGTGGCTTGTGCGTCCCATCACTGATGACTTGTTTACAGGCCAGTAAAGGTCCCATAAGGGCATAATGTCCCGCATGGCCTGCAGTTGGAGGGAGAATAAATACACACGTTCTCTCATCTTAATATCTGGACATGGATAAATCTAATTTATCGTGTTAAATGGCCATGGTGGATTCAGGATTTTATCAGCAAATTTAATTTTGTGGAAGGTTTTAGATTAGAATTAAAATCAATAGGCAATATCAGGCATGAAGCAAGTTAGTTAGATTGGCTTATGTAAATGCTTCAGTGGATTCACATCATTTTGCAGTTATTTGGGAGGTTGTTGGGAGATTTAACAGTGCATGCAGTAGATTCATGTCTCCAGTTCCAGACAGTACAAGCGTGACATTGGGTTCGTCTTTGCATACTTATCAGCAGCTCATCATTCTTCTTGTTTTAAGGGGGAAGATTATGACAAATGTTTGAACGCTCGTCTTTTCTCAGATTTAAAGGATACAGACTGTAAAACAGCAACGTCACATGGAGAAGTATAAATCACAGCTCCATTTTTATTCATTAACATAGGAGCGGCATACCTGGATATGTGCGTGTATTCTGAACCGACTGGCAATTCTTTAAGTTTTTATAACCAGGAGAAAGCCGAGATTATCAAAAGTGTCTGTATTGTGCTAAAAATGTATGGAAATGAAGTGCCACTGGAGGCATTCGAATAAAAACACACACAAAAAGATTGCTTCTCAACCTGGCTACCACATCGAGCACACACATGGTTTTCATTGAGGGGTCAAAACATGTTTTCCATTTTAGTTTAAATCAAATTAGTCCGACAGTATTTATAGGCCCTTCAAAGTGTGCGTACACCTGAATCTGGATAACAGACATTTTTAACTGCGCACAGACATAAAATGGAGCATGCAATGACTTTCCTGGGCACATTTACATAAGAAAAATACAGCTTACATGAATGTGTGCTGTCTACGTCACCTCTTGTGATTTGTCGGGTTACAGAATTCTGGATAAAGCTGAAAACCATTTGGATTCACAGCCGTTCTTTTCTTTTCCTTACATAACTCACAACTCGTTTTCTGGGCATTGTTTTTTCAGGAATGCTGATGGTTTAACATTTATTTACAGCACAGCAGACCTATCGCAACAGCTCTCAAGTCCTATAAAGTTTCCTGGGATTCCTGAGTACGGAATGTCCATCTAATCCTCTTGTCTTCCTTCCGCCCAAGTAACTATATAATGACTATTCCACCTGGCACAAATGGTCTAAAAAGGAGCAGAATCAAGTTGGGAATGAAAAAATAAATCAGTGTGATTCGTTATGCCGATGCTGATACAGAATCTAAAGGTATTAAGCAATTTCATATGGATTTCTCTTAAATCTACATCTGCGACTGGTGACTGTCAGATGGGGGAGATTTAGGAAGGAAGGAGTAAAAACAAAACAGAGCGTCTAAAGTGTTTGACTGACACTGTGACACATACATGCACATCATTTTTTTCCGCCCATTTGTTTTTAAGTAGCAGAGCAAGCGTTTGGCATAAGGAAGTACTTGATTCAGGCAGGGTGATTCAAGTCAAGACACCGGATGGGAAGGGGACATAAAAGAGACCCTTCATGAATCCAACTGGCCCTCAGATCAAGTTTCAAACAACCATCCCCGTCTTTCTACACACTCAAACACACACACACACACCCTTGTGAATACACACATTTCCCTTTAAGATGCACAGTCAAACAGGCTCACACAAAATATACTCCACTGGACACCATGTGTAAAATGTCTTTAGGCTGGAGACATGTACCTCTTAATATCAGGCGATTGTAAACACTCTTTAAAAGTCTGTAAATTAGATGAACCCACTGAGCTTTCGAAAGAACAGGAAGTTAAGGAGAGAGACGACTATAGTGTTAAAGCTTGACAGTATAAAAACATTAGCTGTTCTGGGAATGTGTTGTTTGCAAATCCAAAAACTGCATACTTATAGTCCAGGGACACTACTCAAGCTTGGTGCTCACTTACTTGAGTGGTCTATTGACAATGTGTCTGTTTTTGGTGGCTAGAACATTCCTCTCTCTCTCTCTCTCCGTATCGGCATCTGACACCACAGCAGTGGCTAATATCTCCAGTTTTCTTCCGATTGCACATTTACAGTAGAAAATTGATGCACAGACTAAATGAATCTCATGTCAAGACATACGAGTTCGAATCCTTTCTGTGATTGCTATTTTGAGGCTTCCATTTTGCTTTCATCTCCATCCAAACTGGTTTGGATTAAAAAACAAGCATTCAACTTACAGAATCTCCCTAAGGGTCAAGAACCAGACATGGTTGAGTGGAAGAAATGTCTGGCTTGGGTCTGTCAGTTCTGTGCAATTGTAAAATGGCTTTCTGTCTGCTATTGCACTCTGTTGTAAAGGTAGTCCACTGTAATCTGGGCTCTGGTGGGCAGGCTGTGGTGCTCCTCTGCCATTTATTTCAACAGCAGATGACAAATTAGGCCAAGTGGGGGAGAGAGGGCATAACACTGAAGCTGATTTCAGCCACCTGTATTCCAAAGTGCCGTGCAAGTTTTCCCCCAATGGTACACAGAGAACAGATAATTCCCTCTATGCAAATCTTTTTGGGTGAAAAGAAATTATTGATCATCGATCAGAGAAATGTGGCACCGTGTAGGAAATACAGAGGAGGGGCGAGGAGGCTAGGGCAGGTTGAAATGAGAAAGGCGAAATGAATTATGCAAGTCTCTCGCACATCCACCTTTTCCTCATTATGTGGCGCCATCTGAGTGGTAATTAAATTCATGCACTGATAGGATTCCCTCGTTTTCTGCCACCATGCTTTTCTTATGCACTTTGTCATTGTGGCACTTTCCGAAAAAGGGAGGGGGAGTCATGTTGGAGGGTATGTTAGTAATGAAAGCAGCTATGGAAAGAGAATCGCCCTTCTATTGTTGTTCAAATTACTTACAAATAATAGTAATAGAATATTGCAGTGGACCGTAATCCCGATTGGAATCTAATACAAGAGCTCTAACGCTATGTTTGCAGTGCAGGCAGATCACAAGACATCTTAACCGAGGCTTCAGTTCAACACATTAGAGAGTTATAATTAGGATTTAATTGGGTAATTTTAATAATATTGCATTTTATTACGATGACTGCAATTAAGAGTATAATCCAATCCAATCAAATGCTATATTCATGTAAGGATAATGTTAGGGGTTGGGTGAGTGACATTTAGACCACCACCAGAGTAGCTGAGAGGGAAAGTGTAATGTGTGAAACAACTTTGTCCCCACAAGATAAGAAAGGCATCCAGGGATGTTCAGTATTTCTCTGCCTTACAAAACCACTTAGACCACAGCTGCCAAGACTCTGTCATACACCCAGCCATGCACACTGACCTGCAGAAAGGAAGGTCCTTCTTTGGCCTTGAGGCCATCACACAGTGTGTGTAAAACTAGCTCGTCTCCACTGAGAAAAGAACGTTTTCTCGGAGAATAAGAGTGGGTGATAGTCATTACAGAAAGTGTATGAAAAAGACAAACGAAAGGTTAAACACTGAAAGTTTAAGCCATTTTATGGCAGAGAGATTGTGATAAAGCCACTTTACATGATCTGAAAAGAGAGAGAGAGAGAAAATGAAGAGACGAGCATGACCGTTTTGAACAATTCAGAAGGAATATGCTGAATGATACAGTGGTGTGAAGAAGTATTTGTCCCCTTCTTACTTCTCGTGATTTTTGCATGTCACACTTTCATGTTTCAGATCATCAAATAAATGTTAATATTAGATAAATATAACCAAGTAAATACAAAATGCAATTTTCAAATAATGATTTCATTTATGAAGGGAAAAAATATCCAAACTTAGCTGCCCTAGGTGAAAAAGTAAATAGTTGTAATGTGATGGACTTTGGCTGCTTGATTGCTTAAGAACTTGGATGATTTGCCGCAAATGATGGTACAGCAAATGTCCGGCCATCAGTTTGTGCCCAGAAGCTAAAGTGCTTGTGGGTTATGCAGGAGGACAAAATACACCAACAAGTCCATCTTTCAATTGGCTCAATGTCCAGACTTAAATCAGATTGAGATGCTTTGAGATGACCTTAACCAGACGATTCATGCTTAAAAACCCTTTAATGAGGCTGAATTAATAATAATAATAATAATAATAATAATAATAATACATTTTATTTATAAAGCGCCTTTCAAGACACCCAAGGACACTTAACAATAGAACGAAACACATAATAGAACAATGACAAAATGAAGAACAATAAAACAAAAGCACAAGATAAAATTAACAAACAGTGGGTTCACAGTGAACATGCAGATTTGAACAGATAGATTTTGAGTTGAGATTTAAACTAGGGGAGAGAACCAATGTTTCTTATATCTGGGTGTAGAGAGTGAGCAGCTAAAAGCTCTGCTTCCCGTGGTGGTGAGGCGGAAAGAAGACACAGCAAGCTGGATAGAAGAAGAGGATTGAAGTGAGCGGGCAGAAAAGATAGTGCTTAACAGGTCAGAAAGGTAAGGAGGTGCAAGCTTATGAATGGCCTTGAAGGTGAGCAGAAGAAGTCGGTATATTATCCGGAATTTCAATGGGAACCAGTGAAGTTCCTGAAGAACAGGGTTGATATGCTGGTAGGAGGGGATTCTGGTAGTTTTGAACCAGTTGAAGCTTATGGAGGGATTTTTGGGGGAGACAGTGCAAGACAGAATTACAATAGTCAAGGTGGGAGGTAACGAGACTGTGGACAAGAATGGATGTAGACTGGGCAGAAAGAGAAGGAGGTAATCTGTTAATGTTGCGTAAATGGAAATAGGCAGAACGGATGAGATTATTGATGTGAGATTTAAAGGATAGTGAACTGTCTAGGATGACACCAAGGCTCAAGGGAAAACTGTGGAGTTATCAATAGTGAGTGAGAAATGATTTGTCCTCATTAGGTTGGATTTACTGCCAATAAGGAGGATTTCAGTTTTATCCTCATTGAGCTTTGGAAAATTAGAGATGAACCAAGATTTTAATTCAGATAGGCATTCTGTAAGGGAAGAATGTGGGAGGGAGAATGACAACAATTTTGCACAAGAAAGCAGCCCAAAATTCCTCCACAGTGATTTGAAAGACCCATTGCAAACTATCACAAACACTTGATTCCAGTTCTTACTTGCAAGGCTCGCACAACCAGTTATTAGGTTTAGTTAACTTTTTCCACATAGAGCCAGATAGGTTTGGATAGCTTTGTTCCTTTAATAAATGAAATCATCTAAAAACTACATTTTGCATTGGCTTGGGTTATCATTGTTAAATGCTAAATTTAGTTTGATGAAACATTTAAGTGACAGATATGCAAAAAAATGAAAGGGAAAGAAGAGGGGAACAAATACTTTTTCACAGTCCTGAATATATAAAATATGCTTTAGGTATATTTTTATGGCATTCCTTGTTTTTAATAATTATACTTCAGAAATGGATTCAAGTCTAGGACTAAGATTCAAATCTTCATCTGATGTTAAAAAGTAGCATTTAAAACCCTGCATTATATCAGCAGGGAGGAAGAGACAGTCCATTTTGCAAATTGACTCCTTCAGGTGACGGTGGTCTTGAAATATCCTCGCTTCCCCCATATACTCCTCTGCTGGGAGATACACACAAAGCAGGAAACTGATCCCGCAAAGACGGGCATGGATTTATGATGCGAAGGCAAGTGCGACTGAACAAGGCCTATTCCCGTCTGGGCTGGGAGCCGCTACTGCCCGGAGATTTACGACAAGGATGACACGGCTGATTACTCTTGGTTACTGAAGAGAATTGGACATGGACCAGCTACAGGGGTGTTTAGTATGTTTGTGTTTTTTAAAAGGGCAAGGGGAACCACAGATTTGTTTGCAGTCCTTATCAGACTTGATCTTCAGCAAATCACCATGACCTTCATCTGTTCCCAGGGACGAACATTAGGAAAGACAGCTTGTTGTGGTGAATGAATGAATGAAAAGTATTAGTGGGGGAAAAAGGAAAAGGGAAATGGAGGAATAAATAAATAACACACCAGGACTAATGGAAAAAACACACTGAGTGTTGCGCATGTTGTCTGTGGTTGTGAAGAAATGTGGAGGCTCTGCTGTGACCCCATAAACCGCATACACTGTAGGCCTTTTTTTCCCCTCTTGACAAATTTGTGGGCTCTGCATTACACTGTGGCCAAATCATGGACTTTGAGAGTTCAGCCAAACCAAATAACTGCTGCACATTGACTAGGGAGATGACCCATTTGACCCTGTCTGGAGTGTGCTTATGAACTGTGGTCCCAGACATGATGAACCGCTAAACTACCAAGCATCAAGTAGTTGGATGCTCCGTTACTGGGCTTTTAACTTTTCAAGCACTGCTATTCCTAAATAATTAGGTGAAAAAACAAAGTTCTTTGGTCAACACCTGGTTAACAATTCAGCCCAAGTTCAATAGAAGATAGCAAGGAAGAAAAAGTAAAGCCACAGACATCCCCATCTGTTTTGATTGAAATCAAATGTAAATATACAATAAGATTTAGTTTATTGTTGGGGAAGGAATGTGTGCATGTCAGGAAAGACAAAGGACAGACACATACATTGCTTGACATGAGCTTGGAAAAAGCGTGGTTTTCTCACAAACCACTTGCCCCTCCCTAAGCCTACTTTTAGGCCTTTGGGAGACATAGAGTCCATTCCATGGGTCTCATTCCTCTTAGCTGTTTGGATGAGATTTTGGGTGAACGGGGTTGCGCTGTGTGATTGATGAGCCATGGCCAATTAGAAGCTTAACTGTGGAGGCCCACAAAGACACCCACGATTTCAAACGTAAACACTGGTGGCCATAGGGCTTGAGAATACCTGTTGTTGATGGAAAGAGGGCAGGCATCCGGGAGGCAGCTGAGGATGAATACCGGTTCATCTGAGGAGGTTTTGGATGCTTCACCAACTCAGACCGAGTCACCGTGTATTTTAAAATGGAACAAGTGTCTGTCCCAAAGGGAAATTCCATGGCTGATGTCAGTATTCCAGCATGGTGCCATCCCACTGGGGGTAGGGCAATGAATGGCTGGTACGTCTTACACTGTGTGGTTGACGAGCAACTGGGCGCCAGCCAGGAGCTTGTTAGACCAACTATGACAACAAAATGTTGCCCTTGAAAATCAATTATAAACACAAAAGCGTCTCTGCATCTGTTTCTGCTTGGAGTTATGTAGCACTGTCTGCCTTTTTCATTTTTTTTAGAAGGTCTGACTCCACAGTCATTCAGATGGCTATTCCTGTGGGATTAGTGATGGCACTAAAACCTCTGGGACAGTGCTTATAAATCCAAGCAGATGAACTGAGCTGATGACAGGTCTGTGAGACCTCTGTTATTGGACTAGGCCATTTATTGAGGCTTGGGAGGAGAGTGTTTCATTATATGTGGTCAGTTCGTGCGCCAGTGTGAAACATGTAAAACCAGGGCCACTTTTTTTTTCCCAGCAGGCCTATTTGTAAGGAGCAACTGGCCCTTTGTTAGTAATGTCTATTAATTTTCTTTTTTCCAATTAATCTGTCAATTTTCATGTTTGTGAGTATTGAAAGCATATCCTGTGTTCTTTACCCTTACAGTAGTGCAACCACCATAGCATTTTTAATGTTTCTGGTTGCTGATGATCAGACACCAGCCAAACAAAGTTAATAGATGACTCCAAATTGTTTTCCTTCCATGTACGTGGAATTGTACTCTATCCCTGGCTTAAAAGGTCAGAGCCTAAAAGATGTAATTGCAGCTGATTCAATCAGGAATTATAGTCTGCATAGCATTGCAGGACTAAACCCCGTTGCAGTGGGTGTAGTACTTTCTTTGAAGCCTAATGTTCTCTGGCTGACATCAGCCTGCTCTCTGACAAACTATGTCACTCTGACAATGCAAGCCTTGACTCCTTTTGTTTTCTTGTTTCTCCCTGGAGAAGATGTTTACAGCCACTTCATTCTTTTTTTTCAAAAAGCAGTGAAAGCATCATGACAAAAGCCCTCATACTGAGACCACCATCAGGGCTAGAATAACAGTAGAAAATCCTTTGAAAGTCCCCAGTAGGTTGAAAAAACCCTTAGAAACCTATTGTTTCAGAACTATTCTACTCCACTTTGCCCATCTGTTCTTAAGATCCTGTCTTTTGGTCTGCCTTATGGACAGAAGGAGTTAAAAGCATGATTAGCTTTGTCTTTACCCACTGGAGTGCACCGTGCAATTATCTAAACAAGTGAAGCTTCCTGCCTTTCTGCCTTTAAGAGAACAACATCCAAAGTTTTATAAAACCTTATCAGTCTTGTTTTTCAGTATCTTAACACAAAGCCTGTATTTACCTTTAAGAAATGCCAAATTTAGCTGCCAGACTAATGATTAGGCAGAAGGCTATGCGAGCTGGCTCCTTGGCAGTTACTCCCCTGTATCTGTGAGTTTGTACTCACTGATAGATCTTTAATATTCTCAGGTGCAATGAAAAATATTATTCAGTTCCAGTCCAGAAGAGCAGTTTGTCTTGCTTGCCTATTTGTTAATATTAGTCCCTTATATTCTATTAATAACGCTATTCACTGGTGGCATCTGTGACATTGCTGCTCCAAAGATTGAATTTGGATGCAGTGCCCTGCTTTGCCATAAACTCGGTAGCTCTATACCTAAAGCATCTGTGTTCTTATAAAGCGGGCATGGAAAACTAGAGTTGTATAACTGTACCTAGATGTAAATTATAGGCCATAATATCAAGCAATAACCTCGTCTTCACCCCTCACAACGAAACCAAATGTAAAGCTGTAGGATGGGTCATTGTGGAGGGAAATATTGAAGAACAGAACATAACAGTTATATCCTGTAATAAAGGTGCTCTCATGCTGGTACGTGAATGGCCTTGTGTATTATTGGCATTTATCAGCCATTGCATCTTGATGGTGCATGAAGATTACACTGTATAATCTTAGGAGGGAAAGAGGAGTTGGCCGTACAGTGAAATGATTGGGATGAATCAGGAGAATTGGATGCTTAGCTTGGATTGCAGTACGATTTCAGTCCTTCAACAATATAACAACTGCAAAGAATACTCGCATCAAGGCCATTCATAACAGAAAACATGCTTGTCAGATGAGTCGATGTACTCCAGATAATGACCTGGTCTTGTATAGTTCACAACTGCTTATAGTGCAAAACTGTTAAGCAACAATGAATGTTTTTTCTTTACATTGAATATGAGCTCTACAATCCACTGACCAATCGGTGTCCTCCTCTGTGATTAAAACTGTTTTATTAAAAAGTATTGACTAAAGCCAATCTGAAAAATAAGGGCAGTGAAGAGTGCATCTGGCAATTTTTAAAGTTTTTTAAAGCTTTTTTGTTCAGTTTTCTGTCATGATGATTCCACTTAGATCTGGGTACTTGGGAGGCCTATCCATGAGTGATAGTATTCCCCAGTGTGTTTCCAGATATGGTTTTACTGCATTGGCAGTGAGTTTGGAATCAATATCATGCTGACAAAAAAGAAGTAATTGCCAGTCAGACACTTGCCACATGGTGTTGTTCATCGGGATTCAAAATCTGATGGTACCTCAAGTTTCAGATCTGGTTTCATTACTTTGTAAGACCTAGCATACCTCGGTCTATTCTTCCTATTTCAGTTTCCACAGCTCATTATGCTAAGTTTTTGGATAACATGCCTTTCTCTTTGTCACTTTATGTAGGATTAGGCAATGTAACAACTACAAATCTATTATCCACTAGTGAAATTGGGGTACATGATGCTCTGTGCTGAGTCTGCATAATAAAAAGAGGGTGTGTATGAATGCAAAAACTTCAATATGAAAAAACTCTATTACTGGTTTGCTTTGTGTACAGATTTATGGAGTGGCAGGGTGATTTTCTAGCGTCTGTAATGAATAAAGCTACTTTTTATGTGCTTGATGATTTGGTGGACTGCCTCTATGTGATTAAGAGACTGAAATAATGTGCATGTTTCTTATCTGATCTGTTTTTTCTAAATAGTTCTTTCTTTATACTTCTTTAATGACTGAGCCTTTGCAGGATTGATAACCAAAGGCTCCACCATAAAACATGGAGATTAGATTGAAACGTCTGATTATTCATTCTGAATTATTCTTAGACACTAAAAGAGGTCATCCAACTAATTAGGTTGCCTTAGTTGAGGGTAACATTGAAAAGAGTTGATAACATTTGCAAGCAGAATATTTTATTGATATTGATTACAAGGCACTGCATGCATGACATTATGTCTGGGAGCTGAGCCTGAGCCTGAAACCTTACTTGCTTAAGTAATGCAAGTGTCAGAGTGTCAGAATATCAATGGGATGTTTCGCTCTCTTTATTCATATATATATATATACATATATATATATATATATGTATATATATATATATATATACGTATCGAATTTCCCAGAGGAACCCACCCGAGGGATTAATAAAGTTCTATCTTTTATATATATATATATATATATATATATATATATATATATATATATATATATATATATATATATATATATATATATATATATATATATATATATATATTAGCCTGAGTTTAAAAATATGTTACAAGTAATATATGTTAAATATTATTTGTTATAATAACTGCACCAGTTTTAGGTGAGATTGTTGGTGTCTTAATACTAACCTCTTACGTGCCTGCGGTTCGTCCAATCTCACTTCCCTGTTTAACATCTCGTCCCCCGGAAGTACTTGTTTTTATCTAAGGAGGTCAAAATGGCGACTCGCTGCATGTGAAGGGGTCGTAACGGGAACCGGTTTTATGATTCGAGATAATGTATAAAACACCATGTAGCAGGCTGTCAGGTAACATGCAATAAAATTTGTATCTGGTTCAAAGGGACGTTATTTTCAGCGCAATTTTAATCTGCGGCGGCTTAAATCAGCTCTTGATGCTAAGGCATAAGCTAGCTCACTAGCTTAGCATTTAGCTAACTAGATGCAACTGAGCTGTAGGCAATAGGCTAGCATTGACCTTGTTTATAGAGGGTATGCACCCCAAGCAGAAGTCGGTCGCATCTACAAAGGGGAAAAAAGGCTATATAGCGACTGTGGCTATTATTGCACCTGCGGTGTCAAAATACCGAACGTTTACCCTTAAGAAGAGTCAATATTGGACATAACTTCGATGCTTCGCCAGTCGGTCTAAGGACACTGTCAACAGCAATTTAGGATAACGTTTTATCCACAGTAGGATTTGCTGTGTTCGAGCTATCGTATTTAATGAAAATAACAGTGAAAGTGTTACCACTAATGTGAAAGTAAGTTTGGTGGGTCGGATTAAGTTTTAGGAAGGCTAGTAGCATAACGAAATATATATCTCTGAGTTGTGGCATTGCATCAGTGGTATGAAAACCACGTCAAAGGCTGCTGATTGTGTTTTATTTTATCTGTCTGTCCATCCATTCATTTTATTTGGTCATTTCCCCCCCTGTCCATAGAGTAAATGTGCTTTTTCCTCATGGTTTCTAGTATTTCTCACAGTATTTGTGGCAGTAGGGTGTGAGCACAAAAAGATGAACACCCATGCTTTTTAAAACAAATAGTAAAAAAATAAGTAGCAATTAAGCAGTTTCCCTGCTAATCTCCAAATCCTTTTTGAACTGCATGTAGCAACAAGGTTGTTTTCTGCTCTGCAGCCTTGGTTAAACATATAAACCAAGTCTCCACCTGCTGCAAATGCAATTTAGTGGTCTTAGAGCTTGCAGCAAACCTTCTGATCTTTACAGCCACCAGACAAGCGAATATGACCACACGTAGCTGAATGACAAAGATCACCACCGCACTGAGCAGGTTACCTTGCCAGAGAAAGACACATGACGTGGGATGAGCTAGCTGGTTAAATTTTCAAATAAGAGCAATGGGATTGTGCAGTAGTAAATTGACTGTGGTGTTCTCTTGGATGCTGAAATGAGCAGCAAAATGTATCTGGGCAACAAATGTAGGAAAAATTTTGATTAAAGCATGTTTTAGTTTTTAATGACCAAGAAAATCTAACCAAACTGTGACTTTTAATAATTTTATGTCTTGCGTTTCTTGTAGGTTTTGTTGGTGTAAGTGTGAAACAGAAACTAGCTCGAAATGTTCCTCGATGCAACCAGATTGCTCGCAGCCTTATTCAGTTGCACAGAAGAGATCCTTCAAACTGGCTGACGTATCAACATTTTAACTTCCTCAAACGTCAGGTATCATCTTGTCGTCTTCGAACGTATTGTATCTCGTAAAATCAGTTTATTAAACATTTTTGCTCATCGTTAATGCTGATTTATCCCAGTATTCTGAGGCTAGCAGAGTTTCTTCTTTTGCCTCTTTTTTGCCATTAGAAAATATTTACCCAATAAGTCTCCTTGCTTTTGTTTTTTCCCCCCAGTATGTTTCAAAGAACACGAGTGAGCTTCACCAGCGAGCCATCCCCAAACAAGCACCCGTCCTGACTATTGTGGATGAGAGAGATGACAGCGTTGAAAGACAAGTGGAGCGAGTACCAACCATCAATCCTGCAGCTACAGATGCTGGTCCACAGGCAGAGGATGCAACCCATAAGCCTCAAGATAAACTCTCCGTCTTGAAGCACACTGCAGAAAATGCAGCAGCGCAGAATGTTTCCGTTTCCCATATGACTGGAACTCCAGATGAGCCTCCACATGTCCAGGTTGAGACTGAAGAAGGAAAACAGGCACGTCTAGATAGACAGTGGAAGCAGCTGAAGGTTGATAGGGCTGACTTACCGGATATCTATGCAAGACTTTCAAAAATTAAACTAACAGGTAGAGTATTCAACACTTACTTATATAGTTTATTATTACAATATTAGTTGACTCAATATTCAGGCTGTTCTAAATACTTTAAAAAGCTTTTCCTACTGTTGGATTCATATTAGGGAGGAGGGATGTTTATGTTGTCATCTCAGGCACACAACTCTGGTTTTGAGCACAGCAAACTCACCTATCTGGTTTTGAGACCTTCTGTTTGATAGGGGCAGCCAATCGGGAGAAAGCTGAACTAAAATGGCTTGACTGGCTCCACCAAGGCCCAGTATAAGAAGATAAAGGGATTATTTACTGTGAATTGTGCAAAGCTAGACGTGATGATGAACTAAAGGAAATAACATGCAAACACTTACCCGACATGCAAACAGAATCACTGACATTGTGTAAAAATTGAGTAAGTAGAGAACACCAGTCAAATAAATAGAAAAATGTACAAGATTACTGTGGATGGGTTAAATGTGCACATAGACATGACTATGTTGTTGTGCTTAGTAATATAATAAACAGGGATTCGTGCCAGTCATTCAGTGAGTGAGTCAGTGGGACTGATCGTCTTCATGAGATTCACTATAATTCATTTCCCTCTGTATCGGAATGGGTTATAACAAGAAATCCGTCACTTTACATATTTAAGTGGAGCTTTGGAGCAATTGGAATTCAGTAGTTTTAATACAAGAACTTAAAGTCATTCTATTAGTTTTTAGATAAAGTGCATGGAAAGGGGCCTAAGCTGAAATCTAATGTGTTGCAGTTTGTCTTGTCCTACTATGTGCTTTTCCTTTGTTTACACTGAATCAACCTTCTAGGGTTGTTAAATGTTTTACATATTATTTTGGAGAGATAATACTCTGAGAAACTATAATGGATTATGTTGTTTCTTTTCTTTTTATCACCTTCGTTATTTCAGCTCTGGTGGTTACAACTGCAGCTGCCGGCTTTGCAATGGCTCCGGTGCCCTTTGATCCAGTCATGTTTTTCGTGTCATCTTTGGGAACAGGCCTTGCCTCTTGTGCTGCCAATTCAATTAACCAGGTTTGTTTTCTTCTTTCAAACATATATATATATATACACACCTTTGTACATATTAGCATGTGGTTTTTACACAAACTAAGAAATTCTAGTCATCATATATGCATTAAAATCATTTGAGCTTAAACAAACATTGTATCAGCTTTCATAGTTTGGCAGTGAATTTTAACCAACAACTCGTCAATAAATTGTCATTGAGTATGCAGTTTAACAAGCAGCAGTTACTCCTGTGTTAATCTCAGCTAAATTTCCTGCAAATACAGAAGTCCCAGAAAGCAAGAAATATTAAACACATGGGCTGTTTTAACTGCTTCAAGAATCGCAGTAAACATTGCAGATGTTTGTGGTCTTGAATCACTTTGATTTTTAGTACCAATTTCCTTTTGGAACAAAAGTGACCCGTCACAGAACTGGCCTGATATTTGTTGGCCTTGAAGTTGTGTTATATAGTTTTTTTGTAGACATATTATGACAACATGAACGTGCCTGTTGACCGAGACCCACATCCACAGTTTTCTTTTTAAGTTGTTTTAAGAGATGTTCCAAAAAACGCTAAACGGACCAGCACATCCCCTTATTTACCCAGCCTACATTCCTCTTTAGCTACGCATCTCAAAAATGCATTGAGCTAACTGTAATGCTATTATTAGTTCCACGCTGAAAGCTTTTTTGAAGGTTTAAACAAAGGGGAGCTAGTGTACTTAGACACTTAGAATGCCTAAAGTAGGGCCTTCTCTTGCTCTCTAATGTTGATGTTGTACATCGGAATTCTCTCTGACTTAATAATATTCACATAATGGGTGACCTCTTCTTCAGCCCTGGATTGAACTGTGGTTAGTGGTGTTCTTGGCCTATAATTTGACAAAGACCTTGATTACCCTGCAGGTTCATGGCCTTGAAACAGACTCCCCTACCCCCACCCTGGCTTCCTAGCAGTGTGATTCAGTCATGTGTTCACTGTTTTGCAACAGTGAAATGCCAGGAAGTCAATGAGTTTGTAATAACACTGATCATCTTGAACGTAAACTTGCATTGTGCCATTTAGGTGCAGATGTCTATGAATATGAATGTGCACATGTTTACACGGTTTTGTTGCTGGGACTAGGGCCTGAATAGAGTCAATCAGTCCATTGCTAGGGTTAAAATCATATTGTCTGTGAAACAGAACTGACTCCTCGGTACACCTCACACTAAGCAGGTGTGTAAATATCCTTGAGGTATTTGAAAAATGTCTCCCTCTTTCCACGCCAAATAGTTGAGCCCAGGCCTGCACTCCTAGACATTCATAGCGTTGAGTGATGCAAGAGGCGGCAGCCACTGTTCGTGCCACGCGAGTCCCTGTATTTGTTTGCCCTCCTTGACATCCGTCCTGTCAATCTTCATTTATTCCACTAACTCGGCCTGAGGTTAGGCTACAACTTGGCTTCATATTTCACTGAAACTGCGGTATTTCCCTTTAGTGCCTCGATCTACTTGCAAATTGAGTAAATGTGTGTTAAGACCTGAAAATACATAGAATTAAGGTTTCTATTGTAAAAAAAAAAAAAAAAAAAAAATGGAAAAGCAAAGAATAAAAATCACAATTTTGAGGAGCAGCCTAGTATTGTCATTTTTGAACCCTAGACCTGAGAAAATGCAGTTGGATCCACATCACGCCCCCAAAATCAGTCATTTACTTTTAATGAATGAGTCACTTTTTTCTCATTCTACGTTGACACCACAGGTGTATCTCTGGTTGGCTTAATGTTCAGGTAGGACCTCAAGGCACTTAGTCTTTTGCATTCAGAACTCCCTGAATTCTTTGTGGCACAGAATCAACAAGGTGCTGGAAACTTTTCCCAGAGATTTGGACGCCTGTTGACATGATAGCATCACACAGCTGCTGCAGATTTGTCAGCTGGGATGATTTGAGCTTTGTGACATGACATATCATACTGCTGGAAACTGCCATCAGAAGATAAAGGGAAGGACATGGTCACCAGCAATAGTCTGGCAGGCGATGGCATTTACACAATCCTCATTTGTGTGCCAAGAAAATATAAATATGCACTATACACTGCCAGTATGAACCACTGAATATTGTAGCAGAAAGGCTCATCAGATCAGGTGAAGTTTTTCCTTACTTCTGCTGAGCTTGTGGCAATTGTAGCTTCAGTTTTCTTTTTCTTATTGACTTACTGATTATTGACGTAGCACCCTTTGCGATATTCTCCTCCTGTAGCCTCTCCTCTTCTCCTTGCTGCTCTTATGCATATATTGCTTGTGACAGGGGTTATTTGAGTTACTGTTACTGTATCTGTGCACCAACAACTATACCACTTTCAAAGTCCCTCATCTCCTTCGTTCTGATGCTTAGCTTGAACTAAAGGCATTGGGTTGCTACCGTGGAATTGGCTGATTACATATTCACGTTAACAAGCAGATGAACAGGCCACTAATGAAGCTACCAAATCAAATCAAATCAAATCACTTTTTATTGTCACATCACATGTGCAGGCACACTGGCACAGCACATGCGAGTGAAATTCTTGTGTGCGAGCCCCACAAGCAACAGAGATGTGCAAACACAACAACACAAACGAGCAAAATACAAGAATGGCCAACCTGAAACTAATAAATATATGTACAATATATAATAGTGTATGCATTTCTGGATGTGTATACTAAATATTTTCCTACGTGTGTGTGTGTGTGTGTGTGTGTGTGTGTGTGTGTGTGTGTGTGTGTGTGTGTGTGTGTGTGTGTGTGTGTGTGTGTGTGTGTGTATACACATTTTTACAAATTAAATAGTAAAAAAAATAAAATAAAATAATAATAATAAAATATATAAAATATACAGAGTTGAATATGTGCAAAACAAGTGGCATTTATATACAGTGTGGAGTGCATAATGTTGAAGTTCCAGTAGTGAAGCTGAGGTGTCTATGACGTGTTCAGCAGTCTGATGGCCTGATGGAAAAAGCTGTCTCTCAGTCTGCTGGTACGGGACCGGATGCTGCAGAACCTCCTTCCTGATGGAAGCAGTCTGAACAGTTTATGGCTGGGGTGACTGGAGTCCTTGATGATCCTCCCCGCTTTCCTCAGGCAGCGCTTCCTGTAGATGTCTTGGAGGGAGGGAAGCTCACCTCCAATTATCCGTTCAGAGCACCGCACTACTCGCTGGAGAGCTTTACAGTTGTAGGCGGTGCTGTTGCCATACCAGGTGGTGATGCATCCAGTGAGGATGCTCTCAATGGCACAGTTAGCACAGTTACCAGTTAGCGTACATTAAACATTCAGGCCTATTCATTATTCACACCATGAAAATGCTTTTCAAGTTCAGAGTTCATTCTGTTTTCAATCTCCTTTTGAGCTCCTTTGACTTTAAAGAACCTCTGACTTACTATTCATGTATATTCAAAGGTGGCTCAGGGACTTTGTCTGGTTAACTTCACACAAGAACCTGATGATCAAAAACAGTGGCATCACTGTAGTTGATCCCTCTGTCTTTGTGTGCCACTGCTTGAGTGAGATCGTTGATTTCCCTGCATAATGTTACAGTCCTTACTCCCATTACTACAGGTTTGCAGAGATGTAGAGGGTGTAGAGATGCATTCAAGGATGACAGGGAAAATTGTCAAGCACTATGTTCAGTGAGTGGAGCAAGAATACCCCTTGTAAGCTTGATGGCTGCACAGGTTCAGGTGGCTGCAGTCTTTTCTTCCTAGGATTCCCTACTGAGTGGCTTCTGACTGATAGATGAGAGGTATGTGGGGTGTATATCTCTGCATGGAAGGATAAAACGGTCTCAGAAGTGTCATGCATTCCAGGTAATTGCTTTTATTGTGGCTTTCAGCTGTTTCAGCATGACCTTGAATGTGCATTCCTTGTATTTACTTCCGCAACACATAGCAGGCAATCCCTTTTTGTCCTTTATTTTGAATGGAAAACACTGCTTCTGACTGCCTTATGATAAACTGATCTCCCAATAGAAAGCTGAATTCCTACCCATCAATCTAATTGGCCAGATAGTCAATTTCTATTAGTCTATTTTTCCTGCAGCATACCCTTACAAAAACACAAACTAATTGTTGATTTAAAATGATAACTCCTTAATTGTGAATTTGAAAGAGGCTGATATAAATGTCGTAACACATCTCCCAGTTCATTTTGCCTTATTAATGTGGGAAAAAGTGTCACATGGAAGAACGTATAGTATTTTAGGAATGCTTCACATGGTTTTTGAAGATAAATACACAATGTCGTGTAAGGAGATCCCGGTGGCAATATTACTCCTCTCTGTTTTCACAAATGGCCTTGAGTATTTAAGCCTGAAATCCATCAGTGTTTACTTTGAGCCCAAGACATCCCTTTTTGTGGCTAGATGCTGGGTATGTGAGCCGGATCCCCCACACAAGTTGGATTCATTCTCCTTCTTTATCCCTTGTTCTCTGTGGGCACATTTTGCATGTCATCATAGTCTTAACTGGAAGGAGTTTGCGATGAGCTTATTTTTTCAGACAAATTAACCACCTGTCTTTAAGGGAAGTTGACTTTGAAGTAGGTTGAAAGTCATGCAAGCGGAAACCTTAAAAGGTGATTTAAAAGAAGAAACACTGTCAGAAAAGCAAACCTGTTTAGTGTGGTTTGTGTTCGTTTTCCTCGGCTCGGCTGGTATAAAAAGTATGTGGCCTTCTACAGACAATCCAACAGTTGTTGTTTGTTTTGCTTTGTTTGGAGGAGAATGTAATTATATGCACAGAAGCAGCTGGGATGTTGTTTGTTATATAATTGCCAGCTGCACTGTCACTGCCGTCATACTTTACACCTCTTTCTAAGATGTAACCTCACCTGGCTGCAGTTGAGCTCAACACCTTGGTTATGCATTTGTTATTGATAATCCAGAAAATCAAGGAATGGAGAAGACAAACATCCCATCTTCTGATCTCCTGACTTTAAAAAAATTCTTTTCATCTTAAAAATACTGGGACTTCACTAATAGTGTGGTTAGCTGTGATCAAAGAACTTTTTTAATATACAAAAAGTAAATCAAACAAAAGCTTGACAGACAAATCAAAGCAGATAGAAACTCTTGTGAAGATCACTTCCGATGGATTCTGCCGCTCCGCCCTAATCCCTTAATGTTCAGCATCTGAAGAGGCACAGCAGTATGACCACAGAGTTGTTGAACCACCTTGAGGGAAGGAGGAAAGTGCCCCGAGGGAGAAAGAAATGCTTTGGCAGAGAGAGCTTGAGTTGAGCTATCAAAAGCAAGGCTGGGTTTTGTCCCACTTGGAAGTGCCCGTAGGGCAAACTGCAATGTTGTGGTTTCTTTTTAAGATGTTACTCTATTTAGGAAACTGACGGAAGGGTGTAAGCGCTGGAAGTCACGTAACAATGGCGTTTTGTCGTCTAGAGTTTCCTGCCACAGTCAAAAGGCTTAATGCTGTCATGTCTGTCATACAGTGTGGTCCGAGAGCAAAGGGATGTAATTATTTGACCTTCCAGTTAAAGTAGCTTAGATTTCCAATGAAGTCTGAAAATGAGGAATGCTTCACACAGACTATACTCTGTAAGGAATGACTACCTCAGAGGTTTGCAGCTTCCTCTTGAGCAGAGTGTCTGTGGTGTTTACACTGTAGCTCAGATTAGTTAAAATATGCTTATTGCCGGGGTCACGTAACTCCTGGACCCCACACCGAGAGCAGCAACTGCAGGTGTTCCAGCTGTCATCGGCTTCTAGTCTGGCCACTACTTCAGCTAATTGGATAATTGGGTCAGATGAGAGTTTGAGGCTAGAGCCTAAAATACCGAGGGGTGGTCTGAAGTCCCCGGCAGTGTAAATAATATAACCCGATATGGCCTTTTACTGTCAAATAATTACTGCTCAGCTATTTTGGCAGCATCGTCACTTTGTGTGTTTGTTTTGATGAAAATTCAAGCTGGCTTTCTCTGCGGCTGACTGGTGTCATTTCTGTCTTTGTTAAGAAGGCACAGAGTTTTCGTTTCTGCGCGTCTGCTCTGTGGTGAGCTGTCTGAGGCTGGCACGCACAAGCGAGCCCCCACAAGCCCCCTGCCCATGCACTCCACACACTTGAAGCTACATCCTTCTCTCATGTCCTGTGTAGGCATGCATTATTTACCCTCGCAGCATGCTTCCTTCTCGATGCATCTTGGCCAGCCCTTTTAGAGTAGATTGGTGCATGACTGAACACACGCACAGGCTGTGCAGAGAATCATGTGTTACCAGTGTATATAATACAGCTGTGTATGAATATGTGGTTAAATACGGTCTAAATCACTTTGAGTTGGTCAGAAAGGCTAAAAGAAAACTATATAAATTCCAGTCTATTTCCATTTCCGTGTAGCGGTGTGTTTGGTTTGCTTTTTCCTAAAAATTTTAAAATACAATACTGGTTAAAGGTTTTGAGCCACTTGAGTCATTTCTTTATATTTTCATTCCAAGGAGCCAGACTTTCTTGGCATTTGTCGTTGTTGTCTTTCTGAAGTTCTTCCAGAAATTTTCTTTGCTGCTCATTTTAGTCCATCCTTGTACCTGACCAATTTTAGAGGATAACACAGTCTGACCAGCATAAAATAGTATTTTTTTGCACAAACAAGGTGATTCCCAGGGCACTAGATGAACTGCCTTTGAAAGAAGAAATCCTGACAGGGGACCTGAGAGATGAATCTGTCCCGTCAGTTTGATCCGTTACACCAGAACTGGCTTGAAAATCAGTGGCAACTGATGAAACTTATGAAATGATTATTCCAAATTTGAGATTTTTGTTTCAAATTGTCATCTACATCTACAAAAGAGGTCTGTAGAGGCACAGTAGCCATCTGTAACACATAGTAGAGGCTCTGTCATGGTTTGCAGCTTCAATGCAGTGGTGTTGGAAATTTTGTCAAAATTGATGGAATTCTGAGTGCAGAAAAGTACAATCATTTTGATCCGCTGTGCAGTACCATCTGGAAAGTGTCTGCCTGACAACAGCTTCAGCATGGCAGTCTCACTGCCAGTGCAGTAAAAATTGAACCGGATATAAAAACACCATCAGTCGTGGATTGGCCTCCACCTATGCCAGACCTCTCATTATGGAATTAAAGGCAGCCATCATCCAAAGAAGAGCTTTGAATGTCCTTCAAGAAGTCTAAAGAACTGTTCCTGAAGGCTGCTTAAAGAAATTATGAGAGTTTAAACTGTTATATGTATTTCCACGCAAGTTTTCAGACGTTTTAAGAAATGGCTGCACCTATATCCTGTTTTACTATCAAAATATAAAGAAATGGGTAATACGACAGTGGTGAGAGCTTATTCTGATCCTTTTCACGTTTCTAAATGTACCTTTTAATCAGCAGAATAACAGGAATTGATTCTAAATGATCTGTTTACACAATGAAGCGTCGTCATTTTAACCCTCCGTAACAAGCAGAAGCACATGCTTTTAACAATGAAAGAACTCCAACGCAGCCCTCTATTTCAAACGCGTTCTTACATGCAGTCTTATTCTGTAGCTAGCATCTGTGTTTTGTTTGAAGTGGCAGTCATCTTTTTAATCATGTTTATCAAAAGCTTTGGATGTCAGATTGGTATGCTGTCACCTGTAATGTGATCTGAATCAAACCAGGAATTTCCCTTGCTTTATACATATTAGGTCTTGCTTTGTGGTATATCTAATGTAATCCATAATGTAATCTGAGTTTTTGAACTACTCTGATTTAATATTTTCAAGCTGGTCCTGGTTAAAGTCCTGAAATTGCACTTAGTTAAATTCAGATAACCTCAGCATAAAAAAATGCATTTATTACAGTGTATTCACTCAGTGGGTAAGTTTAAAATGCTGGCTCCTAATCTATAATTACATCCATCTTGGAAGTATTTTGCAGAGCATGTAGCTCTTTTCTGTGCATAGTCCAGCTATTGTAGTGTTCAGAAAGCAGTCAGACAAATTACTGTAGTTATGTAAAATCAGTAGATTTGAGTCCCTAAATAAAAACTATCGGGCAGTTCTAAACTTTAGAACAAACTAAAGTTGTCCTCTTGTCCTTTATGTCCCAGTACATTCTTGCATTTTCTTTGAAAGGATCGCTGTAGCCAACATAACTGAATGCTAAGTCTGTGTGTCAGAAGGGTTGTAATACCAGGATTTCAGCTGATACATTGTCCAACTGCCTGCTGGGTATAATGATTGGGGAATTTTTTTAAATGTAATTTTAAGATATTTGCTAGACATGTTATCAGACTACTCTTGCCATGGGCTATACTTAAATATATAAAAATATCTCAAAATCACACAGTGAGCATTGCTCAAGCAAAGCATATAGTCTGCAGGTGGTCTTTTATTTTGAAAGTTGACCAGATTCTTTTTTTTGTTTTATTGTGCTTCTGTGTCTGACTTCCTGTCTTCCTAATTTGCCCTGTGCAGCAAGATGTGACACGTATTTAAAAGAAGAAAAGAAAGGCAAAAGTCTCCTATTTTTAAGAAGACAGAATGTGTAGCTGCAAGTGGAATACTCCTAAAACACAGTGTAGCACGTCGGGTGAAATTGCAAGGATTGTTGTTCCATCCCTCCAGTTTCGAGGATTGGAAATAGAAAGCAGCCGAACCTGTTTTTTCCCAGGGTTACCCTCGGTTGTTAAACTGATTTCTGTCCATTTATTTTTGTTAATTACAAGAGGCCTAAACATTTATCCATATATGTAAACATGCAACTGTGGTTCAGTGGACTCCACTTGGTATAACCTTTATTAGTTTTGCTGTGTCGACACAGAAAAAGCATTGCTCTCCTGTCTGTGCCATGTAGCAGGTTTTATGATGGGTGGATAGACCAAAGGATCTTTCTTCTGTTGACAGTATGACTGAAACAGTGACACACTCAGCTGACGGTCATTAGATCTGCTTGATAGCTTTGGCAATACAGGTGAAGAGGAGCCTTAATCTCTCTCATCCTGTGATGAGTTGTCATCCTTTTCTGCATCAGTTCAGAATTGTGACTTTGTGTTTATATCGTCATCTGCTAAAAACAACAACGATAATAGTTATACAATAGTTACTGCAGTTGTAGCTTCATTGTATTTATTGTATGGGCTGAATGTTCATTTATTGTCTGTCAAATGATTTAGTTTGTAACATTTTGTTGACTGCTTTTACTAAGGTAGAGGTCAAATGCATTGAGGCTTTTGCTAAGTGTGCATTTTAACAAGAGTGGAAAGACACCCCCCGCAGATAAACCACAGCTGCCATTCGTAAGATCTTGTTTTCCACCAGTGCATTTAAGACAAAAGAGAAAGCTGATCTTTGACATACATACTTTTTGGCTTTTCCTTTCGACGGTCCCCTCCAAGCTGTTAATTCAGCCCGAGAGAAAGAATGAAAATTCCTTTTTAATTGCCTAGCAAGATGGGACCAAAAGGACTAGATGGGTATCTCTCTGTTAGCGCTGGATTAAAATGAATATTTAACTAGACAGCCCTGTTTAATAGTTAATTTCTTTAAAGCCTTTTGTCTTTGTCAACTGTGGGGTGCCAGTCCATTTCAAACTGTACAAATGGATCTCTTGTAGCCTCAGATGGGAAACAGATGCTATCCTCTGATAAAGTCACGAAGGCTAAATCCATCTATTATATGCCCCAGAGATAATGAACGAGATCAGGCACCAGCATATACTGCTGCCAGGCTAAGTATTTGTTAAGCTTAGATACAAGGATTGATAAAATTCTAGTGTCTAATGTCCACGGTTTGTTTGTGAGTTTGTTCCTTTCTTTTAGAAGAATTTGCCAGCGTTGCAGATCCAACAGTACCTTTATTCAAAAGCTTAACTTGACTGCGTTGTGTGCGTGTGGCCAAGAAGTTGTCTGTGTTATTACAAAAGCCTAATATACTCCGTGTTTCTCATTTTAAAGTTACATTTAGCCTGAAGCTTTAAAAATGTAAGTTATTTATGATGTGGCTGTTACATTTTCTGTTCTTCTTGTGTATCTTTCATCTGCTGTAGAGAGAATTAATTGGTAAGTAGGCAAACCAAACTTAATGAAGTAAATGAACTGTAGGAAAGGTTCATTTATAAGGGCTTTGGCAGGCAACAGCCTTACTCTAATGAAGCACTTGTGGGGTGTTAATCTTAGGTGCTTTTCTATTGATGTGAATCCCTAAAAAACTACATTTTTGAGTCAGTTGAAAGCTGCCTCATTAAAGGAGATCAGTGCAAGAGTGAATTTAAAGAAGTACTGAAGGCAGCTAAAGAAATCTCTTTGTTGGTATCAGGTTTCTTCAAGTTGTCTGTTTTGTTTTGTTTTCATGCTTGAATCAAATACGACTTAATTCAGTATTAAAAACCAAAACTTTACATTTATCTGGTTGACAGACCGGTGAGTTTACACATTGGTCAGGCATTTTTCATCCATCCTTAAACAATTCACAAGTCAATAGTTAATTTTATGTCATTTTATGGGCACTTTTCCATTTTCACAAGAATTTCTCTGCCCAGAGTATTGATCAAATTTTAGTTAAATGACTTCTTAGTGGGTTTAATTCTCATGAGTTTCTACATCACAGTTAAACTTCAGAGTAAAACTTACAAACATACACTGATATATAATGTATTTCACTTCTTCACTTCTTCTTGTGAACAACCTATGAAAGAAAAAGATTCTTAGCAGACGCGACAACAAGTGTGATCTGGCCTTTTGTCCAGATCACACTTGGGTGATGCACAAACACTCACGTCTGAAGAGTTTTCAGTGCCACAGCCTGTTAGTTTAAACACACGTCTCCACAATAGTTGACTTCACTCCACGGGATAACTGATGGGCAGGTGGAGCACCTCCTCTCCACCTTCCTGATTATCCTTTAGTTTTGAACAAAACACTGTGATTATGGGCTTCAATGACCAACATGGCAAGATGCCGACACAGACAGACCCACACGCAAACACACACCTCAACACCGTCTGGCACCAATGAGCCTTTTTCCACTCCTCACGCACACACACATACATTGGATTCATTTAGCAGTGACAGACCTAACACGAGAGTAAATATTTTTAACACCAACTGTAACACTCCATCTGTTGTGTTTAATTTCTCAGTTGCTATTAATGCTTGCAGTTGAGAGAGGGTTTTTTTTTTTTTTTTGCAGATCGTAGTATCTGTGGTATCTGAAAAGAAGAAACTAAAAGAAGCCCTTGAGATCTGTTTATTGTGTCGGTGCTACTACAGATAGTGTCATGTGCATTCATAAAAATCAAAAACCACACCTGATTTGTAGAGGTCTCATATGTCTGCTATACGAGACCATTCCTCTGTTTCACCACACTGAAATAGATTGAAGACAGTCCTGGCGGGCTCCTCATTTTTAGAAATGACCCTCTCTGCATTGCTGAACATTTGCAAGTTGGAGGCCAGAGAGTTGCATGCCTATTTATTGAATGTAATGTCACTCGGAGACAACTATCCCCAGCCCAAGTGTTTTTTGTTAAGCTGAGCTCAAAATTACCCATTCTGGCATGAACCAAGTGAAAGTATCATGACAGAAAAAGCAATGGCTTTGCAATGATGTGGAACGTCTTTTGTGAGGCTAATGTTAGTCAGATGAGAACATACTGTGTGGTGATATGTACTGCAGCACTTTCAAAACTGTGACAGAGAAGTGAATAATAAATTTGATGGAATGACCTGCTGTTTTCAGTTGGGTTTTTGTTCTTCTTTCTTTTCCTTACTGTGTTTAGTTGCTGGAGGGATAATTGAACATGTGGATATAAAGACAACTCCAAAGCTCACTGATATTTATGCTCTTTATATTAATATGTTACAGGCTTTTGGTCTTATTTAGACATAAGGCAGAGAAATAATTCTTTAAAAAACTGCTTTGTGCATGATTGTTTCTGATTTTACAGCTAAAAAAAAAAGAATTGTTGTTTTGGAAGGCTAATTAAAGTAAGGAGTCTGGGAAATGCATATTTAGAGTATCTGTTTTCTTAATACATCACATTTATGTATTTGTGTGTTCTATTTTTTCACCTTTAAATGCAAGTTTTCCCTCTCTATTTGAACGTAACTTAGCCAAAGGCAAGTAGGAACACTCTTTGTAATGCTGAGATCCATGGATAATTAACAAAAGCAGCCCTGTTTATGGCGTGCCCGTGAGCCAACACTGCATGCTAATTTGATTCAAACCGAGAAGCTTTTGGGGCAAGGGCATCGTTGCTGGAAAACAAAATGGTTCCCAACATGCACCAAGATTTTCCCCTATGCTTATGGTGTTATCTTACATTCTCCAGCTTTTTTGCATTTTTCTCTAAATGCGATGAAGAGTGCAATTTTTTTCCTTTTTAAATGCCACAAGGAGGGTTCAATTTCCAGCCATTTTCACAAAGAGACATTTATTATATTTAATCTTAAGATAAACGAAGCTGTGCCATGCAGATTGACACCGAAAGATAGCCAAGTCATCTCAGACAGGGTCTACAAAACCCTGAGTTGAGCCACGTTGGACCGTTTCCTATACAGCTGTTGCTCTGCTTCTCACTGTCGGCAAAGAAACTATTGCATCTATTGGAGAAAAGTCCTCAGAGATCGTTTTGCTTTGCTGTTGCATAGTGCACTCTGTCTGCTAAGCATTATGAAGACGTCGCATTATTATCAGGAACCCCAGATATAGACTAGCTGTCTTTTATTACTATTCTGTAGTTTGAATAATTGTTTTGTGTGCTTTCAGCTCCTGCACATATTTGAAATTTAAAAAGGTCTCATGCCCGGTCTACAATGACTGTTATTCTGGCCATATTCACCCAAAGTCTTCAGTACTTCATTATGTAATCACAAAGGATAAACTGAACAGCTGAAAAATGCCACAGCTGATATTTTGCATATAAAAAGGTTGTTTTATGTGATCGTGGTTGCCCTTTTAGTTTTGCTCATAATGGTCTCATTTAAAAGCAGAAATATCCTCCAGGTCTACTTTGTCATTACAGTTATTACCATGCTAAAACTTAACAAAATATGGGGCAAGAAACAAAAGAGAAAAAGATCTGATAATTAGGAAAGCCTTTGAGTACATAAACTTCATTAGCGCTTGTGTATACTTTTAAATCCATGGATATTGACAATGTTATACAATCACTTACCACTTCTTGCTTACTTACTGCTGGGATGGAGCTACTTTTGCCTTGAAACTGTCTTAATTTTAGCACAGACCCAACAAGGTGCAGCAAACTTTCTCCAGAGAATTGTGTTCCTATTCATATGATGGCATCCCGCAGTTGCTACAGATGTTTTGGATGCACAGATCTCCTGTTCCACTGCATCCCAAAGTTTGATTGAGATCTGGTGGCTCTGGGGGTCATTTGAGTACAGTGAACTCGTCATGTTCAAGAAACCAGTTTGGCATGATTTGAGCTTGGTGCATTATCCTGCTGGAGACTGTTATTCCAGTACGTATGCTGTGATCGTAAAGGGATGGACGCGATCAGTAACAATACTATGGTGTTTAAATGCTACTCAGCTGGTACTAAGGAGCTTAAAGCGTTTAAGGAAAATATCCCACATGCCATTAAACCTCCAACACCAGCCTGAACCATTGATAAAAGCTAGATGGGTCCATGCTTTCATGTTGTTTACATCAAATTCTCACCCTGACGTCTGAATGTCACCGCAGAAGTCATCAGACCAGGCAGTGCTTTCCTATTTTTCAGTTCTGGTAAGCCGTGCAAATCGTGGCCTCAATTTCCTGTTCTTCGCTGGCAGGGGTGGTGCCTGCTGTGGTCTTCTGCTGCTGTAGCCGATCTGCTCCAAGGAAACAAGTGGTTGTTTGAGTGTCTGTTGCCTTCCTATCAGCTTGAAACAGTTTGGCCAATCTCCTCTGAGCTCTGGCATCCACAATGCATTTTCACGTTTTTACTGACAATGGTCTGCACATCTTGAGCGTGTTTGCGAGGGACAAAATGCTCCGTTTGACCTTCATACGGTTGTCTAAACTATGTCTACATGACTAAATACATTAAGTTGGTTAGATGTTTGCATTAACAAGCAGTTGAAGTGGCTTTTTTTGGGCATGTATCTAGTGCCACGCAGCAAATGCTACGATTTATGTGGGTGGTAGCACTGCAAGGGCAGACACAAGACTTAGTAAGTCTGTCATGCTTGTGCTCGGATATGACATTTTAGAGACGCGTCAGTTCACCTCTTTATCCTCCACCCGTCATTCCTCTCACCCGAGGAAGCTATTATTCTGTGTTGGGTGTGTGATAGTTAAAAGGATCTTTGGGCATTTGATGACACGGCAGCCTAGCAGACTCTGTCATGTAGTAACTGCTGATTACTGCTTACAATACAGTTCAAAGTGTGCGTCCCTGGGTGTATACGTACATATTTGCTCAGGCTTTGACGTCTCCATTCATTTCTTTCAACACCTTATATGAGGTAACACTTTTTGTTTTCCCCTCACCTGGGAATCACAAAGGGATGGTGAAATCAAACTTGCTTTTTTATCATCTCTACACTATAATATCACTTGATTGCGTGTTGCTGTACATCGCAATAACCATTTTCTCTCTTTCTAGTCTCGCCCGTAAGCATCACTTTTTCATCCCACAAACAAAACTGGTGTAATCGCTCAATGTAGCCCCCATAACATAACTCTGCTTTGAAGGGGCTTCTGTAATTAAGGCTTTGTTGTCATAGACGTTCCCCTAAATTAATGCTCATGGCGGTTTGTGTTATAAGAGAGCTCACTTGATTGTTCAGATTTAATTCAGCAAAGAGTCTATCTGTGTCTGATTATGCGTGCCTACATGCTTCCAAAGCAAAAGATGTGAATGCATAAAAAAGGGCTTTTAACTGTAAAGGCTGCACCATTAATATAACCTTGTAGCGACTCATTCAAGCAGAAGGACGTAGCAGCTGCTGTGTTCCCATTCATTTTACACCCATTCAACTGTAATGAGTTTCAGAATGATAGACATCTAAAAAAGTACCCTTAGGTGGTTATACCCTATATGTGTGTGTGCATTACATGCAAAATGTATCAGATCCAGTGAATTAAACATTTAACATCTATAGGCTGGAATTGGTACTAATGATACCCGGTAATAGGGGTAATAATTGCTTACCATGAGACAGGGTGAGTAGGGGAAATATGGGTCTGATTTTCACCAGCATACAATCATAATGGCACTTTTTTAAATGTGTCATTGGGATTTTATTAATACTATTATTCAACATTATGGTTTTAATGATAGGTATTGACTTACAGTTTTTAACTTAACCATTGGTTTAGTGGCCCAGGGCTAGTAAAAAAGGAATACTTGGCAAATTGATTGGCCATCTGCTGGCCCTCAGATAGTGATGGAGTTTCCATTTATCAGTTCACCTTTGAAGTAAGTTAACCTTGAATAGCAAGTAATTTTGAGAGACAGTGTTTTTACATTAAAGTATCACTAAAATACTTCAATATACCACCCATGGTTTAAATGAGAAGATTAGCAAGTGTTTTAGCTGATCCCATTCATTCCTCAGTTGTTTCACACAATGATCGCAGAACTAATTTAACAAGTAGCTTAACTAAGTTAGTCTGTAGATGAACTATATGGTCATTGAGATAGCTTGGAGCAGAGTTGGAAAAAAAGGTGTTTATGTTGAACACAGCTTAATTTATTATCCATACTCTGTGCTCTTTAATGCTATTGTGTTTTTTTTTTTCAAATTCAAATCAATTGTTGAGTCAGGCACAGTAGTTTCATATCTGGCCTTTTACTGTATGACACCTAATTAGTGACTGGTTGTCTCACGTGGACATACTGACAGATTTTTTTGGGAAAAAAACAGCATTTAAATTAGTTTAAAAGACTAAAATTGAATGCTGATGAGCAGATATACTGTCTGTTTGGTTAACCAGCTTTGTAGTTGTTGCAGCCAAGTGTTTATGCAGCATTCATTCTAGGGTTTCTTTATATTGTGTACCAGTTGACATGTTAAACCCCCTTTCCTAGTAAAAATTAAAGCCTGTAAATTGACATTTGCTGATAATTCGATGACAGTTAGACAATTAGACACATTTTTGCAGTCATGATTTTAACTTCTCCTTGAGAACCTGTGCTAGGGCTCATAGACTCTACAAGTTGTGTTGTGCCACATCCTGACAGGAAGAATATTTGTTGCTTTCACAGGACAGATAGTTGACAGCTCACTTCTAACCCATCAAGATGCTAACTGGTTGCTTTTCCACTTGAGAGGATAGTGAGGGAGATGAGGAGGCACAGATAGAGAGACACAGTGAGAAGGGATGGGTCTCGGGGGTAAAGCTCTGGCAGTGGAGGAGGACAGACTCTGACAGGAACTTTGTTACCCTGTTTACACGCTCTCCTCCTATTTGCTCCAGCAAACAAGATTGTCACTCACGGATAAATAATTTAGTCCCGCTGCTTCTTGCCACTGTTTACTGTCAGATCCCTTGCATTGCGTGTATCTGCATATGTTCTGCCTCCAAATACACATAGTTCAGCTTTTTCCTATTGTGTTTCCTGTCGCTTTAGAAATGTCAAACTGAAAAGGGGGGGCTGCCAGATGTTATCTAAGACTGACAACCACAACTTTTTGTGGTTTATAAGCACGTATGTAGCAGTTGAGTTATGCTAAACATATTGACGCTGGTATGGCTAACTAGGTATAGCTGTCAACCTATACACTGTAAGGTGAATGTAGAGGCCTGGGTTCCAGCCCGGCCCTGTCTTTCCCCTGCTCTTCCTCTCACCTTTCTTGTCCTCTTTCCAAAGTTCTATTCCAACAAAGATAAAAAGAAATGTATAAAAGACTAAAAATATATATATACATCCTGCCTTTTCTTCACAAATGTGACCAGTTTTAAGTTTTTCTTTAAAACCCTTATCATCTTCCACCCACAGTGCTATGGGTAAATAGGGAAGTACGGCTGTAAATAAAGGTCTATACCCAGCCTTGTCTTCTTCTCGTCCTCATTTTGATTTGAAAGGCTTGTTGAATGAGCCTGTCTAGAGATGAAGAATGGATTTTACCACAGGTCACTGCCACAAATACAAATCTATCAGAGGCGGTGATGGCTTCTGTCATGTTTTAGAGAAGAGCGAGGGCTTTCATATGTGTCCGTTCCCTATTCTATTTTCCTAGCATGTATTTCTTCCAGATCGAGCCGTATCTGAGCCATATTGAAGCAGGCACGCACACACACACACGAACACCCATTCACACTCATTCCAGTCTTCCTGTGGTCAGACACAGCTGCGGACGAAAAATCTAAACACTCACATTCTCTCAAACATACACATGGTCATGCACATGTCTCTTTTTCAACTGCACCCGAACTGTTGAGAGGCTTTCAAACTGCATGTCATGTCAGTCACACCCTCACAGTTACTTCCAAATGCACACTGATGGCGGAAAGGACTGTTTATTTCTTTTTAAACAAGACCCCCCCCCCCCCCCCCCCACACACACACACACACACACACAGCCCAGTTCTATGAATTCAGCTTTCACTATTTTATTTTCCCACACTTTGTGAGACTGAATAGAAAGCAGTCAAGTGTGCCCAAAGTTAATGGTAATCAGAAACTGGACTGAAATACCCTCATTAGTAAGAATGTTAACTTATCAAGCTGAGACTAGCGATATGGCTGGCCAGCTTTCCAAAGGCATTCCCCTTGTTTGCATAGGTGTGTGTACTGTAGAGTGAAAGTAAGGATCTCACCCAGCGTGGTCAATATCTAGTTCTGTGAGAAATTATACCGACCCCTTCCTACTTTTCTACTTGGAAAACTACTGGGAAATTCATCAAAGGATAGAGCCGTAAGTCCAAGTTTAAGGATTTTACATTGTATAATATTTTAATGATCTGAACGTATCACTAAAATCGCAAGTTTACTGATCTTGGGTGCTATGCACTCTTTCTGAAATCTGTTTGTGAGAGTGGATGCTTTAATCCCAAAGGTTTTCTCCTCTTCAACGTCTCCCCGCAAGAGTCAGTCTTGTAATCTGAGCCCTCCTTCACACTAGGAGGCACTGTGGCCTAGTCATAATACAGTGTAAAAGATGAAAATATTGATAGTTTATGACACGCAGGGAAAGTAAGATGAACTATGGCATCACTTCTAAACCCATATTCCCACAATGCTGGGTCCTAGCAGCTTAAACCGGTCTCCTGCGCACAACAGAAATGGATAACTCATTCATCTTTAGTTGTGCAGCAAAAACTTTCCTTCTGGAGGCAAAGCAGCAGCTGTCAAACCCTCCTTTGATCAAATGAATTAGAAGAAAAACATGTATGAAAAATCCCCTGCATTTCCTTTCTTTCTTTCTTTCTTTTTGTTAAAGTTGCAGCACTCCATCCTTCTTCATGCTCCAGGCACTGAGTACAGCATGCCTCTGCCCTGCAGTAAGATTTCCCAGATCCTGCCCATATCTTCACAGGCAACGGGACTGATTATCGGCAGGGCAGAGGTAATGCAGCTCTGCCCGGCATTAATTGGCTGATTAACATGGGGACAGTTTAGCGCTTCACTGTCCCACACTCGGCCCATTAATCAAGAGGGATGCTGTGCCAGCTGAACCGCTGCCAACAGCTCCACACAGACCACTATAAAGAGAGCTGGAAGAGGTGTGGGTTCAGCACACAGCTGAAAGGGAGACGTGATCCACGCTTTGGCCAGACAGAGTACTGCAGTCTTTAAAGTGGTGCGTGGGAAGAGACTACGCTATACAGCAGCACTGAGTGCGGCTGGATTTCAGAAAGCTAAGAATTATGGGATGTTTCATTTCAGGTAGTTGCATGCTGTTAGAAGGCTAAAGCTAATAGTCTAATTCTGAACACATACGTGTAACGAGGGAAAGCAATCAGAGCTTTTTGTTTTTAATCAGACAAGCTCGTCTAGTGCCATTGATCACATGAAGAGCCTCAGACACATCTGCCAGCTGTTCATATGCAGCATTCCAGACTCCGGAAGACATTTTTATCTTTCCCTTTCACTGCAGATAGTGTGATCTAAATACTGCTATATGCAGAAATGGAGTAAGGGAGATGCCCTAAGGTGACGCAAATATTAAAAGTGCTGCGCTTCTCAAGCAGTTTTTTTTTTTGTTTTTTTTTTGTTTTGTTTTTTAGCATTAAAGAAAATCCTGCATTTACATTTTCTGGAAACAAATCTTTTCTCTAGCTGAACATGTGTAGCTGAATTCATATTAGGACAGTTGTCTCTTGTGGTGTGTCTCCTTTGCCACCTCGGGCTGTGGCTCAGGAAGTAGAGCAGGTTATCTACTAATCGGAAGGTTGGTGGTTTGATCTTTGGCTGATGCAGTCTGCATGCATAAAGTATCCTTGGGCAAGACACTGAACTCCAAGTATGAATGTGTGTGAATGTTGGAAAGAAAGCGCTTAGATAGAAGTGCTTGTGTGAATGGTGAATGGCATGTTGTATAAAGCACTTGGAGTGCTCAAGTAGAGTAGAAAAGTGCTATATAGAGGAATCATTTCATTTACCTTTTTTTTCCAACCACTTATAAACCACCAACAACCCATCTGTATCGAGGCTTTGCTGTCCTCACAGACATTCACAAAAGGCTCATCTTTGCAGTACTAATAAGTACTTTGGCAGTGTATAACAGGTTTTTCAGGGAAGCAGTGTAAAATTAGAGCATTACTCAAATAGTTCCAAGCCACTTTATTTGCCTCTCAGTTGCATTTTTTGTGACAGCACAGCTCATTCGCTAGAAGTGGAAACCCCTTGAAATAACCTTGATCTTCCATACCATTGTTTAGTGTTGTGACTAGTCAGGTCGCATGCCCTGTCTGCTTTTTTTCTTTTCTTTCATTTGACTTCCAAACATCACGAACGTCTGCCAGAAACATTGAATTGACTTCTGAGGAAAGCTTAATCTATGTAAATCTTTGGCTGCTTGTTTGTCAAGTGGCTGATCAGAGACAGTTCACAGTTGGTGCTGAAAGGGCTTTTAAAAGCTCTGATGCTTTTCTCTTCTTTTTTTTTTTAAAGTAGACTTGGCTCGCATGCAGCGGAGCACCACCCACCCCTGTGGATGTTTGACTCTGCTATTCAACTGCAGTGCGCAAACAGGTGACAGTCTTGACAAGTGATGACTTGCGATTGTTGGGCTTACCCGTGCACCTGGGTTTTTTTCGCCAGAACAAGAGAGGGAGACGCTGTTGATGGCCAGCTGATGTTTCTGTGAGCCAAAGCCATACAGCTGCTTAGTTGTGTCTTTTCGCCCTGTGTCTGTGTTTAGGCACACTTTTGCCTCCTGAGTAAACAGAGTGTACTTACTGTAGCACTCCTCTCTTAACCATCGCTGCACTTCCTATTGTTGTTTTTGCTTTCAGATCAGAGATGTGTAAGCGGTCAGTTAACATCTAAATTTGTCTTCTGTTGTTCATTCTTCTTAATTGTTTTACAGGCCAACTTCATGAAAGGATTTTTTTTTGCACATTTTGTTAAAATATGGCCTTAAATTATGCTGCCTGAGTGTTTAAATTACAGTCATCAAACAGATACACTTCTGCACAAGAATAGGAAATGCCTCCCCCAAGCCTGTTATCAATTGAGCCCTGGTGGTTGGCGGTGGATCACGTTCTGTCTTTGATAGCTCAAAGGATCTGGCAGCTGAACACCCCCTCTCCTTTGCCTTTTTTCTCTTTGGTCTCTCCTGCTCTCCATCCTCATCGTCTGGCAGATAATTGTCCCTACAGTTAGGGGTTTTGTGTGTGCGTGTGCGTTCATAATTGAAAGCAGCACTCATGTCCATAGCTTCCGGTCCTACACCAGTCTTTTATTGTATATCCCTAAGCTGATCCATAGGGTTGGAAATGTTGTCAGTTTAGTCATTTCTTTAGCTGGAGCTAAAGATGCAGTTTGTTTGTTGCAGCTACGCAGATTATTATAAATGGCCTATTTTCCTACACTGTTCAGCATTGTCAGGAAATGAATGATGAGTGAACAGTGGCGCTCTTAAAATAAACAGAAACCATCCGTTTCAATTAGACGTCATAGTGTATCAGTGAGTGATGTGAGCAGAGCTGCATGAGGTTAAAAACAAACAAAAAAATCCCCCAAAAACTCAAAGATCTGTTTATATCTTCTTCTGAGGCTTTGTCCACATGCATCACAGCTCAAAATGTACTTTATGCATTAGCATATTGCTCATACCAAAAATAAAAAGGCTATCAAAGTCCTTTCCAAACCTTGTCACAACAATCAACACTCTTCTTTTCACTTTTTTTTTTTTTTTTTTAATCTGGGGGGCATACATTTTTATTCAAAGCAGGGTATTTTTATATATCTCGCCACTAAACACATTTTTATTTTTAAATATAAACCCTACTCTGGTCTTAAAGTGGAGTTTGAAACGGTTTCTAAATGCTATAACCGTCATCCACAGTCAGTTAATTACACAATCAAGGTCTCGGTGTAGTTGAAGACCTGTCAACAATTACAAATCATTACAAACTCGGGACCTACCTGTAGCAGCACACGCGCACACACACAAAACACAACTGGCCCAGTTATTTTAATGCCACCACTGTAACACATGGCGATGTTGGGCGGAAATAATGACATGGGTTGTGAAGGCCGCTAATGCGAACCAGATGAGGCAATTCGACTTAAAAGGCAGAGAGGGAGGAACACGAGCAGGACTGGACAAACTGTGAAATGACAACACGGCTCACGGAACAGGATCGGCCGCGTGACATTTACGTATCAGTCTCTGCAAATGCGCACGACAGCATGATCCAAGCAACGGGAGAGAGATAATTTACTTCACTTCATATGTACAGTACAGGTGTGTTGTTACGCCTGTGGCTGAACAAAAGACAGTCCTGTTGTGCACAGAATTTGTGCTTTTTTTTCTTTTTTTTAAACCAAGTGGGATGATGTTATTGGAAACTAAGTGGGTCCTTTTTATGTGAGCAGTGTTGCAGTGAGCTTGGCCCTGGGCCTGCCTGAGGCCAGCTTCAGTCCTGTTATGTTCTAGCCTGGCCGCAAAGTGCATTTCTCTCTCATGCGGCCCCTGACCTCCTGACGCATTTCCTGACCCAGGAAATAGAATTAACACCTTGGCCTGGGCCTTCGGGTCCTACAGCAGCATACGCAGCTGTGCCATAGCCTAGTACAGTCCAAAACCAAGCAGACCAGTAAAGCTGAAACAAAGATGGAAAACAGAAGACAGAAGTTTTCTTTTGAGTGCATGAAGATGGATTATTATTAATTATAGGCTCAGTTTCCCAGACATGGATTAAGCATAGTCCAAGTCCCTTTTTTTTGAGTTTCAGACTAGGCCTAATCCAAGTGTAAGAAACTTGTTCTTGACTGTTAAACGTTTTATTGGACAGTTTTATTGCATTGCAATTTTAGCAGTAACTGCATCCAAATAAGGAGCTAAACTTTACCCTCAGTTCCAGTTTTGTTCTTTTATCTTGAGATGGGATGTAAAATTGTGACTAAAGAATAGCTGTATCATGTGCAAACAGGCGAAATTAAGTACTTGTATTATATTGTACTATTTGAAATGTGTGTAGCATTTCGCAGCTCTCATCTGAATGGCTTAGTGTGCCTCCCAACACCGAACATAGTGCAAACTGATGTAAGGGGACCACAAAGATGTTTGATCTTTCCATCAGTGTTTTTTACTTCAAATTACAGTCGTCTATTATGAGAGATCTTCTGTATCAGAGATTGATGGTGTGGCCCACTCCCTAATGATATTAGAAAAGAAAATCTATATGATACCAATGGTGGCACATTCCTCCAATGTTTTTTATGATATGATTTTAATGACTGCAGTAAATTTGGTAACTGGGGTTTAAGATGAGAAAAGTGGATTATCTGTTTATTAGATATTTTATGTGAAACATATATCAGGAGAGATGGACGTCGATATTCCATAGTTCACATGCTTTATCTGCTTTTTTCGTTAGTCAGATGCTTTATCAGACAAGAAACACACACGTATGTTCATTTTCTCACTTGCACACAGATACGCGCACACACAGATTAGCCAGTTCCTGCATTTAAGCACCCCATATGTTTGCGTTTTAGTCACACATTGCCAATCTCATGGGAGCACTTTGAAGCTTACTCCTCCAGAGCAGATCATAAAACGGGAGTATAAGTAGTTTTTCACATAGTTGTATCCCAGAACACTCCCACCACTACCACCTCCCACCCAACAGCTAGCTCACTGCCTCCACCTTCCACCTCCAGTCCATTTACTCTTAAAATGCAGTGTGAGCTTTCGATTCAGAGAGTTGCTATGACCGTACATAAAGCGGGTCCCATCATATCGGTTCTGTTCCTATGCTGCAGTAGAAAGGCTGACATTGGCAGTAACAGTGAAAGTCTCCCATGTTTGCTCTATGAGGCACACTATATTATGTACATTTCTGTGAAAGCTTAACCAGTATGGGGTTTAGGCTTTTTTTTTTCTCCTTTTTGCATCTGCATAATGTTTGAATTAAAAAACAAATAAAAACATGTTTGTCTGGGTCTCAGCCCAACCTTTGCATCTCAACAATATATTGAAAACTCATTTTAATTTGACAAACTGCATCTTTTGAATTGCAATGTAGAAAGTGTGCAAGAATTTACCTTAAACATTTTGCAAAAGTTCTCATTTCATAGACTGATAAATATTCTCCGCTGCATGCCGTACAGAAGATAATGTCTCACAGGACAGCTCCTCCTTGTTTCTTCTTGTCTGGTGTCTTGTATCTGGAACTTGACTGTCACTTTCCTGCACTAACCCACTTGTTCTTCTGTCTCCACAGTACTTCGAGGTGCCCTTTGACTCCAACATGAACAGAACAAAGAACCGTCCGCTCGTCAGAGGACAGATCAGGTAATATTTTCCTTCCTGCATATTAAACACTGTATGATTGATTTGGTATAGAACTACCATCGGTACGTTTTATCCTTTTAGAAAGACTGTAAAACAAATTGCCAGAGAATGCACATGAGGAGTGAAGTGCACCAGCTTCACCACGAGTTTGGGTTGAGTTTAGTGCAGCGACACTGTGTGACAGCTGCTCAGCCACCCTGACTAACTCTTGTACATCTCACTGGGTGAAAGACAAAGTGTGTTACTGTTTTCTTGCTCACTGACCTGATCCTTACCTTGTGCCTTAGCTGGATACTTTTCCTGGGGTGAAACGTGATCTAGCAGCTTGTGATGTCAGAGCCTCTGCGCACTTGCAGGCGATATGATGATTACTGCTTAAATAAAACAGTAGCACATATTAATTTACACCTTTCAGTTCCAGCTTTCCTTTTTGAGTTATTGTGGTGTTGAACCAGAGCAATAGCTGTTATGTAGAGAGACCTTAGCTGCCAGGAAGAGAAATGCATGCCAGCACTGATGAGCCTCTGCTCTCCACCTGTCAGGTGTAATTTGAACTTGTCAGCAGGTTGGAAAGGAGGGTGATGAGGTTGAGATGAGGTGTAGGTTACCTAACCACCCTCACTGTGCTACCTCTGCTCTTTAGATATCAGATAACCTCTGTTTTGGTGCTCAGTGAACTATGTGGATTGCCACGCTCCTACAAATCTTACTCAGTGACTGGATATGCTGGTCTCTGCTTGCCCCTTTTGAAAGACTAGCACCTTTAAGCAGCAGGCAAACACATGGATTTTCACTGATGCATAAACCCAAACAGACTACAGGTCTTCTTCAACCATTATCATTGCCAGGAAATTGCCTCATTTGCCGTTCATTCTTACAGGATGAACAGCTCCCCAAGAAATAAAGCAACCTGTTGATGTGCAGCTCTCTAAATATAGACTGAATGTCCACACGATCTTTTTTTTTTTTTTGTTTAACTAAAGATTCTGTTAGTACCATGACTGGTTCTTCACCCACACCACAGCTATCTCATCCCAGTTTAAGGAATTCTCCATTGACATGCTGTTTAAAAGTGTACTGGTGCTGCTGAGGTGGTTATTGGAAGTGCTCTCCCTCTGTCTAAACACAGCCTCTCTTCTCTGGCTTTTAGCCTTCGTTTGACAAGAGGAGGTGTACGTCTGTCTCTGAGATTCACAAAATAGCTGCATCTCTTGCTCATTGTTTCTAGCACGTCTCCCTTCTCCTCATTCACACATACAATCTCGTGTGGAGACAGAGAGCAGATTGCAGGCCGGACTGTCCTGTCAAACAAGCCATCAGGAAGCCACATTTTACACATCTCTGTGTTGCCTTTAGGAAAGCGCTTTGTATGAGTTAAATTGTGTTACCCAGCTTTGTTTGTCCTTACTGCAAAACCTGCTCCGCCTAGTGTGATGTCAGTGTTGGATGTAGTTTGTTGTGTTACATCAGGACAATACTAGTATATCATCTTTCCCACCTTTTTTTTTTCTTTTTGGAAATGTGAATGACAGTCACCCTCTCTTAGTTGTGGTCTTGTCAAATTTGAGGCTTCCAGATGTGGTGAGGCAGTAGATCATTTTGAGTATCTCTAAGGAGAGCAATTCAGATTGCAACTGTTACAACCAGAGTTGGTTACAGTGTGGAAATCAGCACATACTTAAGTCAGAGTGGGATTTCAGAGTTTCAAAGTTTTAATGGATCTGAGACTACTTATTTATTTATTTATTTATTTAGGACAGTGCATGTTAATGAACATAAATGTAAAAAAAAATTACATGAATGCAAAGATACCAGATTATAGCCAAGGGCTAATTTCCATCTGTTGTCCTTAAGCATAAAAAATAGACATAATAATTCATAAAAATTCATCATTCATTCATAATAAAAACTCCATCACCAAACTTACACATACACACCATTCTGTTCCCAAATAAAACATTAAAACTATACAACTCATACATGATCACACACTTGATTTGTCCATAACCAGTTTTTAACCTTTGCCTTAAACAAATTGAGTGTAGAGCATTCTTTAATGGGTTGAGGAAGACTGTTCCACAGATGGCCTCCCTTAACAGAGAGGACGTTCTGCCCAAATGCTGTCCGTCTGTGGGGTATAAACAAGTCTCCTCGGATTGAAGCTCGAGTGGTCCTGTCTGAGCTTTCTTTATGCCTAATGAACTGCTTTAGTGGTGGTGGAGCAAGGGAGTGTAAGACTTTATATATTAAACACACTCTTTTAAGTTTCACTAAGTTATTGAAGTTCAGTAATTTATGTTTTTTTTAACACATGACAGTGGTGGTGGGAAGTCTGTTTTTTGTCAAGTATTTTTAAACTTCTTTTATAAATGTTTTCAATAGTTTTAAGTGTTGTTGGACAAGCAAGTGACCAGGACGTCAAACAATACTTACTAGCTTTTATAAAGCCATCAATGCATCTCAGTTTTACCAACAGATTTTATCAAACAACTATTTCAGTAACGTGAACTAAACTTTGAGTAATTTAATCATATTTACAGAACAGTATACAGTATTACATTTATTTAAATGCTAGTAAAATGCAAGGTAACTGAAGCGTAGTCACCCTCAGTGCTTTTTCAACTAAATATTCAGTTTTTGTGTGTAAATTTCAACAAAACGAGTAAGAAAAACAGGTTTTGAATGTTTTCTTGAGATTTTTGTGGCAGATTTCATGTCAGTGGATCAGTAGGCTGTTTTTAGTAATATGTGAGTGGTGTTGAGTCTTAGAAGGTTCCATAAATCTGTATTCAGTTTCCAGTTTTACACCAGTCCCTCAAGCCGCTTTATTTCTGGTCAGGCTTGAATAGAGAAGGTTTGCTTTCCACAGTTTACTTTGCGCTCTCTGACCGTTTGAGTGCTTCACAGATTACAGGGCTTTAAGTAGATTCATCTTGTTTCTTCAACCTTATGGGTGTTTTACATTTGGATCCATGACCTTGATTGTGGTCTAACCAAAAGGAAACCTGTTGGGCTTTCTGTATTGACATTAAGAGCCTGACGTTATGACTGCGGCTGTGTCGAGCTGTAAGCAAAGGACACTAAACCCACCTCAGGCCATGTGACGCACTCCCTTCCCTGACCCCCACTGAGCCAGCCCAGAGCCAGGCTGTCAGCTGCCCAAAGCCAGCCTGCACGGCCCCATCTCAGCCCACATAAAAAAGACATAACACCACTAATCACATTAATGCTCCAATCCCCCTGTATGGCCACACCACCAAAATAAAAGCCCCGTTTGCTTTCTGAAGAAAAAGGCCTGCGTTTGGTCAAGATTTTAATCTCCTCCCTCTTTAATTTATGAAGCATTTACTGGTGAATTTGAACCAGACGTTGCCATCGCTGCTTTCAGTTAAAGATGAGGGGTGAAGGAAGAGGAGGAGGAAGCCTTCATCCAGCTAAAAGCCTGAGCCACAGTGGTTTCCTTCAGCTAGTTTTGATCTCTGGTGCGTGCACATGCTCTTCATCTTGCGGCGCTACTTTTATCCCTGACAAACTCTTATCAGATGAGTGTCCTCCATGCCTCCTGTTTTGAGACTCAGCCATGCTCGGCTGCTGACTGCTGGCCCCCACGGGTCTGCGTGTGTCTGTACTGAACATTTGAAGCTATTATTGTCTTATCTGGTGTCTGTTAGAAAGACTTAGGAAACATTATCAGCACACTGTTCCCATGCTTTCACCTGAGCTTTGTATAGTCGATATAGCTGACTCCCTCTCTGTTTGTCTCCCTTCCTTATATCAGCCCCCTCCACGCAGTGTCCTTTGCTCTGGCCTGTGGAGTGCCAGGAGTCGCTCTGCTCACGCTGGCAGTAAACCCCTTGACAGGCTTCCTGGGCGCCCTCAACATCTTTCTCTACACCTGTTGCTACACACCGCTCAAGAGACTCAGCATCACCAACACGTGGGTGGGTGCCGTTGTGGGGGCGATACCTCCTGTGATGGGCTGGACTGCGGCCACAGGTTGTCTGGAGCCAGGTATGAATGTAGCATTGTACTGTTCTGAGCTTCTTACATATTTACCCTTCTTAAATAACACCCATATTATCATTTTTAAGGTGCTGTTATTACAACCTTTCCCATAGGTGTTCAGTTGGGGTGAAATCTGGAGACTCCAGAAGAAGCCCAGAAAATATGATTCACATAGTTGTAATATTCAAAATTACACTGTTATGTCCCCGAATGAAGGGACGCGTTGCAAGCCTGGTAGAGACCACTCCTCTCTGCAGATATTTCATCACGTATTGATTTGTCGTCCGACATGCTCTAACAGCATAAGCGAGTCTTCTGGTCCCGTCACTTAGTCGAGGTCAAAGGTCGCATCTGTATTTTTGATACTAGTGTAGACATTTTAAAGTTAGTTGTAGGAAAACCTGCAGCTTGAATAGATTTATCAAACACAGATGCCAAATATCTGCTGCACACACAGCTCTTCAAATGTGATTTCGATTTACTGCAGATCTCTGTTCTATATCATTGTAAATCAAATATGTTCTGGTTTTAGACAGCTGAACAGGATGGAACAAGTCATTTGAAAACATCTCAAGTATAATGCCGCGCCCCCCCCATTATGGGACATTTGATATAACTAAATAATTAATCGAGGAATTATTAAAAGATTAATTGCAGGCTTACTGCACAATGAAACCCATACTGCGCCTCAGTATTACTGTCATAACGTCACTGTTCACTTTTCACTCGTGCCAAACTGTGATGCGATACAAACCCAGCATGTTATTCCAAACTAAAGGCGCGTGCTGTTTCGTGTCTTCAGCCAGTCTGTAGGAAAAAAGGCTGCATATACAGTACACAGACATGGCTTCCCGGACTGCCGTCTTCTAAGTTTTTTAGTCGTGACAAAATTATAGCTTCACTTACATCCATTTAAACCAGAATGCCCCAAAACAACAGATTTGAGCTTCTGAAATATAGCTTTTTGCTAGTTTTCCTTCATAATACTAATAACATTACATGAACTACATAAATCTTGATGAAAATAATTATTTGTTGCAGTAGGTAATTTGATCATGTGGCTGTGCTCTTGTGCTAACTTATTTTAGTGTGAGACCGGGCCTGATTTTAAAGCACATAAAGCTCGATTTACATAATGCCCAGGGCCCCTGTAGCATTATTAGTGCTTTTGTTCGTGTGGAGTTTAAATGCAAAGTGTCAAATGAATTCGGTATTAAATGAAGATGTTGGAAAGATGGAACCCGAGCAGGTTATTCAGCATGTTTGGTGACACATCAAGTGTTCGGTTATGACATCTTTGTGAGATGTGGTGTTATGTTGCTGCTCTGTTGTCTTAGAAATGTTCGTCTTCACATTTGTTCTACTTATTGGGGTTTTTTCTGTCTTTTTACTTTTAGTTTGAAGTAATTCATCATGAAGTAATAAATAGGCCAGAGTTATTTAAGGGGTTACGTGACCTCTCAAAGTAAAGTGCACTCATTTCCGTTCATAGTCATACCAAAGGTGTGTTGCTCTCTTTTATCACGGGACTTAACCTCATAGAGAGAATTTGTATTGTACTGTGTTTTGTGCTGAGAAAGCACAAAGACCCACAGGTCTGTTTTTTTATGTTTTTATTTTTATTTTTTTAAACACTTGTGCAGGATGTAAAATACAAGCCACTGCCGCTAAAACAAAGTCTTGTGGCGAGGGAATTAGATCAAGTATTTTCCCTTCCTGTCAGTTTGTGCACTTCTTCTTCTGGTTTGACTCACTAATTATGACAAAATGGAATAATACTTATGAGAAAAGCTGCCTCTAAGGAGAAAAAGAAACCACTTTTGTTGTCTTTTATTAACCGTTAGCTTCGTTTCTGTTTTAGACGTAGGCCTGAATGTTTGTTTTCTTGTAAATGAGAATTGTATTTATTTATTTATTTATATATTTTAAGCAAAAGCCATTAAAAAATAATACAGTACTGGTTTGGACCCATTTTTGCTTTTAGGCCTTTAGACATGCTCAGCAATAATACTAAGGTAGGCCATAGCATTTAAACTATTCTCACTTAGTAGTAAAGGGGTTCAAAGTGTGCCAAGCAAATATCCCCACACCATGACACCACCGCCACCACCAGTCTAGCTGAAATAAGGGCGGATTTATGCTTTCATTCCAAATTGTGACCCAATCATCTAAATGTCACAACAGTAATTGGGACTCATCAGACCAGGCAACATTTTCCGGTCTTCTGATGTCCAGTTTTGATGAGCCCGTTTGAACTGTAGTCTCAGTTTCCGGTTCTTAGCTGACAGGAGTAGCACCCGGTGTTTTGGAAGTACATTTAGGTGTACCTAATAAAGTGCATGGAAGTACTGTCTCTTATTGCTTTTTTTAAGATTAAAAATAGGTGGTTTTATTTTACACCTTGACCACAATTGAGTAATCTGAGTGTGAATTAAATAAGCACCGCATCAGTTAAACATTCATGTCTCTCTCACCCCCCCCCCCCCCCCCCCCCCCCATCACTCCGTCTAGGTGCTTTGTTGCTGGGTGGTTTCCTGTACAGCTGGCAGTTTCCCCACTTCAACGCCCTCAGCTGGAACTTGAGGGAAGACTACTCCCGTGGTGGCTATCGAATGATGTCCGTCACCCACCCTGCCATGTGCAAGCGGGTGGCCCTACGGCACAGCCTCGGTCTGATCGGTCTGTCAACTTTAGCGCCCGTGCTGGATGTCACCACCTGGACCTTCCCCGTCATCTCCTTACCCATCAACCTGTACATCAGCTACCTGGCCTTCCGGTTCTACCACAAGGGAGACCGCAGCAGCGCCCGAAAGCTGTTCTTTTGCAGCCTCTGGCACCTGCCCATGCTGCTGCTGCTGGCACTCACTTGTAAAAAGTATAGCAGTAATCAGGAGGGCGCCGCTCTACCTCGGGCCTTTTTACCCCTCACATTTCCAGCCAGCTAATTTCATAGATAACCCATGACATCAAAGACAGCTGTGGGACCCTCATTTTAACCACAATACTCCTTTAGTGTCTTACTTCAGTTGGATGGGAATGTGATCGGTGCTGACTTCATATCAGGACATGAGCTGGAAGCGGTAGCTGAATTACAGAAAACACACTGAATTATTACATCAGGTTGTAATCATTTGAATGTGTGTGTACTTTATATATATATTCTGTATTTATTTATAACGGGGCCCACTAGTTGATCTCTCTTTTACATGACTGATGTTGACATACTGTAGAGTATAAATTGTACAAATGCAAAAATCAAATCATCAAACGAAATATTTTATTTTCAGTCAGTGTGTATAAAAACAGGACGAATCAAAGTTTATCCGGCAGCTGCAGCATAGCAGTTATGTCGATTTTTGCTCGACTTTCACTTGATCCCTGATACTTGACGGTTAATAGGCCTTGTTGCGTTTTGCTTTTACACTGATGGGTCTCGATTCGTTAACACGATGCTTTAATTCCACATGGTTTGCCTGCACCAAAACAAAGGGAAGGCTTTCACCCCTGTAAGGAACAAGGGCAAATGCTCTCTGACAATAAATACGCCATGATCGTGATTCTGTCTTTTGTGTCATCATTTACTGTGTGTTAATAACTGTGCATGCAGTTGGTTTCTCTATACATATTTAAAGAACACACACGAACTGCTAGCACACCTCGTTAGGTGTTGCTGCCTGCATGATGTATGGATTTAGGTTTCAATTAAAGCCTTAGTGGGTATGCTCACTTTCAGAACAAATCGCCATCCCTCCAATGAGCTCCATTTAGCAGACCACCTCTGCACCTGTCAGTCAGCATGTGCTCCCCTTCCGCCTTTTACCCCTAGTTTTGGTATTTGGTTACATTTCCATCACCGCAGTCGGTGAAACAAGTGCCCCCTTCCTCTCGCTGCCATCCTCCTGCCATAAAAGGGGGCTGTAGGATTTAGCCGTGGCCGAGAGACCTGAAACGGCTCGACATCCTCGTAAAGCGCCTGACCGGATACAGAGTTTCATATCAGAGGGCTGAAGGAGAGCGATTGAGCCAGCTGCTACAGTTGGGGTGGGGTGAGGGGGCACACAACCTGTGTGGAGATTGAATGTCTTTACCAAACCTCACGGCTCAAAGTGATGGCCTGTTGTGGTTTACACGTGTTCATATAGAGATCGAGTGGTGAACCTCGCCTTGTACCATCAGGCAAGATAGTTGAAGTCTTATTGCTTTTTGTGTTATTATGTCCAGCCGTTGCTCCGAGTATAGAACAGTTTTTGAGTTTCTCTTCAGATTTAAGGTAAAAGGAAAAGAAAAATGTTTTGTTTAAATCATAGTAATTACCACTGAAAATCTAGGGAAAGTTCATTCTCAGGAGGAAATGTATAGAAGCTATTTAAAATTGCAGAAAATTAAAATGAACCTACTAGCTAGATTTTAAAAGAACTTTATTGGTTTCTCAGCAAAATTATATATGTGCCCGACTCTTTTTTTTTTTCATTCCTGTGTGTCACCTTAAATATAATTTCAAATATTTGATTGTATCCAATAATGTAAGTTCTGTAGGGTTTAATTGCTGTAGCTTTAATGGAGGGTGGTTTTAAGGAGACTTTATTGTGGTAAAACTTACAGTAGACATAAAAAAAGAAAAGACTGTTCAAAGCAGGAGAATTAAGATGTCTAAAGCGAAGCTAGAGCAGCTCTTTAAGTATTTGATTTCCAAGGACACCACAAGCTTCTGTTAGTAATAATACTTTACATAAAAGCTGACTCCTATATTACATAATAGAGTACATAAAAGCTGACTCCTATGTTACGGGGCATTTTAAACTTTAGATTTATCACATTTACTCAAATGTAGAATGAAGAAAAACTTCAAAAAGGCTGTGTCTATTATTATTTTATAAGTCAACAATATTTTATGAGTACTCTTCTCCCTTATTTCACTCCTCTCCATGCATAAAAACATGGAGGTCTCTCTTCTTCCCCATTGCTGATATCAGCCATTAAATCATTCATGTGATTTGCCAGTTCAGCGCGAGTGGGAGCTTTCATGCCAGAGTCAACAAAGTGAAGAGCGAAATATGCATCTGTAAACAGGGGAGACTCCCTGAGCAGCAATCTGCAGTCCAGCCCGGTGCAGAAAGCTTTCATATCCAGACTGAGACTCGGATCAGAGGAGGAGGGAAACGCTGTGCAACAGCTCGGATTCCAGGACTCTTCATACTCTTCAAGCGCAGAAATCTCAGGATGAAGGATGACCTCTGGCCTCTTTTCAAAGGTTGGTTGTTGCAAAACAGAATCCAAATAGCTGCATTAATCCTAAAGAAATATTTAGAGTGAAACTATACATCCAGCGCAGTAAAACTACATCCAAAAAGTCCCCGCAGGAATATGCTATTAGAGTAAAAAGTGACTCTGATGCCATGGGGAGAAAATATTCAGTAGGCTACGATAAACTCGCCGTGGAGCATCAACACAAGCAACAGGTCCTTTTACTGCAATGCCATATTTTTTTCCACCAGGAAAATTACTCATATTTATATATTTAAAAAAATAGATCTGCTCTTAGAAATGCTCTGTTTGTGCGTCACGTTGCGGGCTCGGGATGATTATATTATCTTCAGTTCTTATTACAATTCAGGCCGTTGTTGCGACGTGGCTTTGACTCTTGCAGTCAAAACTTTAGGGGGGAAATGAATCGTGCTTGTTCGTGTGTAATAACACGCATGAAAAAGAAGGCTGCACAAATCATTAAAAAAACCCCACAATAGTTTATCAGTGGGTTGGCTGTTTCATAAAAGGGGCTAAAATACCGCGAGGTTTAAATCATCGATCTGTTTTGAGTCATCTCCAATCGAAAAGCACTCGGTGTCCCTGTTCTCCTCTCTTTTTCTCTAAAATGAAAATTTAATGCATGTTTCCGATACTCGATGCGTTTTATTTTCTGAGTTTGCTGAGCTTTGGAAGTTCTCAGATAAAAAAACAAAATCATAATAAAAAATAAATAAATAAAATAAAAAGCATGCCTTGGTTTGGAAGATGGCTGAACTATGACCAAAAAACCTCTCCAAACAAACTATATTTTAAAAGTTTGCCTACATTAATGCGAGGGATACTTTTTTTCAAGAATAAATTAATAAAGACACCTTCATGGCATACTTTCTTTAAAAGTAAAATAAATAAATAAACACACGAAAAAAAGATTAATAAATGCAGATTAAAATCGTGATTTTCTGCTTCTCAAGCTTTTGTCAGAAGCAGGATATTAGAATAACAAAGCCCGGGAGAGCACTCATGTTGGATTATCGAAGTATTGTTTCCTGCTTTGCATCGTTAATTAACGTGCTGAGTACTGAAAAAACTGCAAAACTAAGTTGGAGAACCAAGCAAAGTTATTGTAATGCGCGAAAAAAAATCCAATTAAGACACACGTTTAATACAAAGGAAATATACCTGGGAGTTATAGGCTAACTATTATTATTATTATTATTATTATTATTATTATTATTATTATTATTATTATTATTATTATTATTGTTGTTGTTGTTGTTGTTGTTGTTGTTGTTATTATTTAGTATGTCATTGTTAATAGGTTCTATTGCTCTTTATGGGGGGGGGGGGGGGGGGGGGAGGATTGAAATTTTTGATAATATGTACAAAATATCAACTAAATAATGAAGTAACGCTTCCTGTTTCCAGTTCTAACCGCCAGCACTGTGCCCTCCTCATTTCTTCGCATTCACTCACAGTCTGTGTCATTCAAATTATGTGGTTTGTGAACTGAGATTATTTTTGCACTGTTTATGTAGCCTATAGACATTTTTTCACCACCATTTTTTCATATTTCTGACAACATTAGCTTTGGAATTCGTAGTTGAAAAAAAAACCATTTTGAAAATAGATGGGGGAAAAAACTGTGTGAACGATGAGTGAAACATTTAAAACTTCAGCTAATTGAACTCTTTGCCCGGTGTGAAAGTTTTCCAAACTCTCAGCAGAGTCCCGCACACACGCCTCATTTCCATACCCAGGATCCCACGGCCGGACTCGCCCATGCTCCCACCTGATTGGCCCGCTTGTATCAACATAAGCCTTGCATATTTATCTCCCTCGCGGCTATTGGCCGTTGCCGCCGTCATTCTCGCGCGCGTCTCTGTATAAGGTCTCGCGCTCACCCAGGAGCTCGTGCAAACCTGAGATGAGGCTCACGCGGGGCTGTGCTGCGCCTGTCGCAACTCAACACTTTCCCCAAATTTAAGCACCCTTGTGATTATCGTTTCCTCCATGCCTTCTCATTCCTGGATGCACCGATCCATCCGCTTTTATTTAGGCTAGTTTATTTGTTTGTTTTATTTGTAGGGTTTATTTATTTTTAGATTTTTTCATGAGCATGTGCTTAATTTTGCAAGGATTGCAAAGGTGCCACCGGGAGTGAGTTAGGCAATATGCGCCGCTGGGATATGGTTTTCAACCGAAAGGCTTATGGAATATAGCCTGATTTTCCACAACCTGTATGCCTTCTGGTCCAGCCCCGTGAAGAAGAAACTAATACTGCTCAGCATCATGTTTTTAATCTGGGTATACATGCTGTACTCATGCGTGGGCTACTGTTCCACCATGCCAAGTTTGGTCGTGGAGAGTTACCGGGGCAAGGAGACTGGTTCTGCGGTGGGCAAGAGGACAGAGAGCAGCAGGACGGACCTGGTGTCCAGACTGCTGGCCAAACCGCAGCCCTGGGAGGATATAGAGAGTGACTATGAGGAGCCGTCCATCAGGACCGCTGCGTCCAGAGACCTGCTCAATAACGAGCTGGACTCTGACAGAGCCGAAGACTGGGACGAGATGCACGGGGAGCACCAAAGAGCCCCGGAGCCCAGCGCCATGTCCAGCTTCTCCAACGGCTCCGGGAGCAAGAAGCTGCCGCAGGCGATCATCATCGGTGTGAAGAAAGGAGGGACCCGGGCTCTGCTGGAGTTTCTCCGGGTCCATCCTGACATCAGAGCCGTGGGAGCGGAGCCTCACTTCTTCGACCGCAACTATGACAACGGGCTGGAGTGGTACAGGTAAAACTAATCACCGGGCGTTTGTTTATCTGGATGCAGGGCGAATACACTTTTCCGGGGGAAGAAACTGTACGAAAGAATTTGCAATGCAGTGCAGAACAGCGATGCTGAATTTATTTAGTAAGCCAGACAAACAAGGGTCGGAAAGGCTGTAGATTTGTGCGTCAGATTTAGAGGTTGCACACAATTTTTTGTAAGCTTGTTCATTTTTCAATCCAACAACATTTAAGTCATTTTTCTTTTTTAAACACAGCTTAATCTATTTACTCATAAATTGATTTATATGTCACTCATTTGGAGCCCACCAAAGCACACCAAATTCTAACAATTATCCAGCAGGTTTTGAGTTTATTTCACAACTTAAACCTTTAAATAAACACACGGGTTGTTACCTCCGCTTTGTTCTGTATGTTTACGTCCTTTTGGATGTCGGCAGCACAGATTAGGCATTTTTAATTAACTGTTAATTTTGAGGGTTAATGGCTTGCTTTTTTCCCCTTCCATCGCGTGCGTAATTTTGTTTTGAAAGAATCGAAGAATTGAAAGCGCATTATGTAGCCTGATAGAGATTACGGTGAGATTGGCGTGTTTCTGCGATGTGCAGTGATCTCTGTTGGACACAGTGCAATATTGCACCTCCACGGGGATGCGTACTCAGGCTTGTATGTCAGATTCAAACCTACTTTTTCAGTTTCTTTGATTGAGTCGTGTTATTTTACGACCAAGGAGAGGTTTTAATTAAATTATTTCTCATTTATTACGTTTGTACGGGCTACAGTCAGGTCCTGACCGACCTTTCTCCTTCGCTTATAGTGAGCAAATACGGACAAATTTCAGACTACTCAGCTACAACGCCTTGTGAAAAGAGTCTTGAAGCGCAATTCAAGAAAATCTGACCAACCTCACTGTGTTAAGACCCAGTTAAGAAAAAGGTAAAAAATCAGTTGATTTGTTAGATCAGGTTTGGAAAATTAAAAAATCTCAATATTATTACATGTTTGTCCCGTGGAATATTTTACCTAATAGTGTTTGTTGCTCTGAAAGGGGTTCAGCTATTGTTATGTCAATGGGCTTAATGCAAGTAAATGGCATGTAAAAGACAATGAAAGGATTCTTTATAGAACAAAAGCCATTTACCATCTTCAGAGGTCCAGTCTGAGATTATCCTGGTCACTTAAGTGTTAATATAAGGAGCTGAGGGACTATTGAGCTTAATGACCATACTTGGCAGGTCACAGCACAGACAGACGTAAAAATATATTCTAATACTAGTTTTACACATATTTTGTTTCGTTTTAGTTATATTTTACTTATCTTATTTTTATCAGTGCTCAGGTATTTTTTTAAGCTATTTTTAAAATGCAGGTAAAGTTCCAGCTGTTCATTTACCAATGGTCAACTGATTTTATTGATTTATTATCATTTACTAATTGATAAAATGACACCTACAGATACAATGTTATTGTTTACGTTATAATCACGCTTTCAAAAACATTTACCCAATGTGGTTAATTACCATCTTTATTTATTTATTTTTTTAAGTTTAAGTTTTGTATGAATATAAAAAAAGCAAAGTTCATCAAAAGATTTTACACTTTAAATTGTGATCACGTATTTGTGATTTGTTTTTCATGTGCTCGCTTTGATAGAATCATTGATTTATTGCAGCCAGATTAACTGGTTTGGGAAGGCGGTTATTTAACTGACTTCCAGCGACTGCATGCCCAACTTTTCTTGTATGGGGAAATGTGAAAAAGTACAGTCAGCTTTTAGACTATGAAATTCAATACTTTTTCAAAACCATGTAAAGAAATCAGGACTCAAGGTTTTGTGATAGAATTTTATTATTTGTTGATTATTTTGCATTGGAAACACAAGCTATTCGACAGCACTGGAGCAGTGTACACTCCACATTATTTTTATGTGTTTTATTTTTTGTGATAAAGGCGTTTTATGCTTTGGAGGCACATCTAAACAGCGCTTATGTTAAACAAAAATCCATGAACTTTTTGTTCAAGTTCATTCAGATTGGTAACAGCAAAACCTGTTATGAAATACTTCTGTTAAAGAACTGCAGTGAGGAGTGAACATTACAGTGAAACAGCTGGTGTAAGCAGTCCCTGTAGTGAAAAAAAGGGTTTCTTTTTCGAGGGTGAGGATGGACAGAGAAGGGAAATTATACTTAATTCATTGCTGATCCCCCTCACTGTCCCATTAGAATAAAATACTGGAGACAATTTGGCAATTTGGGAGGGGAATACTGACATTTTCCAGACAGAAGCAAAATTGTGTGGCATTGAAATATTTTCTGTGGGAATGTGATCAGAGATCATGGTCATTTATGGAGACAGTTATGTGTGTGTGTTTGTGTCTGAGTTGTGTAACGTACCTCTCATTGTTTGTTGATTTGCACAATCTCCCTGTCATGCACCATTGTAACTAGCTTGCACCATCCTCGCCTCCCCCAATGGGCACGCATTTAGCGTTGGAATTCCACCAAGTAAATGCAGCCGCAGAGAGAGATAGAGAGAGCAGAAAAGACTCGGGCAGGCAGCGGGAAGAGAAGTTTCAAAATGAAAGGAGGTGGAGATAACAAGTCCTTTTGTGGATTTCTGATGTTCTTTGACAGTTTTTAGTTGTGCCAAAGACAAACACATGATTCATGCTTTTGACCGAGGGGTCCTTGTATCAGGAGGTACACATTTTCGCAGTGAGGTCATGCATGAACTAGCCCCGACGAACACACACGCACACACACACAGAAAGAGTGACTCAGAATTAAGCAGGCCACTGTGACTGAATGTGAAGAGGAACATTGGTTCTTTATTTTCTATTTGCACCTGTTCCCTGGAGTAGTGTAAGCGAAACCGGTGTTATCTGATAATAATTTTAAAAACATGTATGCTTCTCTATAGCACACACATTAATGGCATAATTGCAGTAAGGTCATTCATAAAATAAAAAACTAATAGCTCCCAAAGAATAAGCACAGGGAAAACAGTGCAAGTGCTTTTTTTAAATTAACCACTTTCATTTTTGTGTGATTTTTCACAGACTGGTGTAGAACAAAGATAATTAGCAAGCAAACGTTTGTAACTGTGTTTCACTTGATGGAATAAAACAATCAGAGAGAAGTGACAGGAACGCTCATAAAAAGTTGGAGTGGTTTGGCTTTTTTGAGAGTTTATAGAAGTTTGTATTGAAGTTTTTAAGAAACTGCAAATAGCTTAAATCAGTTTTTTCCCTCAGTTTGTATGATCTTGTATGTCACCTTGAAACATGCTTTAACTCATGCACATTAGCTGAAGGCCTCTCTCCTTCCACACCGACTTTGTTTTCTTCAACTTGCAGTATTTTATTTATTCCTAACGCTTGTTGACTACAGTCCTCATCCCGCCCTGTCAGTCTGTGGTGCATATTGCTCTCTTCATATCCCATTTAGCCGTATTTGCTATGAAGGGGCTTTGATATGTAATTACTGTGCTGTGGTTTTGCTGTCGTGTCGCGGGCTCTGGTCTTAGCTCACTGTCAGGCCCAGGCACTGTTGACGCTGTCGCTCCTCCCTCGGAGTGGCTTTAGCATTAAACGAGAAGCTGTACACATGTCGGGCAGGGTGCAGTAACATAGTTTACGGCTATATAGTGGTATGTGTCATAGGTTTTCATATTGTGGTGTTAACTTGTGCTATTACTAAGCTCGTTTTAATTAGAACCTATCAGAGGCTGTCAGCTGTTTGTTCTCCGCATGAGAATTTTTAAAAAGATTTGCTTCTGGTTGTGAGTTTAAAGAAGTGGTGTGTCGAAGTAAAGTAATATAACAGTTGGATCGCACACTTCATGTGATTTGCAATCAAAGGTGATTCCAGTTCTGTAGAGATTGTTCTGTCTGAATGGGTGCCTTCCCTGAGCAGGATGTCTCGCTGGTCAACCTTTGTATCGAGTCTGTGATAAAACACCGTGGAGGTAAACGGACTTAAAAAGCAGTGTCAGTAAAAGCTACTTACAGCACCACAAAAGGACAAGTGGAGCATTGTTGAAAGGGGAACTTCCTTTAAAAAAAATGAAAAGAAACCAAGTTCCTCTATCAGACTTAGGATGCTTGCGGAAGTCTGCACTGTTTGAAAGCCGTTATTTATCTCTACCCCCACTGCTAGTTCTTGAGGTGGAGTCAGACTGCATCTCTTGACCATGTCAGAGACGGTTCTGGATGGGTGCACGTCCTTTATCTGCTCGCCACAGGGGAGCTCCTATTTCCATGTAGGTGACCCATCCACTTTCTGTTGCCACTGACCTCACCCTCCTTTCTTCCTCTGAATGGCCAAAAGGGCCACCTGGTTCTATAGAGCATCATTTGACCAACAAAACATCGAGTGCTAATGTTTGCATACACGGGATGTTTTAAGGAAAGTCAGTGGGTACGTGGACGTGTTGTTCATTCAATACATACAGCGTTATTGTAATAGGCTCAGCTGTGAAACCACAAATAATCTTCAGTTGATGTCACAGAAGACTGAAACTGTCAGACATCATACACAAATGTCTCCATGGCCTGACCCCTCTGGGATAGCCAGTATTGATTGGTCAGGCTTGATTGGAGGTAATGTGTAGAGGTGGGTTAAGAGCCTTTGACTGAGGTCAGACCCACGTCTGCTTGCTGACAGGGTCTGTGTGTTGACCATCTGCAGAGCTACAGAAAGCTGCTGGAAGCTACAAGCCCCACAGGGGATCTTACAACGCTTCATAAACAATCGCACGACAGCAGAAAACCTACTGAGTTATGTACAGGAAGACTTAAAAAAAACATTATTTTTAAACTGTGTTTGATAAAAATCAAGTACTGAAAGTTTAAGTGGCTCTCATTCAGATGGAGCTGCAGTAAAGACAATGCCAGATTCATGATTAGATACTTTGGCCCTCTGATTGTTTCCTGATTCCTGGAACTCCACAGTTCCTCTGGGAATGAGCGCCCGGCCAGCCAACCGTACAGCTGACAGCAGGTTCACATCCTCTGCTCAAATCCTCAATAGCAGTGGCCAACGTGAAAACAAGCAGTTTGAAACTGTGCCTCCGTGTTGGCTAAACTTCCACCTTCAGTTCCCATATGGGTGGATTATTCGTCAGTGGCACCCTGTTTCTCATCGGTGCCTCCCAGTTCTTCCCCCAAACATCATCCTCAAATCTCTTCCTTCTTTTCCAGTTTTCCAGCTGCGCACTTGTGTTGCTGATGTGCAAGAATGGTGTCACATGTCATACTTGGTTTTTACATTTCTGGGTGGGGCTCACTGCAGGCCTCGATGACCAGCCGTGACCCACTACCAGAGAAGGCTTTGGTCAGTGTAGAGGGGCGAGGGAAGCCCTCTCCTCTTTGCCTAAGCTGGCGTAGCCCGGTCAAGAATACAGAGTGACCTTGGGGGAGGTGGAGAAGCAGGGAAAAAAGGCAGCTTTTATCCCCAAATTACAACCGGTTAATAGTGAAAGGGGAGACCTGTGGAGAAGGGAGTGGCAGCGCTGTGCCGTGGTGGTTTGCATCCCCCATCCTTCTCCTGTTGGTGTGCAGAGAACACTAGCCACACCAGTGAAGACAATATAGCTGCAACAGACAGCAACCTCCTGCTGAATCAGAGGATAAAAGAGGAGGCTGACAGGAAGTTGCTGTCAACATTTGACTCAAATGGATGATGCAAAGAATAAGAAGACAAAGTCATTCAAACAAACACAAATAAACCCACACAAACACATTTTTAAAAGACACATTTTGTGGCATTGTTTTTTTTTTTGCAGTTCTGTATAAAAGGAAGGTTGGATTGGGGGCTATGTTGGAGTGACTTAGGGATTGCAGTGCATGTAGTAACATCTGTGTAAGTCAGGACTGGCGCTGCTTTGTTAGATGTCAAACTCCTCTGGTTACACAATGCCAGCGTGCTATGCAAAATCACACACCGGGGCGGCATTACACTGGCTTGTGTCAGTGTAAATAAACAATGGCATCATAAAAAGAGGCTTGAATGGCATTGATGTAAAATCTCTCTGTTTATAATGCCAAAGTAATTCAAGCCCACCAACAATAAAATGCAAAGAATTCAAATGAAGTGGTCTTGGAGCAAGGAGAAAGGAAGCTTAGGATGGAGAAAGCGGTATACAAACCCTCCCTCTGTGTTACGTGTGAATTAGACCCTTTTTAACGAGGTGATAATTTGGATGTTGTTTTACATGTCAGAACAGAACCAGACATCCTCCCTCCAGAGTTAATGGTCAGTCATTGCTGCTAAATAAACACTTTCTGGCACATTAAAAAGGTTCCCCTGGAGGCTGCTGGAGACAGACACCCGTATACCATTTTGTTAATTATTTACTGTTACTCTTCTAAAGGTAGGTTAATCAGGTGAGTCTTATGTCCTTTCCAAAGGAAAGGAAAAGTAATTTAGGAGTGGGAGGAACGGAAAAAAACTGATGACGGTAGACCTTTACAGCTTCACTTGTCCCAGGTATTAAGTCCCAGAGGTAGCCATTAGGGTGTTGGAGAGCGAGCCTGCCTGTGGGAGAAAGGAGGACACGCTTTCTCTCTTACACTCACTCTCTCACACACACACACACACACACACACACACACACACACACACACACACACACACACACACACACACACACACACACACACACACACAGAAAGAGAATGCAAGGAAGGTCTCTCGAGGTTTCCATTAGCCTGGCAGTAAAAGAGCAGAGCTCATTAGAAACCTCGAGCTGTCTCCCTCCACCTTGGCTGCTCGACACTAGTCACTCTCTCCATTTAGATGTACTCCCAGTGCTGTTGGGCTCTCGTAAGAGCTGTAAGAACACTTCAGCTCACCTCTAAGACAACCTGGCCAAACTCTACTCAATGCCAATTATTTTTCCACCACGTGCAGTTTTTCTCTTCCTTGTTTAACTGATCTAAAGCTGAAAACTGCACTCAGTTACTTTAGAAGCAAAAACTACTCCTCCATTATCTGTAAGTTATATTAATATTACTGTAGCGGTTATGTGCTAATTTAACACCAAAACACCCCAACAGGAAGTCAGATATTAAGATCTTAGTGAAGTTTATTTATGAAAGGTGGACTAAATTTTATTTGCTGAAAAAAAGATGAAAAGCCTGATGATTTCTATCTTTGTGTGAAGAGTGCCATCGAAATAAGACTAAAGATAGTTTCCAAATCGGAAAATTTAGAGCATTCTGTGTTTTGGCATGTCTGTTAAATTATGGATGTGCGCTGGCATTTGGAAGCCAGAAATACATCAAAGTGAGCTTATCACGAATGTGTTTAATCGCAACATTCTTTTTTTTCCTCCTAAATACTGCAAAATTATTAATTGCGTTGCTATTTTTAGACCCTGGCAGCACTGGAAGCACTTGCAGAATTCAGGAAGGTGACTTGACATGTAACATATTTATTTACTAAAACCACGGTATTTCTCTAACCCTAGCAAAGCATAACACATAACCACCAGTTGGAATCTGGATGGAAACCCTGCTCTTCTGTGTACTGAGAGCTCTGTTTGCCCACCTCCTTAGCGAAAAATGCCTCTGAATGGAATTTATAGCAAACAATGCAGCAAAACATAACTTAGTTCTATAAAGCTGAAGACAGAGTTATTGCTTGGAGATGTTATTGTATATTTATATAAAAAAATCTATCCTTTCAGACCAAGGAAAAGAGAGAGATTAAAGGATAAAAACTGCTTCTGCCACTGTTTCCATCTCGGAAAGGAGTAGGTTAATTGTCATGCTATCCCTACTCAGTATAGCTAATTATATGTTTGCTTGGGAGGCAGGCTGTCTTTAGGAATTTGTAAACCATTAACCTGCAGCAACAGCTGCAGTGTGAGTAATAGAAGCAAAATGATAGAGCCCAAACACACGCAGAGATGGTTTTGGGCTTGGTGAGTGACATACAGTAGACAGGAAATCCCCTCTTTCTTGCACACACACTTTGTAGTTCACCTGTCTTCAAAAAGGTGTGCAGGCAGTTACGGATGACAGCCAATTCAAACAGGATGCAAAGTAGCTTGCTCGCTCCCTCTGTCTCTCTGTGTGTGACTGAGTGTGCGCCTAGGGAGTGGGGGTGGTGGCATGTAAGTTCTTCTTGAGTCTGTTTCATCTTTTATTCATCTCTGCTGTAGCTAGATCAAGGAGTCATGTGCCTCTTGGTGCATGTCAAGCGTCAGGAAAGCAGTCAGAATGGCTGATTCTGACTGCACACCCACACATCAACACCCAGATATGCTTAGACACACACAGAGTAGGCAAACACTTGCTCCTATACACAAACCGAGTCTTCACCTGCAGCTCCCCGTTGTTGTTTGCCCCGTTGTTTTTTCTTTTACGGTTCACTGGTTTATTTCATCCCAGCTGTCATCCAGTCGCACCCTGATACTGATGGAGTGGTGGAATGCGTGGCTAGCTCCGGGGTAACACCTTCAGCAAACACCCCAAGCAAACACATTAATTAAAGAGGATTACTAGTGCTAAACAAATTTTGGCTAGTATCACAAAGTGGAGGCTTTCACAGCGTGTCCGTCTGATGGCTGACGCACACGCAGCGAGTAGCTTGATCGCTGTGGTGGTGTCAGGTGAATCATCTTGTATCACATGTCAAACAAAGTGATGAGATGTAGTCTTAAGTGATGCTTAGATGATGGGATCTTTCACTTCTTTAAGGTTGGCCAATTAAAGCTTTTTACTTTTTTTCTTCTTGGCCGATGCTTTTAAAAGCCCGAAGGAGGAAAAATAGGACAGCACTTGCGAAGAGTTGCACATTCAAAACGGGAGGAGTTACTGCTACTTTCTTCTCCCCGCCATGCCTTTCACCAACTCCTCTGTTTTATTTATGCCACATGGTGGGCTCCCTCGCTTCGCTGCAGGGTTATTAACACTCAGTAATTCTAGGCAGCCGCCTATGGCCACAGGCCGGTGTGGTTCCAGGCCTGAATAATCTCTGCGGCTCCACACATTCCAGTGTTGTTTTCCGAAGGTGCCAGATAGCAACAAATGCACTTGAAAACAGATTTTCCGAATAGGAAAACTTATAGTTAGTTTTAAAATTGAATAATTTGTGCTTGTCACGCCTCTGCAGCGCTACCCATCATAAGGTAACCACGACAGCATCAGAGAAGAATGTCTCAACCTCACTTAAGTATTTTCAGGACATTACAGAGGGGGGTAAACATGAAGCCCATGGCATTATATGTGGTGGTTTGTTCTCTATTTATTTATTCTGCTTTACTTGTGTCTGATGTTGCCTCCAAAACCAGGCTGGGTATGAGCCCAAACGAGTGTGCATGGTCTGCAAACCGCAAGGCCTGACTCCCCTTCTTTCCCACTTTCTGTCTTTCCCTCTCTTGTCGATTCACATTGTCTCTGTCATTCACGCTCCCACTCCTACACACTGTTTTACACACACATTCCTTCTGTAAGAGGCGCTAAAATGAAGAGGAAAAAAAAAAGCTCCACATCAGTGAAGTGCAACTCCCTGACTTCAGCTTAAAATGATGGATGGACGGGTTGCGACGGTTGGGTTAACTGTTTTGTTTACTTGGAGGGTCAGGATATTCCCAGGCTGCTTTGACATAGCGCAATGTCTTGATGGAGTTCAGGGCCTAGGAGTTACATTTATCAACCAAATCAGGACTTCAAGCCCAGAATTTCTGTGTCAAAGTGTCACAGAGCTCTGACCAGTTTGTCCTCTGCAATCTGTGCTGCTCTGAGAAAGATTAAAATGCTAGCGAATAATTACACCCTGACCTTTTAGACCCGGCTGTGGAACCTTTGGCTATTTCCTTTTTGTCCTTCCTTCCGTTCTTGATAAGACCTTGTTAGCAGAAATGCTGTGATAAATGTTCTAGGTATGACCTTGAGTCAAGACCATGGGTACTATTGTTGGTGAGACGGTGGGACTTTCTAAACAGAATCGCTTTTTAGTAGAGGAACAGAGATAGGGGTGGGAAGTGGTCTGCAGTAACTCCATTAATACTGACAGGCACTCTTGACAACAGCATTCCCAGCAATTCGGAGGAGGAATTTTGCTTTCAAGCAGCACTCCTCCTTTTAGCTGCAAGATATGCCCCATCCCATGCAGGGTCCTGCTCTCAAGGTCTGAGTGTGTGATACTAGGCTAGCCTGCATTATTAATCCCTTTAGCAGACAGAAGATTTGGAGGGGCTTCCACTCAGCCACCTTCTCTTTACAGTGAAACCATTATGCACTGAAGCCAGGCTGTTAATTTGAGGCTGTAGCATGACTTTGGTGTGTGTGAAATGTACATGCACATATGGAGACTTACTCAATAGTATGGCCAAAGGAATGTATAGTTTTTGGGGTTCCCAAAGATATATCACCATCAAACTGTAAGATAAAGATGCACACAGACACCTTTCAGCCTATACTCCTGCAAGATCTCATCTTTAAGCAGGGGTGTCTGGCTCTTCTCAGCCAGGAAATGAGCTGTCAAAAAGCTCTAAGTGACCACATACTAACACCTGGACTCCTCTTCGAGTGCTTGAAAGAGAGACCAGATGAAGCTTCTGCGACTCCATTCAGAGCACTCCTCCCTCTCTGCATTGGAGTGGCCATAAACCATCTTCTTTATTCTTTTAATTTACAGCCAAAGCCATGCTCTGTGGTAAATATAATGTCAGACTCCAGGCACTGTGGAGCGTATTTCAAAATGTCTGGCTTCTGTATGTACTTAAATGCTACTTTGAAAATATTCCGTGAACCAGCAGAGCCGTGCATGCTTGCCTCCCTCAGTAGCATCTGTAGTGCGCATGTCGTGTAAACATGTTGCTTACTGCTGTTTCATAGCATGCAGGCTACTATGAACAAAACCCTCATCCATGAATTCTTTCATATGCGTTCGTGATGCACATGAAATGTCCTGCATTTCCAAATCAGGCTCAAATGCTTGTTGTCTCCTGGGTTGAAAAGATGGAAATAGGAACACTTTGGACTGTGAATGAACAAATGGCTTTCGAGATCCTTATCATCAAGTAAGGAATAAAGATGTGTCTTTGTATTTCCTGAAAATGCTTGTACGTTTAGCGCATTGGTTCATGAGAGGGTCTCGGAAGGAGGCCCTTGGAAAAGAAAGGGAGCCTTTCAGTACCTCTTCCCTCATTTCCTCCCTCTCCTGCTTTATACTCGTGAAGTGTCACTTTGCTATCGGACTTCAAGGCCTGATTGCCAAGGGTCGAGTGAACCTTCTTAGATCACTGGAAAAGAGACCGGAGTGAATGTAAAGAAAACTCAGCACAAAGTTAAGTGCTTGATTCCTCTGAAGTACCCGATTTGTTTGATTTTCTTACACTAGTGTATGCTGACAGGTTAATTGAGCCTGTACATAAACATGCTTAGAGCACTGTACAGTGTATACTGTTGTATACTGTTGTTGTGGGTGTTGTTACCTCCCATGGGACGGTAATACTCACTCCAGGGTATTCAAGCCATAGAAATCAGAGTGCATTAGCTTTAAATGCCCACGCGAGTAAAGCCACACCCTCCCTTTTTATGGTCGATACAGAATGCCCTCCGATTTGTCTGTATTCAAATAAACAAACCCTAATTTGAGATTCAAATGCTTTCAACATCCAGACATGTGAGATAATTGAAAACCTTTTGTATCAAATATAAAATCGACAGACGCACGCCAAATAGCTTTTTTCCTTTTGTCTTTGAGCAAACCAGTCATTTTGTCAGGGATGCTGTGAAACAGACAGCTCAGTGGCAGCCCGTTATCATTGAATCAAATGTGACAGGAGGGAGGCAGAAACATCAGATCGAAATAACCCTCATTCTGAGCTCTGATGGGATGAGGGCTCTTTAAAGCGCAGGCCAAAGGGCCGCTCCGCTGGCCCTTCTTTGATGCTGTCATGTGACAGCGGCTTCTGCTTTCTGTCTTATCACTGTTTTTAGCTTACCTGTCAACTTGGAATTATTCTTAATGGAAAACGATGTCCACACACACACACACACACACACACACACACACACACACACACACACACACACACACACACACACACACACACACACACAAGTATATATATGTATATAACAATTTCAAAAGTGCCACCAAGCAAAGAATTCTTTGTGATATACTATATGAGGTCCAATAAGTTATTTGGAGTGTTATTGTTTCCTATAAAAGACAAGAGTTGCTTTTATCTAAAGGGGACAGGGTGATGTTTGCAGGGCAATTTTGGCACACGTTTCACTTAAGAGCTCTCCAAACAGCTTCTCTTGAGGTTGAGAAGGATGGCGAAGTGCTCCACTCAGGCCCCAGTAAGCACCCACCCTCCACTTTCTGCCCCCTCTCTACCCTGCCCCCATCCCCGCCCCTGTGCCCTGACCACTGCCCTGCTCACCCCTCCGCTCAGGGACAAAGGCTCACTTTCAAAGAAAAGGAGGAAAAAAGAGGAGCCCGGTGTCACAGAATTGCCTGTTTGCTGACGGAATCTTTAAAAGCAGCACCTCATAAATCAAAAGAGAGCATAATAGGCATTGTTTTTCCAAGAGCTACTTGTCCCACTTAAATTCCCCTCCTTTTCTCTCTTTTCTCCTTTCCTGCCTTTTCCCCTCCGGCTTCTTTGGCAGAGAGAGTGGGCAAAGTCTGAGGTGGAGATTTTTTATTAGGGGGGCCCTCTTCTTGTGGATTTGGCGCCTTTTAGGGGTTTCCTCGCCACTTTCTGACCATCCCCTAGTTTTATGCTCCTTCAACCCCCAACACTTGATTTTTTTTTAGGATTCCCTGAGCTTGGATCAGCATAATCTATCACTATGCACATTGTAACTCAGGCCTCCTCCCTATCTCCATGCCACATTGTCGTGTTGAAATCGGATTAGCTCGGGAGCCATTTGCCTCTTCTGTTTGGCTCTGAACTCTTTTTGTATGTTAGCACAAGGAATGACAAAAAGCTTGCAGGCAGTATCACCATTGTGCATCGAGAGAATGAAGAATGGCATGCAGTTTGACTCAAGCATGTTTGGTTTATACTCCTTGAGGAGATTCAAGAGGTGCTTTTCAAAAACGTAGCGTGTGTTCATGTGCTGTTTGCATTTATACATCCAGAAATGGCTTGCTGGCGTGCACGTTCTGATTTCAACAGGCTATTAATGTTTGGAAATAAGCTCGCTTTTCCCTCTCGTTTGCTCCGTTCACTCGACTGATGTGTCAGTAATCAAGATGATATCATCATAATTAGATCACAAGCACTGCATTAAGATTACACAAATGCCAACAACATTTCCATGAGACATTTTAGTGATTACCCAACATTACCCTGGGTATTTTTTTTCCCCTCCCCACTTTTCAACCTCGTGCGCACTGATATGTGCATTGACGACAGAGAGCTGATGTTACATGAATTAACCACGAGCTAAATGGACATGAACTAGATTCCAGCCTTTAGAGTATATTCCTGAGGAGCAGATGGAGGTCTGGGAACGAATCAAGCATTACAAATATCTAAATGTACCGAATGTCTTCAGCCTTTGTCACCTGTAAACATATTGTGTAGGATTACAAAGTGTTTGAATGGGATCTGCTACCATAGTACTGTCTACACAATGGGCTATTAGTGTTCTGGCCTTAACAACAAAGGCGAGCTTCAGGCTACAACAGCCTAACAGGAACCTTATCTGTGAGAGTGTTTTCCCTGATAGATCAATGCCCTCAGTTATCTCTCCCTTCCTTTGAATGATTTCAACTGCTTTTTCTTCATTCTTTGTTGGGATGTTTTATGTCTTGAATTTCAGCCCATTTTGTGTGTGTGTAACAGTCCTTTGAATCCTTTCCATCCAGCAAAAAACAGAAACATATTTGATCTCACGTACATTACACAGGCTACTTTTTCTCCCGGTCTGGGGGCCAAACAGCGAAAAGCGATCCACATCCCAATGTCAGTCAAACCGCTCTTATCGCCTCCACCATAATCTAGACTCTGAGTTTGGCCACTAGTTCTGAAATCCGATGCGGAGAGAGCAGAGTGCGTTCACTTTTCCTTCAAAACCAGTTGTTCCCATGTACCTCTTGATTATATGTCTGCATGTAACATATATGTTTAAAGCCCATTTGCCAGTTTTCGCACAAAACCAAAGCCATTCTTGTCAAAAAAAACCTTTCTGAAACAAACATCATCATCTTTCTGTGGTGCTGCATTTACTGGGGGTCCAGTAGGGTGGTAGAGAACCGTGGCCATCTATACCTGAATCAGCAAGGCAAATTTTTTGTGCCTGTTTGCTCCATTGGGCATATCAAGAGATTTTGATTAAATGTGACCACTTTGAAACATATCCAGCAGTGAGGTTTGGGGAAAAGCAACTCAGGGAAGACACATCAGATAATGGAATCTGCACATGCTGTGAGTTAATTTGGAAAGAAAATACACTGTAAGGCTCATCAGAATTATTCACAATGAAATGAAATGAAATCTTGCCCCTTCTAGGTGATCTGGGTGTTGCATTTGTCTTCTCAACCATGCAAGTCTGTGCAAGGCTTAGAAAACCTAATATGGTTAACGAGAGGATTGGTCACATTTAGAAATTCCTCTAGTTGTTTGATTCTGGAGTAAATAAAGGTTTTCTGTTTTTTCTCAGAAGTGAGATATCTCATGAGTGAGTGAGCTTGTTGATGTTGGAGAGCTGCCTGCACTAATAGGTTTTCAAGCCCTATAATAAGGCTTTACAGGCTTAGTGAGTCATTGATTGCAGAGCACAGTACACTCCATCAACTTGATTACATTATGCAAGAACTTACTGCATCTTACCCTTCTCCTAACCTTCTTTTTGGGCCTGCTTTCTTTTTTCTCTGCAGGGAGCTGATGCCCAAGACCCTGGAGGGCCAAATCACAATGGAGAAAACTCCCAGCTACTTTGTGACCAGGGAAGCTCCTGCCCGAATCTCCGCCATGTCCCGGAACACCAAGCTGATCGTCGTAGTGAGGGATCCTGTCACTAGAGCTATCTCCGACTACACACAGACACTGTCTAAGAAGCCTGACATTCCCTCGTTTGAGAGCCTCACCTTTAAAAACAGGACTACAGGGCTCATTGACACGTCATGGAGCGCCATCCAGATTGGCATCTACGCCAAGCACCTGGACAACTGGCTGCAGTACTTCCCCATGGAGCAGATCCTGTTTGTGAGCGGCGAGCGTTTGATCAGCGACCCAGCTGGAGAGCTGGGCCGTGTGCAAGACTTTCTCGGGCTCAAGAGGATCATCACAGACAAACATTTTTATTTCAACCAGACCAAGGGATTCCCGTGCCTGAAGAAAGCAGAAGGCAGCAGCAAGCCCCACTGCCTTGGAAAAACCAAAGGGCGAACCCATCCAAACATTGACCCTGAGGTGGTGCAGAGACTACGAGACTTCTACAGGCCCTTCAACATGAAGTTCTACCAGATGACAGGACATAACTTTGGCTGGGATTGATGTGAAAATGACTTTTTTTTTTTTAATTTTTTGAGAAGTTGTCTTTTTTCCTCTGTAATTCAAAGGCAAGATGTGGAGATATTGTTATGTATATGTAAAATGTACAGAAAATCTATTTTATAATAATTTATTTTTATTTCTAAGCAATTAATTCACTAAGCTGCCTAACCATATTTGTACATAACATCTGACCCACGTGTTGTTTTTAACATTCCTCGTTTTTATTTTGAATTCTCATGCTCCTCCCTTGTGGTCCTGTAAACTCAGTGGATTTACTGGTGCTTCATAATGCAGATAATCAGCGAAGATTGAAGCAGAAACTAGGGCGGAAAGTGTAGAGGCACCATATTACGGGTACAGAGTGCTCACAGAGAAGTGGAGAATCTTCATGTATACTTACATCACACACTTTACCTTCATCCTCTTCATACCCTTTCTCAAAGCCATTCTTTTTTAAGGTGTTTCACATCCTTCTAGGTTTTTCATGGTGCAATTTTCCTGCTCTGTCATTGACCCTAAGCAGCACATCTCTTGTCCCATTCCACTCAATAACAGGTAGATCAATAGACCTAATTGATACTCATCGTGTCACTCATGCTTAAAGTATACAGCTGCCCTTTCATTCTCAGTGCTCCTGCTGCCTGCTCTAATGAATGGCCCATCCATCAAATGTTAAATCCTATCCCGGACCACATAAGGGCCCATGTTAACGTTATGCTAATCAAGTAAAGGTAACTGGCAGATCGATCGAGCCTCTGCTCTCTAGCTCCACATTTGAAGTAGTGTTGGCTGGTAGCCAGGCTTTTGCCCTATCTACTCAGTTCAAAGGTCACACAAAGTCTCAATCAAATTTCCTTGAGAGGCATTTGATTTGTTGAGGAAAAGAGGAGTTGGTGCACAGCGGGTCACAGGGACAGCGCGTCCTATTTTCTTTTCTTCTTCTTTGCGTGAGGTAGCAGAGGCATATCTGCCTGAAATCGAGCATAAAGATAGAAAAGATGACAGAGAGACGACGGCAAGGTTTCGCCTCACTGAAATGGCACTTCTTCAAACAGAAGTCCACCAGGCCCCATCTTAGATCCCAGACTAAACAGATCAAAGGAACAGGAAAGGTTTTTGTGAAGCACTCATAGCACAGCAAGAATTGCCTCAGGCAGGGTTTCGGTGTCTAACCTCTTGTGTCATCAGAAAACCTCATGTGCCATCATCCATGGCCGTTATACTTTATGCCTTATTCACTCTTCTCAAGTCTCATCTCTTCAATCTTAACACTCGTTGCCAAAAAAAACTTCATGTCGATATCATGTTTCACACGGCTTAGTCGCGATCTGCTTTTGTCCCCGGCATTGCTTCTTAGTTTTTGTCTTTCTACTTGAATTCTTGATATGCAAGAGTGAGAAAATGTGTGGTGATCATCTTTGAAGTGATGTCTTTGCAGCGGATGGTGCACCATCATAAGGGCACGGGGCTGCTTTCACGCTATGCTACGCTACGCTGTGCTATACTAAGCTATGCATGCTCGGTGTGGCATCAGTTATGAAAATGCAGGCATGATGGAAATTAATTATTAGCGCCCAGAGAAGGGTTTTAATGCGTTTATGCAGAGCTCAGACTGAATGTAGACAACCTATCCACACAAGAAAACTCATTCAAGTCAGACTGCCATTTAGTGAAAAGTCAAATCTGATTGTCCTTATTAAAATAAGAAAATGTTGTGCCTCTTCAACTGTTGGATCCAACACAGTTAGCCTGCTTGCGTTAAAACAGGCAACCACTTATTCTGCTATTTCTTATTTTCCATTTGAAACCAGCTACCTGGTTTCACCTCAAACCAATGGTTGCTAGCAGGGGTGATTGAGGCTTGCTTTTATTCTGCCTGAGCGATGGTACTCCTAGTGAGAACGTGTTTGAAGAAAGCCTTCATTGCCTCTTCTCTCCTTAGTGCAATGTTTGATTATTAAAAGCATTTATGGTGACCTCTTTCAGCAAGCTGTCACGTTGTTGAAGAAAAGTCGGACATTTTCCTGTAAGCTGATGGGAGTACTGCATTTGACTTCTGTTCATTTTTACTGAGGGGATATCTGAAAAAAAAAAGAAACAAGAAAAAAATAAAATAAAACCCTTGCACCCATGGGTTTACTCCCATGTTGCTGCATCTGTTATGGTTGAGTTTTATTCAGCCTGTTTTCAGATCTAAAAATGTTAGAAATGTTTGTCTTATCCACATATTATATGTATTTAGTCTAGCAGATCTGTATGTACAAAAATGAAAAAGACATGTAAATCCAGTATTTTGTGGTATGTACATCAAAGGAATTAATTTTACACAATGCAAGAGCAACATGGAGCAGATGTTTCTAGATGATTAAATACTGAACATTCATAATATTTCTTTGTATGAAGAAATAAATAAAAAAATATATATTTTACCAAATCTTCTGGTGCTTGACTTGTATCCTTGATTCTATTCGAGGACTACACCATCTGCATACAGTACTCTCATGAATACTGCATATTCTATTACATACTACATCTTTTCCATCAAGTGGTTTTATCTGTGTATATAGTTTTAAATAGAGTAATTCACCAAGCTATGTTATTTGTTTAGTATTTTCAGTGGCATGAGGTCAGACAAGACAAGCAAAGTGGAAAAGAAATTAGGAAAACAGCATCAAAAAAGGCATAGTAGGTACACTAAAACAGATTTTATGGTTAAATGTCCTTTTAAAGTTTAACTGCTTTATTTTTACAGTTTCTTTTTCACGAGTCAGCTTCAGCCAGTCATGATATGTTCTAAGTATATGGCTTAGCTAGCTACACTTGTGAAAACTCAAAGTCAACTTTGTTGTCAGTTCTGTAATATGTAACTTACACAGGATTGTAATGTCGTTTCCATGTGCAACTAGAACGAATAAAAAAATAAGAAAACAGAGCACTGCAAGAATATGAGGTATAGCTATAAGAGATCAACACATGAATATGAATTACACAAAATATATTAAAGCCTCTTTATTAAATTATTGCTGTCTATGTATAAAAATTGGAGGTGTACAGGCATGCTCAAAGTTACATTCATTACTGCAATTCTTTGTATAGAAATACAGAGTATAAATGAAATGGTTTCTTTGTTTAGAATGGCCTGACTATGTGATGGCATTCATAAGAAGTTATTTCCTGTACAGCCGCAAACACAACACACTGCCTGCTATTACTATACAGCAATGTAAACAACCTGCAGATGCTCTTCAGTTCTTTGTGTAAGATGTTCTTGAGAATATTTTAAACAAACTGCGCGGGGATAAATCCAGGCATTTTAAGATGTAGTGAGGACAAGCCTCCTGGTGTGACTCCTACTTTATATTCTTCAAATTCTTCAAAATAAAGTCTGTAGTGCATATTTAGAGTAACCACACATACCAGATTTTTAAAAGAATATTCACATCTGTTCAGCTTTACTTTATGTGGTGAAAGGAGATATTTCATATTTGCAGTTTCTGTGAACTGACCCTTTAATTTAATGGCGCCACTTTGAGTTTTGGTACCCCACAACAACTGCCAGCAGACATCAGGTGGCCATTTTCTAAAAAGTATATGAAACACACTTTTAATAATGCAGGACTTTATTATCAAGCTATTCCCCTAACAGTTCAATTATGCCGCTTCATGGAGAGTTTGTGGAAGGAATGAGCGCATTTGTTAGTTACTGGCTTTCTTGGGCTTCCATATAGATCGGCTTTGGACCGGAAGTAGCTGTTGTCCGGTCATAATATTGCAGCTTTGGATCAGGATGCAAAAATGCGTAATTTGCTGAAAAGTCAAAGACCGATGCTTCACGTCTCTTAGGTAGGTCATTCATGCATGTTTCTAGTTGAACGAGTTTCGCTACCGCATGGATGCAATGCGTGGATGTTGTTTGTGGATTCTTTTTAGCTTACGGCAATGTCGTTTTAAATAGACTAAACAGAATAGACGTCTACAATTGCACTCAGCTCTTTGGCATTTTACCGAAATGTAAACGTTTGATGAGAAACTCACTTTATCTTGTCCCGTGCATGGTAGATATAAACTAAACGTAACACAAATAGTGTTAAACTCCAGTGGCATTACTTTATTATTCTTCATTCGTGTTAGATGCTTAATTGTAAACTCTGGGCTTGTCCTCTACTTCTTATCAGCACTTTGTTTGCTTCAGACAATTATACTTATGAATGTAAAATACAGAAAAACTGCTGCTGCTCTTATACTTCATAGAATGTAAGGTCCGCCTGTCTATGTGGAATACATATCATATTCCAGTGTTTTAGTGATGGCAAGCCTTATGATTAAGAGATAAAGTAGATGGTAAATTACCTGCACTTTTACAGTTCTGTACCTTCTAACCTGCCAAGCTCTCTGTAATGTTTTTCATTCACTCATTTACACACGTGCAAAAAAAGGTGCTGCCCTGCAATCAGGAGCTACTTGGGGTGAGGTGTCTAGGCCAAAAACACTATTGCACGTGCAGAGGTTACAGATTTAACCACTAACTTTCTCTCACGCATCAGATATGAAGGCAGGAAAACATCTGTACCACAGTACATACCCCTAATGCTTTCAGTAGATTCTGTATTCAAACTAGTTTTGTCAGGGAGCTTATAACTGTCTTCATTCTCTGCTGTGTGCTTGCTTTGTATTTTTTGTTCCGTGTATTCATATATCAATTACTTTATAATTTTATTTACTTAATCGCCCATGTTTAAATATGAATTTAAGCCTAATAGGAGTACAAAGTACATCAAAATCCTAGTTACATTTCAGTGCACAGCATGGGCAAGGGCTGTTTCTTAGTGCCTTTTAATTCTTATTTACTCTTCCTATAAAACACACAAAAACTGAAATAAGGACTTATCAAATTCACTGATTGCATTTGGTGTGAGACACAGTGTTGTAGGATGATTTTCTGTGAAAGGGGTGGGAAAGTGGGGTAGGGTGGATGCAGGGAGTGGGGCATCCTGGCAAATTCTTTCTTTTTCTGTTTCCTTCTCAGCGTGGTGCTGTGGTTATAGAAGTGGGGGGCATGTGTGGTTTCATGTGACCCATAGCTGTGTGGGAGGTTTGGCTGCTGGTAGCGGTGGGTCTGCTTGCCTTATCGGAAATGCCCTTTCTCCCTACCCACACCCTCACTCCCTGTAAAAGCAGGCAGTGTTTCCTCACGGCTCATAATGAGATATACCTCCAGGGCAGTTTATTTACAAGGCTGTGAAGTACCTCCTTGTATCAACGGGGCTCTCATTCACAATATCAGAGGTGATGTATTTACATACCTGTCCAGAGGAAAGGAATGTGGCATCTGTGGCAAACTGTTACTGAATTTACTTGGTCTTCCAAAATTCTCACAATGTATAAGCCTCTATATTTTCCGACCATATAGTGCAAGCAAAGCAAATTGTGCCATCACCAAGCGGTTTGTGAGGCCATTATCTTAAGACTTTTGGACCATCACTTTTTTGGAGAGAAAAGAAAAGGGTAAATTGTCAGTAACAGTAGCAAGCTTGGATGCCCGCTAATTAGCGCCTGGAATGCAGACTTAATGGATGGATTTTCAGTTCCAATTAACCACACAGCAAGCCATGTTATTTATAAGGCAATCGTAACGAAAAATCTCCAAAGTGCATCCGCACAGATGTGGTGATGCCTAGATAGCTACCAACTATAGCTGTCTGTGTCACAGACAGTCAGCCTTATTGCAGTTAACCCATTAGAAACTTAAAAAAAATATGAACTAGTGAGTAGTAGTCATGGAAGACAAAATTTCCCTAAAGCAGGGGTAGGGAAATCCCAGCCTCGAAAGCCGGTGTCCTGAAGGTTTTAGATGTGTTGTTGATCCAACAACACATCTATAAATTACCTTATATAGGTAAGCACGTATTTAAATTGACGTTATTAGCAAGTAATATGAAATTGAAGATTATACCTCTGCAAAATACTGTTTTAGTTTAAAACAAATTAAACCAGTTACTTTTAGCATTGACCAAAATATGTAAGAAAATAAACAAGGAATTTAAATGGCTTTGCAAGTTAAATTGATAAAAAAGATTCTCCGGCTTTGTGGCCAAATCTGAGATATTTAGCTTTATTTTACCACTACATTTTTAAAGTTAAAATTAGGTGTGAATCATTGTTTTCTCTTTGTGGTATCAGGGGTATAGATGCTCCATATATGACTGACACATCCTGTTATTTGTTGTGTTCCAGTTTGGTTGCTCAGCGCAACAAAGGACCCCTGCTGCAACACAATTAAAAACACTACTTATTCAAATATAGGAGCGTTAATACTTGGAAATATTTCAGTAAATTTACCAAAAAGCAACAGTAAATCTTAAGTCTGAATTCGTTCCACTGGTACAGCCTCAGATGGAAAAGAACATTTTTCAATGCAATTACACTTCCCATACCAATTTGTATTTGCTGAACACACCAAATGGGCCTCGTCATGATTTCCAGTCCCCCGAGGAACACGTGGGCTGTAATGAGTGGAACATAGCAGAAATCCCTGCCGAATGCTCGCTGTGATGTAGTGGCAAATAAAAAGGTGGGCAAGCAGTGTCTCTTTCCTGTCAGTCACAGACATCCTCTTGGGACGATAAAGACGGATATAAAAATGTGTATCGTGGGCGGTTCTGCATTACTTCAGTGTATAAAAACTTGGCTTTCAGTAAGACAAGTGAGGCCTTGTATTAGTTGGGTTATATATGAAGACTCATCCACAGATAAAAAAAATATTTGCGGTGGCTGAACTGACATTAATGTATGGCAGCGTGATGGTGTCCAACCAATGGTAAAGATGTGACTCAGACATTATTAGTCATAAATATCAGCTAATACCACTGTGGGAGTGGTGTATGCTTCTGGCATTGCGCTTCTATTAAGCCACCCAACCTCAATGGAAAACGTATCACATCAAGTAAACAGAAGTCCATGTCATATGATGGAGTACAAACAGAGCCATCAGTAAGCAATTGAAGCTAAGCAGCATGTGGTTTTCATACCAAGCCCATTTCCCTGTCCTGAAGCAGGTAGTGACTTGCTTCTCATCAGAAAATCATCGTTGATATTTACAAGTCTGGAGCTGGGTAATTGCTCAGCTGGAGCACTGAAAGACATGCTAGAGAGGAAGGCAAACAGGATGTGGTGTGAGTGACAGAAAAAAATACTTTGAAAAAGCCCCAGTCGGGCAGGTTTAAGTGGAGCATGTATTTTTGGCGTACACCCAGGTTGTCCCCTGAATCTAAGCCACCTGTATTAACTCGCGACTAACCTGATTAACCTGTTCATGGATCCGACTGATGCAGATACAAGAATGATAGATTTCTGGGCTAGCAGCCAAGCGAGCCATCTTGAAGGAAATGGTTTGTGTAATTAACGGAGAAGCTCAGCAGAATGACAGGGGGTAATTGTTGAGTTTGCAGATGATCTCTTATTGTCATCGAGGGTGCCTCCTGGGCTGTTATGGGTACAGGCTGCTGCTGCTTTGGGTTTTGGGATGGGAACAGACACCTGGCAGCACTAGACACGCGAACCCCTGTTGACTCTTCCCATTCATCACCTCCTCTAGATTCAACTCCCCCTTCCCCCCACCCTTCCTGTCCCTTGACACTATACCTCCAAAGCAGTTTACTATGTGGTGTGTTTGATCATATTAGCTTCAAGCTGCTGCAAAACAAATGCACAATATCCAAACAACCTTGTCAGAATGGCTAGAAACATGGCAGAGGAGCTGGGTGGGGGGTATTAAAAATTTAGTTGTCTGCCTTGCTCGCAGCATGGAGCAGCCCTTTGGAAAAGAAAGGAAATGGAAACTTGGTGGATCTTAGACATTGTCTTTTGCCGTACCTTATCATAGGCCTGCATCCTGATATTTAATTCGGGTTTCGACTCACCCAAGATAGCTATTTACTGTGAGAAAACTGTTTTTGTCACTTAGCTCTACTGAGATACAGGGAGTGCAGAATTATTAGGCAAGTTGTATTTTTGAGGAATAATTTTATTATTGAACAACAACCATGTTCTCAATGAACCCAAAAAACTCATTAATATCAAAGCTGAATGTTTTTGGAAGTAGTTTTTAGTTTGTTTTTAGTTTCAGCTATTTTAGGGGGATATCTGTGTGTGCAGGTGACTATTACTGTGCATAATTATTAGGCAACTTAACAAAAAACAAATATATACCCATTTCAATTATTTATTTTCACCAGTGAAACCAATATAACATCTCCACATTCACAAATATACATCTCTGACATTCAAAAACAAAACAAAAACAAATCAGCGACCAATATAGCCACCTTTCTTTGCAAGGACACTCAAAAGCCTGCCATCCATGGATTCTGTCAGTGTTTTGATCTGTTCACCATCAACATTGCGTGCAGCAGCAACCACAGCCTCCCAGACACTGTTCAGAGAGGTGTACTGTTTTCCCTCCTTGTAAATCTCACATTTGATGATGGACCACAGGTTCTCAATGGGGTTCAGATCAGGTGAACAAGGAGGCCATGTCATTAGTTTTTCTTCTTTTATACCCTTTCTTGCCAGCCACGCTGTGGAGTACTTGGACGCGTGTGACGGAGCATTGTCCTGCATGGAAATCATGTTTTTCTTGAAGGATGCAGACTTCTTCCTGTACCACTGCTTGAAGAAGGTGTCTTCCAGAAACTGGCAGTAGGACTGGGAGTTGAGCTTGACTCCATCCTCAACCCGAAAAGGCCCCACAAGCTCATCTTTGATGATACCAGCCCAAACCAGTACTCCACCTCCACCTTGCTGGCGTCTGAGTCGGACTGGAGCTCTCTGCCCTTTACCAATCCAGCCACGGGCCCATCCATCTGGCCCATCAAGACTCACTCTCATGTCATCAGTCCATAAAACCTTAGAAAAACCAGTCTTGAGATATTTCTTGGCCCAGTCTTGACGTTTCAGCTTGTGTGTCTTGTTCAGTGGTGGTCGTCTTTCAGCCTTTCTTACCTTGGCCATGTCTCTGAGTATTGCACACCTTGTGCTTTTGGGCACTCCAGTGATGTTGCAGCTCTGAAATATGGCCAAACTGGTGGCAAGTGGCATCTTGGCAGCTGCACGCTTGACTTTTCTCAGTTCATGGGCAGTTATTTGGCGCCTTGGTTTTTCCACACGCTTCTTGCGACCCTGTTGACTATTTTGAATGAAACGCTTGATTGTTCGATGATCACGCTTCAGAAGCTTTGCAATTTTGAGACTGCTGCATCCCTCTGCAAGGTATCTCACTATTTTTGACTTTTCTGAGCCTGTCAAGTCCTTCTTTTGACCCATTTTGCCAAAGGAAAGGGCGTTGCCTAATAATTATGCACACCTGATATAGGGTGTTGATGTCATTGGACCACACCCCTTCTCATTACAGAGATGCACATCACCTAATATGCTTAATTGGTAGTAGGCTTTCGAGCCTATACAGCTTGGAGTAAGACAACATGCATGAAGAGGATGATGTGGACAAAATACTCATTTGCCTAATAATTCTGCACTCCCTGTATGACTATTTGGATATTTGGAGGGTTTTCTTAACTAACGCCTTGAGACACTGGTCCACGTGTAGAATTATATTTAGCTTTCCAGAAATATGAATCCAGTGGCAGGTCTCCACAGGTTTCCTTTATCAGTGACCAAAGCCAGAACTTGAGTTGAGTTGGGTAACACCCTCATATTTTTTGACATTTAATAGTGCCAATTTAACAGTGCCAACCACTGAGAGGCTGTATTTCAGTATCAGACCTTGTTTTACATCCTGTGTGGGGATAATTGAGTTTTTAAAGGTTTGTGTAAAAATCAGAAGCCAAAGCCAACAAACCCGAATAACGCTGAAAAAGTGGCCTTATTTTGGCAATCTGCACAGGCTTCTGGTCATCTGCCTTTTCTGATGCCAGTGGATAAGTGTTGTTCAAGGTTCTTTATTCATCACATGCATAGTTATACAGGTATAACACACAGTGAAATGTAACCTGACACGCTCCTCGACTTGTGCAAAAAGGGGGGGGGCAAAAAATGAGTAAAAAATCTAAAAAGGTACATAGTCAGAGCAGAGCGGTCAGGAAGGCGTCTGGATGTGGCCGCGCCATCTTGTGTTGTGCGGGGAAGCATGGGTGTGGGAAGCTAGGCTAAGTCTTTAGGCAGTCAGTTGCCCTGCTAATTCTGTTTTCCAATGGTCTCTTGCCAATAGCTTGAGCTACTGTTCGTTATACAGTTTCTTTCATGGTGGCCCAAGGATAAACTGGACATTACACTAGCCGACTAGCCCATTTGAGGTACAAAGTAGGCTGGGGGCTTGCCGGTTAGCATGCTAACCTCTATTGACTGCTATTTATTCCGCATATAATAAAGACGATTTCAGGTTGTTTTAATGTTTTAAGCTATTGTACCATTAATACAAACACTAGACCTGGATCCAGTTTTAACGGACTGTGGAAAACCTTTAATGATCCTGCATTTTAAATTGCTGATATATTCCTCTATTGTTACCATGCTGCTGTTTACCAGTTTTGGCTATACGGTTATAACTGACTGTGATGTTGCACAGCCTGAATTAATTTAGCTTTTTATAGTAAATATTATATTGGGTTGGAAACTAGAATGAGTGACATTGAGCAATAAAAATAGAAATAGCATACAGTAAATTTAGACACACATCCACACGTGTCAGTGGAATTAAGCAGGAGAAGAAGATAAAAAAGAGTGTGCTTACATCTAAAAAGGCTGCACTGTCTCAGTGGAATTCCCCACAGTCTACAAAACCGCAGTAGAGATCAAAAGTGACCTACTGAAAAATATACTTCACTCAGTTTTCACTGGGATTTTGCAGTCATTTATTTTATTAATTTTTCTTTTCTGTGCTGGATACTGAGCTTCAATCTCGATTTTACTCATAATGACATCTGATGGTTTATTAACTCTTTCAGAAAACAGAGAGTGGATTTCAATTGGATATAAGGTCTGCAAAATGCCAAATACAGTGCTGCATCTGAGGCCGCCGATGATCAAGGCTTTCCTCCCCTCACCTAGCGCCCCTCCTCCTCGTCCACTGCTTCCTCTGTCTGACAGATGTCAGACATGCTGCAACAGGCTCAGTCCCAGAGATGTTACAGTGAGAGGAAACTGAGGGATCAAGAGGTATATCACAGGTATGAAGGGAGATTAGCCCTTGGACAGAAGTCAGTGCTAGTTTACATGCAGGTAATGACCGTTTAAAAAAAAAAAAAGAAAAAAAAAAAAAAGATGGTTGGATTGGGCTCCTATGCTTTTCGGGATCGATTTTCTCATATTAGTCAGTTATCCTTTACCTATATTGACCTTAAAGCCACAATCAGATTTTTGGCTTTGGCTTATACTCTTTTTCATAACCAATACAGTGAAGTTGGATATTGACTCACTGGAAACTCTAGAATCACGACAAATGAAATGCAGAATTTTGCAAAAGTAATCAAAATACAGTGACTGAAGAGTAAGAGATTGGGATGGATAGCATTATGGATTTGTGTTTTCTACCGCACTCATTTATGAATGCAAGTTCATCTTTGTTCTATCATGTAACAAAGAACAATATGCTATACAAGTTTAAACCCACCCTTCAGGTCACATTAATCCCCTGCTGGCTCTATAGATGTATCTCTATTGCCAGCAGACGCAGAAAGCAGCAAGCTGCCTCACGCACCTGTCTGTCTCAAGATTGCCAAGAGGGGGGTTATTTCTTTTTTTTTTCCCCTCTTTTTTTGAATTAGGTAAAGGCAGAGTAGAAGGCAGGTGGGTTCCACTGATTAAAGAGAATGAATAAAACAACTGTATGTAAGACAGATGTTTTGACTGGTGCTGATACACCTGTGAGAGCTGCCTCAGTACCAGCGATCAGTACTGCTAGTGTTTTTCTTATTTTTTTCATGGCATCTGGATTTTCTGATTGTATTTGATTTTTTACAGTCTTTTGCGGTCCATTCTGACTCCTCCTCAGAGTCGGCTGCAAAGCGCAGAAAGCTGCTTTTGCTTTGTTACCTTTTAAACACTTTATAGCCATTACCCCATGTTAGCTCTAGCATACCACTCAAGTCCATAAGTAATGCTGTTTTTATGTTAGGTTGTAGATTTATACATGATGCAGGCTTGCTGCCTATGCAGTAGTTGGTGCTGCTTTCTGTATCTGTATAATGTGATCCTAAAAAACAAATAAACAAAAGCACTTCATCTGAATTTTCTTTCGTGTCTGTAGCCTGTGTGTGAGTAAATGGTACCCAAATGAAAAAAATAAGGAATATATGAAACAAAACACATTTTACAACTTGTAAATCCTAAACATATGTTTATGAATTTGGCAGACTTTATACATGAATGCCAGGAGCTCTAGTTCACCAACTACTCACTGAGCAGTGGTGAAACCTGAAGAAGTTTTTTACAAACAGGTCATTCGCCTTGGAATACAAATCAATCCATTTTAAAGGGTGCAACTTTTATGTTTGGAGAAAACAGTTGCAATTTGTGATTAGCTGGTGAGTGTGGATGGGAGAAAAGCTGACATCGGACAAGAACATTTGCAGTTTGGTTTTTGGTGCAGCACTGTATGCATCTTTGGCTATAGACAGCTGGCAACCTTCAGCACCCACAGACTAACCAGTCGGGTGTAGACATTATTCCCTAGTTACCTAGTGGATTTTAAACTGAAATAAAAAATTTAGTGTATTGAAGACAAATGACTGACTTTAGAAGAGTTGAGTTTGTTGAGTGATTTCAGTTGAAAGCATTACTTGATTATAGGATTGACAGACCTGCAGAGATTTAGATAATTCTTTCAGCCATTGTGCAAAAAAGAGAAACATTTGCTGTTTAATTTTCTCAAAGTGCTGCTTTTCTATTTTAGATCATTGCAAATTGAATATCTTTGGGCTTTGTGTAATATGCAGTGACAGCAGATATAACAGACTACTCTAATACAGCTTGACATTGTTGTGCCTGCCTCTTTTCCCGCTTAATGTCATGCTGCTCCTCTGTTTAACATGCCTGGCGTGTCTGGGGTGGGGGTATACATATGTCCTCCACATGGTTTTGCTTGTTGCGTTTCACCTCGCCCTTTGCATCATCGAGCTTCTGATTAAAAACACCACAGGGTAGATGTGGATTACATGAGAAAAATACATTAATTAATTAAAACAAAAGCCATTTTAAGTGGGACGTGCTAATTAAATGCCATAAGAAGTCTCGCATTAATTATGTAGTCTTGTCACATTCTCTAGCATATGATTGAGTGATGGTTCACGGGGACACATGATCTTTTTTGGTGAGATTTGCTGAGATTATAAGATGCAGAAAGTAAAGAAAAATAGGTTACCATCCAAAGCAATGAGGCTGTTTACCAGTCTACGGTACACGCCAGTGCAGCGCATCCCTCGTGTGTATTTGTTTGCATGAACACATCACTTGCAAGTGCCAGTTCCAATCCGTTGTGCACACTACATGATGAACTACGTGAGAGGGTGTTATCAAGCAGGAGACAGTGCTGTGTGTATGTGTATTTTGATTACTGCACCACCCCCCTGCTGAGACACTTAAATGTGGTCAGACACACGCCGACTGATGGCCATCAATAATGCACATGGAGGGAGGATCCAGCAACCCATCATCAGGGACTATTGGTCTGTCCCTGCTGGAAGCCTCCATCTCAACAGACGGATGGCTTCAATTTTCTATCTGATGAGGGAGAAAAGTAGGAAAAAAAAACTTTCATTGCCAGACTAGACTGGCTGAAGTCTATGAATGAGTATCATCATTCCATCTAATACATGATTATTAACATTAGGGGGAAAATGGGTCCTTGTAATGGTTAAAGCATTCGCTGACAGATGAAGCAATACCTCAGAGTTTATCACTAGGGGTCCTAGCCCAGCTGTTAGCATGATAATGTATGGGAGAGAAGGATGCTGTGAAAGTGGGGAGGCGAAGAGACAAAGTCAGAAGTGTGGTGTTGATTTGTTTGTGTTTAGAGCAAAGAAAATCGAAAGCGATCAGGACATCACTTAAGCTTCAGTGGCTCTTATATCTAATGGTTATCATTCTGTCATCAGGAATTACTCAGTTTGTCAAGTGTCAAAGAAAATGGAAATAATATGAAAGGAGATTTTGGAAGTGGAAATCGTGGCTGATTTATATCTTATGAAAGATATTTCTCTTCTTTGTCAAAGCCGACTGCAGTTGCAACGTTGGGTATGTGTGTGCATCAAAGAACAGAGGAAAAATGTGGGCATAGCTGTGTGGGCACGTGCATGTGTGCACAATATCGTTTTCACATGTGGCTGCAATGGCATCACCACAACCTCTGCCTCAAGGAGAGCATTTCATCTTTGTTTAGGTGATGTCACATTCAGACTTCAATGGTGGTACTTCCACAAAAGCAAAGTGAATAGCTACCACTCTTTAGTCTGGAAGCCATTGGCTTTCCACTTCCTTCTCCCGGTCCATGACCAACAGCCCACTCACAGCCCTAATCAAGCCCTGATGAGTGGCCCAGCCTACCGCCCAGCATTTCTACATGGCAGAAGGGGCTGTTTGAGGTGGTTAGCTGGTGATGGAGGTGGTGGAAACTCCTTTGCCGCCATGCGTTCCCAATCCTGGCATGGAAATGGGCCCCATTTGAGGTTTTCCTTCGGAGACGTGCGGACAAAGCAGACGCAGTGCAAGCGTGTGTGGTAAGATGCCCAGTGAGAGAAGAATGGAGACGTATCACGAGCAATTTTTCCTGCATATATTCAACCTTTCCTTAATGGCTATTACAACAATTGCCTGCATCACCGTTTGAACGTCACTTACAGTTTTAGGGTCGCTACATTAGTGTAATAAATTTATTCATAGCTGTCTCTCAGCCCCGGGGGCTGGTGGGCATCCTCTTTAATAAGGCGCTGACATCTGTCTGCAGAGATTGCCCACTGAGCATCATCTCGCACAAATGGGGGCCAGAGACCCAGAGTGTGTGTGTCTGTGTGCCTGTCATTGTGTCTCCAAACAACACATATACTCGGGGTGTAATTTTTGGCTACATGCCATCAATGCACCAGGAACACGGAAATGAAATGAACACATTAGCTCAAGTCATTGAGCAGTCTCCCACCCATAAGCAGTCGTACCTGTGTGTAGCGCCTTGTTCACACATGTGCCCACTGATTCTTCCCATGGTACTGAATTCTAATACATTTTTTGCTCCATCACATACACGTTACTTGACATCAACAAGTAATTTGAAACATGCAATCACTTCATTACATGCTAGACTGTATTTCTTCTTTTTTCCATCCCCCATCTTTCCACTGCTTCTTCCTGCCATTATAATTGCATTGAAACTGCAAGCAGCATTTCTGAGCAGACACTTGTAGGCTATATGTGAAGTGCACAGATAAAAGGCAATTCTTCATCCCCCTATATCATTAGTTACCATTCTGATCAAACTGCAAGGGTCATGGATAGTTCGCCAGACTAAATTTACCTACTCCAGTTTTGAACCCATGTTCAAACGTTTCAGTTTTTTGTCCTCTAGGCAATAAGTTCTTCATGGTTGTTCAAAGACATACACGCAGACGCATATACACACAGAAACGGAATGAGGATTATGCGTTTGATTGTATCTTCATCACAGAGAATCAAATCATGTCATTGTGCATGTGTAAGTGTGACAGCTGATATGCAAAAGGAAACCAGCAAAAGTGTAACATCTTAAGGAGAAAAGAAACCGATACTGGTTAGCGGTAACGCTGCATTCAGAGTCAGAAATGTCTGCTAGCATTTGCTGTATTAATATTTAACTATTGCGGTGATGTTAAAGTTTGTTACAGTTTTATAACTTTGAAAGTTTCCATATGGAAAAGAAGCTGAAACAAAGCTCGCAGTCAGTGTTTATGTTTTATACATACTGCATGTCTCAAAGATTATGTCTCATACTGTGATTTACACAGGAGTGTGGTTCCTTTCACATTTTTCTCTTGCAACATAATGTTTACTTGATTTATGTATAATTCTTATAATTATGCTGCATGAGAAAAATGTGAAAGGGCACACTTTCCTATGTAAATCATAGCAGAAATAAATGTCTTGTAAGACTTGTACATAAAACATAAACACTTAGTAGGAGAAGGAAATGGGGAGTTCTTACCCTCGTTTTTTTCACACGTGGTTCGCAAGCTCCTGTCTAGCTAAAGTTAAAAAAATGAGGCTGGAAGCATTTAACCTTTTTAAATAAATAAATAAAATTATTTTATTTTTTATTATAAAATAGGAAAAAAAGTTTGTGCTCTTTTCAAAAAGTTTTTTGAGACAATTTTCATGTGGAATAGCATAGAACATATTAAACCCCATCTTAAGGTCTTTAACACATAATTTTTTTGGTCAAAAATGACCTTATTACAAATGTATTTTGTATTCTCTTGGTTTCTATTGGATTTAATGATAACAGCCAATGAATCAGGCCAATAAATGTATTAAAGTCAATGTTATACACATTTATTGTGTGATGATGTGCTGACGTTCACACAGAGCATCAGAATAAGAAAGAGAGGGGATTTAAGTCACTTTGAATGTGGCACTGTTCTGTTTTGGTGATCCATCTCTAGGATTTGGTCTGACAAAAAGAAAACATCTAGTAAGTGGCAGTTCTCTGGGTAGAAATGCCCTTTTGATGTCAGAAGTCAGGAGAGAATTGCCAAAACTCTTCAGGTTTATAAAGTAACAGTAATTCACCTTGAAGCAGTTGGCTACAGCAGCAGAAGACCGTACCAGGTGCCTCTGCTGTCAGCTAAGAACAGGAAACTGAGGCTACAATTCACACAAGCGCAGCAAAATTACAGAAGACTGGAAAAATGTTGGAAAAATGCAAGGACTAAAATGGTTATGATGGTTGCTGAGTAGTCTAGTAAGGCTACTGCGAGGTATAATGTTAATTACAACATGCTAACTTAAGCATTTTTGTAATGTTAGCCACTGCAACCAATTTCAAATCTGGAGCATTGTTAATTTTAAAACGGCAGGATATATTTGCCTTATAGAAACCTTTCTGGCTGGCTGTTGATGTGGGGGATATTTTTTTTGGCACACTTTGAACCCCTTAAAAAAACCTGAATATTGTTGCAGACCATGGCCATCCCTTTATGATGACAGTGACAGTCACAACGCTCATCTTAAACTGGTTTCTTGAACATGAGAATGATTAATCTGCACTCAAATGGCCTCCACAGTTACCAGATCTCAATCCAACGTAGCATCTTTGGTATGTGGTGGAATGAGAGAGTCACGTCAGGGATGTGCAGTTGGCACTGCACATCCCTGCAGAATTAAGGCACTTCTGAAGGAAAAGGGGCACCAGCAAAGGGTATCTAAGAAAGCGACAGATGAGTTTGTATGCTATTTATGTTATCAGTATGTTCACAACCTGTTTGGCCTTTGCTTGCCTATCTCGTCTCTAATATGTATTTTAAATAGAGAATTCATTCAAATTCTAATAATGAAAAACAAAAACAATACATGAATGAGACCCAAAAATCTGCTCTATGGCTTTGCTGGAAAACACTTTGGCATATTTCCACCACTACTTTTTGATGCCTTCAGCATTACAGTTATAAGTGATGTTACGAAACCAGCAGCAAGAAGCATGAGCTTTTCCCAATGGAATGCAGGTCATGTGGTATAAATGCGGAGGTCCTAGTCACATTTTTAGTAGCCTGATAAAATTTTAATGTGCTTTTTGAAGATCTCAGAAATCATGTAAATAAGGAAAAAAAAATGGAATTACACAGTCTATATATACATGATATAAAAATGAAAGTGACAAGTGAGAGTCTGGGAGCAAACTTGGAAAGGACACAAGGGAGACCATGCTAACCTCAACGCTGCTAAAGTTCATGTGCTTTTTAATAAGTGCCAATAAAATCAAACAGTCAGACTGGTGATATAATGCCTTCCATTCAATTGTCCTTCAGCAAGGCTAAAAAGGTGAAGGGTAGATAAAGGGTGGGGGTGTTTTTTTTCCTCTTTCTTTTTATGTTTTTATAGGCGTCACATGGTGCAATTGTAATGTGCATCAAAGAAACCCTGGAAACCCAACCAACGAGCAAATATATGTTGCCATGCATATTTTACAGCTGCTAGAGAGTGCATACGGCTTACAAGGGTGTAAGTGGTGAGAAGACACTGTAGAGGTGCCTTGTGCTTTTTTTTTTTTCTTCTTTTCATCCAGAGTGTTGGCAAAAATCACTCTGGAAGAAAGTGAGGACATTAGTAAAAAGAGGAGGAATGGGAAATGGGGTTTAGAGGAGAGACTCTTCAGAACATTTTCCCTCCTTGGTACCATATTCTGTCCATTAGTGTGAGTGGTGCTTTTCCACGCTGGTTACTGCACTCTTCAGGTTGACTTATCCCTCTTGAAGCATGTGAGATTGGGGAGGATGGGGGGTAGGCATCAGGTGGAGAGGAAGATAGAAGCAATTGATGCAGAGGTGGGTGGTAATTACAAACATTACTGTCATGGCAGGGTTATCTGTCCATCTTTTCTGCTCTTCTGTTATTTTTTTTTCTTGTTCATTCTGGCGAGTGTTACGAAGCAAAATTACACTGGCAGCCAATTAAAGGGCCCTTCCTGTCTCTCTGATAAGAGGGCTATTAATATTGCAGCAATAGTTGACACTTAACCGGCGATGAATGGCTGTTGATGAGCACAGAAAGTTTATCGACTCGTCCGTGGGCTCAAACTCTTTCTTAGTAAAAAGAGAGAATTAACTGATACCACAAGGGGCTAAGCTCCTGGCATCTTATCAGCTGATTACTCTAAAACCATCAAGTATATTTTCATTGGAAAAAGAGGAAAGAGTTGATTCTTCTGTGAAATATAAAAATAGCTCCGGGCGAACAGTGTAAAAGCTCAGTCATAAATTATAACAACCGTGTTGAGGTTTTTTTTAATCTCATCTCTCGTTCAAATAGCTGGTTTGAGGCACTGTGTGTGTGACTATGTACTTTTGTGAAGGATTTTCCCTCCCTCCAGGAATGGACAGAATTTTTCAACACACTGCCTCCTTGAAGACTTCTTTTTTTCTCAAACACTTTTCCCTGGTTTGGTCTGTGCCAAAGAGGAAGGGTGTGTAGGAGAGTGTATAGCTCCACAAGAACTGGGTACATGCCAAATCCTACCGGCACAATAAAGAAAAGTAATATTGCTCATATTGTGTTTGACAGACATGGTGACTTTAAACATATTTTCTTTGATTTTGTAGACTTTATTTAAAATTCCCCTAGTATATAACTGTAATTAGGTGAAACACTTAATCGTAAAACTAAGTTTTGTTTGTTTGCTTACTGATGCATTTCAGGCACAAGTACCCACATAGCAAAATTGGTATGGCCCAGATCTGGCCCACACAATGGGCTTACACATGGCCCGCATACCGCAAAGACTATCGGCCCTTTGGTGGCCCGGATCTGGTTTGCCAGAGGTGGCCCACACATGGGCCAGCACAAGGCGAGTTGCAGACACACTGCTGGCCCTGTGCTGGCCCTGATGTCAGCCTAATGTGTACCTTAATCAAGCCATGTAATAACAACATGTGCCGGAACATGATAGCCTCCTGAGCTACAGCTACCCGCTGGCAAACATGAGTAAACCATCACTTGGTTTGGATAACGTGTACACTCACAAACCTGTCAAACCTGCATTTGAAACATTGGCTACCATAGCAGTATAGTATTCCAACATGGCATTTGGGTCTTCTAACTAAAATAGGAAAATAAATAGCACCATCATTGCCGGACCTGGCCCACATCTGGTTGACATACACTCTGCCATGACACCAGTCACTCAGAAGTGCCAGCTTGATGCCGATCCAGGGAAGACCTGTTTTCTATGAGCCTGGGCCACATACACCAAACCACAATTGGGCCAGATGTGGCATGCCATCATATAAATAGTGCCATCTATGCCAGGCATGGCCCATATCTGAATGACATACCACTTACCATGCCAGAAGTCAGCCAGCAATGCCGGCTTGATACCAGAACCGGGCCAGACCTGTCTGCTATGTGGGTAGTCTGTGGAAATTCTGGTGACCTTGGCACAAATCCTGAAAAGATGGACAGAACCGCTGTAATGTCAGTGTCATGTGGACTTCCGTTTTTGAGCATTTTTGCCATCACCATGCTGAATCCAGAAGATGACTTTATTTTGGAGCTAGAAGCGATTATAAGAGAGGGGGGTGCTTAGTCATCATGTATTGCTAGAGTGTACTTAGACAGCATGGCTGCCTTAAATAGTACTACTTAGCAAGTATCTCTTTCTAACATCAGTCTAAATGCCTAATAAAAAACTGTGACCACAGAATCCTTTGGCAGTCTATCCGTACAGTTAACAGCACCTCATGTTGCAATACTGGGTAAAAGTCTTGAGCACCCTGTCATATCTTCATATTTTTCTTCCAAAGAGCCAGACTTTCTTGTAATTTAAAAAAAACGCTCTTGAGCTTTTTCACTAATTTTCAGTCCAGTGATTGTACCTGACGGATGTTTTTTTTTTTTTTTTTTTTTGAACCCCTTAACACCAAGCTATAAATCATTCAACCATACAAACAAAGGCGCCTAACTCGAGGGATGAACCAGTGTTGTGACTACACAAAACAGGCAGTCTGTTGGGGAAAAACATATAATTTGTTCCCATTTCTTTAGTTGGATCTATACAAAATGACAATGGTAACACAGTCCAAGTGGCATAACATAGTGTTTTTTTTGTACAGACTTGACATATCTCAGACTGATGTGTAGTGTGTCCTTAAAAATTAGGAAGAAGTGTCATGTCTAAAAAACTTTTGTGGATAGGCAGTATCTGAAAGTCATGTGATTAAGAAAAGACCTGATACAGAACCCTTATCAGTCATGGATTGGCCTCCCCAGAGCATAGCCCTCAACTTTATTGGGTTTATCTTTACAGACAACAAAATGCAGACAACTTTCAAGGGAGAGGCTTTGGGATGTCCTTCAAGAAGTACTTATCGAAATTCCAAGAAAGCTTGCCTAAGAGTTCAAGAATAAAGGTGGTCAAACCAAATGATTGACTTTTAAGCTTGTTAGATTTGACCAAAAAAACAATACTTTTTCCTTTTATACTGTATTTTCATTTATTTTTGTAGATGCTTCAAAGTGTGGCTCAAGACGTTTGCACAACACTAAAGTACAAAGGCCACTCCACACAATCGCAGTTCAATAATTCCTAGTGCTGACACGTCCACCAGACTGTGCTGGCACTATAACTGTATAAGGCCTTATTATAATTATACCTCCTTATACAATTTAAACAGAAAACTTGCAGCTTCAGCAATCAGCATTTCATCTCCATTTTAAGGGGAAGTATTATACAATATGAGGCCTACTTTTATTCATTCGTTACTGTCATTGTGTCTTTTGGTTATGATGACTTACTCAGCTGCTGGAGTGCAGGGAATGAAAATTCAGATAAGTCAAACGTAATCTAATACATACATGCATACATACATTTATCTGGCTTTGGCTAAATGCCTTATTCTGAGGTGAAGGCAAAATGTGAAACATTACAACATACAAGCCTGTGTTATGTATGTGCTCTCCATCTTATCATAGTAATTTAAAAATCAAGTAGATAGACCTGCATAAATAAACTGAAACACAACATTTGGGTTGAGTTTGAGATGAAAAATATTCATGTTGGTGAGCAGTTTTTGCAGTTTGGATCATAATTTTGAAGCTCAGTTTAGTTTTTCTTAAGGTTAACTATCCAGGAATGAGATTTATTTCTAACCTGCCTGAGTGAGTGATTGTTGCCCCGCTGGTCCTGTTCTTAAGGATTTTGCTGGGTTCTTATGTCAGCCATAGATTGTGTATAAAGAATGGCCAGTCTCCAGGGTTGAAAAGTAAAGTCAGTGTGAAGGTCTTTTAACCTGCATTCTTTCTAGTGTCCAGCAAACCAATATATTATCCTTCAGTATATGTGCTAGTCTTAGTTTAACTTTTAATCCCTCAAACAATATTTTTTTTGTTGAAAGACACCACTGAACATCCTAATATGGTAACTCTGATGTATTTCATGCAAAAATTATGCTCCACTTCTACCGTGACTAAAGTAAAAGCTAAAATGCCTTCTCAAAACCTCCAAAAATAAACAGAAACTGTGACTCTAACCTGCTGCCTTGGAGAATAACACAGAATCGACCCTTTTTGAAGCGATAGAGAAGGAATACAGCTAAATATAAATGATTTCGGGACGCAATGCAGGACCCAGCTTGTTATGATAGAAGGTATTTAAAACCAAGAGTGTGATATTAAAAATTCCCTGTATCACATCAAGCTTTGTCAGTGTATGCTGGTGAACAGACAGGGCTGGTAATTTATGAGTCAGGCATGATAGGATTGTGTTTCAGTGTCGCTCACTGGCTTAAACATGACACCGACAGTTAGGATGTTGATTTCCACTGGGAATGTTGACACTGAAATATCCACTCAAGGTTCTAAGTCACTTTGTACTCGTGGGGCCCACGCCTCTCCTCAGCTGCTAGCGAGGTGAACAAATGAGTCCAGATGTAACGCAGTAAATAGCCCCATCAAGATGGAGCAGAGTGGCCTGTCAGTGTGTGCGCTTTCTCTGGCTGACTTTTTTTTTGTTTGTGTGTTACCAGTCACTTTGTGCATCCCGGTATATGTTTATGCTCCTACAAGTGTGCATGTGAGTGAGAGAATGAGGCTAGCTTTGCAAACTTGCCAGCAGAAAGAGAGACAGTAGAGAGACAGTAAAAGCAAGAGTGGTCCATTGGAAGAGAGGAGAAGTAGGCGAAAGACAGAGCTCGAATGTACATTTGCGGATGAAATTTTCATGACACTAAATCTAGACAGACTTTTAGTGTCAGTCAGGATTACGGCAGCAGCCCGAACATTCATGAATTATTAAACCGGGAGAGAGATCCCTGGGTGCTTGGACCTGGAGCAGATGAGATGAGAGCGAAGGAAGAAGGCGAGAAGAGGAAACGAGTTGGAAGTAAATAAATAAATAGATCAATACATGCAAAGGCGAATTAAAAGTCAGTTGGCATTAAACCTGGACAGCGCCTTCGTGGGGGTCACTTAGGGGTATGGTGTTGGGTATAAACTCGGGCTTTCGCACGTCAGTGCCTTTCTGTGTCTGCTCAGCTTTCAGAGTGAAAGCTCAGTGTGACAAGATGAGGAACTTGGTAGGGCTCATGCCTACAATTTGGGGGGAGAGGGCTGGCAGAGAGATCTTATACCAAAAGCTGTGTCATAAAAATAAAAATCAGTGTTATACCATGACAAGCATCAATTATATGAAAATTAGCTCAACCAAGTGATTTATGCTAATATTGGGAAAGTGCCATGACAGAACTGAATGCCTTAATGACGATACATAACATAGAGCTAAACCAACATTCTACTGTGTAGGTATACTCACTGTTTTCCAATGTGAAGGAAGCGATAGGCAAGATTTATATGGTGATAAAAGAAATATATATTTGTTGGCACCTGTCTCTTGCATTATGCTTATGATACACTGGCTTGATACAGTATAACAAGATTTTGTAGTGGTGCTTATCAAAAAAGAAGGGTAAAGTGAAATAAAATATAAAATAAACAGACACAAATGTAATTCATCAGGATGGTGAGAACAGAATTTGGCCATATCACAAACATCTTTTGCTAATTCTGATAAAAGTTCACGCAAATGTGGATTAGGATTCAAGTAGGAAGTGATAAAAGTTTTGCTTTACTTTTCTTACAATTGTTGACAGCCATAATTTAGGAACAGAGGGGAAGATTGTGAGGTTTTCCTCCCCTCACCACAAGCAGCTGCGCCACTCCCTGAGCCTGGTTCTGCCGGAGGTTTCTTCTGTCCCACTGTTGCCAAAGCGCTTGCTCACAGGGGCTCATATGATTGTTGGGGTTTTCTCTGTCATATTATTATAGGGTCTAACTTACTATATAAAGTGCCTTGAGGTGCCTGTTGTTGTGATTCATTGCTGTATAAATAAAATTGAACTAAACTGAATTGAATTAAAATGTAGACTGTAACTCGACTGGCTGGCAGAGGCAGACAATTACAGCATGGTCATTTTGAAATGCTACTTGCTTGTATATACCATGGCTCACAGTGCTTTAAGCTAGGAGTAAGTGACCTGAAAATCATGTCTCAATTACATCAAACTGTCATGTATCATGTGGCTATTTCAGCTTTACTGTTTTAAATAATTTCTTCTTGGTATGCACTTTGGAAAGAAGTTCTTTGTATCTGGAAGAAGCATTGTGGGCTTTTTACATTGCATTCTTACAAGTTAATGGGTATAAAAATAAATCCCTGAATAACAACATATTGTTTTCAGTGGTGTTTGTTTGTCCTTTTGGGAGCAAGATCATCCAAAAACTATGAGGCTGAATTTTGTGAAACTTCATGAAACAGAAAATCCTCTTAAATTTTCCGTATCGCTTTCTTTACAATTGCAAGGACGTCTTTGATGGAGTGTCCTTCTAGGGTAAACTGTGGTTTTCAGAAATGCTAGGCCAAAGACAAGAAAAATAATCCTTCATATTTCAGTGTCCCAGCGTTAGCAGTGGCCTGGCAAAACATTTTGCAAAACATTGGGGTAAATGAAGACATCGCTGACACCGGGAACAGCTAAACAAATATTGTGGACAGCCGCACTGCTCCCCTACTGTCCTTCGCTATGCCACACAGCCAAAACCAGGTGAGATGACACCCCCGTATCTCTCTCACTGTTGGAATGTCAAGGGGTGCACTGTTGACCCAGACGGAGCTGCCACTCAGTCAGTGTGAGTGTGTATGTGGGATGGGGGGGTGGGATTTTTGCGGGGGTTTGGCAGGCTTTAGCCTCATGCTTCATAGGAACCGTCTGCTTTTCCTTGGTGGCAGAGGGACCCCAGCGGAGAAGGGACAGGTGCAGGGTCTGGCTCTTCGTTTGGTGTATCCACTGTCCCTATACTGTAACGTATTCTTTCTCACACACTGTATTGAAAACATTCCTTTTACTCATTCCACATTTACATCTACTCCTGACATGAAATCCTTCCTTTACTTACTCCTTCTTTTTTTACTGGATTTAACTTTGAAGAAATAAAAAGAATGAAGCAGCATCATAAAAATATAAAATAACTCAATCCCTTGCCATTTCTACTGTCTGCCTGCTTTTGTGCGACCTAGAGTACACAGAAAGCAAACAGTTCACCTCTATACTTTATACTTATTTGCAGCTCTAGGTTCAAATTCACCTTCTTCAAATCTATAATTAATTAATACTTTTTTCTGTTATTGCAGCTTTTGTAGGTTTTTGAAAAAATTTCTTTGGACATAGGCTCTGTTCAATTTATTTTCAATCCTTGTATCCTTGTAGTCTTGAGAATTTTCACTGAAATGTTTTTAATTTGGGTTGTTTTGTTAAGCCACTTAACAATGACATGAATCGTTCAAGTATAAGAAAGCCTCTAATTCATGGGATGGAAAAGTGATGAGTCTGCACATATCAAACAACTTGTCCTTTTGCAAAAACATATATTTGTTCTCCTCGCTTTAAGTCGAATCTCTGAAAAATACCAAAGATAACAAAATTTGGTGGTACAAAAGAGTATTTTTCCAACAACAAAGTGATTCCCTGAGAGCTGTTAGCCAAAAACTTACCTCAGTATGGTGTGCTGAGAAATGTGTCCTTAAATAAACAGAGAAAACTGGACGTGTGGAAGACAAAAGGAGAAGTGACAGGCCTACGAATAGTACCTGAAAGCCGTGTCCTTTGGAAATCGGAAAGAAAATTCACAAAAACCTGACACGGGACCTGAACGATGTATTTTCACTGGCCTTTAGGTTGATCCATCTACTGTTCAACAAAACCTCATCAGAGATGGTTTCAGTAGAAGGGTTCCTGCCAAGAAGCCATTCTAAAGGAAGTGAAACGGGGAGAAAAAACAGAGACATGCCAAATTACACATGAACTGGACTGAAAATCAATGACAACAGGTCTTATGGTCCCAAATTGTCAGCAGTTTGTACGGAGGAGGTCGGGCATGAGGTACAACAGTCCGCAGTCAACTGTTTAAAAAAAAAGATGCTGTACCATTTTGAAAGTATTTGATTGGTAATTAGCATGACAGTGATCCCAAACTGACTGCCATTACAGTAAAAGGAACATTGTGAGTCAACTGGCTTCTCCAGAGTCCAGAAATCAACATTATAGTGGGATCGTTAAGACAAAACATGGAACTTCTTTCAAGAAGCCTGGGCAACTATTCCTTAGGACTACTTAAAGAACTTACAAGAAAACTGGCCTAAAACGGTTCATGTTGTGTTAAAGAGTAAAGATGATCATAACATTTTTTTATTTTTGAGCTCATTAGAAATGTCTAAACTTTGCTTTTGCCTTATGTGCTATGTTTCCATGTATGTTTGCACACATATCAATAACTCATCTCACCTATTTCCCATTTTCTTTGAAAAATATAAAGAAACGAGGGGAGGCTCAAGACCTTTTGTGCAACGCTGTACAAGTAACCCATTTTTGTTCTGCCAAAACATTTTTGTTATTGTTCTTTAAAGAGTTCATACTTATTGTAATGGTCATTGAAGATTAAATAGTCATGCACTGGCTTTAAATGGATCCATTTTGATGTTTATATAGTTCGCAGAATTCAGGCAAATGTAAGATCACTTGTTTATCAGCCAACTCTAAGCACATACCAATAAATCAACAGGGAGGACAACATAAGGAGGACCTGGACAGATGAGATCTGCCAAACACAGGAAGAAGTAAGGGTTTTTTAATTGGTTACAGCTACTACATTTCAACATAAAGCAAAACATGTCTACTTCAGGTTAAAGCGTATTAAAAACTCATTACAATTACTCAAAACCTAAAGTGATGTCTTCCAGTTGCTTATTTCTTCTAGGCAACAGTTCCAAACACAAGTATATTCCTATTGTGATGACATTTAACAGAAACAGCCAGTTGCTTGATAAATGATGGATTGGTATATTATCCAAAATTGTTGATTAATTGTCTGATTAATCTATTAAACACAATTATTTTTTCAGTTGGTTTCATGCATTGAATTTCTGCCATTTTCTATAGTTGGTTTATAATTTCCAAGGCCCCGAGATACATAGCCTTGCCAGCTGTCATTCATGGCTTAATGACACTAGAGGCGTTTAAAGTCTAGGCTAGATTGCAAGATATGATAGGACAGTAAAAGACTTAATGGGGGGTAATCCTGTGGATAATTTCGGAAGCCAAGACAGAGCGCTGGTGCAGCGGGTGACACAAGCCTGAGACGCACGGGCACATATGTGTCTATCTCGTGCCATCTGCCATGCTGATCATTAGAAAGGATGTCACACTGAGTTGGGACTTGAAGATGCATGTGCCCCTCTTTGTACGTCTCCCCAACTCGGTTACCCCTTTGTTGTCTTCCGGACATAATTTCGTGGGTAGATATGAGATCGGAGGATTTGCAGGCGAGTTGATTATTTTTACTCAGCAAAGGAATCCCCTAAAGATGCCGGGGTTGTGTCGAAAGACCACAGGGCTTCCTCCCATGTGACTCGGCATGAAAGGTCAGATGATGCCCATCCCTGTGTATTGTCTCACACGCAACACACTTGCATATTTATTCAATTTTACACTTTGTTTTATTGAGCGTACCTTTGTCTCGTGGGTCATTTGCATCTCCATAGCGCAGTCGAGGCCCCTCGGTTGCCTCATTTAAGGATGTGCTCGCTTTTTAATACTTCTCTACATGTGTTCACTGAGCCAGCCTCCCTCTCAAAGCTGTAACACCACGCCCCAAATGTACATCTTAGATGTGCAACAGTCTGAATCTGTATCAAATTCTCAAAAGTTTATAGAGTGTCAAAAATTACTACAACACTTGCTCAGTAATGAGTTTAAATAACATATGGACCATGGTATATTTGCTTATCAGCAGTATCTTGACGATCAACAGGCTTGTGAATGTGTGCGCTTGTATTTGCATCTTCAGATACCAGAGATTCAATCTCTGACCTAAGGGATGGGGGCCTGCCTCAAGGGGCAAGCTTCAGCCTGGACTCCTAACAGCTTGAAAGATACATATCTAATCAATATACAGCTATATTTGCATAGGGGACAGAACCTATAGTGCAGAATGAGAGGGGTGAATGAGTCATATACTGGTTTGGCCAAACAGCAAATTGAGTCATTTTTTTGTCTTGAACCAATATTTTTCAAAAGCTATAATTCCTCTATATTTATATAAAAGGTACAATTCTTTAAGTCTTGTTTTTAGTGCATCAATTACGTTGGATAGCAAAGACATGAGGTCACTGGTAGAAGCCAAGAATGCTTCCTACTCCAGGTTATAAACAAACCAAGACAGTTGCTGGGAGATAGAAGGAAGGAAGGGGCTCAACAAGCTGCAGGACATGCTGAAAAAATCTTTATCTTCTGCCCCTTGTGACAAACTGGGTGACACCCTGACCACAGAGGTCTGATGTGAGACACAGAAAGGAAGCTGATGAAAGAGAACACCATCCACTAGATTGCTCTCTTCCCTTCAAAAAACACCTTGCACACATCCAATCACATTACCTTGTTATTGTCACATATATTGTGTATATGTGTGAAATGATCAACCAAAAAGCTGTAGGAAAGCTAAACACAAAATAATATATGTATAAAATAAAAGTATTTGGGCTCAGCTTGCTGTGCCATGTGTGATCTGTGATGTCAGTGGGCTTGTGTGACCCATAGAGACTTGCCTGAGTGGCGTTGCTCAGACCTTTGTCCAATAGAAGGTCAAGTGAGGAAACACAGTCGATGCTTTGTGTGTCAGTGGTTCAATCTGTCATGTCAAACCTGAGCTCCCACTTGATTTTTGATGGATATTGATGTTAAACAGGCCCAACATGAAGGCTTTCTACTCCTTTCTGTTAGCAGAACAAAAGGACAAAGGCAAAACAGAAAAGATAAAAAATAATACATTGTAATAAATGACTGGCTGAAAATAGATTTATGAATATATATGCTGCTTTTTTATTGCAGAAAACCCCCCAAATTGATTCACTTCAATGTGTAAAGATTAGAGCTGTATCTTTTTGTTGAATGTTTTTACTTTTCCCCCCACTCAAACCCTTACACAACCCATCCAGAATACCCTCAGTGGCTTTAGTAAGTTCTTTCTTTCACGCGCAGAGAAACACGATGAGGGCAAGGGAAAGAGCTCGTGTTTATTTTTTGAAGTGTCCCTTGATAAAGGTGCTAGAGTGTATGACAGGGTGCAAGAGAGAGATGGAGTGAGAAAACGAGGATGCAAAGAGAAATGGGGGAGAAGTAAACTACAAGCTGGTTGACAGCCCGGGGGGTTCTCCATCACTTTGCAGCCATGTATGGAGTTAGAAAGGAGCCGTGAAGTACTCTGTAGAGTAGCCCCGATGACAGGACCTGGGAGAGGTGTTGTCACCCCTTTAAGCACGCAGAGAAAAAGGCATTAGTGGCTGAAGGGGAAGAGTGGTGACAGTTCTCTCCAGGACAGGAGACAGAGCAGATAGGAGGTGATGGAAGCTTCTCCTTAAGGACTTCCTCAGGTGGGGGGTGTAGAGGTTAAGAGTCTTAGAAATTACAAGGAAATTACATATTACCAAGAAAAAAAGGCCTGGAGGAAGAAGATCTCTTTGGTAAAAGGATGCAATGTATCACTCCAACTGATAGGACAATGGATATTAAGTGGATTTATAAGAACACGAGAACAGTGAAAGGATGGTGGGAATATGTGATTTAGAAGGGGAGGAAAAGGAATAATGACACAAAGGTGATACAAAAGCAAAATAACACTGCAGTCCGATTAATAAAAAGAAGATGAGGCTAAAGAACAAGAAAAAAAGATGGAAGATACAAGGTGATGAAAAGCAACATGGACAATGAGCAGAAGGAAAAAGACAGGAAGAAGAAGTAAGTTCAAAAGAAATAAGGTTAAGGAAAAGAAGAATTGAGAAATGCGAACAATGAATAACAGAATATGACAAAAATGGAAAGGGCAAAGAAAGGAAGAGATTGGGATTGAGGGAAGTTGGCAGGAGAGGATGAAAAAGCACAAAGCAAAAGATGTAACGATAAAGGAGAGGAGGAAGAAATAAAAGCCCTAACACGATAGATCAAAGAACACGAGGAAAAGAAGAGCAGAAAGGGAAGAATGAATTATAAAACCCAGGGAAAAGAATATGATGAAGGAAGATGAACAGAAAACAGGAGAAACAACTATGAAAGGGGACGTGAAGAAAAAGGGCAAAATGGAAATGAAAGAAGGAAGAAGACAGCAAAAATACAGCCCAAAACTTGGAGATGATTGAACGTTCACTATTCAGTCTGTGGCCTATGGTGGTGGGAGATAAGGATAGCTAAAGGGACAAATTGAGGATATTGTCCCCCAGAACATCTTGGACAGGCCACTGCTGAGGTCAGGCCAGCATCAATCACTGAGAGTTGGCCACACAGATCTCATGCCTCTCTGGAGACCATTACAATGGGTTCACAATAGGCTGTGGTCAGCCTTGTCCTGGCCAGTGGAGCCAATGGGGGGTGGGGTGGGGTCGGAGTGTCTTGAATGGACAGTGGCCATCAGTGACCTACTCTTTATTGGTATGCAACAAAATGGACAGTGGTCAGTGATGTGGGGGGTTTTGGGAACAGATTTAGTATTGGAGATGATCTTGGTCATGATGGTTTGTTTCTCAATGAATGAAGGATTTTTATTTTAAACATTGTTGTATGTGTGTGGGAATTCTTTTTTTTTTTTTATCTATACAAGTGTCCAAGTGTACCTTCAACACCATAAACTGGCTGTTTTCCCCTTTGTTCATAAAATTACCATCATTTCACATCCTGTCTTAGAGAAGCTACACAGAATGAGATTAAACATTGAAACCCAGAAATGCACGATAGAATATCATGAAATGACTCATCATCAAAATATTTCTTCCTGTTTTTCCTTGAAAAACACTTAAAAACACTTAATTTGAAATAAAGAGTAGTCTTAATAAATGTTGCCTGTGATGAATCGTTTATGAAATGTTAGCACCTATCAAGCCATGTAGGTTTGTGCAGAATCAGTAAAAATACTCTAAAGTTCAAAAACCAGTTGACTTAGTATTTCACAATACTATCACTCCCTCGTTTGGTCGGTAACATAATATTATGATTGGTATTATACTGGAAACAGGAAACATTAAGTAACATTTTTAAATGCAGGGACTTTCTATTTGGATTCCATGTTTAAGCGATTGCATGTGAACACAAAAGATCCACTCAGCCCCACTGGATTTTCTCCCACACTATGTCCGTCACTCCTGATGGGAATACCAACCGATTTGCAAGTCATGCTATAATTCCTGCCGTTTCACCTTTCCAGTCTTCCAGCTCTCATAATGGATAAAACACCTGATGAACCCCCCTTCCTGATTCGTGCTCCCCTGGGGCTCAGAGATTTAAGTCCCGGCCCAGTGTTTCACTGTACCCTCTTTGTATTCTGTGAATTCCTTAAACAGTGTTTCCTGTTTTGTCAAACTTTAACATCCTCTGTATGTCATGCAGACAATGCTTTACATTTATTTATTTATTTTTAAATGCTTTTCCTCATGTTCTTGTTCCTCAGCCTTGTGTAAGTTACAAGTTAAGCAGATTTTAAGACATCTTAAGTCTAAAAAAGGAGTATTCACTATCACAGTGTAAAGGTGAATGAAAGTGCTGTGCAAAAATCTTGAGCCATCTCTCACGTATTCTAGGCTTGGACAGGCTTGGCTGCTTTTTCACTCATTTTCAGTCCAGTCCTTGCACCTGACCATTGTCAGAAAATGTTCTCCTTTCTTTTGTTTGCTAAACTACACAAGACTGACCTTTGAATCATTCAAACATAATAGGGCACCTAACTCAAGGGATGAATACGTTTTGTGTCTATGCATAACATATAACTTTGCAAAGAACCAATTTTGAAATCGCAGCTTTAGGCACTTTGTTACTAAAGATTCAAAGATGTTGTGAAAATGGTTGATTTCTTTTCTTATTTCTTTAGTTGAAAAAAACCCCCACCAAGAATAACACAGTTTGAGAGGCATAAAGTATTATTGCACCAACAAGATGATTCCCAAAGAGGTGTTAGCTGAAAAGTTGACAGATCTTGGCCTTAAGAAATAGAAAAAAAGAATACGGCAAAGATCTGACACAGGACCCAAGATGCATCTGGCTCTTCAGTTGATCCATTTATTGTTCACCAAAGCCTTATCAAAAATTGCCTCAGGGAAGAATAGCTGTCAAGAAGCTATTTTTAAGGAAGGGAAAGAGGGAGAAAAGGCTGCGGTATGCCATATTGCATAAGAACTGAACTGAAAGTCAATAACAACAGGTTTCATGGAGTGATAAATCCAAATTTGAAATGTTTGCCTTAAATGGTTTAACAAAGGAGGTCAGAAGTGAAGGATACCACGGAGTGTTTACAGTCATCTGGAAACATATGGTGGAGGCTCTGTCATGGTTTGGGGCTGCTATTCAGCTAAAAATCTTTCTATCCACATTACAATACCTTGACTCCAAACACAGTGCTATTGTGGTAAAAGTATACCAGGATAGAAAATCACGCAAATACTGTTAATCATGGATTGGCCTCCCCAGAGCCAGGACCTCGGGATTGATGCAATGTAGAATCATTTACACAGAAAATGGAACCAAAGACAGCCAGAATCCAAAGAAAGGCTTTGGAATGTACTTAAAGAACTTGGAGAACTATTCCTGACGACGACTTAAAGAACTCGGAGAGTCTCAGAGAGTTAAAGCAATGATGTAGGATAAAGGTGGTGACACCACTTTGTGATCTTCATGCTTTTTTGCCTTTTATGCTGTGTATAATTGCAGATTTCAGTATATCACTGCAATTATTTCTCATTTTAGTTGAAAAATATAAGGAAGTGAGGTGTAGCTCAAGACCTTTGCATGACATTGTCTTTAAACAAGTTATTTTCTTCACAATTTCTTTCTCTTGCTGGAAAGATGGCAAAACCTATGAGTTAAAAAGACCTTACGATGGCAACGTTGTGTTATTTGAATAATTTCTGGATTATCTTTAGTTTTCTTTCATTGCATTTATCATGGCTCATCTTTAGTTGCTTTCTCTGCTTTAGCTTTATCCGGTTCTTTTCTGCTATCTCCCCCTTGCAAGCATCATTGCAGTGGGGTGAAATATCTAATCTCATCTATTAGAGCAATCTGAAGCCAGAAGCAGGAAACCATCTCAAAATGTGGCCCATCTTCAAACATAGTCACTTTACAGTGTTTTCGGCAGCTAAAATCAGATCAGTCATTATATGTTAAGGCGACTTTCATGTGGCTCATTACTATCTGGCTGTGTGATGGATCACTAAGAGTTGCACAAAAAGTTATTTTATGGTGATTGGAATTAGCTACGCTGTGATTTTCCATATACAAATTACTTTGCCATTGCAGACGTTGGAATTAACTGGTCATTTCTGACTGCCTTTAGCTAAATTATCATGAGTAAGAAAAGAAAGAAAGGAAACCCCAAATATTTTTTTTTAACTTTTGCATGGTTCTGATTTTCCACCTCATTTAACATCTTGGAACTAATAGAGTAAGCAGTTCATGTTCAAGGGGGAATACATTTAGATTTATTTGAGTGTTGATAGACAGAACTTAATGCTAATCAGTTCCTTACTGAAGAGCTCATTGCTCTGTGGCTTTTAAGTTTTCTTCAAATCCGTTCATGAGCTTATTGTCGTATGAAAAAGGAAGAGTGCTGGTATTTAGCTTTAAGAGCTCAACTCTGACCCTTAACTTGTTCCCTTTGAGCTGATTGCATTAATGATGCCTTGCATTTTACTAATGCATTTTTCTCATCAGTAGAATATAATGCATGCTTCCAATTACTAGTCAGCCTCCAAACAGCTGTAAAATGCATCTGGATGAGAAAGCCATACACCTGTCAGGCTAAATTCCTAAATGTACTTGCTACTAGTGTAATTGGTTTTGTAGCTGCTAGAATACATCACATTATCTTCTTCTAGGCAAGAATGCAAAAATGCAGCTTTCAACCTTTTTAGAGTTCAGCATAAAATTAATTTAGTTCTTTATAAGTTGGCATTAGTGTCTAAATTGTGTTGAATTGTTACCAGCTGTAGACTCGACAATACCTAAGAATGAATACAAGCCTCGATGAAGAGGTGCTTCTGCTGGTATTTACACAAGATTAATTTGTTAAAACTAATTTCTTTCACATTTCTGACCTTCTAATAACAAGGAGGCTGACTGTGTGAGGTGATGGCACTCGATGTTGTGTATCTGTGTACACTCTGGTCATGGCTAGCGGTGCAGACTGTTCTAAATTGTCAGATCGCTTTACTCAAGTAGTATTATGACCTCTTCAGTGCAGCCTCAGAACTCCAACATGAAAGGTGTTTGAAGAAAATGTGACTGAACTGACCTCAAACCAAGGTAAGAATTCTGTGGTTGATCGCATGAGACAAAGTTGGCTTTGCTTTGTAACATTTCTTTAGGTCTTCGTATTATGTGGAGGGCCAAAAGTGCCAAAATTAAATAAGCAAATAGATCATGAAATAAGTAATTGAATGTGTCATAATTAATTAAAATGTAAAAAATAATTAAATACCTATTGACTTAAATATTTATCATTAATTTTTAGCTGAGAATGTAGTGGCACAGTCTTGATGTGTCAAAATACAACCTATTTGCAAAAGTGCTCCAGTGTTTTTAGAGATTTCAGGTCTCATTAGCCAGCTTGTCTTACCAGCTATCAGCTGACCGGGCAGTTGGAGCTCATGATACCTGCCAAGAACAGCCTCCTCCTGGTATGCTGATTTCAAAACTCTCAGTGGAGGGTGAAACACTGTATTTTTGACACATCAAGACTGTGCCACTATATGTATATAACAGCAGCAACAACTACTAACTGATGGTCATCCAGGAAGTGACAAAGTTGTTGCTTCAGTCACTTCAGTTTAACTCAGGACCCATCCACTGTTTGAAGTCACCTACTGTCATTGACTTTCATGGTAACAACTTTGCTGAAAATCACTTCCCTTTATGTCCCTTTAGTCTAAGCACATGGTAATATTTTTTTAACTATAAGACCATTTATCCAAGAGGAATATTATCAAACACCCTATCACCTGCTTAGCATTAAAATGAGCTTGCCACTGTGAAAGTAGCCATAGCCATATCAAGGTTGATGTCTTCATGCCTTGAGGTGACTGTTGTTGTGATTTGGCGCTATATAAATAAAATTGAATTGAATTGAATTAAATGTTACACAAAAAATGAGCAAGATGTATCCACAGAACATTTGAGTATCACCATCAGTTAAATACTAATGATTACCATCCTTGTTTTGAAGGTTCTGATGAGTGTGTGAAATGTATCCTTATACCATCCTTTACTTTGATGCATCATTGCCTCATCTGCATTCAGACCTGTCAGTGAAATTTGTTGGCTTCTCTGTAAATTTCCATGCAAAGTTTGAAGTTGAAGAGAAAGTGAGGCTCGCTGAAATATTTATATAGAGCATGCTGTTACTTCTGCATGAGCGGACCCTTCAAGATGAGTTGCAGTTAATTTGAGCAGAAAATACATTGCCTATTAATATGTGTATACTATGAATATTTAAATGCTTCTCTCAGTTGTGTCTGACACTGGGGGCAGGTGATGTAAGCCTAACATGGAGTAGGAAGCTCTTTTCTCTCTGTCTGCGTAAGGAGTTTCTCATTTGAACTTCTTTGACATTTAGGCTAAAAGAAGCACGCTGAGTATCTGCTAAGCCAAAACCTGTACGTCATTTTGTTGGCAGAAAGCATTTGAGGAGGCTAATGTAAGGCATACCAGCAGAGTGGGCCTAGGGCCCTTCCAAATGAGATTAGAGAACCTCGCATATGGCTGCTAATCCTCTTGATTTAAGGGCCAGTTAAAGCATTTCCCATTAACATGTTTCCCGTTCCTTTTAGATAAAGCTGTTTTTATGTTATTATTCACTGGAGGCAAGTCAATTTCATTAATTAAAGTAGGCCTGGTTCTTACACTTTGCCTCTCATGTATTCCCTTTATCAAATCAAACAAAAGCAAACAAGAGGCAACTGCAGAAAGTATCGCCTTTAATAAGATTGCAGATGATAGTATACACATACATATATACACTTGTCCAAGATTAGCATACTGCAATAAATCCTGTCCCTGATTGTGTTGATACATCTCATGAAACAGTCACATAATCATTAAATATGCATAAATTATTTCTAACTAAAAATAGGACATTTTAAACTGACATGTTCAAATTTTCTGGGAGACACTGGCACTCCAAGAGGAAAAACATGTGCAAGCACAGTGAAAACACCTCCGCACAGAATGGCCCAGCCCACTTTGAAACCCAACAGTATACTGCTGTAAAGCAGGACTGCTAACCACTGAGCCACCGTGCTGCTATATATGGTGTTTGACAATTGTTAGTTTTAAAGCAAAATAAATAAACAAACTCACCTACATCATTTCGTGTGAATGCAGCACTTTAGTATTTGTGTTCCTCACATAAAATGACCATTACTGATAATGATAAGTAACAAATCATAGACTATTTTCTAGCTTTAATGTACATTCTCACACATTATTTAATAGGAATTTACTTTTTTGCAGCTTTCTTAAGTGTCCAGCATCCTTATTTAAACTTAATAGGTTTGTTTTTCTAACTTCCAACATTAGTTCATTGATCCCTGTTGGCGAATCATGAGACACAAACAGAGGGAAGAGGAAGGAAAAAACAGAGAAACTTCCAAACTGACCAAAAAAACAAAACAATAAAAAGAGTGGGGTGTAACAGAACATATCCAGCTCATTGGTCAGGCGTTTCCTGACAGGCAGCTGTGTGATGAGCAGCTGGTTAGGCCTGCGCACTGACACTGATCACAACCTGGCTACAGGCAAGTATTTCCTGTCACAAGCTGAGATTACTGAAAGGTGGACAGCCATCTGGCCAGGCCTGCAGGCACCTATGGGCTTACTGGACCAAAATATACTTATTTACTCACTCCAGAGAACATAATGGCAACTTCAACTTGTTTTATTTTTGCCTAGCAACAGACTCCTAACAAATCATTAGATATTTTTTTTACTTTAACCTGCAAATTTAACCTGCACTGGTGTTTTATCCTTGGATCATTTACACTCAAATTAAAATAAGCATACTTGCCTGTATACAGATCAAAAATGGCCAGAGGCTCAAAATGTGTTTCAAATAAACAATTCCATTTTTATATTAATGAAGATTAACATAATGAGACATCTTCTGAAATAATAACCAGAGCACGTTATCTGTAATTATCAGTGTTCTCCCTCTTTTGATTATTCAATTATTTAATGTGAACAAAGAATATGGATAACGAAACTCACTGAGGGTAAACAGGTTCAAATGCCAACCTGCCAGCACATGTAGGAAGTAACACGGTGCAGATGGAAAAGCAGAGGGACACTGGCTAATCTTTGCCCCCCGCACATTTAGCCATGTAGTGCAATCTGTGAGCCAACAGCTACAGAATTAAATGGAACACTACAAGCTCTTTTTAATGTTAAATCTGTATCAGTAATCCTCTCACATTCCTTCTGCTGTTGGATAAGTGGAAATGGGTATGCTTTCTTTGTTTTTGAAGTTTTCCTTTTTCACATTTTGAAAACAGTTTGATTTCAGAAAATAAGCATAAACTCAGTATCATTTAAACTTACTTTGCATTTTAAGAGTTATGTAAGGTAGCAACACAGACTTTTTTGATCCACCTAATCTTCCCAGACTGTCCTTTTATGAACTCCTCAAAGTCTTTGCTCTTCCCAGTCCCTGAACTTTAAATCCTGGCATTGAGATAAACCTTTGAGGAAGTTTGGCTTTCTTGCACAGAACCTTTTGACCACTGATTAGCATTAGTAAGTCTTCCTTTTCAGCACATTTCCCCTTCCTTCTTGTTCTACTGAGTCACGAGCAAACTTTGTCATTCTCCCATCTTAATCCTCCCCCTCCTTCTCTTGCATCATTTCAGACTCAATGGAGGAAACAATCGTCATTGCCTTCTCTTGGTGATTACAGCATGTCTCTGTCTCCTGTCTGGCTGTCTCCTCCTTTCGACCCTTCTTACCCATCTTCTTACCCCCACAGCCCAAGACTCTTACCTCAGCTCTCCTGGCTGGCCTTATTAGACCCCTGCTGGAGCAGGGGTGTGGGTTTAATGGGTCACTTTAATTGTGGGCTATCCAGTCTTATTGATGTGGAGAAACTATGTTATGGAAAGTTCAGAGCAGATTTTGTTAGTTTGTTTAAAAAAAAATCACAGCTTTATGATATACAAAATTATAAGGTGGTGGTAGCAGTAGTATTTACAATGAAACTTCTGAAGACAGAGGGGTGTTTTGACTGAACAAATAGTTTGTTCAAGAAGTCTCCACACTGACCAAGAAACACCTTTTAGTTCAGTGCAATAACATCTGCCGAGTTAGAGATACAGGATGGAAATATTGAGCCAACATTGCTAGAAAGGAGCAGGGGAACTGAACTAGATGATACCCAGCCACCTGCAGTGACAGATGCAGTGGATGAAGATTGTGGACAAACTCAGGGTAGACACCCAACCAAGAGCACGACTCCCCCAACTCAGCGAGTCCCATCGATGTGAACACTGCCCTTTGCACCATCCCTCGAACCAGTGTAACTGAAGTGGCTGAGCTTATATACCCCACTGCCACAGTAATCCTAGAAGCACTTGGATCAAGGATGCAAGTAGAGGAAACCTCCCCATGGACAATAAGACTGGAAGCCAAAATCAGAGAGAATGTTAGTCAGGTAACTGAGTTGGAGAAGAGTGTCATGAGAGACAGGTACTGGATGAAAAAGAGGTACAGGCTGATGTACATAACCGAGGCTCTAGAAACTAATTTTAATTTTAATCTGCCTGACATTTATTAGATGTCTCCTCGGACTGTTTGCTATGTGTGTTAAACTAAAAATATGTTTTTTTCTGATTTAAAGTTTAGCAATCCTTAGAGATATTTTTTTTAAATATCTGTCTCCATCTCTCTCTCTCTCTCTAGATAGATAGATAGATAGATAGATAGATAGATAATCGAGAGATCGATTTTAATACATAAGGCCTGTGGTAAACTTTTTCCTAGTTTTTTGAGCTTAAATTTGTGAAGTTGTGTACTGCTGCACATGTGAATCAGAAGAATTTTGAGCTCCCAGAAGAAAGATGGCCATTAATTCTGTTTGGTATCATTAGGCCATGTAGGATGATTGCCCCTCTTTTGCCTTAGGGAATTATCGTCACCGGTAAAAGGGCTAGTTATGGGAATCTGGGGAATCCCAGAGATTGTTTTTGGTATGAAGGGGATTCTGAGAGCTTCTATAGGTACTGTAAAGCACCACACCTGGCAATACAAGTTAGACAGAAGTGCCATAGATAATGCAGCTGGTAGGAGTATGATAAAATAAGTGAGTTTACAATGTGAATGTAAAACAAAACAAAAAAATCTAAAACAGCCATTTGTGCTTCTAAACTTTAGTTCTGGATTTTGCATACAAGGGGATGTAAATCTGTGTCACATTGCCTTGCGTATATATTTCCACAAGTTAATCAGAAAATGAATTGCATGAACAGCTCCCTGCAGACCTGTTAAAACCCTCAGTGTGACCATTAATCAAATTAGCAGGGCTGGTGTCTGATTTGATAAAGTGTGTTCACCCTTTTCTGGGGAGCAATTACCTTCACATGTTACATGATGTAATTTCATCAGCCTTTCAAAACAGTTCTCTTTGTTTGGTCTTTCCAAGTGAACTGGATGAAAGTTGGCATGTCGTAAAGGCCTGACACAAGATGAATGTTTCAGTTTCAAAACATCTGCTTCATTTTCATCAGCCGTTGAATCACATCCATCACGCATCATAAGCATGTTATTGGCTCATCCTAAGGGAAATTCCTTCTATTCAAGGGAAACTGCAGAGTACTTTCAGGTGAACGAGGAAATCATTCATCTGTACCTTTATTCCTGATTACCTAATTAGTTTTTCAAACTTGTGGAGCCAACTTTATCAGTGTAATTACAATGTGCTAACTTAAATTATTATTATTATTATTATTATTATTATTATTATTATCATTTTTTACTCAATCCATAGTCTTTGAATCTTTTCTTATTCATATTTCTTTATTTTTTGCAAACATATTTTAATTATATTTTAAATGTTTGATTTACAATATTTAAGTTGTTTTGGATCAGACAAAACTCAGCGGATATAAAAAAAAATGTGTAAAAAATAAGCTGTGATCATTCAACTATGTTGTGTTTTAACTTCGATTATTGATTAATTTGATTATTCGATTGTGTGTGTTTGTGGGGTTTTTTTATTATCTGCTTGGTGGATAATTAAGGTTTAGGCCTCAGTCACACAGGCATAGGCCTAGTGACCACCTGGTAACCACTTGTTTCTAGGGAAAAGTATGTATTCTCCAGCCAGTTGCACGGTGGTTGTTAGTTGTCACCAGTTTTAACTCATCACAAAAAATGTGCTGCACCAAAAACCTTGTAATTGTGTTTCAGATTGCCATAGCCACTCGAATAGTTTGCATGGATGATGCTACTGTTTGGTGAGGTAAACCCTTATCTTCCCCGCAAACTACAGGCTGACTGAAGCAACCTGCCTAGCGACAAGAGCAATCACAACAAGCTTTTTTGGGAGCACCAACTTACTTGTGACCAGTTTCTCCCAGTGACAACCTTCAGCAACCACTTTCCAAATGGCTGGTTGATATGCATTTTTCCCTGGCAACTGTTAGTTGGCAGGGGGTCATCAACTGGTCTCCAGGCCCGTGTGACTGGTGCCTTGGCTGGCAACGTGTCACATGGACTGCAACTTAACTCTTCAGGGTTGCTATTTCAGTGTTAATTAAAGCAGGGTTTGTGTAACGAGTCAGTACGTAACTTTCTAGAAGTACTACATAATTAAAGTAATGTAAATTCAGAGTAAACAGCTTCTTTTACTTAATTTTTTTAAAGGCGATGAGCTTGGACATCTTTTTAAAACAGTAACGGCTAGTTGCATTTTATAAAAATTCATATTGGGAAACAAAGAACAGGAATTTTCTTTCCATACACCTACTTGACTTTGTGTGTTCCCACAACAAACATTACTGCATTCATCTTGTAAAGGCTTTTGTGTAAATCCACCAAGTTTCCCGGTTTTACATCAGTCTTTATGGATTATTTAGTGAGTTGCCTGCATCTAATTTAGGCCTGCTTTAGAACGTGATCAATGTACTCATTAGGCAATTGAGCATGTCCACAAGTCCTCCAGCTGAGGCTGAGTGAAACATTTTCCTGGGCAGCTGTGCCTGCATTGTTATGGTGCTGGTCTTCATTCCACTGTCTTATTCTTTAATCCTCATAGTCTCAAGTTCGTTCTTCCCAAAACTATTTTGGACTTACTGCCACTTTTTGATGACCGAACATTAAAAGATGGGCTTACTGTTTTTTGTTTTGTTCTCATAGAAAGTATTTCCCTACTAAACCCTGGTAGTGAGCATGAAGAGCAAAGTATTTTTGTTTGTCACAGTGGGACTCGGGGGTCTATCCATCACCCCTGTCAGTGGCCAAACTGCAACCTCGCATGAGTTACCACAGACACATCTGCAGAAAATACGCCATGAAATTGTGTGGCTCCTTCACCAGTGGGACCATCTGCCCCCCTCCCACCTTCAGCCTTCTTTCCTGCAGTCCACTGGGGCTCTATGACAGTGGGATGGCTTTGCTCAGCTTTTTGCTTCAATTTGGTTGCTTATATTATTACTGCCAACTAGTTTAAACACACACCTGGCTACAGTCCATGTCCATTACATGGCTGTGGGTCTCTGAAAGATACATTAGTGGGATTTCTTTTCTTTTGTTTAAAGAAGGACTTAAGTTAATGTGGAAGTTATTCAAACAGAATTCTACATTTTCTTACACCCATCTTTAGGTGATTCTACTGTGGTTGATTCTTTGTGCAATCATGTTTTTTGGCATTAACTGTGTGGGTAAACTGAATGATGTAAACAAATGGGCAGTGACTCATAAAAGTTAGGCTTTCTGTCAAATTGCTGAATTAACATAAAACAGATCTAATTTTACTCATTGAATTACTAATTAATACATTTTCTTAACAAAGTGTAGTTTAGTTTAAATACTAAACTTTTAAGTAGTTTAGTTTACTTACGAAGAAGAATTTTGCTACTCAAAGGTAAATTAGATTGTAAAAGAAAAGGTGTAGTCTTCATTCTCTACTACCCATTTGGTGCAGTGGCTAGCACCATTACGTCACAACAAGAAGGTGCCAGGTTCCACTCCACCATCTGGCCAGAGCCTTTCCGTATGGCATTTACATGTTTTCCCTGTATCTAATTGGGTTCTTTCCAGATATTCGGCTTCCTTCCACAGTCCAAAGACATGTAGTTAGTGGAGTTAGGTTAAGTGGTCATTCTAAGAGTGAATGCGAGTGTGAGTGGTTGCCGGTCTCTGTGTTACCCGTGCAACAGACCGGCAACTTGTCCAGGTTGTAGCCTGCCTCTTGCTCTGTCACATTTGATCATTGGTATGCATTATGTGCTTATTTCTGCTGATGTTAAAAAAACGTTCCGCAAAAAGTCCTGCACACTTTAAACGTGTCACTCTTTATTATGTATCGTTTAGGATTTTTGGAGGTCATGCACATATCAGCTATGTTATTGATTCTCACTGAAAATAGAAAGGGCAGGCATCATTATCTTACCAGTAGGAGCAAACCAGCAACAACACTTCAAAAAGTGGAAAGCAGTGACTCACACCTTACATGCTTTTCAAACATGTTGGAAAAAAAATGTCCAAATATTGGACCGCCTCCCGCTTTTTTCCTTCTGGCATCCCCATTGTAATCAACCTGCCTGCATGAGGACGGCACCAGAGGAGAGGCTTTTCAGCCACTGACTGAGATCACAGCACCCAACTCTGTGTGTATGTGGCAGGGATATTCGTGTTTGCCAGAGACAATTCATTGGTTGGGAGCAAAAAAACCTCCAAAAATGCTAAAGAAATAGAAATGTCTGAGGCATTTCTCACTGTCGTGTCTAGTCCTAGGAGACCATCTGAGATGATCATCCGTTTGGTCTCATTTTGCTTCTGGAACCAGCCACTCCATCCCCAGTGTCCTCTCTTGCTGGTGGCTATAGGCTCAGGTTGTCTCACCTCCTCGCCCCTTTTTTCACTCCCCATGCATTTATAAGTCACATGACATTAACCTTTGTCAGCTTTCTTGCATAGTTTGTGCGTGATTTTTTTTTTCCGTCTCACTCCAGTCGTGGCTCTCCCTTACTGGTTCTGCTGGAGGACTACTCCTGTCAAACGGGAGTACTTACTCCCCACTGATTACTCATGCAGGATCTTATGACACTTGGGCTTCTCTCTGTGTGTTTTAATCTTAAAGTACACATCTGAAGTTATCTGTCGTTGTAAACTAGTGCCTTATAGATTGTGATTGACAAGGGTTTAGAATCATACCCTGTATTGTCAGCTATACTCACAATACTAAGCTACAACATCTTCCTATGTTGGATCAAGATCAGACTGGACACTGCAGTCACATACTCTATTTTGCTGGATAGCATGTGAACTTAAGTAGAAATTGCAACAGCACAATACAGAGACATTTTTGACATACTGTAATGTCAGATCGCTTATTTCTTCATATTCTGTTTCTAATTGTAGATAAATAAACGTCTACGCATCATACAATTTGTTTTAAAAAAGACACTTGTTTTTTTTCCTCTCCCTACACAGAAAGCGTTTGTATTTTTCACGGTGGTACACATTCCTTTTTTCATCTGGTTTTCAGCATTTTTGTGTCTTTTTCCAGGAACCCTTCATTTACCCGTTTGTGTAGTTAAGTTTATTTGATTGTTATGGTGTGACAAGTTGTGGTTTGGTCTCATTTGTGATTTCCTCTAACAGCCTTATGTGGTGCAGCTGTAGCCATTTCACCATCACTTTTGTAAAAATGTGACTTTTACTTGGAAAAAAATCTGCATTTTTAACCTTTTGACTCTGTCAGACCTTATTAGATATTCACATGGCCTAATCTGTCTTCGGTCCTTATGGAAGACAGATTCTCTGCATGTGCTGGGTGCCCATCTTTGTCTTGGCAAAAGTGCAGCGCTACTGCGAATAATTGATGTCCTAATAGTGGAGTTATTGAATAATGGTCCCAGGTAATGAATTTAACACATTTGGTCTGAGACATCCCTCTTAGACAATTATTATCTGCTCAAAGATCCTGAGGCCAGAGTTGCCAATTACATGCCACACAACTCTCCAAACCAACGACAGAAAAAAGAAAGAAAAAAAAATGAAACAACTGCCAGCCGTTTTTACTGCCTGTCTCAAAGGACAAGCACCATGTCCATCTTTATGCATGTGTGACAGAAAGATGGGAGGGGCAAGAAAGAGCGATTGAAATGAAACAATCTGCCCCTTATGTCAAATCAGATTGGAACATTCTTGCCATTTCACACCGTCTAGCCTATATTATTTGGAGGACTTACGAAAGGCAATCCAGTGTAGCTGCAGGCACTGCATGTGGAGAATGCAATCGTTGTGATGCGAACTCAACCTTAACCAAGCCAATGACTGAATTCCCCAATGCCTCTATATGTGAATGTTACGAGCATGCTTGCCCTTATTCTTAACAAGGTTAGGCATTTTTATTATTCCGTCTTAAACAGTCTGTGTTTTAGCTGGAACTGGAGAGATCTCCAGGGCACACACCTCCCCTGCTCAGGTGTCTCTCCTTTGGGGGTTTTGGCTCCCCCCCCCCCATCGATGGTTTGGTCCTTGCTGGAACGTGGAGTGGTATTTGCGGTTTTGTAACAGGATCAAAAGTCACGGGCCAACCAAAACAAAGGGAAAAACCCTAATCCAAATTTACTGTCTGAGCAGATAATTCAAATTCTCATTTCTTTCAAGCATTTTTTGATGTTTTTTTCCCCCGTATCAGTTAACTACTGTGTCAGAGAACTATGCGGTGCGATTTATCAGGGGGCGGGAGTTGGCGTGCTTTTATTTTGATCATATCAGGGGAAATTGGGTGCGTATGCTGATATACGTGATATTGATAATTTAATTAAATTTATAACCTCTTGTTTGAAAGACATTGTGGGGAAAAAACCCCAGTAAAACATCACAGTATATTAACGTTTGCAAATGTAGTGCAAATGGGGTAAAGCTGAGTATATATGTTGAGACCAGATTGGATTTTTTGAAGAAAATAGGTCTTGATAGTGCATTGATCTTGGTGGATTAGCTCAGTTTTAATTTATCTGCATTAATGAGTTCTACACAAAGTGTTGAGATTTCCTTCATAGATCGCTGTCAGTCCCACATTTTTTCTGAACACCTGCCGAAACACAAATACAACCCACACACAGACTGCCCCCACCCGTTACGAGTCGGTGCCTTTGAACTCCAAACGCACATAGATTCGTCACAGCTGAGGTTGTTTTCGGCCTCCTCCCCCCTGCGCCTTCCACAGTGCAGCTGAGGTAACTGCATTCCACTTGTTGCCACATTTCCTGTCTGCACCTGTCAGTCAAAATCCCTGAAGTGTCACATTGTGCGCAGCCCGGCCTTCACATTAACACCACCCCCTCTCGCCACCCTTCATATGATTCTGATATACCTTCACCGTAACCTCAATGTGGAACCTGAAAGACTCACACATGTGAGGAGGTCAGATATTTTGTAACACACTCTCTGATAACCCGTCATGTTTTCTGTGCTTTCTTTTGGGAAGTCCAAAGTGATAGATGAATAAAAACATGCATTAAAAGGATGGAAAAGGCAGGGGTTGATTCCCGAGTGATTTCATTCTCTTGAGCTCTGTCCCAGTACAATAATGTGGTTGTTTTTTCATTGGTTACTGTGCTTTGATGCTACCCTGCAGGCTTGTCCTAAAAATTCCATTGAATGCAAATGAAAAGTGTTTTTTTCTTTTCTGCCTTTTTTCATTTTTCATTTTTCCTTTTTTGTTGTAGCACAAAAACACAAACCATAAAAATGTCATTTTACCTCCAGTTGTTTATAAGTCTTTTTTTTTTTTTAAAAAAAAGGTCATTGGTTAGACGCATGTAAAGAGCCTGGCAGCACTTGTAGTAAACAAACAACAGAGCCTGAATGGGTATGGAGATAGGGTGGGAAAAACAGCCAAAACGTTCATTTGTTTGAAACTCACTCCTTTATAAGTATAACTGTCTTAAGTAATTCTTTTGAACTTGGCAGGGAGTTTAAGTTGTTCAAGCTTTACAATGAAAATACTGAAAATGTATGTTTTTTATTGCACTCACATGTCATTCCAAGCGTGTATGTATGTTACTAAGTAAATCAAACCAAATGAACTGAATATATATTTATAGCTTGTATGTACAGTAAGAACAGAAAGTTTGTTTGATACACATTGCCAACCTTGAAATATGCAAACCAGAAGGCCACTTCACTATGATCTATTATGTCTCCTGAGCTGTTTCTCAGGTTTATGTGGTTTCGATAAACCGCAGAGTGAAAACATGATTGGCAGCAAAGTAAACGCAGGTTGAAACAGCAGTGGATTGCTTTCTGCCTGACTTTACATTATGTTTAGTAGCACATTGCAAGTATTCAGCTGCACGGGCACAGAGAGTTGTGTAGTGGTCATTTTTGCCTGCTTGCATGTGAGGTTTTGTGTCCCCCATATGCCTCGTGGAGCATATGAAGACAGATGGTGTTAATTTTGGGTATGTCATCCAGAAATACATGAATGATATTCCCTAAATAATCACATTAATACCAATTTCAAGATATTCTGACTTTCCAAGAGGCACGCGATCAGCTCTTTGCCTCGTATTTGTGCTCTGTTTCAAATAATGGGTATTGCAGAATGTGAAAACCATGCAACAAATGATGAGAGTGGAAAAGCAGGCAGCTGTGGCCCAACAGGTAGGCTGAGTCATCACCTAATTGGCAGGTTGATGTTTTGATCCTAAACCCCTTGAGTCAGCTAAAGTGTCTTTCAGTGCCCCAAATGTGTCGGTGATAAGTCTGTGTGATAGTTAACATGTGGTATTGATGGCCTCTACAGTGAAAGCATAGTATGAATTTGTGCATATAATGGTGAATGTTAATTTCAGAGTAAAGCACTTTGACAAGGCTGTTTAAATTTCAATTTATCCTTTAACATTCAATTCAATTCTATTTACACAGCAACAAATCACAGCAACAGTCGCCTCAAGGCACCTTACATTGTAAGGTAAACCCTACAATAATACATACAGAGAAAAACCCAACAGTCATATGACCCCCTATGAGCACCCACTTTGGCGACAGTGGGAAGGAAAAAGTCCCTTTTAACAGGAAGAAGCCTCTGGCAGAACCAGGCTCAGGGAGGGACGGCCATCTACTGTGACCAGTTGGGGTGACATTCACAAACCTAATCATTTCTAGTTCTCATAATGGAAAATAAATGAGTTAAATACCTGAAAATGTTATTTAGACTACATTTAGTTTTGGCAAATATTACCTAGATTTACTCGATCCAGGGATAGCTCAGTAGGTAGAGTGGTGGCCCCATGATTGGAAGGTCAGGGGTTCGATTTCCCTGAACAGCTACCCTGAGGTACCCCTGAGCAAGGTACCGTCCCTGCACACCGCTCTCCGGGCGCCCAATGGCTGCCCACTGCTTCACTGAGTGAATGGGTTAAATGCAGAGAGGAATTTCCCCACGGGGATCAATAAAAGTATGATTCTTTCTTCTTTTTACATGTAAGAATCTGCTTATTTTCTTGGTTTTTCTGCAGCTGATCACTGATCTCTGCTATGTTTTGGACTTTTGATCAGACAAAAGTAGAAATTATTAAAGGTATCAGTCATATTTGTAATGTAATTAACAAAACAATTTAGTATTTATTATAGAAAAGCACAAAACAAAGCAGCATAAAAATGTTTACACATGTCTAATACACTTTGTCTTCTAGAATGACATCGGTGATGATTTTCATTATAACGCACTTTTGAGTCATGACTTTTTTCTTTATTGCTTTGCAATAAGCAGGTATTTTCACACAGTGCACACACAAGCGCATGCACATTTGCAGTGTAATAAAAAAAATTAGAATAAAAATTTTTAGTACGGTTGCTGCCAAAGTTTGGAAACTCTATTTCACTGATGTGCTTGGATCTGTTTTATATTAAAACTTTCTTAGAGAGGGAGAGCTCGTGTATCATTCAGGAAACCCAAAACATACATTTCATATTTTATGAATTTGCGCCCCATGGTTACCTTTGTCGATCTGCTGAGTCGACAACAGTGCAAAAACATCTCATGCCCTAAAGACTAACAATTGGTTATGATCACTAATGAACCTTTTTCATTCCTAATCATAAATAGTCACTCCAGGGGACCAATCGGTGATACCTCATGTGTAAACATTCACTATACAGTAAAATCTGATATTCAGCACATTATCTGATTAGGGCTAAGCTTGCAGGAAAGAAATTCTGTAGAATTAAAGAAGACAGAGAAGTAGCCCAAAAGCAAAAGTAAGACCGTTTCAACCTGGAAGTGAGCTTTGCTGACTTTGCAGCCAAAGTGAAATTGCTACACCTTCATCTACTTCTGAGGAGCACTGGTTTTCCTTTTGTTGTTGCTACGCCAAACATCGCTGTGTGTTTTCAGGTTTCAAGTCAAAGTGCAATTATCCATTTCACTCACTTGCAAGGATCCAGGAAATGTGCAAAGACAGTAGTGTGCAACAGAAACTGGACTTGCTCAAAGGACTGAATAGGGTGTTGTTTTGATGTACAGTCATGTAAAAAAAAAAAAGTCTTCACAACAAGTAATTGTTTTATCAGTCTCTCACACCATTGTGGAGGAATTTTGGCTTGCTCTTCTTAATGACATTGCTCTAAATCATTGAAGTCTGCAAGCATTTGTTCATGTACAGCTCTTTTAAGTTCATGCCACAGTAATTCAATCATGTTAAGGCCTGGACTTTGACCTTTGGAACAACTTGATTATTTTCCTTTTGAGCCATTCTGTTGCATATTTGAAGGTGTGTTTGGGATCATTGTCCAGTTGCATGACCCAGTTTGCACCAAGCTTTATCTGTCAGACAAAGACCCTCATATTTGACTCTAAAATACTTTGGTATAGAAAGGAGTTTGTGGTCAACTCAATGACTGCAAGGTGCCCAGGTCCCGTGGTTTCAAATCAAACCCAAATCATCATCCCTCCACCACTGCTCTTGACATTTGGTATGAGGTGTTTGTGCTGATGTGCTATGTTTGGTTTTTACCAAACGTGGCACTGTGTATTCTGGCCAGACTTTGGTCTTCTGTTGCAGAATCTTGTGGTTTGTTCAGAAGCAGCTTTACAACCCTAAGCCATGCTGCTATATTATTTTCAGAGACAAGATGTTTTCGCCTGGCAACCATTCCAAATAAGCCATACAGTGGGGTTTTTTGGTTTTGTTTTGTTTTCCACTGAATATTGCTATGACCTTTGTAATTTATCATGCTAACTGAGGACTGTAAAGTTTGAACTGTAGTTCTTGTTTGTCTATCCATCCATTCAGTCATCATCCATTTTCCCTTTCAGTGCTGGAACCAGTGAAGTTCCATTCACATTTATTGTGTGGAGAAATGGAGAAAATTAAAATAAAATTGTCAGTAAATAACAAACAAACAAATGAACTATAATAACAATAGCTTAATTATTAGCAGTGCTGAAAACAGACAAAGAGTAAGTGTTGAGCATTCATGGCTTGCCAGGCAACTTTAACTTATCACTAATATCCGCTTCATGTTTGGTGATGACCCACAGCTGCCAAGTGCAGATAGTGATGGAAGGGAAAGAGGCAAGGAGCCTAGAGGATAGAGACTGAGGGCTGTGGTCTGGTTGCCATAATACTGACATGCCTTACAGGGATGCCCACCTGGCTAGCCTCGGCTCCTTCTCTGTACCTCTGGGTGAAGGGGAGATAAGCCCTGAGAGGCAGTCTTTATCCTCTCCAGAGCCCTTAGGCCCTGAGAGTTTCAGAGCTTCCTGGAAGGAGGCAGAGGTTCTTATCGGCCTGATAAGCCCAAACAGGAGCCAATTGCTCCAGGACCTAAATGAACATTAGAAGAGAGAAGGTCAACGGGACTAAGAAGGCTTGTGTGATCAGGCTTGTCAGAAAGTGCATATGTTGAAAAGACAGGAGGAATTATCAGAGGAGGATAGTTATTTTATGTAAAACACAAACTTAAAAAGTCACATTAAGCTGGAGGTCATGTAGCAACTCAACTGAAAAGGATAACTGTAGCTATATCCATCTTTATACTTACCCTTCATTTGAATGCCAGCTACATACCTGCAAAATCTGTGACTCTATCTGGGATGATCACAGCTCTATTGCACTGAGGAATTCTTGACATTTAATAATCCCACAGTGGTCAAAAGTACCCCAAATATTCCAAATATCAGTGTTCCCAGAACTATATATATATTAAAAGTGACTTCTTTATTTAACGTTTATTTTTCCTGGCACAAAAGGGAGAATAACAAACCCAAAATGGGTACATTTTGGCATTCTGGATGGCTTCTCTTTAAAAAAAATGGTGAAAATTCTTAGAAAGAAGGAACAGTGCTCTGCCTTGTCTGTCAGAGCAAGTTTAAATGTGCCTATTATGATTTTGGGGGTTCCACTAGCTTGGAACAGCCAAACCCACAGATAATTTAGGATTTTCCTCAAGTGATTGATGGATTTTGTCTAATGTAGACTTTCAGACAAGTCATTTTCTCTGTGGATGTGCCCACCAATACAATTGATAAGGTATGAGATCTTTTTTTCATCATGAAATGGATATAGTAAATGAAGCTGACACAGACTCAAAGCCAGGGCACTAGCACATGACTGTACCCCAGACATATGTTTAGCTGCAATAAATCATGATATTAGAAGTTGTCATGGAGTTAACATCACTTTCATACACCATTCATTCACTTTTCTGACATTTGGAATTGGAGCCAGATACATTTTCCCCAATGCCAGACAAGTAGGAGCGAAGAGAAATGGTAATGATAAAAGAAAGTTGGACTTGGGAATTACCAGACATGTGGAGGAAGTAAAAGTGAAACAGGTGAGCCATACTTCAAGTGAAAGTGGCCGATGAGATGAGCTGAAATGGCAGTCTGTATTCAATTTGAAATGCAAGTCTGTTCTATTATTGTTGCTCTGTTTGGACTGGGATGTCAGCAGATATTACTCTGGTGCACCTGTATGACAATGAAGACTAAGTGCTTTCCACTGTTAACACCTACTGCACGCTTACTTAGTGGACATTTCTTTGCATTTGAAAATGTTACATAAACTGTATGTACTGTATGATCTCTCTCGTTCTATTTGACTTGCTTCGGATAAACAGAAGCAGGTGTATTTACTGATATACATTTTGTGACATTAAAAAAATCTTTATATAGGGTTAGGCTTCCAACAACATACAAACCGCATGCTGTTGCTGATATGCTGAACTACCTTAAAAGCCAAAATATTTTCAGATTTTAAGATTCTCACATGGTGATATTAGCAATTCCCTAAGTGAAGTAAACCTCTCTTCACTTGAGGGATTATAGCTATGATTAGTGGCAATAAGGGAAAAAGTGTAGGAGGGAATAGGGTGAGGGATGGGGGGGTGAACTAAAAGGTGGCTTCCTTTGGTCTTGAAAAAATATTCTTCAAATTATTTAATTACAAATAAGCCCCTTTAGCAAACTCCTCAGAATTCTTTTGTGGGTTTCCCTTTTCCCCCCTCTAAAGTCAAAGCTGGTAATGATTCCCCTCAGCCATTTCAGCTCTTGTTTTTCATCTCATACCCAACTCCCTGTACACACCTCCCAACTATTGAAGTCTTACGTATGATTCGTCTTGGTAAAATAAGAATTGGAAGAAAATGTTGCTATGTAAAATGTATACTTAAGGGGATACAGTGACCTGCTGAGGACGTCTTTATCTGCTTGTGCTTCTGTAGTTATAGTTATTATACGACGGGTGCAACGTTAAAGAAGTCAGAACTTACACTTGTTTGCTTTCTGGTGATCCAACATAGATATTTCTCTGAAGACTGCTCTGATGAGGTTGGGCCTAAATGCATGTGGCTTCAAAACCAGTCCTTTTTCTCTAATCTTTGGAGCGGCATTGAGAGAAACGATCTCCTCTCCAGGCTCTTTATTCTCTCCCACATGTGAAACTTCACCGTAACTATGGGGTATCTGTAAATCATCTTCTTGTTTGGGTTTGTCTGCAGGAGGCTCTTTGCTTCTGTAACTTTAAATCGCCTTCTGAAAAACACATTCTCAGATCTGTGAGGATCCTAAATATGACAAGTAAGGGATTTAGCTTTCCATCTCCATTTACTGTGTGAAAAAAGAAAGAGCCATAGCAGGTATTTCATCAAAGGATTTTCTTACATACACTATCATTATAATGCTCTTACAATAATTTTTAGATGACATATTTTTACAGAGATGTATCCAAAGAAGTGTTTTGACTACTAAGGTTTTCTATTTTATAGCTACCAGGGTTGAGTGTCTTTCAGATCAGTGGCAGCTATTAAACGACCAGTGCTGATAGTCATCTTTATCTCATGGTTAATGTGTTTCCTGGCACTTCTTCCACCAAACTACATCATTCCTGTCCTGATTTCTTGACAACATGTCTGTAGCTCAGTTAGCTATCAGATTTGACATGCATGTTTTTGATCGATGGAATGACTGAGCACTAGCATGACCTTTGCCAAATGCCAGCTGTTTAACTGTTGTGTGTTACAACAACAAAAAATTACTTATGTATGCATTTGTTAAATATAAAAACTTTCAACAGAGGATGCGATAAAGAGATTACACTAACAGCCATCCTTCCATCTTTGAGTTAAAATAATAAATGCATCTCTACATATATATATATGAATAAATACATCTCCAGAGTTGAGTAGACATCCATCTATCTAGTTGTTAAGGGATGATGTATGGTAAAAATGGTAAATGGCCTGTATTTGTATAGCGCTTTACTAGTCCCTAAAGACCCCAAAGCGCTTTACACAACCAGTCATCCACCCATTCACACACTGGTGATGGCAAGCTACATTGTAGCCACAGCCGCCCTGGGGTGCACTGACAGAGGCGAGGCTGCCGGAAACTGGTGCCACCGAGCCCTCTGACCACCACCAGTGGGCAACGGGTGAAGTGTCTTGCCCAAGGACACAACGACCGAGACTGTCCAAGCCGGGGCTCGAACCGGCAACCTTCCGATTACAAAGCGAACTCCCAACTCTTGAGCCACGATCGCCCCAACCCTGCTTCCGGGTCCAAGCTATTCTGCGTTTATTAAGGCTGTTGTGATTTTAACATGTTTTAATGCTTTGTATCTTGTTCTGTTTAATCTGAACAAGCCCCTAAAAAAAGGCTGTGATCACTGTCGGCCTCTTTCATTTTTTATTATCGCTATTCATTTTAAAGCTCATACTAATGCCTAACCTCGTATTGTGGATGGATTATCTCAGTCGTTCTTCTGGCTGAAGCTTGATTCGTTTACAGCATGCTGCCATGTGATTTCATTTGTCCCTAACCATCGGGAACCCTCATGTTAACATTTATTGAGTGGAAAAAGTTGATGTTCATCCTCCAGCTTCACTGTGCTAATGTGTTTATATTATATTAACCATAGCTGTGTAGCTAGCCACGATGTAGCACATCATTATACACCAGCTAGTCCAACTTCAGTAACCCTACAAACGTCACTGTTTAGTTTTCTGTTTTCATTTATGTTGGAAGTGATAGTAGAGCTGTATATTTTAATTTTTTCAGAAATCCCTCAGTCAGAACATGCTATATCATCGTTCGCTGGAAACTAGCGAGCTAACTCCCTGCTAACTTCGAACTACGTAAAACTTCATAAATTCTGTTGTCATGGATACCTGGATGTTAAACTTAATTGTAGAGCACCTGGTAGAGCAGCCAAACGGATCAATCTAGATGAAAGATGAAAGAATTTAGACGGTTTATAACTCTCAGTTAAGCCACAGTGTTTGTTTGACTTTGGGACCAGAAGCGGAGTTTGGACACGGAAACGGCTAATGACGTCAGACTTAAAGACTGGATAGCATTAATTGTATAGAATTTGAAAGTGTTATTTGTTATGTGAGATTTTCTCAGGTCCGAAACTAACCAACTTCTCTGTTGAGTCATTTATATACTTTTTTGTCAGCTAGGATAATAGACAATCAAAAATGTTTATTCACAGGTCAGGGCCGTTGATTCGGTAAAACTTGTTCACACTAGCATTAATTTCATAGATAAATGCCTAATCACACATAGTTTTACATGTATAGGTTGGCAGTTGCATACAGGATAAGGTATCTATCTCCTCAAATCTTGAGACAACTGAGGAGCTACTGTCTGTTCTGATGTCTGGCTTAGTCATCAGAGGATGAGTATGAAACCTGTATTGTAACTGAAGAATGCAGCTAAGCGGAGCTGTGTTGCGTGCAGTAGGATGATGAATGGAGTGACAGTCAGGAAAGTGGATGAGCAGTCTGACAGTAGATGTCTGGAGATGAGGCACTACCCACTAGACCCTTAAAATGCCTGATCATTTCAGATAAGTTACAGGACAACTGGGTGTTAGATAGTCGTGTATAAATTGAGTTTTACAGGTTAGGTTATAACCTATGTCTAAATACTCTGTCTCAATGCTTAAATGCAGTTTTTGTTGTATTCTCATGTGCAAATGCATCTAATAGGTTGTTTTGCTTATGTGTATGCTGATGTGCGCATTTGCGTGATCTAAAAGAGGAGGACTGCGCCTGATGTGCCTCATCTGGTCTCAGAGATCATTAGGCTCCTGTTCACTGGGTCCTGGGGGAAAAGGAAGCCATTAGGGTTCACAGGAACCATCATTCGCTCTCACTTCAGGTCCAACAAAAGCATTGGGGTGCATTTCAGGTTTGCATTTTACTCATGAAGGAAACTTGGATGAGCTTAAATTTCCTAGACTACAGGTAGTGGATTGTTATAATTTAGTGTAACCAGCTACAATGTACAGTTTTCATTGAGAATGTGTGGGGGGCTTTTTTTGTTGTTGTTTAAACTGCATTATTTTCCAAATATTAGCCAAAATTATATTTTATTGATGGTCTTGTATAACCTTTAAAATTCAAACAGGATCTCAAACAGGATCTGTCTTCTATGGAAGATGCATTCATCTTGTAATTAAATTCAAATACTATCTCTCACTTACACTTACACACTCTTTCTCACACACACACATATATACACACACACACACACACACACACACACACACACACACACACACACACAGAATATATGTATAAACAGATCCACGGTGCTTTCACAGCATACGCACGTGCTCTATTCAAGTCAAGTGACAGTTCAAAGGAGAGGTGAACAGGAGTTAATGGAGATTAATTACGTGACATCCCCTCCACGTCATCACTGACGCTTGCCAGATTCCATGCCACATCTCCATGTCTTCATCACACTGAAGCATGGAAGGGTCTCTCCACTGTGGCAGATCTCCATACTCTTATGTGAAACTCCCATCCCTCCCTTCTTTCTGTGGCTGGATTGCATTATTTTCTCCTTAGAGCAAAATGGGATCTTTCAGTCTGTGCTACAGTCGACTGGCCTGTATCAAAGGCGCTGCATGCTCTAAAACCCAATGGCAGTTTGATCATTCTTTTCCTTTCTTCCATTTCCATCGTAAAAGGGGGTATTTGTGCTGGGTGGCCAGGATGTAATGCAGTTGGACCATCTCTTGAGTTACGGTGCAGGTTTTAGCTGTGCCAGTGATATATAGCCTGAAGTTTCAGAGTAAGAAATGTCATGGCCGTGCAAAGGGTCCAAGGAGCCCTTTCTCCCAACTGACACAAGACAACGCGCACACACTACACTGTAACTGTAGTGTGTGCGTGTGTGTAAGCATAGTAAAAAAAAGACAATTTAATGCACCTTGCACTTAATATGAGCCATGATGTTTATGGATTACTTTTGATCTATCCCAGTGGAGATATTTCACTAATGTGCTATATAGGCATGAGTTCTAGCCGAGGAAAATGGTATTTGCAGACAATTCGTGGATTTGCTTCAACCTGTTTGAGTATCAAATTTGCCACACATGACCGTGCCAGAAAGCAGAACGTATTTTTTACTTTTGTTCTGGAAAATCGTTTTATTTTTACTGTTTTTTGATTGGAAACGTCATCCGATATCCAAAATGTACAGAGTCTGAGGAGCATTGCCACATACTCATTTTGACCAGTGTTCTATATGCTAAATGTAGACAGATTTGTATTTTTTTCTCGTCATTCTGCACAGGTTGAAATGTGATAGAAGCTCCCTGAGGTCCTAACCAACATCCTACAATACCGTGCATGTGTGTGTTATTCTATTAAAATGTGATAAAGTTTTTATTTTCCTGTCACAGGAGGGTAGAAATGATTAAAATTGAACTTTTTTTTTCCAGCTTTGCTCTCAAATTCCACCCCAAAAACTGCTTCTGGATTTTATTTCCCAGTCTGATTTTTAATGGCTGGGGAATATAAAGGATGGATATGGGCTTTGGGCTTTGGGGTGAATTCCAAACGGGAATGTGAACTTCTCTGTTTCTGTTTCCTGTGGCCTACTGTGCCAATAAGTATGAACAAACTTCTGTTTCTTTTTTAGAAAATATCCCTTCCACAGTTGTGAATGTGTTTTCATTTTCAAGAGGTTTAACAGACTGAAAATCTTTCCACACAAATGCTCAGTTTCTTACATGACTGTGTACACATATTTCAGTATCACTGTTCAGGGTCAAATTATGAAGGGGTGACAGCCGAATGCTATTCAATGTTAGGAAAAAGAATATAGTTTGATGCCTTCAATGCCAAAGGGTGTCCATCTGTGGGTTAGTATCGTGCCTGTGCCTCACTGACTGTCATCTATTTCTTGAATGATAAATGAGTGTGGAGGTAAATGAGCTGTGAGGTATCAGCTTTGAAACAGACTTTTGCTCTGAATTGATGTGGTGTGACTCCTGAAACCAGTATGGGATTTTTTTTTTTGGATCATCTCCAACTTTTTATCTCTGGAATCCCTAACTAGTTATGTTTCATTTCAGAGCAACACTCTCAGAGAGACAACTCACCCACACACCCACACACATATAAGTAGTAGTGACCTTAAGGTAGCACCTCTGCTTAAAAGAGGTCATCCAATCAGTGGATATTAAGATATTACTGCAGACTGTTAGAAAATATGGCTTGAGTGATGAATGGATAGATTAGAGATGCTGTATATCACAAGTCTTTATGTATCTCACAAACTAGGCCAGATGGATAATAGAAAGAACTCAAGATTTGTGGTTTTCCCTGGCAGCAGGGAATAAAAGTTTAATTGACAATTCAATATTAAATATTCCACTGAATAACAGTTTAGTTGCTATGAAACAAAAAGGAAGAAGGCAACCTTCATCGCTTTTGGCCCATAAGAAGTTTGGTCACTGGTGATGTCATACTGACTGACAATCAGTCTACACTCAAATTGAAATGGTTTGTCGCGTCAGTGTGAGTTCAGACTGCTTTGGCAATGAAACAGACAAGCTCATTTTCTATTCTTTCCCTAAAAAGATTTAAAAGTTTAGCAATTTCTCCGGCTGGCCAGGAAAACTATATTTTTGTCTTGCTTGTGTCAAGACTGATTACATCTCATTGAATGGTACCTTTCATAGTTTCCCCAAGGAGAATTAAATCTGAACCTGTCATTTCAGCGATTCTGGTTAAATCTGTGTCAGAAGTATTCATATTTTTCCTTTGACGTGTATTTTCCCCATTTTTCTTTTCTGCATCACTACTCATATTGTTTTGGCCTATGTGATATAATCCAGCAGATGATTGGCTGTATGCAGTTGCAAGAAAAACCTTTGTGAACCCTTGGGGTTTAACACTTAAAATAAAACTGATAAAATGTGGTCTGATCTTCTTTTAAAACACAACGATAGACAGAAGTTATCCGAGTAAATTAATAATACATAAAAAGAGTTGAGCTTTTCATTTCGTTATCAAACACACTGGATAATAACAGATAGTGGGAGGAAAAAAATCTGTGAACTTATGGGTGAGGACTTTTCCACAAGTGGTTACTGATAAAGTCTGATCTTCTCAAGAAAGACTGCGTGAAATATCATAAATTACAACTTTCACATGACCTTAGAATAAGCATTATAGAAGTGCACGTAGCCTGCAAAAGCACTTCTGATAACCTAGTAGTACTTCATTAATCCACAACAAGCCAAAATGTCTACAACTGGAAGTTCCACACTTACCGTCTTAGATGAAGATCGGATGTTGCCGCTCTATGTTACTTCCTCTTAAAAACACAGCACAATGAGCACAAAATGCAATTCTAAAAGAGGTGAAAAAGGATAAAACGTCTGCACATATTTCTACGAGTTGCGCAAATCTTTACTTATTGTTTGTTCACTATATGAAAAGCACTGAGTAAGAAGACCTTTATTGGAAGAATACCACTAATAAAGAAAAGTTAGAGTACTGACCTTAAAACACTGGAGATGTTGTGGCGTGACAATATTGATGACAATATTTTAATACATTTATAGATTAAAAATTAACGAATTAATAAAAAATCCACATTATCATTGGGAAAGTCTCAGTAAGTCAAAGAAAAACATTTCATGGAGGTTTTACTTGTAAAGGAGGATCTATGAATTACAATCAAGAGTTTGATTACTCTTTACAGCCTGCACAGAAACTGATTATTCGTACTACTTTGTTCAGTAAAGACATGAAAAATACAAATGTTTTCATTTGTGCTGTAGTTATTGAATCTGTGCTGCATATCAATATGACTTGGATGAAGATCACATGATAGTTTATAAGCAGTGCCTTTAACAAGGCCTACCTCTTTTGTAATATTTCTGGGTGTCTGCTTGTTAGAAACCATCATTTGGCCTCATGCTCTGTTTCCTTGAAGCTTTTCTAACAGCGCTTCTGTGATTAATGACCACTCAGTGCTTAATAAAAGCATGTAAAAGCAAGGAAGTATGTCAACATGGCACAGCACACGCAAAGAGCAAGGACCGGGTGGTTGCATTCAAACTCAAAAACATGACACACTGCCCTGTCCAGGCCTGTGCATTTCACAAATGTTTGACTTGTAGTTACTCATTAGCCCATTTGAACTTGCTTTTGTCTGACTGTTTGTTGTCCTTGCAGTCTGTTAGGCCACTATTATCATCTCCAAAGCAAGACAAACATTTCTCTCGTTGCTATGTTCGGTTGGAGTAAACAAGTTTGCAGACACGAGCAGAGAACTGGTATTAGCCTTGTTTTTGACAAGGTATATTTGTCATACTTTGCTTTTATATTACTTTGGCACACTGAAATGTGCAGTGGAATAGAATTTAATTATGAAAATAACAAACTTGTCACCAGAGGTTCTTAGGTGGGGAGTTTTCTTATATATTGCTTTGAATTACAATCAATAAGGCCATTTATTTCCTATTACTTTTGTATGTTTTAAGGATTTTTTTATGTCCTTGTGTTTCTACTTTTGTGTACCTTGGTGTCTTAAAATAAAATGTGTGAATGTATGTGGCTGTCAAATGTCATTGTTAATGATAAATGCTAAAATTTTAAGATTTCCTCTGGTTCTTTGCATTTTAATGAAACAGAGACTGGTTGGAATGGCCCAGTACATAACGAGAATGCACATTTGACTGTCAGTGATTATTATCAAAGACGTGTGTCTACCATGTGTCCACCGCAGTGTGTTTCTGGCTCTTCCTGGTAACATGTGGCAGACCATTAGCAGGGCACTCTGACTGAATAGAAAGCCATGAGAAGCATGCTGTGGACTGGATCATCTGCAGCTGCACTTAACCTATCACCAAGCCAGGAATGTCCAGTATAGCTGGTAAGCAGCATGAAAACAGCAGCTAAAGTCTGCCTCATCCTGGCTTTGGTGTGGGAAGGAACTGAGTGGCCAAGGGTGGGGAAGGGCTCTGATGTCACGCTCCTACTGATTGATAGTTGCAAAGCTGGCCCACATTGACGCCTTTTTTGAAAAGCAAGGGCATGGGAAGACCGTTTAGAATGTGGTAGTGTCCTATAAAAGCTCTGTGACGACATTTTTCATTTTTTGTAAATCTGATTTTTAAAATGCAACACCACAAGGTGACTTTGTTGATCCCTCTACTAACATCATAGCCATCACCTGGGCATGTTTGCTGTAATTTTTCATAGGTGGAGAAAGGCATAGGGAAAGACACTTGGGGTCTGTGTGATTTGTAGTGCAGCTGACTTATTATAGTGTAGGGACAGACAGATGCATACATATTTTAGATGAGGCCAGTATCAAAGATGAAGGGGTAGCTTGGTTATCAGGACAGATTGTGCGCTTTGGCGGAGGCACAGGATGTTGTTGGGTAGGGAATGGGGGGAGCATATGGACCGAATTCTGAGGGGTCTTGGCCCACCTTAACATGTTGGGCACGCAAAGATGGCCCCCTGAAGACATGTAGGCAATGCCAGGAATCTTAAGCCATGTAGTTGTGCCAAGAGCTTGCTATTGAAATCCTCCCCACTGCCTTGGCTACGACATAGCATCTCTTCCCCTCACATCTACTTTCCTCCAATCGTCTTTCTACCCTCTTCATTTAGTCTCTGTGCACTTCTTCAAAGTGGACCCCTCTGGTGATTAATCCATTTGAATAAGTATCTTTTTCCACAGGACAAGATGAGCTAAGTGGCCATAGGGGTACAAGATGTGAGTAGAAGACTGAACCAACTGGCTGTCACAGGCTGAAATAATGTATGGCACAGCCTAAAGTAGAAACGCTGGCAAGAAAAAAGCAAAAGATGCACATTTAAAAGAAAAGCATGTAGAGAGTCGTTTTAATATCTTTGATTTTATTGCTGTGGTTTGTGCTTGTTGACATCAGTGACCGAAGACTGTGCATATTTTTTTTCTTTTTAATCACAGGACATTTTTCTCATGATGGTCTAGACAAAAGCACCCATGATTGGTTGGCGTGCATTTGATCAAGCTTTATTAAATGATTTGTTTGTGTTTGCAGAATCTATGACCGATTTGCCCACTCAGCAGAACTGGAGTTCAGTGGGTCTGTCCAGGCGATGACTCATCTAATACTCATATCCCAGTAGCCACAGCAAACACATTTCGTAATGCATGTGGGAAATGACACAACAGTGTCTAACATATATCAAAGTCATAGGCCAAATTATTGTTCTTTTATGTAATGAAGGTTTTAACCTTAGAGACAAAATGCAGACCATTTGCATTTGCCATCCTTGCATGAATTCAAATTTACCGGTAATAGCATTAGCTGTGAGGAAAAAACTCCGCGAAACCCCATTGTAACTTAGACCACGTCCACAGTAATACGTTTTCGTTTGAAAATGCATCTTTTTCTCTCCGTTTTGGCCTTCCATCTACACTGAGACAGTGTTTTTGGTCAAGGATAATGGAGCTTTCTGAAAACGGTCTCCAAAGTGATACATTTGAAAACGCCATTTTCACGGTGCAGTGTAAATGGAGACTTTTTAAAATGATGAGGCATTTTAGTCATATGATGCAGTCATGTGACCAATTAAACTAAGATAGCGGAGGGCATTACACAGCAATTGTTTTGTTTGCTCTCAATTTTGACAGCCCTATTAAAGATTAATATCAGTCTGTACATGTTCCAGATAGCTTCTCTTCAAATTCTCTAGTCCATTTAAAAAAACTCAACATTTTGCCATGACGTTTCAAAGAGCCGGAAAGGAAATAAATGGCAGACAGAAATGAGGCAGGTTGAATCGTCTTAGCGTTTTCAGTCATTTCAGTGTGGATGAACAATTGTTCGGAAACGATTGAAAATGTGGACGTGGAGCGTTTTTAGACGAAAACACCGTTTTCAAATTTATCCGGATTAGACGTAGCCTTAGACTTGCATGCAGATGAAAACAGCATGCTGAATATAGTGATTCACAAGGCATGCATCTTTATAACCTACAAATAAGATAAGCTACCACTTATTGTGTGTTCATTTTATTATAATAGGAACCATTGCTACTGCTGTTGTTGCTATTCGTAGATCTTAAAATGTTTTGAATAGTCAGGTTTGGAGTTATGACGAGTATTTAACTGAAAAAAAATGCAGTTCATAATGCAAGTGAGTTTTTACTTTGCCTATATTCAGAACAGGGAAGGATTAGAGGTTAAGTCTACAGGCCTATAATACACCAATATCTAAGATGGCATTCAGGATCAATTTACTTTTATTCTCCCAGCTCTTATTTTGTAAGTTCAGTCATTGCTTACCAGTTTGCCCTTGCCCTTCTCATGTCCTCTTTTCAGGCTGACCAGTCACTGTTGTGTTGATATAATTTAGCTGCCTCCCCATTGATTCTCTCGTCCGTTGCTGGATGGAATCCAGTCTGCTGTCTTATACTGCAGCTGGCGACCTTAGTCCTAGTTCTGCTCTGGAGATCTCCTGTGAGCAGGAGGCCACGTGCTGTTATGCCAGGCTCACTGAAGCTACAGAACAGAAGTAGAGCTATTGTTGCCAGCTGCAGTCCGAGACTGTGGAGGTGGAGTCCGTCAGCAGGATGAGGGACTATATAGATTGATTACATTGCTCTATTCTTTATTTTGCCACAAAACGGGCTGCTTGGCAATTAAAATGCTTGCAGATTAGCACTTTTGGTATGGTATTAATATTTTATATTTTTAGACACACTTTTAGCTTCTTTCTGCTGATTAAACATTCAATTTAGTGTTTTTTTTTTGTTCTAGCTACCCCTACTTCCCCTTCTAAAAATGGTTATATTTTTTCTGTGCACATCCCCTTAGCTACCTGCCAATGCCTAATTCGAATCCATGACCAGCTTTGCTCAAGGAAAATGTTTTTTTAAGTTCCTAACATCATCAAGTTCTCTGATAGGAACTTTTGTATGATTTCAACAGCAGAATTTGACCCTAAGTGGAAACAATTGCTTTAAGTTTTTTATTGGATTATTTGAATGAGTGGACTCGCTGAACGCTGAAATTGTGCAGCAGTCATTACACTAATGGTGAAATCTCACAAATGTGCACTTCTTCATACTCACGTGGCTTTCCGTGCGACTCAGTGCATTAAAAATATCTTGAGAAAGAAGGCTCAGCTAATGAAAGGATTTAACTGGATAGTTCTAAATCTACGTCTAAGTCCTTAAGTTTATTTACCACACTGGAATGTTCTTCTCCCATCTGAGAAGATCATTATTATTCATGTGAATTAATGGAGAGACAATAATAATTAATTTACAGACTTTTATGCTAAAGAGAAATGGCCAGGAAAAAAGTATCTCTCTGCCTCTTTTGGCCTGACAGAGCAAAAGTACCCCGGGATTACACGTGGCTCATTATGCAAACACGATACTGATAAAACAAAGCAGATGCCAAAGAGGTCTGACACCATATTAGATATTTCCACTGTACACTTATGTAAGCCTTTTTCAAAGATTGTTTTAAAAGGAACACCCAAGAATTTTCAGTCAGGCTTCATAGCCCAAAGGAGACGTGGGGTTTTGGATGGTGTTTTTCTCTACTCAGAACACTTACTATGCCCAAATAGTGGTGTCTGGGCAGAACCGAGCTGGTTCCCATTTAGAGACAGTGGCTGGCTCCGGCCTGTAATTCACAGAAGGGAAAACAAATTGCTCTCTGCTCTCTGTCTCTCCTCAAAGCCAGTTTATTTCATGTTGCTTTGTGTCATCCTTCCAACTATTTCAAACACTTTTGAGGGCCATTACCATGGGCCTCTTAGGAGGGGTAAAGGGTGGGGCCAGCATGTTGCTTGGCTTATTGGTTGGTTGAACACATGTGCCACAAAACACACACACCACACCCTCTGCTCATAGTGCTGTGACTCTGTAATTGTTGCAGCACTCATCAGGAGATTTGTCCTTAACTCCTCAGCAGTTATTACTTTCACAGTGACATCAGTAATTGCTTTCCATCTATTTTATTCCACTTATCCAGTTTAGGGTCATGATTGGGCTGGAACCTATACTAGGTGTCATAAGGCAAGAGGCGGGGTAAGCCTGGACACATCCCCAATCTTTGTAAGGCTAACACAGAGACTCACATTCACACTTGGGGCTAATTTTGAATCACCAGTTGACCAAACCTTCGTCTACATTTATTTGGACTATAGGAGGAAGACGGAGAACCCGGAGAGAACCCATGCAGATGGGAGAGACACAGAGAACAGTCCACCTCTACACCCCAGCTATTTATTTAATTACACACATCCATTTTTTAATATTAGTTAGCCAGTTTATAAGGTTTATTGAATCAAAGACTTGTACTGTGAGATTTGTTTCACTGGTATAGGAATAGATTGAAATGCTTTCCCCCTGCATAAAATAAAGTGTATATAATGAAAAAAAGGGATAGGTCCTAGCATAGACCTTGGTGAACTCCACAATTTAGAAAAAATATTTTTGCCACATTGGTCAGGTCTAACTTAAGTCACAGCAGATCCACCAACCCAGTGCTGCAGTCTCCCAATCAAAATTATATCGTCTACTAAATCAAATGTTCCACTTAAATCAATTAGAACAAGAACAGAAGATTCACCAGTAGTTGTATCTGAGAAAATGAAAAACAGAAAAACCAAGGAGGAAAAAAAAGTGACATCATCCGTCTCTCACCCGGCCTTAGATCGTCTCTGGTTCAGCTTCAAGAACCACAACAAGGACTGACGTTATAGACATTTCTTTGATTGTCTCTATTCCTGCATTAGACCTCTAAGCAGAGTTTCTTAAAGTCACACATCAAAGGGAAGGCAGGATGAGGCTTTTACATTAAAATAAGCTGACTGGTCCTCCCTGCTAGAGCCCAAAATGTTAATAAGTTAATGTTATTTTCTTAACTCTCACTATTAAACTGTTTAAGTATCTGGATTTAAAGAAAAAATCTGTTTCCTTAAGCTACAGATCGGGTGACCTTGACACTATTTGAGTACAGTGAACTCATTGTTATGTTCAAGAAACTAGTTTGAGATAATGTGAGCTTTGTGACATGGTGTGTTATCCTGGTGGAAGCAGCCATCAAAAGATGTAAACACAATGGGGTCATAAAGCAACAATATTCAGGTGGACTGTGGCACTTAAATGATGCTCAGTTGGTACTAAGGGCCCACATGCATGCCAAGATCCACCAACCCATTATTTCAGCATCATAAATAGGGAGGACGGTTCCTGCTATTTACATAAACTATCATCTGACTGTCATTCATCAAACCAGGCAACTTTTTTACAATCTATGACTGAATTTTCAGGAGCCATGCAAAATCTATCCTCAGTTTTCTGTTCTAAGTGATAGGAGTGGCACCCAGTGTGGTCTTCTGCTGCCGTGCCCCATCTCCTTCAAGTTGTGAGATGCTCTTCCGCATATGTTAGTTGCAATTAGTGTTTTTTTGAGTTACTGTTACTTTCCGATCATCCATCCATAATTTATTGTTACACTTAACCAGAAATCACAATTTCAACATTTGACCTAGCTGTTGCACTTTGTGATATTGTTATTTATGAGTCACTGATCACACATTTATTTCTAAATCCTTACACACTGAAGAAACCAGTTTAGCACACAGATACTAAAAGGGAAAAAAGGGCACAGCACATCAGTACCTGAGGAAGAACGTGCAACTGGCATTGACATCTCGCTTTGACCAAGGATCGCACCTTTCAATTCAATATAGTGATTGTATTTATAGTATTTATATGTATTTGTAGTCCACTGTATTCAGACCTTTGTTGACTAATCATATATTAGCAGGTTTTGCTTGATTATAGGTAAACAGTCATGGAGGGTAATGGAAGGCAACCTGTGGAAAAGCATTTAATATACTCCTGTTAATTTACTCCTTCAGCTTTCTTTCATGCTTGTTAAGCACACACTTGTAGTTCTGTATTTTTGAGCAGTGCCATAAGATTATGCACTCGCCAACCACCTAACCATCATAGTTGCATGCCACAAATATTACCCTAACATTAGGGCTGCTCGATTATGGCAAAAATGATAATCACAATTATTTTCACTGAAATTGAGATCTCGATTATTTGACGATATTTATTTAACAATAACAATGTATTGAATAATGACTTTAAAGATTGTCAAAAAATAATATAAAATGGTGTGCAAATACTGATAACAGAGCAAATGTTTGCAATATAAAAAATAAATGAAAAATGTAAACATCTATGTTTAGTGAACTTTGCAGTGTTGCTCTGTGGTGCAGCTACGTCACTGTAGCAAAGTTTACACACTATGTCTACTTGATCCACGACTGACTCCGCGAACTCATAGGGCTGGGCGATATGACCCAAAATTCATATCTCGATATTTTTTAGCTGGATGGCGATATAAGATATATATCTCGATATATTTTTTTAAAGCCATAAAGTAAGAACAAAAAGAGAGTTCTTAGTCAAAGCTGTGTCCCAGATGTCACACAGGCACTTTTATTAACATAGAGCAGATGTACATAAAATTTACTCAAAAATAAATTATGAGCATTTATTAAATAATAATGCTCCATAAATAAAAGAAAACAATGTTGTTTTTGTGCATAACAAAAAGCTCACAATTGTGCAGTCAAAATGTAAACTAAAAGACGCTGAGCACAATAACAAAGACAGATTTCACAGCTGCTCTGTTCCCAACTTGTACTGCGTGACTGACAGCCTGGAGTTTGAAATCCACTTCGCAACCACGTCTCTTAACAGGTGCCATTTATGGTCCTTATACACAGTAGGGTAATATTACGTTGAAGCACAGTACGTATAACTCCGCGAGGCTCAGCCGTAATGCTCCGACAATCCATCAAGCGGTGCAGCTCCGTAGCTTACCAAAGTCGTACTAAAACATTTTTTGACAGATTGCTGACCGCTGTGTTCCACATAAAATCGGTTCGCGGCCATCAAGCACAACCAGAATTCATACATAAGGCGCGCTGTCAACTTTTGAGAAAATGAAAGGATTTTAGTCCGTGCCGCACCTCTGGGCTGCATGGCGTTAGCGTGGTTAGCTCGTTAGCGTGGTTAGCTAGCTAACACATTGACACCGTCCAGCCCCATGCACGGTATGCGCAGTAACTCATTAAAGGAGATTTGCCGTGTCCATCTTGTTGCTTCCTGCAGGTGAAGCAATGGGGGAGGAGGGGGAGTTGTGTTCAGTGAAGGAGAGGCGAGGCCGAGTAACGTAAAGACGAAAGTGGACGAAAGAGAGGCAAACTTGCGGCTCCACAAGTATAATTATAACGTAACATAGACTATATCGATATAAAGGATATTGTCAGATCTTATATCTCGTATAAAAATATATCGATATTTTTTAAAAACTCGATATATCGCCCAGCTCTACGAACCCATAATGTTTCCACACCACTGAAGTTTTTTTTTTACCAATCTTTTCAACCAACAGCAGTCACTTTCCTCTCCAAATAACTTCTGCTTAGCTTTCCGAGCTTCCCTCGGGTCCTCTTAACTCATTCACTGCCATTGACGTCTATAGACGTCAATTACGTTTTTCAATGGGAGGGGCTAGAATACAACCTCGGGCAGCTTGTCAGTGAACATCAGACTGCTTGAAATGTATTTTTCACAAAAAGCTCGTTTTCTCCCTTTTTGTGGTCAAAACAGGCATTTTTGGTGGAACCCACCTCTCTTCTACAGCTGATTACTAAAGAATGGAAAATGGTAGAAACAAGCTTTTTTTTTTGGATGGAAGAAGAGAGTCTGTTCTTCATTTTGGTAGGTTCAGCGTTTATATGATCATAACACACAGTTTTCTGTGGCTCTTCAAAAATGAGTAAAAATGCTCAAAAACCCTGGCAGTGAATGAGTTAATCAGCGGTCCCCAACCACCGGGCCTCGGACCGGTACCGGTCCGTGAGTCGTTTGGTACCGGGCCGCGAGAGTTGAGGCTCAGGTGTGAAATGTATAGTTTTCAGGGTTTTTATCGGTTTTCAGCGTTATTTTGTTATCTTTTCACGTGTGTTATGCATAAATTTTCTTTTTTTCGTTACCTGTACTAATTTTATTTTGTTGTATTTATCCGCGACACCTTAAAGGCCGGTCCATGAAAATATTGTCGGGCATAAACCGGTCCGTGGCGCAAAAAAGGTTGGGGACCGCTGCTCTTAATTGTTGTGACACGTGTTCGAAATGCAGAGAGGTGCGCTCGATTTGCCACACGGAGCGGCGCGAGAGTAAAGCACGAGGGAGGGGCTAATAATCGGCTCAGTCATTTTTAATGATCGTTGAAAGCCCAGATCGTAATCGAGATTAAAATTTGATTAATTGAGCAGCCCTACCTAACATTAGCCTTAACCCAGTTCTAACCTTAGCTCAAAAAGCAACTCAACCCAGTGAAAAAAAAAAAAAAGCAAACTTGGGCTTCATAAACACACACACACACACACACACAGCAGTTAAACATTTTACTAAAAGCACCTATCTACACACTCCAGTGCCTTGTTCACACACATGTTGTACATATTCTGCATCTGGTTTGTGTTTATTTAGATGCCGCTGGCTGTCTAACCACCCCCCACCACCTCTCTCCACACTCTCTCCATCACCCTCTTGTGCTCCCTCTCTTTCGCTTTTTCTCTGTCTCTAACCTTTTCCCTCTTCTTTTTCCAATTGTATATAGAGTGATTTTTAGGACTTTATACATCCTGTTTGCCTGAGGTAGTGTGAAGCCTCTGGCTGATTAGAGGAAGCCCTGTATCAGATTGCGCCCAACCCCCTCTTTTTCTCTTGCTACCCAGGTTTAACACGGTTATAGCAAAGCACCTCCATCATGGACCTGTGCTATAAATCTGCCCGATCCACTAAGACTCATTGAGGAGTTCCTGAGCTTTCAACCTGGTGGCAAACACATACTGATAGTCCTGTTGAAAAATCTGGAAAGTTAATGTACTCACTTAACAGCGACTTCTTAAATATACTTACTATTCATTAATTAGAATGTTAACATTTATCCAGGTATTTGTGTTCAAACTCACAAAAGTGAGGGATGTATAAACACATGACTCATGCACACCCATGCATATAACCAAACATGCACACGTGTGCTTGCTCCAGCACAAATCCACTTATCTCATTTCCTCTGATACTCTCATCTACTCAAGCTTTGCATGACAGTTATGGTTACAATCATGGCTCTAATAGAACACCAATGCAATCTGTTCCTCATAATATACTGCTATACTGTTCAGTGTGCTGTAGCTCTATGACAGATTAGCTCTCCCAGACTTCCTTTTTCAGTGTGCCTCAATTTGCATGCTCTTCAGTGTCTTGCCTGCCAATAAAAGCTTGGTCCAGTGCTTGGTCGTCAGATAGTGAGTAAAGAGCTCATTGTGCAGAACAAAGACATTTCTCATGCTTTTTGCATTGAATTGCAGTATATTTTCAACAGCAGCCAATACGAGTATCAAGATACTCTCTGATTTAATGTCCGCTCCAGTAAGCTGCTGGAGCCCGTCTCTCATAAATTTACTTTTTGAATCCACTGGAGACTTGTAGCTATTTCACAGATATCAGTTGTAGTTTTATTTATTACAACAGAAGTTTCAGAATCAGAATACTTTATTAATTCCTAAGGAAATTATCCCATTTTTGTAATGTTATTTATGGCTTTATTCACACATACCCACAACAGTGACAGTTGCTCATGAGTGAACTGGACTTTATGCTGTGCCAGTCTTTATAAATAGTCCATAAAATATGAACAAAGTATTCATATTGGAAGCTTTTGGATTTCCATTTATAGCCCACTGTAGTCAGACCTTTGTTGACCAATCATATGTGATCAGGCTTTGTTTGCTTACAGGTAAATACTCACGGAGGCTAAAAGAGGGAATGCATTAGCAGAAATGGAGTGAAAAGAGACTCAAGACTTGAGAAGACATTGTTCTAGGCCTACTGTTTCCACTTCCACATTGCCATGTGGATGTCTGTTTGGCTCGTTGCAAATCATGTCCTCATATACCCTCTGGTACAGGATCCACATATCCTCTTCTTCGTTAAAGAGAGCCTGTGCAGGTCTTTTGGAGTTCATTGATGCATGGACTTTTTTCTTGGTCGTTCCTTTGGTGGGAGGAGGTTGCAAACTTGTGTGCGCTAGTCAGTTCATTTGAATGCTTTCAGTTCAGACTTTCCATGCTGTGTTGAAAGTGATACAAGAATGTTATACCACCCATTCTAATAAGATTGTCATTGTGAATTTACCAAAAAAAGTGAAAGTAAAAGGGGCTTTGGCTGGTGCAAGGTTCTGTAAGACTTTCTGCTTCTTGGGAAGAACTAGCAGTCTAGTCTGTCCTCTTTAATATTCAATTTGATGGCAGAGACTTTATTGCTTTTTTAAAACAATGATTATGTGTTTTGCTGTCTTACTTCAGGGAGGAAAGATGTGAGGTGGCTGTCCAACTTTCTGCGTCCCTAATTAAATCTACTAATGTGGTTTGGTCTCTGTATTTCAGAGGTCAGAAAATGATGATGGGAATCCACATAAAGGATACAGCAGACACTGCATGTTGAAAATAATCAAATAAGGCACAACCTCTGCACTGTTTCTTTTTCTCATTTTCAAGACACCAAGCTACAGATGGAAAATAACTCTTTTTAATTTAGATCTTTTTTTTTTTTTGTCTTTAAAACCCGTTGGGAAAGAGTGAAAAAGATTGAATTCTCATTTGGTTTTGTTTTCATTGTTCGACTCCTCTCATCAGTGGGAAGAGCAAACCAACAACTAACATAAACTGACAAATATGATCTGGATTGTAAGAAGCTTATCTTTATAATTAATCTTTCAAAAAGCCTAAGGGTGATAAATATGGCTCACAAGTTTCTGCAAAGTCTGTTTTTGTCAATCTGCCACACGCCTATACACACCTGTCTGTGGTTGCCAGATCCCTCTGAGCTTCACTCCCCATGCAATTAAACAATTATGACAGTTTTAGCCTTCATCGTGCATGCACATGAGCATGCATTTAAAGTTTGGATTCTTCCATTGCTTCGGCTCTATCTTAGTTCATTTTTCTCTTCAGGCAATGAACAGTCTAGATTTTGTTTTACTGTGGGGCCTGTCACATCCAAAGTATGGCCAAAGCTACAATTGAACGGTTTTGCTCCATTTGCAGTTAAATAAATGGGGTACACTGAGCCAAAGTGGGTGTCAGCACACAGCATGTGGGAGCATGCAGGCGTGGAGCATGTGATTGGAATATATTGCTCAGGCAGTGTGCCGGATGCTAGAAGTTTCATCAAGCCTGTGTAAATGTTTACCCTGCACACAGTTTCCATTTCAGCTAGCGGCACAGCATCACCTTACCACTTAGTGGTTCGTAGAATTCAGTTCCGTCAATGCTACCATCTTGCAACTGGTACGGACTAAAGGTACGGCAGCAAAGGCTGGTTCGTAGCCAGAGCTTCTTAAGACAGAGGTTTTGCGTAAGCATGTGTTGAGTAGCTATTTACCTTGTCATGCCACATTACCTCATTTATGAATTAATGGTTAGGTGTGCATGTATCACGGTGTCCCTAAATCATTAACAGAGAAAAGTGCATTGCAAATGACATTGACAGAGTTTAAACCTGTACTTTCCTGGTGAACATAGCACCTAATGGGAGAAATTTATTTTATGAAAGAACTTCAAGAAATGTGAGTGTTGTAGAAAGAATGTATTTTAAACTCATTTTTTTAATCACACCACAACTATTTATGCAACGACAATGTGAATTTGTAGTGTTTTGGAAATCAAACATCATTTTAGTTGGTATGAAAGGACATATTGTACCAAACTGCCTGATGACGGTCAGATGTGTAAGAAGAAAAAAAGAAGAAAAAGACAAATGTAACTTGTTTTTTTTCAATCACAGTACAGTAGAAATCCTTATATTTTGCTTCCAAGGAGCCAGATTGTCTTCACATTTTCAAGTGGTCATGAGCAATAGCTGTCCAGGCTTTCTGAAGGTTTTCAGATTTTTCTGCTGTTTCCACTCATTTTCAGCCCAAGGTTTGTACCTAGCCAAAAATGTTTTTGTTTGTTTGCTGTGCCACTTCACATTGAGCTGTGAATCCTTCACGCATAAAAAAAGACATTTAAAAGTTTTGTAAAATGTGTTCTCGTCTCTGTCATGGTTTGAAGCAGCATTTCAGCCGTTGGCATTGTGAATCTTGTTAAAATTGATGGAATTATGAAGGCAATAATGTAAATCAGATTTTAATCCAACATGCAGTGTCATCTGGAAAGCATCTGTTTCGCAACAGCATCATTTTTCAGCAGGACAATGAACCCAAACACGCTGCCAATGCAGCAAAAACATACCTGGACACAAAAACACACAATGGAACAATATCAGCCATGAACTGGCCTCTCCAGAGCTCAGACCTCAGTATTATTGAAGCAGTGTGGGAACATGTTGACAGAGACGAGAACAAAATGCATCCAAACAGGATCTTTGAATTTCCTTCGTGAAGCTTGGAGAACTTTTCATGAAGGCTACTTAAAGAAATAACCTGTCCAGTTTTGCACAGTATTGCATTTATCTGATAAACTGCATTATTTTCTTTACTTCTGTCCACATATGCATTTGGAAACATGGCACAGCAGATCAAAGAGCAAAGTCTTTACTCAGAATACATATAAATCAAGAAGATGCTGCATCCTTAAGAGATGACAGCTGCAATCTGTGATCCTTTAGCCACAGCTAAGGGCTTCGACTCAAATGATTCATCACATGATGATTAGTTGTGGCCAGGCTGGTATCCTTTCTCTTCTAAGCTCGGCCCTGTTGGAAGCTATTTTGGACATGAACAGGGACTCACCGCTAACCAAGCTTTAGATGTGGAGTAGAGATAAGTGTTATGTCCCTCAACAATCTGACAAACCTGCAAACCAGATGAGTCGCAGTGCAGATGTTTTGGTTTTGTTTTTTTCAATAGTTGGTGTGTGTGAGAAAGGAGGAGAGAGAAGGGTGGTATTGGTAGATGGAAAAATGTAAGGGATTACAAATCCAAATACAGTAATTACATTACGCATACTAATCCAGTCTGTCATTCTGAATTTTGCTTAGCTCTCCTGTGTGCTGTCCTAAGATGTTTTTACGCATGAACTCTGGAATATTCTCACATTCTCACCACGAGAACTATCATATGGTATATGCAAGGGTGGCAGGTGAGGAGAAAAAGCAGGGCACAGGGTGATTGTTAGCTATGAATTAAATTTCATTCAAAAATGACAAAGACTTTATACAAGAGAAATTGCAATGGTGTGCACAGGTGTCTAGAAAGGTTCAAAACTGCAGTGTATGTGTGAAAAGCCCTAGTAACTGTACCTGTGTTTGTCACATTTTTTATGAAATAAAATGAACTGTATTGCCAAACATTAAATAAAGAATTCTGAGAATTATATCACAGCCTGTGGGATGTAGTAAGGTAGCAAGGAGTAGAAAATGAATTTTACTTGCTCATTCCCACTAGTTGCCCCAGCAGTGAAATAGATGCATCCCATTCTGGAATGCATGTAAACAATCCTGCTTAGCGATGGGATTCGCTGTCCTTGGGGCAGACATGGAGACAACTCGCAGCCTGTGTGGGCCCCCTTTGTGTCTTGGGTCTTCTCTGTTGGTGGCTCTGTTTTAACAGCCTCCTTCCCTTAAACTATTACCCTGCAGCAGAACTGAGCTGCTGCTGTAAACTCCATGTTTAATTAATGGTGTTTTGCAGCTTATTTATACATCATAAATGGCTAGCGGGGGCAATATTAGAAGCGTGTTTTTATCCAGTGTCTAGCATTTTAACAGCGTGCTGTTTTATGCAAGGTCTCTGCTGCTGTGAAGGTGGAAACAAAATGTTGTCTAGAGGGACTAGGGGTGCAAAGCACAGTATGGGTCTGTGATAAAAAGGCTGCGGTTTTACTTGGACTGGTCCAGGCAGGGAGGTGGTTGTGCAGAGTTGACACACACTGATGAGACCACCAGAGCTAGTGGTCTCACAGAGCGGGAGGTATGGAAATATGTTCTATCCGCAGGAAAGCAGAGCTGGAAAAAGCAAAGATGTCGGATTGCAAATGAATCGTAACGTCATATCGATATCCTGGATTCTGTCCTACTATAACAGAATAGCATTTTAAAAGTCAAAAAGTTCAGGAACTGAGGTGAGATGGAGGAGAAAAGGCATAAGGAAGAAGCTAAAGCAGGGTCAGTGAGGGACACAAGGAATACAAAGTATGAAAACAGTGAAAGGTACACAGATTTGGAGAAGACGGGAGTGATGCGGATGGGGGTGTAGTGTCTCTGTATAAACATGCAATCAGACACATGGTAAAACCGTAACAGGAGCTGCAGTTGTCATGACTTGTAATGAAGTCTGTGCTCTTCTACCTACTCCACCTTCATTCTTCTTCCATTTGGACACTTATTTCCTTTACATTTGCTCTCTTCAGCTGTTTCCCCTTCCTCGTTCTCCCTCTCTTCATGTCTGATAATGGATAATGGTTGCTACCCCATCTTTTAATTTATTCCTCTTCACTTATGCGCTTTCTTTGCAGATGTCTGTGCCTTTCCCCTGCCCGCTTTTCTCCTTTCCCCACCATCCTTATGTATAGAAGCCAACAGTTCAAACAAAATCCCCCCATAAATACCAGCTTAGATCATCTAATCAGCCAAATTGCAGCAGAATGCTCTGCCTTAGGGGAAGTTTTTTTCTTCTTTGCTGGGAAACATTACTTAATGGCACCAAATCAGGCATTGAGAGCGTGCTGTTGTCTCATTGTTAAAAAAAGGTCTGTCTGTTTTGTTTTGGCTCCTGTCTTGTAACACCTGAGCTCGAGTCGTCCAGGAGTGTTTTGGTTGAAAAGATGTCTCTTCAGTGTAATCCATTACAGACTTCTCCCTGCTGTAATCAATCATCAAATCCAAATGTTCTGAAATTAAATTCACTGCCATCATAGTAATTATGAAGTATAACTGATTATAGTTATAAATAAATCCCATCAACATTATAGTGAAAAGATGAGTGGTGAGCTTCAGACTTAAATCACCTGCCACTCGAGAAGCCAATCTCCTTGTCCTCTCTCTACAGTTCTAGCTCTCACCCGCTTTTCATTATTTCTGAATCAAAATGAAATTTCATTGAACCGTTCAGAATAAAAAGGCGGAAATAAAATCTTTTCCAAAGCAATAGCTGTGTCTGCTGTCTTTCTGTTTAATGACTCGTTGCAAAACAGTACTGTCTTTCTGGAAAAAAAAAACTTTGTAAGCTTTTTCTTTGATTGCTTTTCTTAGTCTCTCTATTCTTTTGGTGCAGTGTTTCAACCATGACGATGTTAACCTAGGTCATTGTACTCAGTTATAGCCTTGATGGTGGAGCAGGACTTGGCCAAGGACACGCAACAGCAGAGCTTTATCAGAAGGGATGATGTCCTCCGGTTTATAACCTTGGCTCACATCCGCTGCTGCTTCCCACTAACTAAATTGTTGCAAAGCAGGACTTTTACATTATATGATCTATGTGCTGTGGTAGCAGCAGCAGTGAATAAAACGTTAAAACAACAAACACAAAATCACTCGGAGACAAAGTATCTACTGTATTCTGTTCAAATGACGCCATATTGTTTGGCATAAGAGTATAATGTTAAGAGCCCTTTGTGCGAATTCTTGTTTAGATTTAATTTCTGTTTGTAAGATTGAACAGTGTGAAAGAGTCTTTGTGACTATCTCTGGAAAAGAAATTATTCTGTATAAATTTGGCAGTCTAATAACAGTAGATTCTATGTTAATCCCAGGTTGCTTAACTTTAGTTCAACATTTGCTCCACAACAAAGATCTTAATTCAGTGGAAAATCACCTAATTACTTTGGCTTTCCTGCAAATCTGCCATCAGGAGTATAGTTTTGTCTTCCTTCCGTAAACCAAGAATGAAGAGTTTGTGTTATTACTAGCCTTCGTTGGCAATCAATCTGAAGATCTCAGATTCTTCAAATGAGAAAAGCTCTGGTCAAGGTCTTGGCAATGCACACAATTAGGAAAGAAAGCCATGGGAGAGAGAAAGCTGAAGGCAGCTGCAAATCTTGTCCACAGCCAAGTTTATGACAGTGGAGGATAATGCACGTCTAGAATGATGGTGAGGGGATTAATTTGGCTCTTTATTGTAATTCTGAGGGCTTGACCAGGCAGCCATTCCTCACCCAGAGTCCCAGTGCATGGCCTTGAGAATATCTGGTCCTGAATGTAGCTGGAATGGAAACCTCATTAATGGATAACTCATTATTTGGAGTTTGGCCCCACATGGAGATTAAATTGATGTTCATCAACTCAAGAATGTAACAACTGAATAAATGTTTCAAAAAAGACTCTATGTCGAAGTTAAGTTTTCATGAGCAAGTCTCTCTTTTTTTTCAACTGATAGGACAAAGTTCTTCAGTTGAGCAACTTGATGGTTTAATGTGTGATGTTAAAAGGCTAGTTATAAAACCACCCTGTTTATCCAAGGGTATCAAATACTGTAGGTTTTCAAAGATGAGCACAAGGTGTTCTTTGGCAGCAATGCTGTGAAACACCAAGAAATCTGGAAATCTTTCAAAGGTACCCTTGACACAGTTGAACACACTGGTGTGTGTCATTTTTCAGTTTATAGGTTTAAATTTTTTGCACTGGTTGGTGTGTAGATCATTAGACTGGGTGATACATTATTTAAACGGCAGGCAGCAATTTATGAAGATGGGATATCGATCAAAAAGTTTGAACATTGCTCATGGTGTCCCACAGGGGTCAGTATTGGGTCCAAAACGCCTTTAATCTTTTACATAAATGACACATGTAGTGTTGCGGTTTTCTATGCAGATGATCAAAATAGTCTTTGCCATGAAGACATTTTACAGATGTTTTTGGAGGTTATCTCAAGAACTGACTAAAAAAAGATGGTTTAATAAAAACAAATTATCAGTGAATTTATGCAAAACTAAAATTATGATATTTGGAAATTCTAGGACAAACATGGATGTAAATGTGATATTTAATCATATAAAAACAAAAAAAGGAGCGAGAACATATCAAATTACATTTCTTGGTGTGATGTTAGACCACAAAATTATATGAAGTTAGGAAAAGAAAACCTCAAAGCATGTAGAATCAAAAAGGATCCAGAGCCATTTCAGTCCTGAGAAAAGCAGAGCATCTACTGAATCATCACTTCATATACTTTGTTCTCTGATATTGCCATATTTAAATCATGGTGTAGAGGTGACACATACAAAAGTGTACTACAACAGTTATGCAAACAGACAGGCAATAACATCAGTTAACCAGGTAGTTTCATGAACACAGTGGTTGAAATTGTATGTGTCAATTGTATGTGTTAAAATTTACACTGGAAAAGTACTGTATACTACAAAGAACAAAGGAAAGATATATGTATATATGTGTGTGTGTGTGCGCATATATATATATATATATATATATTTGATACAGACGAATAAATCCATCCATCCATCCATCCAGAACATATATATGATATAGATCATATATATGATTTATTTTTTTCCCCATTCATGCTGTATTGTGCTCCATTAAATTGCACCTCAAGGCCATTCTCCGTTATTGGGGCAAGTATTAACCTGTCTGTCTTACCCATTCCGTAGAGATTTCAATTGCATTTATCATCTTTATACTTTGTGTTAAATATCTGCCTCACTCTTCATAGCACTTGCCCTGATAGCTAATGATCATCCTCCAAGGCCTCCTCCCTCGAAACCCATGGCTATCTCCATAGCTACAGGCATATGTTTTGTATACAGAAGGTAATTTTAGAGTAAAATGTTTTTGGTTGGTTATAGGAAATGAATCACCACTGGGAAATTCTGGTCAATATTCCCCCTGAGTCAAAGGTGAAACAAACCAGGGGACCCAGTGATTTCTGCTAAAATGACCCCTACTCTCCATTCACTCTCATCCACTCAGTCCGTGCCCATCACCTTCCTCTCTAGCTGTGATTAGAAACCATAACCTCATGCTTCACTGTCACATCATGTCCACATCCATTTGGCAAGGACAGCTAAATGACCTGTTTCTTGGACTCAGACTCTGGCTACCCCTCATACCCTCAGCAGTAGGAAAGTGCAGACTTTGGTGGTCCATTCATCTGTACAGGCTGATTATAGAGGCCCCCCGTCTTCCTGTGACACGTTAATCAGGGCAGTGTTGTGGACTTACTTAAAACACACAGCACTTCATTGGCTCTGATGCCTCCTCTCCAGGCCTGGTCAAGGTCACCGTTGATGACTTCTTTGATGTTACCTCACAGGTAACTCCACAGGGTGAAGCTGTCAGGGTTGGTAAAGGCATTATGTGGCAGTAATTGCTAACTACAGAGTCCCGATAGTATAAGTGGTCTAACTTTGTAGTTTTAATTTACTTTCTTGTTTGCAGTCTGTTGAATTTGTTATTCTGTTATATTACATTGGGTTTTTGCCAACACTTTCCAGAGAGATTGCTCTTAATCTCAAAGTTAAGAATTTCCTTTAACCCGTGCATTGATTTTTTTTCAGGTACCACAACATTTTTTGAAAAATGAGGGTTGTATCTGGAGATTTTTAGATTAATTTCCTCCCCACTCTGCAGCTTAAGAACTACAAGTGAGATACACGTTTCACTGGTGACCTCATAAATAAGGCCATTACAGCAATCAAAGTAAAGTATGAAATAGGTGGATTTGGGTTTGAAGAAACATTGGGGCAGGAAGCTTTTCATTAAAGACCCAAATGAATCTTTGGTATGGGTGACTTCTGTGCAGGCCAAGTGATCCCCAGACGATGGTAAATCAATCTGAATATCCGCTGGTGTCATCACACAGTTAATGGTTATGAAAGAGCCCAGTGAGAAAAAGAGCTGAACTTTTTAAAATCCTTTTTTCTTCTCTGAGTCAGAGTTGGACCGCTTTACTTTCTACAATAATCCTTTCAAAGAATGAGAATATGATAGACACACATGGCATTGAGAAGGGAAAAAAAATACCTCTTACCATCTGCCATTTCTACTCATCTTGTCAGAGCAGTATTTATTATCTTTAACCATAAGCACCCTTGCTTTAAACCCTTTTCCAGTGACCTCATCGACCGACGGGCCTGTCATGCAAATCATTGTTATACGGCTAAAAAATGGGAACAATAACTCATCCCTACAAACTTAAAACAGCACTCATGTGGCTCCCCTTGCAGTATACACCTGTACTTCATTGTTACTGCGACTGTGGTTGGTGGGGATAAATATGACATCACGTTTTGAGATAAACCCTTTTCAGAGAAGCCAGTAAATTTGAATAGGGTTATAAGAGGATGTCTAAGGATAAAAGAATGAAAATAGATACTTTTAACCTGCATTTCACTCTGCCTAATACATATGGAGTCATATTTTACATTGAACAATGCATTTCATAATCTCTTTAATCGTATCTTCCAAGAATTACATCAGTAAACATCTTGTTAGGGTTCATTTGAATTTCAATGAACAATGCTGGGCATCCTCTGCACACGGCCATTAACAATCAGAAGAGTCTGTTCAGTGACAGGTTGCTTCTCCCCAAGACAAGAACTAACAGACTTAAAAACTCCTTTGTCCCACACACCATCAAACTGTTTAACTCCTCTCTGGAGGGGAGAGGGAGGGGAAACAGGAAACAGGAGGACAAAGGAGGGGGGAACAACTAAGCTGTAGTGCCTCTTCACCTCACTGTACAATACCTTGTGCAATACTTTTTGTAAATAGTCAACAGTGCAATAGACTCAATACTTGAAATGTGCAATTCACTTGTATTTTTATTTTTTATTCCTGTTTATTCTATTTATCCCCTTTGTATATTTTATTTATATTTGTCTCTGTATTTATATGTGTGTGTGTGTGTGTGTGTGTGTGTGTGTGTGTGTATGTATATATATATATATATATATATATATATATATATATATATATATAAAACAATTCTGTAACTGTAACTTCGGTCGTTGCTGTGCTTTTTTTTGGAAGTCGAATTTCCCAGAGGAACCCACCCGAGGGATTAATAAAGTTCTATCTTATCTTATCTTATTTTGGGTTGGGCGGTTTGATATTCAGTTTTAGTTTATTTTACTTAAGTATCGGTTTGCTGCTTTGCTTCCTAGTACCAGGTTGGAGTCCCTTTTGCATTCAAATCTTTCTTAATCTTTGTGGTATTGGTTCATTAAGGTGCTGGAAATATTCAGAAATGTGGTCTATATTTACAGGATAGCATCATGCAGTTGCTGCAAATTGAACATCCATAACGTAAATCTCTTATTCCACCACTTCCCAAAGGTATTCTATTTGACTATGATTTGGTGGCTGCAGTCGTCATTTCAACATAGTGAGTTGATTTTCAGGAAACCAGTTTAATTTGAGTTTTGTGACATGGCGTGTTACCCTGCTGGAAGCAACCACGACAAGATGGGTACACTGTGGTCGTAAAGGGAAGGACTTGGTCAGCAGCAGAGCTCAGTGAGGCTGTGGCTTTTAGATGATTCTGAAATGGTACTGAGGAGCCCAGAGAGTTCCAGGAAAATATCCCCACACATTACAACACCACCAGCAGCTTGAATTATTGAGATAAACCAGGATAGATCTATGCTTTTAGCCATTTGGGGAAAACATTCTAATTTCCACATTATGCTTATGATCACACAGTTAGGCCCAAAGATAATTTAAGTGTGAAATGAACTTGACCTGCCTACTCATGCCTTCATGGCAACCATATTTGTTTTTATGTCTTTTGGATTTTTTCTTTTTTTTTATCACGGCACCAAGTTTCTCTGAGACTGTTCTTTGAACTAAACTTTAAGGCAGAAAGTCAGCCAAATAATATTAAAGGATTATACAGTATATCCTGTTTTACATTCACTTCTCACCTTCTCTCTTACTTTCTTTCATTCCCTCCATTGTCTGGAGTCCCTCACTTCATCCACTACCTTCCATTTCCTCTATTTACACATCTACAGTCTTTCTTTTCTCTTGTACCTGTCATCCATGTCAGGACTCTCTAAGGGATGAGAAAAGAAGAAAGGGTCTGTGGGCCCAGAGCTTGAAAAGACTCAGGAAAGCAGAGGAGGGAAGGGGGGAGAGAGAGCAGATGACCAGTAACTCCCTCTGAACATCTTAAACTCCTGGATGGGCTTTCAAGTGCTGCTCCTCACATATCCCCACCAATCTCTCCATGTCTCACAGGCTTCCCAGGACTCTGTGAACGGTAAAAATGTACATGTATTTCCTCGTCTCTCTCTTCTTTAATGTTTTTCTTGTTTCCTCATACCAGCTACAGTACTAAAAACGTACGTACTCATTCCTTTTTTACTTATTAAAAACTCACATAATGTGTGATTGTGCATAAATATGTTGGAAGTACGTGCCGTCTTGTATATCTCTAGCTGTCTAAATGTGCTTGTGTCAGTTACTTTTGCAATCTAGTTTTCCATTCCTCTTTTCCTACACCAATTTTTAGGAATATTATTGCCTGCCAGATATTTGTGTCACAGTATGAGCGTGGGTCCAAAGAATCCCAAACTGTGGATCAGCAGAGGTATTCATCCTGTCAGTCTGGCTGAGCCACCGCTCCTTGAGACATCTGTGGGCTCTCCTCCTCGAGTCTTGGATTTGTTTCTGTTAATCAAATCTACCCCATAATATAAATACACAAAACATGGGAGTATTTCTTGACACTTACAGGGCTGACGATAATTCTGGCAAATACACTAAGTTGAGTTGTTGTTTGGAAAGTATGTTTGAAAAAGTGATGGTTGTATTAGAGCAAGAGACTGGAGGTTTGAGTCTGCATTGTCAGAACACCAGTTAAATACAGCGATGCATACACAATGTTGCTTTGACAAATGAAGATGAATAGTGCACTAACTGACCTCATTATCCTACTGCGTGAACCACTGTCTGCTTCTCTTTCACTCTCTCTTAGTCCTGTTTCTTTCTTTGGTACACTTCCACTGCGTACACTACATAGTCCAAGTACTCTTACTCGGGTTAGAGTTTTTACTTATTACATGTCAGTTTTGACATACATGACAATCCCATTGTTTCATGACAACATGTGTTGCATGCTGTTTTTTCTATCCAGGTATGGTTCTACTGCATTCTCAGTATGTTTGGGATCAAAAATGAAACCGTTGCCATTCAGGTATTGCATTTTCACCAATTTGGACAAGATCCCCAACACTCCTGATTGAAATCTAGCTCCGTATCATGACAGAACCTACGCTGTATTTTACACATGGTTGTAGGCAGTCACTTTTGGAAAATATATAACAATAATAACACGGAATACCTAAAGTGTCCTAAGACAGCTGTCCCCAACCTTTTTTGCGCCACGGACCGGTTTAATGTCAATGTTTTCACGGAGCGGCCTTTAAGGTGTCGCGGGTAAATACAACAAAATAAAATGATTCGACCGAGACAAAAACTGTGGTATTTTGTAAATATAATAATAACAATAAACATGAATTCACTGGGTAATTGTGTAGCTTTATTAGCCGCGTCCTCCTGAAATGCACAAACAACATTGAGAGTAACGTCCTCCTCTCTGCCCCTTAATGCTCTGGTCGCTATGCGTAAATATTTTTTTCAAAATAAGACACACAACTACAACACGGGAAAAGACCCAGGGAAACCAAGTTAACAATAAAAACCCTGAAAACCATGAATTTCACCCAAGCCTGAACTCTCGTTGTACCAAGCGACTCACGGACCGGTGGGGACCGCAATCAAAAATGGGTTATTTTCCAAGTTGTCTGTTATGTTATGTGTAAAATAAATCTATCTATCGATCTATCGATCTATCGATCGATCGATCGCATGAGGGGGAGAGGTGATGGTTAAAATGTTTAAACGAAAGAGAGCTTTTCAAACATCCCCCTGACTAATACTGCCTCTTGAAATACTGCAGATATGAAGAATTAGATCACATTTCAGAGAAAAACCTCAAAACTATGGCATCATCATGACTCTATGTCGTCTATGAGACACAAGGTGAGACAGTTCAAATGCCTGTGTGGGTGCCTATAAATCCTCTTCCTGTTGATAGGGCTGGGGTCGGAGTTCAGTTGTTGAGGGACCTCTACTGTCTCCACAGGGAGTGTTGGGTAATGGAATGGGAGATTCAGGTCACATACAATGATTTGGGTGCAACCTCTGGCATCAGCTTTAGACTCGAGCTGCAGTGACGGACTAATGTTCGGTTTGGGAGCAAAGGCTGCAGCCATAATGGCCGTTAAAAGACCATTGAGCAACAAGGAGAGCTGTAAATTCAGTCCCATATTAGGACGTTCACATATGTTGGCTGCAATTCGGTTGCACTCAGATGATTTGATGTCTCCGTGTATTTTCTCAGCAATTATTTAACAACATTACTTGTCTCATAAAACTGATTTTAGAATAGAGACATCCATCTGTAATTCTGCCAGCAAAAAGGCAAAAAAAATAAATCTTTCTGTCTTGGAGTGTTTGCCTTTTCTTGCATGAAAAATGTAACATAATCCCAAGCCTACACCCCTCTATACACACACTTTCAGTTCTTGCTTAGATCTATCGGCAGCATCACTACAGTTGGTACATGTGAAGCCCAGCTGGGTACACTTGATCAAAAAAAGATATGCCTGCATGCTGTTTTTTGTTTTCTTTAACTGTGTATATAAATTGTATATGGAGACAAAGTCAGAGAGGGAAGTTTGGGATGGAGTGGATATGTGCAGTGGCGGGATAGTGAATATACTGAACAAAAGAAGTTGAAGATGAAGGTGTCAGGCAGGAAGAAAAAGAGCAAGACCTTAGAGAGGATTCACAGATGAAAGAGGAGCTCCGGTGTGACAGAGGAGGATGCTAGGAATAATGCCATTGATGCCACTTGTGTGTTTCTACCTTGTATATTAAGCTGGCTCCAGCTGTGTTGTATATGCGAGCACATAGTCAAACATATTGAACCACACTGGGTTATGTATGAGTGTCTGGATCTCTGTAGCCCTGGCTTCACCTGTCACCTGTCAATCTATCACTGTCCCCTGATGGCCCCCCCCCTTTTTCTTAACCTGCCAGCGTCAGGGTATGACAGGGGACAAAGCCAGAGTGACAGACATTGACAGGACGGCGATCCCTTCTGTACGCCACGGGCAAGGGGCTGCTTCTCCATGTGTCACCCTGAGTGACAGAGTGGAGCCCTGCGCCTGAGGTGGAGTGATGCAGCTACCAGATAGAAGACCGGCCCAGCAGCGGTGGCTGTATCTCTGTTTCACATACATGCATACAAAGCATTGCTTTTAAATGAAACCACTTCTTACACACAAACACGTGTATCTGCAAACAGACCACCAACGTGTTTTTGTTGCACTTTGTGATCTTTGCATAAAACAGATTTCTTCCTTTCAGGGTGGCAGCTACAGAGCAATTTTAAAGACAAAATACTATTAACGTATTTTTACTGGCTCTGCTATAGGCTGCTGGGAATATGGCGATGTTGTAAATAGGATTTCATGAGTGATTCTTTTAAAAAAAGATCTATATAAAAGAAGCTTTTATAAAGGCTGTGCAATTGGATTTTAGATCAATCAGATTTAGACACATCACATCAAAACATAAATTTGTCTGCCTAAATTGCATTGGATTTTTCCATTGCTCTTTATTGCCCATACCCCACCCCCAGTGCAGGGCTGTTGCCTTTGCCTCATTCAGAATTGAATGGAGTGTATGGAAGCAGGTAAGGTAGATGCTATAGGTTTACAAAAGCATTATATAGTGACGAGGAAAACATCTCAGACACTGTTTAAGAAAAAAAAATCTTCCCCTAAATTCTTATATCCATCTGCATGAAAACAGACCTTCCAACATCAGTTCATTGATGTGTGTCTCCAGTAGCCTCAGTAACCATGGTGTATTTATATATCTTTACTATCTGCCCATAGGCCCCCCAGGCATCACTAAACCCAATCAGGCTTGCAATGAGTAGCGTCATCACTGGATGAGCTATTTCCCCCTTGAGACCCCTGTTGTCTGAACTGTGGGTTCAGGGTGCAGAGAAAGGAAGCAGAATCCACATAAAGGGCTTTCTGAAAGGTCTGTATTAGAATGGGATCACAAGGAAAGCAACATTAGAACATCACCACCAATATTTATACTAGGAAGTTCAAAAGGAGGATATTGTCATCCCTAGCTTCCTGTCTCCACTGCCTGTCTACCAAAAGGTCAACTTCAAAGCTCTGAAAATGCATGCCTTCCTCTTTCTGCCTTAATTTTCTATCTGTCTTCATTTTCGTGGCCCTTTTCTTCTCTGTTCACTATTGGCAAAAGACCTCATGTGGACCAAGATGCACCATCCCACTGATGGATAGGACATACATATAAAACACGTTTAAACAAAATTGGATAGCCCTGAAAAGCAGAAGTACTAGCACAGTGGAAGAAAAGCT